>NC_135240.1:9258214-9888771 GCF_947623445.1 Clavelina lepadiformis | reverse complement strand
TATCAAAATATGCACCTTTGACCGGAGTTCTACTTTCGTTGGCACATTTACTATTATCTTATTTGAGTCGAGCCTAATCAGAGTTGCCGGGCTTTTCGAGTCGTGTTCAGGCCCGAATTTATACTCACACTCTGCCACATTTGCGTTGTAAGTTCACTTTCTTTACAAGATCAGGATGCTAAAAACCTCTCGCATACAGCAAAGCGCAACTTAGAAAATGATGGCAGTCAAATAATGGCATCAAAAGATGACTTTGATTAATTCAGGAAATTAAATTTCGGGTCTAACTCCGGCCTCAAGTAGCCTAAATTTTCGGTTCGGGCCGGGTTGGGGCTTGTTTCGGGTTCGGGTTAACAATATGAGGCACGTTTACAACTCTTTCATATTACGATAATTTAATATTTAAATTTAGTCATATCATTAAAAAAACTCGACAAGTTAATCTACTTTGATTATTGCAAAAGGCGTCGTTAGGATTTGGACCACAAGATTTGAAGAGGCCCACACTCCCACCAGACCTATCTGACTCGGCCACCATCCAAAAGTCAGTAAGCATTGCTGCCAGGTAAAAACCAATTCCATTCATCCAAACCACGAGACCTACACTAATAATCGCAATCCTCTCCATCTTCAGTCAATTTGGATCAGTATTTTTTATACTTCAGCTCATAACCTACTAAACAAGAAATGTTTAACGTATAAACCTACTAAATGCATACGATTATACAACTATCTGCTGCTTTTGCAAAACCATACAAAAATGTCGAAACATTGTTATGCGGAGTTCTTTTTTTGTTTCAATCTGTTCGCTGGAAGAGGAAACAGGAAACCCAAATAATGATCGCTGAGAACATATTGTAATTGTTTTTAATACGCCGACACCTATAGAGAATAACTTTGCACCAACTTACGATTTTATCACTCTTTTTGTTTCTAGGGTAAAAACATACATAAATAATGCTTTATGACGCTAAGGCGAGACTGCAGGAATCGCAGTCGTTAGCAACAAAGGATCTCTAAACATTTGCAGGTTTTTTGGGTGAATACTTAAATGTTTAACTTTTCTAATTACCATAAAATAAAACATTACGCGTTGCGATACGTCAGCACATGTTTGAGTGTAAAAACTCGAACAACTTCAACAATTATGTTTCCGGTCCAGCAAGTAGCATAAAGGTTGTTTTACGAATTTTCTATTACTTTTAGTATCCATTTCCCTGGAATCGTTTTGGCTACGTGATAGCAATTTAAATAAATGTATTGATAAAAGTACGTTGAAATTAGTTCTTTCTCGACTGTTTTTTATTATTAAATAGTATTAAACTAGTTACTAATCACCAACACCACGAGCGGACCAATCACTGTTTCTATATATAAGACATCTATGAATAAAAATATCATTTGTTTCTATTTTCTTTTAGGTTGTTTCCCTAATAAAGGTGTTGTGAAGGTTTGTTTGTCAAATGACTAGGTCTAGCCTAGTACTGAATCGAAGCAGATCGACGTAAGGTCACCCGGTCACAGCATCCAGTAATCAAAAGGCTGGTGATTAAAGGTAGGCGGTTAAGGTAGACCGTTCGGACAAAAAAGGTAGGCTATATATGCAACAAAAATTTAAGTTCTTAGGTTAAACTGGAGTTAAATTAATAAGTAAATTTCCAAGGTGGGAAATTAAAATCAAACTATACTAAATTATATGCCGGTAGGCTACGTGTAACTGTAATCACTTCTACAAAATGGCAAGTGCACAACCATTGGATGCCTTTTTATACAAGATCCCAGCTACTAAAATTGTAATGTCATCTGGTTGTGCACTTGTATACTAGACCCTTTTTCAGATTCCACTCATAGCTTATCGGATTTAATCTATAAGATTCTTTGCTGTTTTTGTACAGGTTGTAAAAGATGCGCATTAACTACTTTTTTGCAGCTTTAGCTGCAACTGTCATTCGAGGTGAAAACCCCAGCGAGGCACTTCGTTTTACCGATGTAAAACAAAAGAAAGACAAGAAAAAAAAGAAGCAATCAAAGATAGATGTAAGAAAATAGATTTGATTTTACAAGTGCTATCTCTTAATTTAACAAACAACCTTTCTTCAGAAACACTTAGAAGTCGCAATACAGAACAGTAAACAATATGTCACACAAAAAATGGAAGAAGTTGGAGCTCCTGGCATGGTTGTGGCTGTGAGTGTTGATGGTAAAACTGTGTGGAAACAAGGTAATCTCATATAAGGAAGTTTTTAGTTTGTATCAGTTTGGTAAACTTCAAATGTTTGTATTGCCAGATCCTTATTAACTCACCACTATCTCCTTTTAAATTTAAATAGTAGTGCAGAACAGTATGATGCATGTTTTCGAAAACAGGTTTTGGATATGCTGATGTGGAAAATAAAGTACCTTGCACACCTTCCACTGTGATGAGAGTAGCAAGTATAAGCAAATCTTTCACTGCTATGGCTGCTGCAAGGTTAATGGAAGAGGGCAAATTAGATTTGGACAAAAATATTCAAGAGTATGCGCAAAGTTTCCCAGAGAAAAGCTACAATGGTGAAAAGGTTAGAAAACGATCCTTTAACAAACTTGTAAAGTTGCTGTTCATCATAGGGTTGATTATGTTGTTTCAGGTGACAATTACTTTGAGGCACTTGCTGTTGCATTTAAGTGGAATCCGACATTATTCTAAAACTTTAGACAAACCCAAACCCCCAAAGATTGAATCTGAATTGTCGGAATATTACATCACAAAGCAATACAGCAGTGTGACAGAGGCCTTGGCATTATTTAAGGATGATCCTTTGTTATATAAACCAGGTTAAAGTTATAATATTTCTTTTTAAACATAAAACAATATATTCTTTCATTACGCCCCCAAGTGTTTTTAACTGCAATAAATTTACAGAACTGCCTTATCTGTTTAAAATGCAGGAGAAGAGTTTTTGTATACCACCCATGGGTGGACTTTAATTAGTGCCATCTTAGAAGAAGTATCTGGAAGAGACTTCCTCTCCTTAATGCAAGATAACTTCCGTCGTCTTGGAATGAATGAGACTTATGCTGATGTTCACAACAAGTTGATCTATAATCGGTCAAGGTATAATTCGGTAATATTTTGGACCTAAATGCTGCGATTCATTTGCATCTAATCAGAGTGGGGAAGTTGTCTCCGGTCATAACCATATCATCCTATTATTTGGAAGGTATTACATAAGAAAGAACGGAAAATTAGAAAATGTTCCGTATGTGAACAACTCGTACAAATGGGCTGGGGGTGGTTTTCTTTCTACAGTTGGCGACCTTATGAAATTTGGGAATGCCATGATGTACAGCTATCAGGTATGCAAAGACTCCTTGAGCATTATGTATTATCGTAAATGAACAAAAATCTGCTTGATTTACATGGGTAGGAACCTGTTAAAACACCTTGGCAATATATTACACTATAGCTCATGTATGACAGAATGGTACAGCACAATCCAAACAAATTTAACTCACTTTTGCCTTGACAGTATAAAGCAGATGTATCTAACAATAATGAAAATGAAGAAAATAAGGAAAAGACACAAAACCGCACACCAGGGATTTTGAAAGCTGAAACTGTGAGTTTGCAATGGTCTCTGAAACACAAACTGTGCTAACATTAGCTTTTCTACTAAAAGTAAACTTTGTAAAATAAATTGTGAAGGTTCACAAAATGTGGCATCAAGTTGTTCACCGTAAACGAGAAAGAAATAGTAAACTAAATGAAAATGCAAGCTATGGACTTGGATGGGAAGTTTATCCAGTAATGGTAAGCTTGTAATGCACTTTCGATAGTGCTGATATGTCTGTTTCTTACAAGTTTATTTTAATTTTGTATTGAGATGACTATACTTCCTCTATAGCTGTGACTCGCATCTGTCTACCTATTCTCAGACGGGAGCGAATTCAGCCTAGAAAACTCTAGGCATCAGCCAACTTAAAACACACAATTATCACGTATTATTATTATTACTACAGACAAAGATTATATTAACAGGTTAACAAATAAGTTATACTCATGCTTGACAACGCCTTAATTAATTCTCAACAGACATCTAGAAAGATTACATTCAGCATACAACAATCAGGTTATATGATGTCCTCTATAACACTTGACTAGTCCTTTTCTTGACCTCGACAACTCGTACTTTTTGAGGTGGAAAACGGTTTGATATATACATGTTGGCAGATAATAAAGAAACTAATGACTAACTACAACAAATGTAAATTGCACCCAGGAAGTGGTGTAATAAAAGCGTGAATACAATGTACTTTGCTGTTTAGCCAATGGGGATTAATTAAATGTGTTTATTATCTCTTTTATAAGTTGTGCATTAATTGCTATGTCCAAGATAGATTATTGTTTCATAAATCATAAACGGCATCAAAAGTTGTCAGTACGTACAAGGTCATAGAAACATCAAGCTCGTTTAAACAGGTGCTTTTTTTCTCTTGGTTAATTTCTCTAACGCTTCTTCAAAAGTAATAAAACTTGTTACGTAAGATTGTTCGAAGCAAGGTCATAAAATCATTACGTCATCTGGGGTAAAGAGAATACATTGCATTGAGATAAACTTACAAAACTGGGTTCACACTTTCACATCTTTTGTCTAAGTCTGACATCACTTTTATGGCAGAAGGATTCAGTGCCTATCAGTGTCATTTTTGGCCTTGGTGTTCTTAGTTCATAAAAATAACTGTTTATTATTTTACTAAAGGAACAGTTTGGATGTTGCCCCAAGTGGCAGTTGGAAGTTTGTCATACTGGAGGCGCAATTGGAGCATCCAGCATACTCTTCCTGCTTCCAGATACAAACTCCCATATTCCTGTCCAAGGATCAACGTCAGACAGAGAAAATGAAATCGAAGTTTCACTTTGCAAGTTGGCCCTGCACTCAGACTCAGATGTTCAACAAACTTCAGTTAATAAGGATTCAAATGAAAAACAGTGTGCAGTGAAAGGGATTGCTGTGGCTATTATCACAAACATGCAGAGTGTTGGTCTTACTCAGCTAGCACGAGATCTAGCGCAGGAATTTGATAAAAACCTCAGATCAGATTAGACTGGTAGTACACACCTCATGATGCATATCACTGAGTTGCTGTCTATGCCACATTGTGTATCTTAGTTTATTATTTTGCAATGCTTGAAAAACTGGTAAACTCATGTATATGTTTTTGAAATGAATGAAAATAGGTCATTCGAATCATATATTTTCAAACATTTTAATGTTCTTTTAATCTCTGGATAAAGCTAAAAATGAATTACTTAATTTTGCAAAGTTATTCTGTTCGTATATTTTGTGGTATATTTGTTTTTATTTCACTTCCGATTGATCTTTTCAGAGTGTGTCATACTATTATTCAACATTAAAGTGTGTCAAACATATGGACATGTTTGCAAGTGGCCAAACGCATTTCAATGCTTTTCTGACAAGCGAAAGGAGCAAATATCCTAGCATCATCATTATTCATGCCATCGTTTGCATATGCTAATAACGGGATTAAACTAAGTTCTATAATGATGATGTTGATGATGTAAAACTTAGTTGGCGACAATCTCGTCGAAACAGAAGCTATTGAAAGCATACTCCGTCAATACAGTTTGAAAAAACAGTATTTCATTCTTTTTGTATCAAGTATAGTGTTTCTTAAACCTTGGGTCACTTGGATTGCACTGATGGGGGCCTATAAGTATATTTTGCTCACATGCAGCTATTGCTACTAACGAAGTGAAATATAGTTTTTTTGAATGTCTTAGACACTATGTTGAAATACGTTTTGAGTTGCGTTAAGTTTTGGTTGAAATAGACTGGTCTAGGGAAAAGAAATGGCTAACACTTCATATGTGACATTCTTAATGAAATTTATGGGCTGCCATGGTATACACAAAGGGGAGTTCACGTGGGTGTGACTGTAGATGTACATAGAAACGACATGTTTCCTGTACTGGCAATTTGAGTTATCGGTAGTGTAATATAATCTATTTACCGTGAAATAAATAATTTTGCAATAGCCGTGTTTGTGAGGCCATTTGTTGGATAATAAGCAAGTAATCTGCTAAAGAAGGCAGGAATCTGGTACAGGTTTTACAAATATGGAACATTTGTGCTAGGATGCTCCTGTTTTGTAGTAAAGGAAATTTATGTGTGAGCCATGCGATTGAAAAAAAGTTAAATAGATAAATTTTGGCATCTGTCTGCTTCCTGTGGGCTGCATGTGCTTCAAACTTTCCTACACTTATGATCAAAAAGCGAGCAGTTAGTGACATGATTATGAACGCTTTATTTGAGTTACATTCTAAGTGAACTGTTTCGTTGTTACCCTTGTTTGATTTTGAAAAGGAATAAATAACGCACATTAAAATCGTGTTAACCTTTATTCATGTTTATCATTTGGTTACATTATTCTTGCATGTTTTAAGCACAATACAATACGGCCATCGAAGGTTTTCTTCAGTAAATAAAACCTTTCAATCCTCAGTATTATTTGGTATTGTGCAGTAACATTTTTAAAGTTTTTAATGGGTGTTGGATTTGATATCAAACTTCATCAAGTTAAAGCTTCAGGGCAACTAAAGGGTTAAAATATTTAACCTTGAAAGCATTTGAAATCACTAAATGGGTTCATTTACTAAACAAAAAACATGTTTTAGAACAAGAGCAGCTTAAGAGATTGTAAATACCAAATATATATTACTTAAAACAACACCAACTAGAATGTATCATTGGTGACCAACCAAGTTCAAACTGAAAATTTAACTTTTAACTCATTAAACTTAACACCTGTTTTTGTGTAAAGGGTTTATTTATTTGCTACTGATTTTAATGCCATCTAAAAAGACCTTGCTTTTGGTGAAAGATGCATACTTACTGCCTTCTTGAAAGACTTGCTGCTGCTACCATTGGATATAAAGAGGATCATAATGTCAGTACACAAATGTTTTTGCATGTCAGTTATTAGCAGGATAATTACTGGTACTGCTTTATGTGAAAATACTATAGAGAGTACCGCATACCTCTAACGATTAATTTGTCATTACTAGGGTGAATGAAGTTCAAAAAATGTTTACAGTTAGAAACTCCAAACTCACAAAATTTAACATATGTTTGATAGCAAGAAATTATCAATAACTGTGGGGTTTCATTAATGGTAAAAAATATGACACTTTTCAGATGAAGACCATACAAAAGTTTAGGATTTTGATTTCTGCACATTTTTAAAGTCTGCAAATGTCTAAAATTCTTTCCTAGTTTTTTTTTAGATTTACATCTGTGATTTAATCCCCTAGTCATTAGCCTACATGTATAATAGCAAAAATCATAAAAAACTTAGCAATCTCTTAACTAAGCTATCCTTCAGTAAGTATAACTACTGGATCCCATTAATTCAAAAAGTTCTCACAGCCAAGTTAGTTTTGTTAAGAAAATCTTTTGCTTTGCTATTTCAGAAACACTTTCAAGTTGCAATACAGAACAGTGAACAGCATATCATAAGAATAATGGAAGAATTTGGAGCTCCCGGAATGGCTGTGGCTGTTAGCATTGATGGTGTAACGGTATGGAAGCAAGGTACTTTTTGGGTTTTTATACACTCTAAATAAGCCAAGTATATATCACGTTTTATAAAACTTTATCCTAAAATACTGACATGTCAGCTTTTATAATATTAGATGTTGTATGCTCAGTAACTGAGTGGTTTGTGCACTTGGCTTGCTATATCCCAATTGGCGCCACCACTCTATTGAAACGTCCTTGGGCAAGGTACCAACAACACTTACTCCTGTTCAGTTGTCTTGGTAAGCAGTTCCAAATTTGGGCAACGTGATACAAAAAAGTCAAAAAGCAAGTAAAAATGTGCGAGTCTATCGGAACTTGTACAAACTTTTTGTACCTGTGGCTCAAGCCAAAGCGGTGAAGAATCGTCGCTGAGTTTAAGTTGTGCAAAAGGCTTTCCTCAGTCTGAGTATAAAGATCATCATTTCACACCATGTTAACTTGGAACACTAATACAAATATATTTCAACAATGAAGGTTTTGGATATGCTGATGTGGAAAATAAAGTACCTTGCACACCTTCCTCTGTGATGAGAGTAGCAAGTATAAGCAAATCTTTCACTGCTATGGCTGCTGCAAGGTTAATGGAAGAAGGCAAATTAGATTTAGACAAAAACATTCAAGAATACGTGAGTTTCCCAGAAAAGTTTTACGAAGGAAAAAAGGTGAACAACACTATGGGTAACATGTCTGATAGGTTTAAATTAAATGTTATTAAATGACATACTGGTTTAAAGACAGTACTGAAGTGACTTGCGTTGGTTCAAGTTACAGCAACAGCCAAAATTAATGGTTTACATAATTAAATAAGATATTTCCATAGTAAATCAAACTAAAATAAAAAAATTCTAAACTAGATCAATTTTAACACTACTACTAGTAAATGGTGACAAATCTAACGCAGTGCATGACGTGAAGTCAGCAAATTTTAATACTTCGAGTTGAGTAAAGTTTTAGGTAAATTGAATTTTACTTGGTTGCAACTATGTTTTAGGTAGTAATAACACTGAGACAATTGTTATCAAATTCAAGTGGCATCCGTCACTACCATAAAACATTATCAGAAGCAAGAGCTACCTCCATGTTAGATATATTAAACCTCCCAGAAAATAACCTAACGAAGCAATATGAAAGTGTAACAGATGCATTAGAAATCTTTCAAAAAGATCCGCTGCTATTCAAGCCAGGTAAAAAAGTTACTTAACCGATATTCAATAGTGAATAAAATTACCTGATATAATTATTGTTTCACAATTCAACCACTTGATCACATAGGTCTATTTACTACACCACAGGAGAAAAATATTGGTACTCGACCCATGGGTGGACTTTAGTAAGTGCCATCTTAGAAAAGGTATCTGGAAGGGACTTCCTTTCTTTAATGCAAGATAACTTCCATCGTCTTGGAATGAATGAAACTCATGCTGATGTTCACAAAAAGTTGATCCATAATCGGTCAAGGTATAATCAGCATATCTAGATACAGAAGACCCTACTTTAAAGTGGCACTTAGTCCGCTGATAATACACAGACTGTTTGCATGTGCAAAATTTTTTAAAGATATTACATCAGAAAGGACGGAAAACTAGAAAATGCTCCATATGTTAATAACTCATACAAATGGGCAGGTGCTGGATTCCTTTCAAGTGTTGGAGATTTAATAAAATTTGGAAACGCCATGATGTACAGCTTTCAGGTAAATCAAACTACATTATGCACACCGATATGTACATTATATTAAATAATCTTTTCAACTGAATATTTAACATAGAAGTCTGGTAATTTTTATACTATTATCATACATCACTGTCGATGTTCCAGATAAAATTCCATCTTGCAACAAGCAGGAATGCCATTAAATCTTCCAAAGATTACACATTGGTGTAAATTTTTGCTGTACGAACTAGGGCTCATCATCAACGAGTGTTATGGCCACCAGAAACTGGGATGACGTTTATTTTACGGCGTGTTTTCTTTTCCCATCCACTGATGTAGAGCATTGAAGCAATTTTCAATCACCTGTTGCTTGAACCTACCACCTGCTTGTTTGCTTAGCTTTGCTTTTTCAACTTGTGTTGTGGATTTAACTAATTATAAGTTTAGTGGCCATTCTAGTTGTTACCAGTACTTATTACCTTAATTATTTTTGAGCACATTTTAAACTGTCTGTCATTTTTTCCCGTTCATTAGCGCATGCTGTTAACAGCTGGCTGATTTTTTGTCCCCAACGCACTTCTGACAAAAAATAAGATAATTGATATTGTAGTGTGGATATATACCAAAATTATTGAAACATTTTTTTTGCCCTTAAATATAATCCTCATGGGCAGTAGTATTATCTAGTAGTATGACTTTTCATAGTAAATCCACTTAGCAATATTTAATTATACCTAAGCACACTTGTAAAAACAATTAAGGATGTTCACCTTTTCGGAATCTACTTCCATTTAAGAAAAGCACAATCATGGGAGTACGTATTACACAGCACAAATCTAACCAACTTTTACTCTTGGTTATGACAGCTCCAAAATCAAAAATCAAGCAATAGTGATCTTGAAAACAACAGCAGTATACCTGGAATTTTGAGAGCTGATACTGTAAGTTTTTATTTAAAACATCAAAAATCTAAATTAAGTTTCAACTATGACATGAGCATATTTTGTAGGTCAGAGAAATGTGGCGTTCAGTTATCCTTCGCAAAAGAGGTAGAGGTAGCAAAATGCCAGAAAATATAAGTTATGGACTTGGGTGGGAAGTGTACCCTTCAATGGTAAGTAAAGTGTGTAGGCTAACGCTAGCATGGCTATTGTTGTTTAATTTATATTTGATCTTCCCACTGTGTGTGGAGTTTGAACAACAAAAGAATTCTAATTTTAAATCCTAAAATTGCCACAATGCAGGAAAAATCAACCATGTTTAATGTATTTTAGAAATGGTTTGGACTCTGCCCTAAATGGCAGCTAGAAGTGGCTCATTCAGGTCTCACTTGTGGAGCATCCAGCATACTTTTTTTGGTGCCAAGAAGGGATTCCCTCCACTTTTCTAACCAAACTTTAATACCAAATGGTAGAAATATTAGTCAAATAGCACATTGTTTTGAGTCAGATAAAACAAATGCTGGAAATGGAATAAAAGGAATAGCTGTGGCCATTCTTACAAATATACACGGCATCAATCTTACTTCAGTGGCAAGAGATATAGCTAATGAGTTTGTTGAACACTCAGCTGACATATTTGTACCATAAAATAGATCCTCAGTGATTGAAATGTTGCCAATGTTTTATTGACCATGTTTTAATGTCAAATTTAATACTATAGGTGTTGTCAGGATCTGCCAAAAGTCAAGGGTTAAGAGACAAAAAAATTCTCAAAGTTTTTGAAGCTATCAGAAAGTTTTTTTAAATAGTTTTTGAGAACTTAGTTCAACTTGCAAATAATATTCAGAATCACCAGATGATCACAAAGTTTACGTTAATTATTGAAATACCCATTCCGGTTACATTATGTTCAATAGCCAAATTCTTTTTGGTGTGTTTGTTTAAACACCAGAAAAACTGATCCTTTGTCCACCATACCTGTCAAAATAACATATGATAATTATTTATGTCCAATTATGAATGGTTGTTTAGTCACCCAGTCGATATGTTTATTTCCTGCCACAAAAATTGTTTAATGTTTGTATTTAATATATTTTATTTGACATGAACGGTTTTACCTTTGGAAATTGAAATTTATGTCATGCATTATGATTACTTTTGATAAAAGCAATTCTTTTGTAAAGGTTCACAACATGTGTACAGCACACTGAACCACATACCAGAAAGGCTGTGTTTCAGATTAATATGATTGTTTATTTCCTTCCAATTTTACATCTAAATAGAAAGGCTTTCCTTATGGTAAAATGTGTATTTACTATGTTCTTACTGCTGTCACCTAAAAATATAAATCAAGCAAAACGTCAATAAACCAACCAACTTTGTAAAACTTACTACATTTTTAAGTCTTTTGTACTTGATATTTATTTCTGTTGTAACCGTATCAAATTTTAAGGATGCCTGCGCTACTACTTCAATTAAATTAGCTAAACAGAGCAGAAAAAAAACTTCATAACAGTACATATACAATATAATCGGTTTCACAATTACCAGGAAAAAACTAAATCTGCCGGTAATTGCTTCCTTGAACATGGTGGGTTATCAAGCATTTGTAGTAATACAGAACAGAAAACAACATGTTATAAGGGTGATGGAAGACGTCGGAATCCGAAATATGGTGGTGGCCTTGAGCACTCAGTGTGCAGCTGCAGGTTAAATTGCTTGTCAAGTTCTTCAAGAAATACAGTTCGATGAACCTATTCCCAACTTTTAGCATATCATCTTTTTTTTTTCTTGAAAAAAGTGATAGAAACATCTTCCATCCAGAAACATCTTTAAGACTTTCCCCAGTCTGAGGATAACAGCTCGATGACAGCAATTAATTAAAAGCAAATCTTTCATTGCTATGGTGCTAGAAGCTTGACGTAAGAGGTCAAATTAGTTTTAGAAAAAACTTTTTAAATTTGCCCAAAAAGTTTTATGAAGAGCGAATGGTTGGGAACAGATGGTACATACAACTGTAATATATAATACCTATAATAAACTAGATAGCTGAGCTTGATGTCAACAGAGTGCCTAGCACTGCACTGAATTCAGGTGGCAATAGCTCGGCGGCAATTATTATCAGATTCAGTTAAAGCTATTCACTGTCATAAAACAAGTGTAACATTGCAGTCAGAAGTCGAAATAGAAATGCCTGCCTTCATGCTTTGCTTTTCCAATATTTAACAGTTGGCTTAAGACTGTCTGATATACCCAATAGCACTTATGTGTAATAAAATTTATTTAAAAACCAAGTTAATCGAATTTGAATTTCCTCTTTCAACTAGTTGGTAAGAGGTTCAACTACAAAATATACAGGGAAACCAGAGCCCCTTGGTCAAACGTATTCAATCTACCAGAAAGTAAGCATAAAAAGCAGTAAAAGGGCATTTTACATGTCGTTAAGGATGACAACTCTAATGAAACCTTTCTTGAATAAAACTCAAAAGACAAATAAACGGATACACCTGCATAATATTAAAACTCCAATCTATGAATGGGTTCCATTCTAGTTCTAGTAGTTGGAACGAGTAATTGTCCAAACAGTTATTCTGATACAAATGAGCCTGTCAAGCATGAGGACAAAGTGACATTATCATTGCTGTCTTGACCTAATTCACACTAAAATATATGAGATAAATTTTGATATATCATCCACTGCTCTCAGTGTCACAAAAGATTTCATCTTTAAAAAAACTTATAAATGCATTTGTACATTGACACATGAGTTACACCTTGTGTCTTAATTTAAGTATGTAAATTATGGAAAGCTTTGATCTAATAACATGGAGTCACTTCTGATCTCATTTCTCTATGTTATAGATATATGAAAAGATTTTGTAAGCTGGGTGTGACATAAAATCTTTACATCAAGGTGTAGCACCTCACTTGCCACTACAACAATGGTTGGTACTTCAAATGAGAAGTCACTACTGATATCAACTTCATAAGTGCACAGCTGCTTGTGACTTTTGAGCTGGCTACACTTCTTTGGTACAGAAGTATCTAGCCAATAACAGGCAAGGACTATCTTCGATACAAAGATATTACTCCAAAGCAACAAAAACTGGAAATATTCCAAGTCAGTGATTTGTACAAATTGTTGTTTTTAACTGTTTATGATCTATAAACATTGGAAAAGGTCATGATACAGTTATCAGGTCCAGTGAAGTGTAAGTTACACGATTCCTGTCTCAACAACTAGTAATATTTATACCAGTATAATATATACCAGTGTTGGCTTCACAAAACTTAGTAAGTGGACCTATCACCTAAACTGACATTACAACTATTTCAAGATAAACTTGCTAAAATAGAGCAGGATTATGACAACATTAGACGTTACAGTTGACTTTTGTTTTTGTGGTTTAAAGGAGGAATATTAAAAAGATGGTTACCAGAAATATTGGGTTTATGCGATTTTTGTAATTGCAAAACTTTTAACTTCCACACTAAAGACTAGACTATTTTAGGTTGAAGAAATGTAGTATCTTTCATTCCTCAACAAAAAAGAACCAGCTAAATCCTAAAGTTTTACTTAAACTTTTGTTGAGAGTACGTAAGTGCTTGTGGTGGCTGTCGCTGTTGTTTTGGCTCTGGTATTAGCTCTACATATGAGTCATAGCTCACAACATTTTGTTGCTTTATCTGTCGCTATTTTTACAAATAAGGGAAGTGTTAAATCTTATCTCACCAGTACAAAATATTGCCAATAAACTTGTTAAAAAATCACAAATGACACCAATATTTTCTAATGCTCAATTCCTAAGTGATGAACGACTTCTTTCAGCTTTTGCACTATCTTCCACATTCAATTATCAAGTATTTACCAGATCAAGGTTTTTTGTAATTGTGTTTTATACCAACAATACAAAATAAAAAAAAAACAATCAAAAATTGTTAACTGCTTCAAGGTATTTAGCTTGGTGGCAATATTCGCATTACCAAGTTTGCACTGCAAAATTGGTTGTTTTAAATCACCACACTGGAGAACCAAATCGTCTCATGACTGATGTTTGCGATTCCAAATCTATTCGAACTTTTTTTCTCATGTAGAAGATTGGACAGTCACGACTAAAAATCAACAGTGAAAATGTTAATTGTAAGCATTTCATAAGATATCTATAATTTCCGAACGAATAAAACTGTGTAGAAAAGCTGTTTTTACCTGGTGCAAATAACTTCCTCATGCAGCGATCCCTGGCACCTTTGGCATTGTGTCCATAATCGTGAAAACTTCTCTTCCAATGCAGATAATTTAATGATCTACGCAGAAAAGTTGTTTAAAGTGGCTGTAAATTACTCTTGACTGGTTAACCTGGTGTTTGTAAAAATGTATTAAAAGCACAAACAACTGCACCTCTTTTTGATAGATCTGAGATTCTCTGTCTCGGCAATGCTTGCAAACAGCTCCATCTTCTGACATGCCCGCTTTACATCCAATACAAGTGTTTCGTTTCTTTGCAAATGCCATCAAACCACCAACTTTTGATGCAACTACTTTCTTCACTCTGGTATGATCTCCCTCTAAAAGAATTTACAAGAAGTTTTAAGTTTACAGTATTAGTGCTTTCCCATGATAGCCAGGTGAAATGCCATTCATTCGTCTGCTGCTTTTTGGGTTCCAAACATGCAACTATCCACTAAATAATAGCAATGATGTCATCAGCATAATGTCTAAATATACTACTATTGTAGCTAATGAAGACATTGTTTGAAATAACTTTCTGTGGCTGGATGCAACGTTCAGCCAACTAAAAACATATGTTAATGGTTTATTCTTACTAAGCAACACGGATTCGGCCTTTGACTCTCCCAGAACTGGTTCAAATATTCTTAACAAAGGCTGGCTAAGTTGATGCTTTAAGTAGTGCTCAGTATCAATCTGAAGATTGTTCTCCAAAACATAAATGGGGTCCTCGGATCTACAGAAAAAATAGTCTAATAACATCACTTCACATGGCTACATTGTTGCGTTGTAAAAAATTTGGAATACAGCAACATTAACATATAAAGACTGATATCATCATAGTTTTTAATTGACCAACAGGCAATTTACTTTAAATAAGCTGCTTGTCCTTTGGCACCACTTATTATGACAAATGGAACGCGATCACCTAGTTGGGGGGCGCTGCCAGCATCGCGTTTTTTCATGCGCTCCGCAAGTTCAACATGAGCCTATGTGAATAAAATGAACAATGTGAGTTACAGTTTTATTTGATAGGTCTAAAATGTTTTGGGGATTGACATGCTTCATAAAGTCATTTAGTCTTTTTTCCACATGTTTCGATATTGGGGTCTTCTTTCTTTAGCCTCCACTCACGCACGTCACACACAACCACCTGGGTTCAAATTCTTGGCATTCAGTTTTCCCTTTTGCCAATTGCTTCTAACTTTCTTATTTTCTTAAACCACGACAAACCTTTCCTTCTCTCTACATGACCAATCCAACTCAGCTGGTTTCGATTCATTACATTTGCCATATTTTCCACTTCCTGCTTATTCTGACCTCCTCATCCCCATTTTCTAGCTCACCAACCGCCTTAACATTTCTATGTGGTCTTGGTCTTTTTTCTATTCTCGGCGGTCTGTTTTCTATTTCAAAAAGAATGACCAGCCCATATCGTGACTGGTAAATGGAGCAGTTTATTTTTCAGAGAACATTTTAAGTAGTTGGGAATGCAATTAACATGGAATGTAATTTTTCCCTATGCTGCTCCAATCATACAACACAACATCCACCTCTATCGAGCATATCCCAGTTACTATCATTATTAAGCTTGAAATTGGCTCTTCTACTTTCCGACTTATCAATCATCCCACGGTACGTGTGGATCTCAAAACTTGGAGCAATAATGAAAAGACTGTCTCCTTCTTCACCACATCTTTGTTGGACCATAAATTTAGTCTTACACGATTTAGTTTTAGACCATTCTTCTCCAGTGCGTAAATTTGCTTCATCTCCTTACATTGTTGCAACAGTCACGTTGTCTGTATATAGCAATTCCTACAGTAAATCAAATAACCTCAAGTTCTTAATGATATCCTCCAATATGATACCAAAAAAGTAGGCTTAAAATTGATGGACTTTCCCCTTTTTTTGGGATCATTTACTAAATCCAACCACATATTTTACCCTTGTCTTCAATCCAGCAAAAAAACGATCACCATTCTTACCAGTTACCAACTACTTCTAATACTAATCTACTTCAGCAATTTTCAATGCCCACAACAATTGCCTGCCTTTATCGTGAAACCTCTTTTGTAGTTCCCTTGCAATAAAAATAGTGTCCACTTTGCATTTTCCAACTCTGAAACCATACTGTTAATCTACACCAGCTCTCTAATTCACTTGTCAAGAGCACTAATTTTCACTTTCATGCTTCGTTGCTTTCTTTTGAGGATATGGAATTCTTTATATACTGGGATTACTCTGTGATCAAATAACCACCTTCATTTTTAAAAAAGTACTTAACGGACAGTCATCCATTACTGTTAAACAGTCTAGCATACAAATGAATCCCCATTACTTTCTCTAAATCTAACACAATTTTAAACTCCAACAACTCCAATATTCATTCTCCCTACATAAGCATTAAGGTCATCATTGTGAAGACATTTTCCTGGGTTTGCTTCTCCTCAAAAATACATAGTATAACATAATTTTATATAACAATGTATGCTTCATTTTAAAGTGGTTATGTCATGGAATTGTCTTACCACACTGTAGTTAAAAGTTATAAAATATCAATAATCATGTCAACTTCAGCCCAGTTTATCTCTACTCATTTTAGCATGCAATATGAAAAAAAAAAAATGGTCAAAACCTGCTTGGCAGCATATTCCTCTTTTGTTTTAGTGAGCTCTTTAGTGATAATTAATTGTGAAATATCAATCCTGTTGCAAAGCAGATCGGATATGACCTCCTTTGCATGAGTAACAGCGCTGTCAGGGTTCCTTGAAAGAATGGCATAAAGAAACATGTTAAATATTTTGTTATAGTTAGGATATAAACATGGAAAGTCAAGTACAACACTTAATGTAAATATGATACCAATCTACCATACATTTGTCTGATTCACTATGAACGTTTTGTGAGATACATAAGCACATTTGGAACCGATTAACCAAAACAAAGTATACCTGTCAATCAATAGTTTCTCAAGGCATGTATTAATCAACTTAGCAGTTAGTGGAGCATTATCCCTACGAACTGTTTCAATTCCTTTACAGTCCATCTTATCATGCACATCTGCACTGGACGAAAAGTAAAGGCCGGCATATCGTTTCTTGCTAATCAGTAGGTAAGGGTAATACACCTATAACCATATATCTCCACTAAGAATGTGGACTTCAAAGCCATAAATATTAAAATAATTTAACATTTTTTAGTGTTTTATGATCAATTCTAACTAAAATATTAAAATACGTTTTCACCTTATAATGGTTTATCGTTCAAAACTTACCTTTTCAAATTCCAAGTTAATAGGCTTTACAAATTTTTCTGAAACAAACTTTGCAGCTTCCTGTCCAAGCTTGAAACTTTCAGCTACAGTTTTCACTCCAAATTTGACCATCACCGAATCTGTATCTCCGTAAATAACTTTGGCATCATGCTCATATCCATTTTCAATGGTGTATTGAGATTCAACATGCTGCTTTGTTTGATCAATCATCAAACGGCCGAAGGCAGTGACACTCTAAAAATTTAAAAACACTGACCATCATTCACATGTCTTTGAGTTATCGAGCTAAGTCCGTGGATGTCTGCATACCCCAGAAATTTCAAGGCATGGAAGCTTTCCAATCTGAGCCCCAGTGAACCCATACACTGAATTGCAACTAATTTTGAGAGCCAATTGCCTTCCATCCAAAACACTCCTCTTGAAGGGATCTTTTTCAACTTTCATCATCGCTTTAGCACTGTAAACAATACATCAAACCATGAAAAACTAGAAGACCACATCTTGAAGATTGTAAGTAGCTTTGGCCCACCTGCTAGGGTTGTTAGCACTATTTAAGTAGGTTACGTTAGCATTTGCAAATTATGAAGTCTTTCTGAAAGGTACGTTGTTACTTTGCATTAGGCACGCATAAAAGTATACTATTACACGGTTCACAGTAAATTCAGGCTATGGACGATTCAACCCAGAACCACTAAACCCAAGACGAACCAACATCGGTGAGTTGAATAGTCCTTGGGTTAAATTGTCTTGGATTAAATCATCAGTGGGTTGAATTGACTAAACACTGTATTACACTCAGTGCAGCATCACCAATAAAATAAAGTGTTTTGAAGTTGAGTATTTTAGGAATAGCTTCAACCAGCGCTTCCCACTGGTGGGTCGCTGTGCACGCCAAAATTTTGCAGACTACAAAAATCGAATAATGTGAAGTGGGATCACTGTAAACCTAAAAGCAATTACAAACACATTTTTTGAAAAAGATTGTTTTTGATTTGACTCGTTTTTTTCACATGACTAAAAGATATTGTCAATAAAATTTAGTCACCTTAATTGGTGGGGATAAACAAAAATTAGCAGTAAAAAGTGGGCCATGAGTTGAAAAAGGTTGGGAAACACTGTTTTAATCAATAGTAGATAAACCTTACTTGCGGCGAGCAGTGAGCAAACTTTCCAAAATTTCAGGAAGAAGACCTTTTCTTATGCTGGATTTGACAAAGTAATCACCTGACGGTGTTCTGATGTAATCTTCAGGACTTAGCTTATCTCGTTCTTTACCGGTCTAAAATCAAAGCCAAAAATCCGTCTATTTGCAATGCACATGAAATGAAAAAAAAAATCACGCAAGCTATGATCTCACTGACTTTCATGAGAAGAGTAGTGTAGCAAAGGTTGTGTGCTTGCATTATGGATGGGTATAATGAAGAGAAGTCGAGTGTTGTGATGGGAATGTTGTAATAGCCTTTTAGAGGTTCAATGACAGTGGCTCCTGTAAATTCATCATTGTTGCTTGTTGGAATGACCGGCATCAGCAAACCTTCCGCCCTTGTCTGTAACGATTACACCAGTCATGTCTAACATAACGATGAGATACAAATGAAGTACATAGGAATTAGAACAGCACATCTACATATTTTGTAAGCAATTCACCTTGCGAAGAAGCTGAGATATAACTTTAATACTCTGCCCACGAACGAGTAAGTAAGACAATGGAACACCGGTAACTCGAGCCATTTCCATGTAGTTAATGATGAACATAAGCTTGTCAAGAAGCCGCAGTGGTAGCAATGCATCTTTCAAGCAGTAAACAGCAAGACGACGCCTTGTCTTAAGAAAAATTTTAGAAGGTAAAAAAGAAGTATTTCTATTTTATTTACCGTCATTTATCTTTACTGACCTGTGAATTTCCATGCTGTAGTTCTGTAATTATAGAATGATGAACGTCCTCTTTCTGCTCGCCAAGAAAGTGAAAACTAACTGCATTTAATGTGTATGAGCGTAACTTTTTTTCCCTCAGTAATGCCTAAACAGTAAAAAATAATAAAATGCAGAAAATATCTACAAATACACCAACATTTTAAAGAAAATCGGCAATCAAGTACAGATTATTATCAGCCTTGCCTTTTAACTGTAGCAGATGCTGATAATGTTATCTGAAGTGTGATTGTATTGTGGTTAAAGCTTTTCCCAGTAACTGTATAAGCTCGAGTGCGCAATGTTCAACTTGTTCCATAGAAATATGGATGTGTTTAGATGAACAACCTATTTACTAGTTAGTTTAATTGGTCATCTACAAGATATCTGCCAATTACTTAGTGCAAAAATGCTAAAAGTACTTCTAGCCAAACCAATATTGAATCGTTGTTTTATTCAGTTCCAGTAGTGTTGTTTTTGTCATATTTATAGTGTTTGTCTTTTTACAAAGCCCTGCCATTGTTGTGGTCACTGTGGAGGCTGGGAGTATAATCTTGTTTAATTCTAATTGCTACAAATTCATTCTGCTTAAATGAAGTAAAAGTTTTACCACTTCTTGAACTTTTTCTTATTAACGAGGGGTATCCTAAGCATGACAGATCGCCAGCACATGTAGTAATGCAATCGAATCCAATATGACATGAAACACTCACCACAAATACATCAAACTGTACACGACCTTCCATGTTGATGTTTTTCATTTCACGGCTTCCCATTTGTTTAGACTGGAACTTTGTATCCTTAATTCTAGTTACACTGTCCTTTATTCTGAAAAAAGTGTCAGATAAAAATAATTTATAAAACTCATAGAAAGAAAAATCAGTAAATACAATGATTAAAACTACGTAGTAAAACTTAACATAAATAAAGCGGTCTACCTTCCAAGATATGGAAATTTCGCAACCTTTAGATGGGCAGCTCGGTTGATCAAAAATGGAAGATCAAAATTTTGTATATTATACCCAGTGATTATGTCTGGGTCTACAGCACGCAGAAAATCAGAGAAAGCCTAAAAGAAAAATTTGAAAATTGAAAAAAAAATCATCTAGTATTGAGATGTAATCGATAAAAATAAATATTTAAGGAGAAACCTTTAACAAATAACATAAAAAACTAACCTGAAGCATGTTTTCCTCCTTTTTAAATGAATAAACGTGGGAACCAACAATAGATGAACATGAATTTAAGGTAAAAATAACTTTAATAAATGGCTCCCCAGTGCTTCCTTGACATTTCACCATGGAAGCAATTTGAATCACTGGGTCCACATCAGGCACAGGAAAGACACCTGTTTAGAGATTTTTAGCAAAGTTTAAACTACACTCAATAATGTTAACTTCTTTTTTCATCAGCATCTTCATTATATGGGAATACCTTTGCGTCCAGCACATTCAATGTCAAAGCTAAGTATTCGCAGAGGGGCAATTTTCTGCCAATCACCGTCAGGGGCGTGACTTGTAAAATCATCAAACTTAACATCCACTTCTACCTGAGCAGTGGAAATCATGGCAGCTGCATCACGTATTTGATATTTTCCAGGGTTTAGTTCAATCCAGTTGCATCCAACAAGATCACAGTCTGTCATAAACCTGAAACATCAAAGACAAATACATACACGCTTCTGCCATATAACAACACAAATTTTAACCTCGACATATTCGCAAAAAAATTGCATATACGGTATGTATACTTTAGTACAGGGGTCGGCAACCTTTTGCTAGTCACGGGCCAAATGTCGAGTGTACAACTCTTTGGCGGGCCGGAACTTTCATTAATAGGCTACTATAATTCACACTCACTTCAGTATATTACGCTACATTGTTGCAATCTCAATCATACCAATCACAAAAAGAGCAACAGATATGTATTCACACTTCAACAACACAGCATTATAAAAAAGTTTAGGTTAAAGCTCGTGTGCATCTCTCTTTTTATCTATAACGACTAGTCTACTCTACAGACAATCTCGTACTTAGTACGAGATACTAGTCTACCGCTTTCGCACCAGTTTTATGGCGTAACAATAGACTAGTACGACGTACTTATGGCGTAACAATACTACAATTTTTTCAAACAGTGCTAACACTGCAGTTTGAAACTCAATAAGAAAGGGCGGGCGGTAATCTTGTGATAACTAAATAACATGTCTCGGGCCAAACGATTTCGCATGGCGGGCCGGATCCGGCCCGCGGGCCGTAGGTTGCCGACCCTTGCTTTAGTATATGCCGCAACTGTGCTTAACCATATGCCAAAATTTACAAGTAAAGATACCAAAATATGACAACATTAATCTACTGTTATACAGATGCAGATATAGTCACCTGATTTCAAAATCAATGAAGCTTTCGAACACTTGGTACACATATTCAGGATAGCTAGGTGTGCGAAAACCCGATTCCAACATACGCTTGGTGGTGGCAACTAAACGAGGTACCGCCACAGTTATCTTTAAAAAAGTTGATTTGCCACTGCTGCTGTAGCCATACATATCTGCAAATTATTAAGTACCAATTAATATTATGCAACTAAAATGTCACATTCAGATGGCAAAGGCAGAACTGATAAAAAAAATCTTGGTTTCATGTTTATCACGATAGAGTATCCCGTAACGAAAGATGACCTTTGACATACAGCGGTAGACAAAATTATTGCTTCATACGCAAAGGTACTTTTAATATAATTTCAATGCGGAAAAAATCTAATACTTGGAAAGGAAAGAACCTTATTGTAAAAAACATATCTAAAGTTAAATATTAAAATACCTATAGATATTTCCATTTAAAATGATATACTATTAAGCTAACAAACATTAAGTAAATTACTCCAAACAGTATATACCAACTTAAATCATGATCAATTTAATTGTCATAATAACAACCCTGACAACATACTTTAGAAAACAATGAGATTACCAAAAGAGCTACATAGCTTAGTGTAACATAGGATTATTTACTGTCAATAGTCTAGTTTGAGACCGGCTCCATGAGCCTAGCCCTAGAACAAGTACACATCAAAAATACGTGCTTTGTTTTTGGCAGCATTCAACTTTGTAGACAGCTTTTGTGAGATCTTTGTTTCCTCGCATTTCTTTCAAGACAAGTTCATTTAAAGTGGACTGAAATTCATCACAGTGCTCCTCCTACACAGACGTGGAAAAGAGGTTTTTACGCTGATATGCAGCCGTGGCAAACGTTATTTGTGCATAAAAATTTTTTATTGATGATAAGAGAATATGTCCCACCTGAAAGCCATTCATTGCTTGTACATAAAAATAGGGTAAAAAACCATGGACATGACAAACAATGCTGTGACCTTCCATAGTTAATCCAAACATTCGAATAACTGGTGCAGCACCACCCTCAGGAACTGGCATGTCAGAGATCGCACTGTCAGCAATGTAATGATCTACATCAATCTGCTGAAATATTATAGGGTCACTTTTTATATCCAGCTTTGTAAGTGGGGTTCGCATCCATTTTGCTACGTCAGTCTCAGGCAAACTTGCCAGCAAATTGATGTTATCTGAAATGAAATAGACAAATGGAAGACTAAGACATTATGTATATAAACATATATATATATATATATACAGTCGAAATGGGTTAATCGCATATCGGTTAAAGGCATAAATCGCTTTGTAGCATAGCATTGCATAATCCCAAACCATTCTCATTCTCTTGTGAAGAAAATTCAACGGTTAATCGCATAAGGGTTAATCGAATAGGAATTCTTGATTGATTTGTAGACTTGTATCACTTAATCGCATATTTCCTTTGATGAAGTGTTAAGTTGCTGAAGATTATCCTCACCAATAAACAAAAATCATCGCAAGATCTCCCATAACCCGCAGCGATTAAATACACGACAAGACACTGAAGACAGCAGTTGTGAATTAAAGACAGCTGTGATTAAATTCACCGCAAGGCTGAAGGCTATAGAGACAGTAGCACGTCACTGATTTGAACAATAAAGTAAAACTTCACGAAAAAAGGCCTTCTCTACAGTGATTATGAACCACAAAACTACGTTTCATTTAAGGATTGTTACGGATCGTTACATCACAATAGAACAACAAGAATAATTTTTATTTAAGGATTGTTAGGCACTGCACACAATCCATCGGCGACTAAATGTTCAGGGAATGGACATGGACAAATTTTTTCCTCTGGAACAGCAACTGCTTAACAACATATCGGAAAATATTAAACAAACTACAATTGAGAGTTATTTTAATAAAAATTGATTTCCGTTTTTGTTTCGTGTTTTTTTTGTGTCGAAATCGAAAAGAAGGAAGCTCACTTGTTGCGTCATAATGCATTGTGCCATTCCAAAAATCGGCGGAGGAGCAAGAATGCGTGCACCGGTGTTTGAAAGAGAATAGCGGAGAAAATGTAGGAAACGCATACATCGGTTAATCGCATAAAAAAGCTTGGCAAATTGACTATGCGATTAACCAATTTCGACTGTATATAGAAGTATATATATATACTTTTTAAAACCATGTCGGAAAACTCTTTAGAATCAAAATTCCACATTAAAAAAAACTAACCAACTGCAAGTGGAAAACTAACCAACTGGAAGCATAAACCAGTTTTGGAAATTTATAATCCTAAATATTATGCGACATCTACCTATTCCAGTTATGGAATACTGCAAAAAATACTGCATTGTTGCTTTGAGATTTTACAAAACTAGAATGATGTTTTTCAGTGATTTCAAGCATCAGTTTCATGCGCAATTGTTTCATCGGCTTTTCTTTAAACATTTTAAGGTAATTCTAGACATAAACACAAGAGCCAACAAATCAGAAAGCATTTTATTTTGTAAACATTCCGATATTATGCTAACTAATTTGTAATGCAGCTTTCATAATTAAATTTAACGCAGTAAGAGATCGTTTCAAGGCTAAAACATGTTACAATACACAAAGTGTCTAGTTTGTATGCCCGTGGGTGCCAAAGTTTTAGAAATTCGGAGTATGCTAACAGATTTTGACGCCATAATTTAATTGTCATGTTATTTGCCCCATAAGTAGCATTTTTCTGTATTTGAACTTAGATCATAACCTAAACTGCCGCCTCAAGGAATACCGGCCGCAACATTCAATTGGTTTAAATGACCAGGCCTGGCTTTAGGGTATGAACTTGACAGGGGACTAATATACTGGGTTAGCAATTAAAAATAGCAGTGAGTAGACAAATAAAATAGTAATAAAATAGTCAATGCTAAAGGTACCTTTAGTGTAAGACTCTTGTTCAGTGCAACAGCGTTTGGCTGAAAGTGGCATGTCCTGTGCATCTTTTTTACGCTTTTCCATTTCGGACACAAACAATTAAACTATGATAAAAATACAACTCTAGAAAGAAAATGTCTATAGATTTCAATTAATATGTAGTAAATACACAGTTACATACATGTAGGGATGGCCAAAGCAGAATTACAATGTGGATTTCAAAAACAAATGTGTCAACTGTCAAACCATAAGTGATCAAACGTGAAATGTAGCAAAACTATATTTTAACAGTTGCAGTAAATGCCATTGACATGAAAGTAAAAAGACATTTTCCCTGCTTCTGAGCTTCTACCAATCACAAAATATGTGCAGCCACATTGAATAAATGCGTTTAATGCTTAACTCATATTTGTGGCAAAACAGAGCGGGAAACGAATCATGGAAAATTATGTCACTGGTCTACAAAAAAAAATTTTTTTTATGCTTTTTACAAAAAGAGGACTTATTCTGGTTATTTTTGGGGCGTTGATTCCAAAAATAACCTCAAATTTTTTCTATCACATCAATGTTTTTCAAAAAATGCAATTCAATATTTTGATGGTAAAAGGAAATAATTACTACCGGTATATAGCATAGAGCTTTACACAAGCCTACATCAATTTTGTAGAAGTACAGTAGAGATGCAAGATGACGCGTTGCAAGATGCTTGACCTACTAAAAGTCAAAACTAGCTCTACAAGAAAGAGTGTTTTAAAACTGGACGTTATTGCTTAAGCAGAGCGTATTGACTTATTCTTCATCCCCTTGAGGTGTCGATATAGGCGAATTTCTACTGTAAATAGCTCATGCCTAATTATGTGAAGTAGCTTACATATATAGGTGAATCTTTATTTTATATTTTTAGATAAGTTTTAAAGTATTCTGCAAACCTGTATTTATACAACCTGTTGCCAATGGCTAGTACTTCTGCTGGACGAATAAGGTGCAAGCGACACCCAGATGTTTTCTGCTATATTTGTGGATGCTTTACTGCTCCAAAGCAAAGACAAAACATCACAGATTTTGTGAAAAAGGCTTACTTACCATACTTCGGTATCAAACTAATTGATCAAGACAAGTCCTGGGCACCTCACAAGGTGTGTAGGGCATGTGTCGAAAATCTGAGACAATGGACCAAGAGCAAACGAAAGAGTTTGAGCTTTGGCATTCCAATGATATGGAGAGAGCCAGCAAACCATGTCAACGACTGTTATTTCTGCATTGTAAATACTGCTGGATTTAGCTCTAAAAATAAATCCAAAATCAGCTATACTAATATTCCATCAGCCCTGAGACCTGTGCCTCATTCTGACAGCATCCCTGTACCTAAATTTACGTCTTTAACTCAATCATTAAGTGAGACAGATAGCTGCACATCAGATGACAGTTGTATTAAGACTGATCACTATTCCTCATCTTCAGACCAAGAGAAGCTTCCGATATTAATCAAGCAAGGTTTTTTAAATGACTTAGTGCGTGATTTGGATTTGCCAAAAGCTTCTGCAGAGCTTTTAGGATCCAGGCTACATCACAACAATCTACTAGCTCCTGAAACCACATATTCATTCTACAGACGAAGAGAGGAAGGTTTGGTTCCGTACTTCAGCATGGAAGATGCCTTTGTGTTTTGTCATGACGTAGGTGGCCTCTTACATGCAATGGGTTGTGTGTACAATCCAAAGGAATGGCGTCTATTCATAGATAGCTCCAAGGCTAGTTTAAAGTGTGTACTGTTGCACAATGGAAACAAGTATGCCTCTGTACCAATTGGTCATTCAGTACATCTCAAAGAAACGTATGAAAATATGAAAATCTTAATAACTAAATGCAAATATTTTGAGCACAACTGGCTAATATGTGGTGACTTGAAAGTTTTGGGTATGCTACTTCGCCGACAAGGTGGCTACACTAAGTATCCATGCTTTTTATGTCTATGGGATAGTAGAGCTAAAACGGAACATTGGGAACAAGACCAATGGCCTGAGAGAAAAGAATTTACTCCTGGAGGAAAAAAAATTCTTAACCAAGCATTAGTAGACCCAAGCAAAGTATTACTACCACCTCTTCACATTAAGCTGGGGCTAATGAAGCAATATGTGAAAAGCCTGGATAAACATGGGGCATGTTTTGGGTATATTTGCCAAAAATTTCCTGCCTTGAGCAATGAAAAGTTGAAAGCAGGAATATTTGATGGGCCAAAAATAAAACAGCTAATGAAAGACAAGAAATTTATCAAAACCATGAATCAAGATGAAAAAGAAGGTTGGGTGGCTTTTAGCCAGGTTGTGAGCAACTTTCTGGGTACAGTAATACCAAATCACCTGATTACAAAGAACTTGTCAACCGCTTGCTTTGCTCGTTTCAAAAACTTGGCTGCAACATGAGTGTAAAAGTGCACTTTCTGCATAGTCATTTGGACTACTTTCCAGAAAATTTAGGATCTTCCAGTGAAGAACAAGGTGAACGTTTCCACCAAGATATCAAAATCATGGAAAAAAGATATCAAGGTCGGTGGAATGTTAGTATGATGGCCGATTATTGTTGGTGTCTTATGAGAGATGAGGAAACATATAAACATTCTCGAAAGTCAAAAAAGAGAAAGCTTCTTCCATAAAATAATATTAATTTCAGTGTTGTGACCTTTATGCAGATATGTGCTGTTATTAATTTTTTTTGCTTTTTACGCCGAGGCATATTCACATATTGTGAATACTGCTATTTATTTGCTCTTACTGTCAAAATACTGAATTGCGTTTTGTGAAAAAAATTGACGTGATAGAAAAAATCTGATGTTATTTTTGGAATCAGCGCCGCCAAATTAACCAAAAACACCTGTTACTTGTAACTCAGCAAAATTGATGCAGACTGGTGATATAACATAGATCTACATCATGTCTGATAAACACAAGGGGCATTAAGTCCCTCAAAACACTTGCTTTGTTTTTCTCTTCTTGCATCAGCAAAAAAATTCTGAGAATAACTTGTTTCCCATTGTCACATCAATTGTTGTAAAATATTGCTTCATGGATAACTTCAACCAGTGAAAAAGCAAGGAGAATTACTATGGATAAAAGTGCAAAAATGATGAAAATTAAAATTTTTGAAAACACTTAAGTAACGATCGCTTTGTGTCATACACACTTGTTAAAGAAAGTGGGAAGGAACTTTTCAATATAAACAATGGCAAAAACAAGTATCACAACAAAAACTTGTAAAAACTGTATTATGGGGGTGTTTTCGGCTAATAATGACTACCTTTCACTGGACCATTTAACAATAGAATAGATAAGGAAACAGCTTTACCTTTTTACTTTACCAAATAAAGCCAAGGTATGTGCAACCAAGTAGAAGAAGTTTCAGTATCTGCCCACATGGTAAACTTGCTACCCGAAAACCGACAAAACAGTCATTTTTTTCAGCTGGAAACCTTTTTATGGACCCTTAACTTCTTCATTATAACTTGGATATAGTCAATCTTCTTTTTACACACATGACACAGACCTGTCCTCAAATAAGAGGGTTCTAACACAATTAACTAGCTGTATGTGATCCTGTACTCACAGGAGTGTTTTAAAATTTTATATTTTTTTAATTCCGTCGTTTTAATTCCGTTTAATTTTAATAATTTAATTTAATATAAATTTAACTTTAAAAGGATACACATTTGAGAGGCCAATAACTTTAAAAAGAAAGGAGATGATCTGACAGCATATTGTGAAAACCTGGGCCAGAATTATTCTGTAGCAACTCTGACTCTTTAGTGAGATATTGACCATAAAAAAAACCTAAAAATAAACATTCATAATTTACAAGGGTGAAAAATGGGTATGAGCCCAATCGCGGAAGGGCCATATCTTAAAAACCCTTTGGATGTGTTCATTATTTATAGAGATATCTACAAAAAAAGGTTAAGCCAAATCAGAGTCGGCCACTTACAAAAATATTTTAACTTTGGCTCACAATTATAGAAAGACCCTACAATAAATGCTTGAAAATGTTGTGTCATGAAAATTTCGAAAGCAAGTGCTTAGCGTGATTAGTGTAACTAATGCTTTCTGTGAAAAATAAAAATGTGCTGTGATCACGAGTGCCAGCTTATTTTAATATGGATTATTATCTGAGAGAGAGAAAGTTTATTTCACCATTCAAAACAAACTAAAAAGTATCATAACAAAGTTCCAAAATAACTTATTGGTGTGGCGCAGCAAAAAGACCTCACAGTTATCTAGGGCATCTGCCCCAGATTTTATTGCAAAAGAAAATAAAAAACAATTAACACAAATAGAAAAACTGAAACTCAATTAGTTAAAACAACACTGCAAAACAAAACACACACACCACAGAACCAATAGAATAACAAATCAAAAATCAATAACAATATGATACAAAAGAAATCAACAACCATACATCCATCACCCTATTCACAGTTATCCGACCAGCACATCCCTTGCTCAAGTCCACTTCTCAATTGATACGAGAAATACTTATGTTAACTTTTTTATTTTTTACTGTTTTGGTTTGGGGCAAGAATAAGTTGTCCTGTGATGATCTAGTATTGCATTTGCGTAGCTTTGATTTCGCTGAAATAGTCATTAAAATTTTTGGGGAAGATTTGTGTAATAGTTAGGCATGAATTTGCCTGTCTGTAATTGGTAGATTTAAGATATATTTAGACTATCGTTTGCTCTATAAAGTGTAGTTAGTTTGGTATATTAATTATTATTGGTAATTAGTCTTACTATTTAATTACGAATTATATTAAATGGTTTAACTACTTGATGCGGATCCCCAAGCCAATATATCATACTGTAAATTAGACAATAGTATAACTGTATGCTGTATGTATGCATTTAATAAATTTTGGACACAGTCTTTATGCATTTTTACATGATTTATAGAAAAATGTTTTGCAGACATGTTAAAGTAGGCTTGCTAAAGCATAGAAACCAGCCAAACTAGCCTCTAAATCTTCTGCTCACCCAAGATCGTGTAAAAAATGCAGTCTGGCACCGGAATGCAAAATTCGGCAAGAGCACACTCAATACTGCTTTTGATGAGCTTCAGTGCCGCATTTAAGGTGCATTATTTTGCCCTTAATCACCTGGACAGAACTTCTGTGTACTCAATTTTCAATTGATTTAATGATTGAACAAGTCAAACTGTATATATTACTGTGTAACTGTGCTCTTTTATTGTGTCTGAGGATTTTTGCGCACCGTACTTGTCATTTTTGGTTGTTTGTTACACCCAAGATCATGCTAAAAACTGCAATACTCTGTGGTCTAGGTATGGCGGCGGTTACCGAATGCCTATCACTATGTCACAAACGTACCGTATTCCTTTTTGCAAAAAAAGGAGAGTGATAGCAGAAATCTGCGTAACAGGAAAGTTTGTTAATTTTTCACGAGAAATCCTACATGCAAAAGATACAAATTTTAGCGTGATGGTGTGCATTGAAGCCTCAAATCTTTATTTATTATTAATTGGGGATTAATAAATCAGCTTTTCTTGTTTGTGTATTATAAATTATTCCGTGCATTGTGGTTTAAAAATTTTGTCTTCTGAACACTGGTGAAACAGTCACTTCAAACACAGTTTTGGTCTCTTAACAAAAGGAGACTCAAGTTGCACCAATAAATAATACTATCTGATGCGGCGATGACTGATTTATCTGTTTTAAGTAAAATGATGAAATCATTGCCTACCGTAGGCTATTTGCCTGCTTCATCGGCCACCGGTTACCTACAGTAGGTAGAAAGATGGGCTACCAGTTGCATAACTGGCTCATGTAGCCAGCCGTTTGCGGAAGCGGTTTTGTCCAAAAAAGGTAAACAGCAGCTGGCCGAAATAGGCCTAGAATCCTAGACGCTACGCAAACTATAATATCGATACCAAGACCAAACCAATGTTGTCTCTTGATTGTGGTGAAATTGTTTCGCGCGTTATATGCACTGCAGCGTGACGAAGTCCTACAACTCATAAGTATAGACATCATATAGATAAAGACTAATTAGTCATATTTAGGATAATAAATAACACTGGTCAACACGATTTTTGTTGCAGATTGTGTTTGGGTCTTTTTTACCTAATTTGGGGGCGCTGAATCCGATTCTGGCGTTATTTTGTTTCTATCACATTTGAGATAATATATAATTTATATATGTTCATTATAAAATAATACTGCAACTCAGAGACCGCCTTGAAATGTAGAGGTTGTTTTTATCAGAACTGCTAGAATGTTTAATCATGTAAAAAACGAACACAAAGCCTCGTGTTCAGGTAAAAAACATCACTAGAAATTGACCGTTGAACATTCAATGTAATGCCACAATCTTTAAGAACTCGAAAATTTTCGTTTTAATGGCTTTCGTTTGTGGGTAGTAGTGTAAATTTCTCTCTTCAAATTCCAGCAGTAATCTGCCATCATGTGACAATCCCACCGGCCCTGGTAGCGCTCTTCCATAACTCTAATATCTTGGTGGAAGCGCTCACCTTGTTCTTCACTGACGTCCCCAAGGTTTTCAGGAAAGTAATCTAAATGATTTTTCAGAAAATGGAGCTTTATGCTCATATTGCATTTCATCTCTTGCATGCTGGACAACATTTCTTTTACGAGGTCTCGATAGTTCTATGCCTTTCTGTTGCCAAAAAAGTTACTAACAACTAAAGAAAAAGCATTCCATGCCCTTGCTTCTAATGTGTTCATTGATGCTGCAAAATTTGTACTTAATTTGTACTTGGCATATGTACTTAAAACAATCTCCATTGTGATCAAGAGCCTTAACATACTGTTTCATTGCGCCAAGTTTGATGTGAAGTGGCGGCAGGATGATCTTCTTGGTATCCACCAACGGGTTATGAATGATATTTTTTTCTCCAGGTGTTAAACTGCTCCTTTCTGGCCACTTATCTTTTTTCCAATGCTCATCTTTGGCTCTGCTATCCCAGTAGCAGAGAAAACAAGGGTATTTGGTGTAACCACCTTGCTGTCATAACAGAAAGTTCATCATTTTTATGTCTACACATAATCTCCAGCCATGATCACTGTACTTCAGTGTTTCCAGCACATTCTTAATGTTTTCATACGTTTCTTTGAGTGTCACAGAATGTCCTACTGGAATCGATGCATATTTATTTCCATTGTGAAGTAACACGCACTTTAGGCTTCGTTTTGAGCTGTCAATAAACAGTCTCCACTCCTCTGGTTGATATTTGGTTATTCCTAATTGCAAAAGAAGACCTTCAATATCATGACAATAAACCAAAGATCTTTTAGAAGAAAAATAGTTCAGAAATAGCTTTTCTCGATTCCGATAATACGTGACAGAACATCCAAGCTGGAGAAGGTTTTTTTCCTGGAGCCGTGAAGCTAGCAGTTCTGAGGCCTGTTTGGAAAGATTTAAATCACGGATTAAATCGTTCAATTCCGACTGATTGAACAATAAGGGTTGCTCAGAAAAGGAGCTCAAGGGTTGAAAATCTAAATCTGAAACTTCTTTATCAGTTTGTGAAGAATCAGAGGATAACCTAAGCTCTTCTTCACTACTTTCGGGCAGATGAGTAAAGGTAGGCACAGGTATTTCGTCACTGTGTGCAATAGCACGCAAAGCAGAGGCAAGATTTGGATATTGCAGCTTGTGCTTGTTCCTCTTGTTGTAACCTTTCACACTGACTCGACAAAAGTAGCAATCATCGAGATGATGTTTTTGTTCTCGCCAGATCATTGGTATACCAAACTTCAGATGTTTGTCCTTGCCCTGAGACCAAGATCTCAAACTCTCCACGCAACTTCTGCATACTTTATAAGGGGCCCAACTTTTATCTTGGTCCCCTAACTTCACCTTAAAGTAAGCGAAATAAGACCTTTTCACAAAATCGGTAATTTCATGTCGTTGAGAAGAGACAGTGAAGAAACCACAAATGTAGCAAAAAATATTGGGGTCATTGGCGCATGTACGCTTTTTGACAGCTGACATAGTATTTAATACAATCCAAAATTACAGCTCAATAACACAAACTGACTCCATAAAGTCAATGAAAGTATACTGCGAAAATTACACCCTGTCTTTCGTTTGGTTTCAAGTTAGCAGAGTAAGCAGAATTAGCACGATAAGCAGATTAAGCATGATAAGCACGATAAGCAGTTTGGTTCTTTGGATAAGCAGACATCCTGTGTCTTTTAATGTTTCAAAACAAGGTTATATGACCACACATTTGGGTTATTTGCCAAAGCGCATAATTTTATTTTACCTTGTACGAACAATGTTATGTTTATCGTTTACAATGTTTTTGTTTTACTAAAGAGCAAGGTGCTGTCATAAAAAGCATTTATAAAGCCGATTAAGTCTGCAGGGCAGATGTATAAAGATAAAGATGGTAACTAAGTAATGAACTACCAAAGAAAAATGAATGCGTCTACATATATTTTCGAAATTCGAAAAGAGGTGCGTGATTGAAAAAGATTGAGAACCATTCGATTAAAGTTAACCGAAATTTCTGTCATTCAGTACTACAACAAAACTGTCAGCCGAGGTTTCATCATAGGTGATTTCAATAACAATATTTGATCTGTTGCTGTTATACGCTCACCGTACCGTCGCTAATGAAAGTCAAAATTTGATCAATTTATGAAATTGGGGAAAATGCGCAGCGAAAAAACCTGACGTGATAGAGCAATTCTGAGCTCAGAATTGGATTCAGCAACCAAAACTTATCCTAAATCAATCATCAAAGTTCATGCAACTAAAAATTGTTTTGTTTTTGTAGACCAGTGTAATCAAGCAAGGTTCCTTAAAATTGAAACAGAGTGGGAGTATTCTGTATAGGTATAGGTAACTATTTGATACGTACTTTAATTTATGTTTTTGCACTACTTTGTTTCTCCAAAGTGCTCATTTCTCTATGCTGCTATTTTTGGTATGGTATAATCATAGTTGGGCAGTATTGCGGTACTATAGTAACAAATTACTGTACCGCGGTACTTTTTCAGTACCGATACCGGTACCGTCGGTACTTTTGAAAAAAAGCACCGAATTACTTTTTTCAAGAATTTTCTGTTGGTCCTGGTACTCGATACTTTACACGTGATACTTTCAAAATTTTAACAAGTAGCCTATGTTTTCAAGAATACATTTTAATTAATCCTTAATATTAATTTTAGCAACTGTTGATCTTTTTAAATCTAAAAATGTCAAGAAAAATCGCAAGCAATTAGCGTCCCATATGTTTTCATCTCGAGTAATCCAAACAGGGGGCATAATATAGCGGCAAACATTGCATGTGCAGCAGCATCTTCTATACAAAAAGTACCGGTATCGAGTACCGACAAAGTACGGAACTACTCTTTAAAAATAGTACCGAATACCAGAACCGTCGGTACATTTTTAGCCAAGTACCAGTACCGTTATCGACGGTACTTTCACAGTATCGACTGCCCACCTCTGGGTATAATAATACTAACCATCGGACTGAGGAAAGTCTTTGCATGACTTAATTCCTCGCCGTTCGAGGCCCGGTTACCGATCTAATCTATGTACAAGTTCTGATTGTCACGCATTTTTCATTTTGTTTTTTTCAGTTTTTTTATATGGTATTGGCCGAATTTAGAACTCTCGACCAGGTCCTAAACCCTTACCGACGCACATATGATAACAGACAACAAACCATATTTATACCATGAGAGGAGAGATTGCAAAATGTTTGTCCAATCACAGCAACAGGAATGAACAAGGAAGTACCGGGTTTAGTTATGTCAGATTAATTTCCTGTATAATGTACACGGAAGTAAATGTGTCAGCCAAAAAAAATTTCTTTTGTTCTTTGCAGAACGTTCTACTTTTCAGAATATAGTCTTAAAAGTGTTTGAAGCCGTTAGGTTATAGCCTTTATCTGATTTTAAAAACTTTTTTAAAGTTGACAAGTTAAACACATTTTTAAGACTAAAATCAAAGGGTCGCTTGTTTACTATACGAAAGTTTTATAACGTAATTATGTCCAATTTTTATATGCTATATACTATAGAGTGTGAATAAATTGTTCAGTTTTCACGTTTTTTTCTGCAGCTTCAACTGAGTAAGAGATAGAGAGCTGCAAAGGAAGTTACGTTTTATGAAGATGACAACAGTTGCGGTTTTGTTTGTTTTTGCACTTTTTACGTGCGCAATATGGAATTCTGGTCATGGCGCTCGCCAGGTTTTATTAACTTGTGGCGGTGATGACGAAGGCGAAAAGGGTGATCCTGGCCCACCAGGTCGAAGAGGTCCTACTGGATTGCAAGGAGAAAATGGCTTCAAGGGAGAAAAAGGGGAAAAGGGCGTGTGTGAAGACTACGATGCGGCTATTGCAACTCTGCAAAAAAAAGTCAATGGACTGGAAGAGCAAATGACACAAGTTCTTCGTAAGTTAAAGATTTCGAATGAAAACCATTTTAAAATTGTTATTACCGAAATTGAACAAATTTTGGTGCAAACATATTGTGGTTTTAATCTTCGTTTATAACGATTGCGTTTAAGCTGATCAAATAACGTATTTGCCAGAACGTGCAGTTCGAATCAGTGGCAGAAAAAATTGCAAGGATGTGATGAACGAAGGAAAACGTACAAGTGGTCTATATAATGTCAGCATTGCAAACGAAATTGTTGAAGTTTATTGTGACCTTGTAACCAACAGTGGTGGCTGGCTTGTAAGCTGAGATACGCCTGCTATATTTTAAGTTATTTGTTTTTATGTTGAATAGGTATTTAACTTATTTAGAGACTAACGTAATTACGTAACGTTTTCACAAGTATAATTAATTTATCTTATCTAACTTATTAGTGCACTTTGGAATATGCAAAGTTAAAGATTTTTAAATTTTAGCGTAAATGGTTTATCTTTGAATAAACAAACAGCAGACATCTTCAAATAGAGGTTTAACTTTCTTTTACTGTACATTTTATTTTCCAAGGTGATTCAGCGACGAATGGATGGAAGTGTTGACTTCTACCGCAACTGGACGGAATATCAACATGGATTCGGAAATAAAAGTGGGGAGTACTGGCTTGGTAGGTGAAAGGGTTTGTTTCCGAACTGAATGTGTCACACGCTGTGCGCATTAAAATCAATGAGGTGTAATAGTTTACTTAAAAACTCCATGTCTGTTTCAGGTCTAGATAACATATTCCACATTACCAATTCTCGCCTTTACGAGCTCCGAATAGAACTGGAAGATTTCGAAAGCCAGAAACGTTACGCCAAATATAGGTCAGTGGATTTGGCAAAAAGCTAAGCTTACACGGAAGTCGATTTTAAGAACTATAGGATGCTAAATGTTATTTCTGTTACAGACGAATCAATAATTTGAAACATTATATTTAATATCTTTAGCACTTTCTCAATCGGACCCGAGGACCGTCTGTACCGTCTCAACATAGGAGGATATTCAGGAAATGCAGGTAGAGCACTGATGCACGATATCTTCGCTAAAAGTTTCACTTTATTGGCCTTTAATTTATTTTTTAATATTTGAATTAAATCCAGTTGGCAAATGTAACGTGTTATGCTTCAGGCATATAGCACACTTAATTTTTGTTTTATTGCATGAGTATATGAATAAAAATTCTCTCTCTTTATATCATATTCATATCCAAAAATTCATATCCAGGGCATGATGCAATGAATCACCACAACAACTGGCCGTTCAGCACGAAAGATAACGATCACAGCCAAAATGGAAACTGTGCCATTGGTGCTCACGGCGGATGGTGGTACGTCAGCTGCTTCGATTCAAACTTAAACGGTCAATACCTAACGGGACAAACTTCGACAATTCGCGCCACTGCGTGGGGTGGGCCTTTCCGGGGACACACTTACTCCATGAAACGAGTGGAAATGAAAATTCGCCCACGGTAGTATCAGTGAAGCAAGTAAATAAAGGATTTTTGCTTTAAATTTGTCCGGCTTTTGCCCGCAGTGTATGTATACATATAACTCGTAGCTTCCGTAAAGTCACGCTGGTCTCGTACTTGTAACAAATGCCACGAAATTTTCAACGATTCTTGTTTGTCTCTTTAACGTGACTTTATAACTTGTGCTTTTTTGTACATATAGGCTTGTCGCAATAAACGTAAGTTTTATCGAAATACTTAAAAGAAAAACGCATTTCACAAGTTGACTTATCGTTTTTCTCAAAAATTAGTGCAACTCTCATATATTCGTTCTCACATCTCACTTTATAAATACTGCACGTTCTAATTGCATGTGTGTTTGGCAAATGGCCTCTTGTTTATCACTCAAAGCACTATATGACTATGACTTGCGTTGGTTGCGATTGCCGCTTGTAAGTTGCACCTTATAGACAAAATATTTAAACAAAACTTAACGAATAAGCAAATTCACGTAACAATATCTCAATTGGGTTAATATTTTTCACCTTAAACTTCTCGTGGATAAACGCAATACAACGTATTTGAAATGCGTGTTGGATAACTGATCTATACACGGTAACCTACGTTATAGCCACTTTTTTCAAACGCGTTATAGCAAAAAACAGGGCAGTGCTCTTTACCTCAATTTACTTTAGCAAACCATGCACACAGCAGATTTGAGGCAAAATCTTTGTATTTAAGTAATCGAGGTATTTAAATATTGAGTAAAACAAAAAATAACTTATACCTTTAAAAAGCTTACGCCGTCATCGACAACAAATTTTTATAATAAAGTCTCTCAGATTCTGTAGCTATAAAGAACTTTTGCACAGTAATATCAAAAACACTTTGGCATTCTTATATTGTCATACAACCTGCAGATTAAATGTAACTTTTTTACATACAGCAAAAAGGTACTGATTGATTATATACGAAAATACTTACATAATTGGATTTTAAAACACAATCAAACATAGATGGTAAGCTTCACATCAATTTCGAACAGAAGGATGAGTCTCTCAAAGCTTTGCAGAAGAAAAAGAAGTGCTGACAATTTGCTTACGCTCTGAAGACAGAGGGGTTCCCATTGTTCCCAAAGACTTATTATTAATCGAGACCGTTCCATCCAGGGTTTCTCCCGATGCTCGTACGTTACTTGGGTGAGTTGATGTCGGTGTTGACCTTTTTTGTCTGCAGCTCTTGCAGCATTTTTTAAAGGCTCTGTGGACTGCAAGCAGCCCCGTTACCCGACACAATTGTTCGTATCGTTTTGCAGCGACTTTTCGGAATTCTTTGTTCCGAGCGCTATAGATCAGGCAATTCCATAAGCTGTTACAAGTAAGGATGATGGCCGCTACTAGTTCTAAAGCATTGGCTATTGCGTTGTTGAAGGAATTATACTTTTGTCCCCGGAAAATCGGAGATGTGTTGGGGAGAAATATGACGATAATTAAAACCAGAATTGTAGGTATAATACTGAGGGAAAAAGCGGTGACAATGAGGGCGAGAATTCGGTTGAGACGCCGATGTTGTTGCAGGTTTTGTTGCGCGTTAATGTAAAGCTGACGCCTTTCCTTAAAGTTTCGCTTGGCGACGAAGTAAATTGCCAGCGATACCGACCACGTAAAAATCAGTGGCAAAATAAAAGCACAAATGTAAACGATGAGAGACGAAGCGCCAACAATTGTTACCAACATCGATCCAGAAACGGCGTACCTCAAGCTTGTCACGTAGAATGGTGTGGACGAGACAAGAGAAGCCAGTGCCAAAGTTACCAGGCAAGAAATCCAAGCGAAACGTTTTGCCTTATCTTGAGCGTATCGTAAGGGACGCCAGAGGGCGATTAGTCGGTCGATTCCGGAGACGGCCAAAAGGTAGATTGACAAAGTGAAAGAGAGTGTTGTAACAAAACCAATAATTTCTGCATAATATGGTAAAAAATTTGCTTCTTGTGCTTGCTCAGAATTTTGAATTCGACGAATCTTAATCGTGACCATGTTAGTACCGTCGATTGCGTCTCCGGTAACTTCATAAGGCACTTCGAAATTTGTTACCATTAGGAAGAGTGCATAAAGCGTATAAACTGCTGCTGGAAAAATAACTGCTCCGACAATGAAGTCTGCACATCCTAGAGCAACACGAAAAATGGTCTGACTGTGAAGGAGTTTTTTGGACGTTCCGTAAACCACAATGACAGTTGCATTGCCGATTGTGATTGCAATGGCCAAGAGTATGGAAACAGTCATTAAAATAATAATGTTTGCACGACACCTGAAAAGGTAAGTAGAAATCTTGTTAATCGGTTGGAAAAATACATGCAACGACAATATTGGTGTGACAACAATTTCAGTAATTTTCCACACTACGTTGATTTTAGGAATATCTTCCTATACAGTTCAGTTAAAAAAAACAGCTAAGTTAAAGCAAATACCTTGATGGCATACAAGACCATGAGCTTATTCTTCGAGTGGTGAAAGTATCGGTGTCGTATCCGCACCAAGCAGCCTCACAAAACGGCAAAATGTAATTTTTTATTTCGTGGTAGTTTCCATATCCTCCGCTTGGAGAGTCCAGCAAAGCAATCTGAGAATTTTAATAATCAATTACATGAAAGTTTACAACGGAAGTCAGCAAAGGGCGTTTATAGTTCATGAAAAGGTCACCTTTGCTTTTGTTATTTGAAACAATAAATGGGGCTTCATTTATATAAGAACAAACAAGATAAATGCTGCTCAAACCTGTATACAAGGTTCTTCCAAATCGGATGAACTGATGGAAGCCGACGTCAGATTCTGGGCCAACGAACTCCAACTGGTGTTCGTTAAATCAAAAGATGACGCTACAATGACAAAAGTAGGTCGATTGTTACAATCAGCATGTAGTATATAGGTTGAGCATACATCCCTTTATTAACATGATTGTTATAAGCTCATATTAAATAGAAAATAAAACCGAGCAGTTTTATGTTGTCTCATAATGCGTGATTTTTGTCTTGATTTTTTCTTCATGGTGGCCGTGCTATAGCCTTTCATAGTTATAGCTAGCACTACAGCATAGTTAACATCTTGCACGTTTTAAGTCTCTGTCCCTTTTCCCGTTTTTGAGTGTTTGTGAGCAGACAGTTTCGTTCTATTATGCTGTAAAAGTTTGCACCTTTTTCGCTCCCGCACAGTGGATGGCGAAAAATAAACAACACAGTAATCTAAGCCATATCCAAGCGTTAAACGTTTTATTCATGCTTTCACGCAAATAGATCGTTCATATACGTTCTATACTCCTATAGGGTCGTAAGCAATGCCTGAAGGCTGAAATTAAATACAACGATTTGTTGACGTAAATCAAATTCAATTATGAAGTGTTTGTGGCAATTACTGCGATCAGTCACAAACTAACGGAACTAGATACCTTACTATAATAGACCATAACGTAAAATATCATGTCATCCTATAGGCTGTATATTTATAGAGATGATAGTCTACAGCAGCTTAGGCCTGCAACTCTAAAGCATGCAGACAATGTCGTCGTACGGTATTCATAAACATGGTCTTAAACTCTAAATTATTTAACGGTAGTAACATTTCAACAGGACTACTTTATAAACAATTAACTTTTGCTTGATTTCTTTCATATAAAATATTTTCAGTCCGTATTAATGTTTTTTAGACCTACTCATAATTTCGCTGCAATGCGTTACTTGCTTATTTAATTTCATTGCAATAACTATTAACGAAAAACCAAGTTTGAAATAAGTAATTCACCTGCTGGCAGTGAACTCTGCTGCACTTGTATAACTTTACTGGCACACTCTTTGATCAATTTACTTTCATTGCAGAATCTTTCATACACCAATGCAATGTAAGTGGTGAAATCAAAAGTACGATTAGTGCATTCTTCGTTGAACTGTGGACAGTTCCATGCTTGTAAGGTCGCCAACACGCTGGTCAAATAGATGCTCTCATTAAACCACCGCCTCTGAAATTTCTGCAAGATTTCGTTACAGCATTCAAGCTCTCGCGTTCTGTTGGTTATTTTCAGTGTGGGCACAGGGTCGCAAGAATCCCTCAATGACAAATTTGTGTTATTTTGAGCCTTTCCGAGAGTTAATAGGAAGACAAGATATAGTAAAAGTACCGGAAAAATGTTCATATTGGGCCGATAAAGATACGATATAGGTTACTACAGAAAAATGAATCTGAAATATACCAACTCGTTGAATTATGAGTTTCCAACACAAGATACTTTAAGGAACGGAAAAAGGGATGTCGAAACATATAAGAAAAAAAATTATTGAAAAATTCTATTTTATTAAACTCGATAGAATATTGGAGCAAGCTCATAAATACTTTCTTGTTATCGTCACTTCGATCAGAATTCGCTAATATCAATGCTTTATACCTGAAGTAATACCTAAGTTTGCTATGCACTAGATACTGTATAGAGTATAACTAACACATTTTGTGTATCCCTTGCGTGTAAGCAGCTGACCTACTATTAACTTCCTTTTTTGACAGCAAGTATTCTTTCGTACAGGATTCTCTGAAACGATTTGTGTAATATGCCACCAAAAACTACAGTCTGACCGTATATAGGGCAGAGGATATAGTTTTGCACTACTCTAGGCTACTGTCCAATACGAAATGTCCTTAAACTTCAAATAAAACGTTACGACCAAATATTTATTCGGTTGGTGTTTTTTCGGCAAACAAATCAACATATTTATATAGGCTGCAGCTTCCTGCACCAATGAATCTTATGTTGTTGGGTGAGCATCAGTTGTAGCAAAAAAAGGCGCACAGCAGTAATTAGTCTGGCCACATTATATTGTTATATCGCGTAATAACGAGTAATTTTTGTCTGTTTATGTCCATTTCATTCTAAACCGATGTTTTATAACTTCGCTCATGCTGCACGAAACGCCGATTATAAATTATATATAATCAATTTTTACGTCATCAAAACATTATTAGGTTTATGACACATTTCCTAACTTTATGATAAATCAAAAATGGAACAACTTGCTGCGGTCACTTCAGCCGTCATAACGATTTAAAATCTGATGCTATATCAACTTTAGCTGAAAACTATCTGCTGTCTATACTCAAAGAAACCTAAACGAAGTGTTTGCAGATTAATAATATCGTGACGACGGTTCTAGACAGCCTATATGACGAAGAACACGGAAAGTTTTTCAGTTTTTTGGTTTTTACGCTTGCACTTTTCACCCAGCATGTACTAATAAAATAACAAGACGTATCAAAGAACTAAGTTGTAGGCTCAAAAAGAGAAAATATTTCTCACGTTTCTCAAGTTAAAATCACTTCTTTGTCAACGAATAATCATAAATCATATGCTGACAAACCGCACACACAGGTTGAGAAGCCAAAATTATTCTTGAAACGGCTCACAGAGCATACCTATTACTATAGCTTTTGTTCAGACTGTTTCGCTTCAGCAGATAAGAATTTTCTGTTCTTTATCTCGATGCCCTCTTAACCTTTACTAATGCTTCTTGAAAAGAAGCTTAAAAATCTATCAAATTGAGCCCTACTTATTTTTCCTGGTCCTTTGGACTGTAGTTTTTGTTAGTTTTATCATATCAAGGGAAAAACAAACGTTTCAGAAACGTGGCGTATAAGATTGTTGTCTTGTTTATAATAATCTAATAGCTTTACCCCTGGTATCGTTCCCAAATTACTATTGTAAAAGTACCAGTAGGTAATGACAACTTGCTGGGTGTAACTTTGATTTATAAGATAAATAGCCGTTCACTGAAAGCTTCACTTTAAAGTTTTGTATAAGATATGTTAAAACTGAAGTGCTGAACAAGAAACTCTTTCCAACTTCTGCTTTGTTCAATTTTGGAAAGCCTACTGCAATACATGACGAACTTACAAGCAGTTGAAATTTATTCGAGTACGATAATTTTACATTCTGAAATAAGAAAATTTAACCTACTCTAATTTACTTTTCAAACTATATAATTATAATGTATACAAAAAAAGCATAGCAATGAAATGAGACACTTGCGCATAAATAACTTTCTCATTAATATTTAACACAAACTGTTATGAAAAAAAACACGTGTGAATTTTTGTCGTGGTTTCTCCTATGGCATTTTTACCTATAAATGAGTGCCCAAAGTTTTAGGTGTGCCTGTGTGACATCACAGTACTCTTATGCCTTGGCGGATTGCCAACAATTATGGTCAAGTTTTTATCTCAAAATTTCTGGTTAAATTATAAACCTTGGCTTACAGTCTATGGCTTACCAAATCAGTTCTATTGATTATTTCCTTTTTCACACAAATATAGGTCAACCCTAAATGCGAGACTGGCTGAAGGCGGCAAAAACTGTTTGTACAGGCCGCATTTTGGACAGCCTTACGCTATAACATAGGCTTTAGAGCAGTGGTTCTCAAACTGTGGTACGCGTACCACTAGCGGTACGCGAGAGCTTTTTAAGTGGTACCGCGTACCGCTGAACATGATTTTCGATGTGCTGTGAGTAATGTGTTGCCCTGGATAGACAAGATTGTGCAGAAGAAACAGTTGCATCTATCAAATTAAATTGTGTTTTCTTGCTATTCATTGGTGTTATGGCATAGTAATAACGGTAATAACTAATAAATACCGGTACATTTGAGTAAAATAAGTCATTCAGGAGCCAGGTGGTACGCAGTGTAGTAAAAAAAACGAATGAGTGGTACGCGATCGCAAAAAGTTTGAGAAACACTGCTTTAGAGTCTAAAACCGTACAGTCTAAAGTTTAGACTTTTAATAGTTGTTTACTCTAAGAAATGTAAAGTATGTGTTTTGTAAATTTTTTTGTGTTTTTTTGTCTATGACACTTTATCGAAAGACACTTTATCGAACGACACTTTATCGAACGACAGTTAATCGAAGCGACAGATGATCGAACGACACTTTATCGAACGACAGTTAATCGAACCGACAGTTGATCGAACGACAAACTTTGACAATAGCTGCAAGCAAGATTTTTGCGTGTTTCTCAAACATTGAGACAATAAGCCATTGTGATGTGCGGTCTTTGTAATGGTGTGCATTAATGAATTGTGATGTATATATCATAAAGTTGACGATTTATATTTTATATCTATATTTTATATTTGTATCATAAAGTTGACGATTTCGCGTGGCGGCCGGCCCGCCATGCGAAATCGTCCGGCCCGAAACATATTAATAAGTTATCACAAGAATACGGCCCGCCGTTTCTTATTGAGTTTCAAACTGCAGTGTTAGCTCCGTTTGAAAAAATTGTGGTATTGTTACTCCATAAGCACGTCGTACTAGTCTATTGTTACGCCATAAAACTGGTGCAAAGGCGGTAGACCAGTATCTCGTACTAAGTACGAGATTGTCTGTACAGTAGACTAGTGTGGCGTTCGGACAATTTCATAATTGCAATAATTATATATATTAGCATTGCATAAAGTTTGATTTTTCTCCAGGCAGATAATAATGTGCAAAGCTTGTAGCGTGCTGACGGTAGTTGCAGTATTTCAAGTAGCGTTGTTTTACGGCGTAAAGTTTGAAGTGTTTCAAGTACCTTGTTTTCATGGTGTAATATGCGACACGTGGTTTATGGTAGCAGGTATTGTTCTAGTATCTTTAATCACAAGCGTAGTTTCAAACCAATATGTGATATAGTAAGTGTGTCAAGTGGTTTTTTTGTACTGGTGTAAAGCGGTTTGAATGCTTTGTGAGAAAAAGGCTTAAATTGGAACTGACACGTGATTATGGGCTGATTGGCTAAAAGCTGATTGGTCAATACTTTAGTATAAAAAGAAATGTTTGGTTTAAATTGATCTCTTACAAACTGCTCTTAGAAAACGGATCTTGGAAATTCTCTCTTCTCTGAGTTATTTCCCTTGTTCTGCTGAATTGAAGTTATTACTGAATTATTATGAAAGTGGGATCACCATAAATGGTAACCCCGTCCTTCTTCTGCAAACGAAGAAGAACACATGCACTTCTGAAAGATTCGATTATAAAAGGTGAAAATTGGAGTCAGATTAGGATCGAGAGACAAAACTGCATTCAACCGTCTGTTAGCGAGAAAATTGCGGCAGACATTTCAAAAATTCTCGAAGTAACCAGTTGAAAGAAATCTCGCTAACGAACAATGACTATCATGCTACTGGCCTTATGGATTACGATGATGACGACGCTAGCCAACACTAGCCAAAGCCAGCAACCAACACCGACCAGCGTCAAGCATCGCTTAAAAGAAAAATGGAAGAAAAATCATCAAGAAGAACGAAGTTATCAATCTGTTGTGGACACTTCTACATTTGATTCTGCACCCGATTAATTCTTAGCCGGTAAAGTACATTACTCATTTCTAAATACATCGTAGCATGTTATTGGTGTTATTAGATATTAGCTAGCGCACATATATCATGATTATTAATAACAAAAATATTAAATACGTTTCTTATTCTGATTTTACCTCCTACATTTATGTCCCCAAGGACAACGCGCATATAAATTCATACTGTAGTGATATCTTATTTGTTCTGCGTACTCCACGCATCATAAGCATAATCGAGAACTTAAATTTGAACTAAAAGTTAATGTATTCCTTATCCCCCTATCGACTTCTATCTATACTTATTTTTCAATATCATGTTTTGTGGTAGATGATTTTTTTATTTTATTATATTGCACGGACACAGGCTAACTAAGCCACATACTTATCAACGGTCACTTTCACCCCATTGTCTACCTACAAAGCATTCTTTTAATCTTTTCTTACGCTAAACACTTTTAGCTACGTTTTATATTAACCCACCTTTATTGCTTCATAAATGACTTACATAAGTACAAGCGTTAACAAAAACGCCGTACGATTATTTTGCCTGTTTGTCATAATATACCAGGTTGCAAACTGCTATCCTGTATAAGTCAGAATCTGTTGATATTGTAACTATCCCGATATAACTTCGATTCACAAATGGTACCGCATAACTTGCATACGACAAATGCAAGCAGAAAACGAATTGGGGCGAATCGCGATATTAAGCGTATTACTCAGACTGATCGAACTTTTATTTTCTTCTCTTGCATTACGCAAACCCTCTTAACCCTTACCCACCCTTATACTTACATTATCTTGCTATAGAAATTCGGCAAACCAAACGCGTTGTCCGATATCATTTGTGTCAAAATATTGAAATGCATTTAGATAATGGCAATCATTTCATTCAAATTGTTTGTGCTAGGTTTTGTGTGAAATTACAATTACGATTCTTTTATGTTACTTTGGTTTATGGTAAAAAGTATATAACAAAAACATCTCAAAATATTTAAAAACCCTTATATATAACATAGTATTAGTGAAGAATGTTTACTGCTATATTTTTTTCTTTTGCATGTTTCCATCTGTGTACGTTCGTTGACCGCATCAAAATTCTGACTGGAGAGAAAACGAATTCTGCATTCACATTGCAAGCTGACAACAAGAATCTTGCAAGCTGACAACGCCAATATTCCTACCTCGCAGCTTTTTGGGTTGGGGGAGTTAATTGTGGCGTTCGGACAATTTCATAATTGCAATAATTATATATATTGGCATTGCATAAAGTTTGATTTTTCTCCAGGCAGATAATAATGTGCAAAGCTTGTAGCGTGCTGACGGTAGTTGCAGTATTTCAAGTAGCGTTGTTTTACGGCGTAAAGTTTGAAGTGTTTCAAGTACCTTGTTTTCATGGTGTAATATGCGACACGTGGTTTATGGTAGCAGGTATTGTTCTAGTATCTTTAATCACAAGCGTAGTTTCAAACCAATATGTGATATAGTAAGTGTGTCAAGTGGTTTTTTTGTACTGGTGTAAAGCGGTTTGAATGCTTTGTGAGAAAAAGGCTTAAATTGGAACTGACACGTGATTATGGGCTGATTGGCTAAAAGCTGATTGGTCAATACTTTAGTATAAAAAGAAATGTTTGGTTTAAATTGATCTCTTACAAACTGCTCTTAGAAAACGGATCTTGGAAATTCTCTCTTCTCTGAGTTATTTCCCTTGTTCTGCTGAATTGAAGTTATTACTGAATTATTATGAAAGTGGGATCACCATACTAGACTAGTCGTTATAGATACAAAGAGTAAGGAATTGAAGGCAAAATTTCATAGCAAGGGGCATATCGCTGCCTGACTTTTACACAAAGTAGCTTCTTGAAAGTGGTCTTTATCTCAGCTTTTTCAATTCTTGTTGTACAACGGTTCGAGGACTTCCTGGCCACGTTCAGTGACGACGATGAGCAGCACTTGTCTGAATACATTGAATATTTCGAAACTACTTGGATTGGACGATTGTGTTGCAGGAATCGTCGTCAACCTCTATTTCCTATCCGGTGTTGGAATGTCTTCCACCGGGTTCAAGATGACCTTCCACGAACGAATAATAGCATTGAAGGATGGCGCAACGCGTTCAGCAAGCGTGTCTCAATATCCTATCCGACGCTTCGCAGACTCGTCAAAAAAATTAAGCGGGAACAAGGTTCCAACGAAATGTTTATTGAGCAATTGAGTGCTGGGATTGCTGGCCCACCTCGGAAGAAGCGCTACGACGCTGTCAACCAACGGCTGAAGAGCATAGTCGAAAATTATGACTCAACGAATATTGACATAAAAAGTTATCTTCGAGCAATTGCACACAACTTGTAATTAAATGAATGCGATTGAAATGTGCACTTCGTCAGTTGTCGTGCTTTTAACAGTGCATATCGTCAGTTGTTTCGATAAATTGTCGTTCTTTTAATAAATTGTCATTCTTTTAACAGTGCATATCGTCAGTTGTTTCGTTAAATTGTGGTTCTTTTAACCCTATCCTAACCAGGCTCGCGAGTTTACTAAAAAAACTAGGTGTGGCCGACCCCGCACACACATTTGCAATCGTTAATTACTAGAAAACTATACGTCGTAGACTGATCAGATTTTTACAGGTTAGTAGAAAAATCATCTGGCTTCCTGTATACATCATAATTGTAAAACTAAAGAAAGTCAATTTAGTGTAAATTAGGTATTTCTAAAAGTGACACATTTCTAGAAATTCTTCTTGTTACGCCGCGCCCCCGCTGTGAGAAGAGAACGAAAGAGAATAGTTAGTCAAGTTATTGGTGCGTAAATGAGTAATACGCTTCAATGCGGAGAGAGAGCAAAATTATATAAATATCACAAAATCTCAAAAATTACAAAAATTACAAAATCCAACTTTATCAACTACTTTCAACTTATCAACTACAATCCAACTACTTTATGAAAAGTCACCAAATTTCAATTTTCTACAGCAAACAATGCAACTGTACGCCACGTTTTGCTATGACTGTGTGCGGGAGAAGCAACAGTCGATTCGATCAACTGTCGCTTTGATCAACTGTCGGTTCGATCATCTGTCGTTTCGATCAGCTGTCGTTCGATTAAGTGTCGTTCGATAAAACTGTCGTTCGATTAAGTGTCGTTCGATAAACTGTCCTTCGATAAAGTGTCTTTCGATTAAGTGTCGCGTCACGAGATTTGTTGAACTAATCTACTTAGTAGTTTTGAAATATATTTTGCGAGAACGAAAACATTTTGAATATAAACCAATGAAATGGAAAACCAAGCGGTGATGTAGCATCATATCACCATAGCATCTGATGGCACATGTTTTGAATCTACAGCAAACCAAATTACATTTTTTAATTGACTACCAATGTGCCATTGGCTGTAAGGTTTATTCATTCATAAAAATGTGTAGTTTTATAGGCATACGAGTATATAGCCTAAATGCTTCCTATACACTTAAAGTAGGCCTATAGGCCTACACTTACAGAAAAGGTGCACAACTTTTACGTATTTATTTAAAGCAAAGGTTTGATGTTGACTTTGATTTGCAAGGTTAAAACCCAAAGAGTAATAAAAAAGTAAAAAAATTATTTTGAATCGTTGCTTAAGTATAGCTTATTTAACATCCGCATTTCCCGTTTTGGTATTTATATTCTATGACATGTCACAGTTGTCATTTCCGGTCATGCATATTGTTTGGTATTTCTTCAGCTTTAGGTTATTTCGGCTTTCTATAAATAGCTATATAACGTTGACAAACCCAAGAAAAGTATGATTATATTTGTAAGCATCTTAAGCGACAATGAATTGTGTGTATGGCCATTTCCAAGAAAATGTGTGTAGCCCCTTATGGGCTTATAGTATATACTGTGGTCGGCTCGGAACCACAGCTGCCTAGCGAAGATACTTTTTGGGTTCGATTCTTTAAGGCGTTACTCTGTAGTTTTAAGTAACACAATTGGGCAATGTGTTAACAAGGTCAAAATATTCGGGCAAGTTCACAAAACTAAAATAAGCTTAAATCGAGCATCCATTGAAAAACCGCAAAACAATCTTGGCAACGAAGCACAAACAAAAAAGAGATCGTTTCTAAGTTTAAGTTGTGCAAAGACATGGTTCAGACCAAGTGCGGTTAAATATTCCGTCACCACAACGTACTTGGCCTAGCGGCAGATCTATTTTGGCTACATTTACAAAGACTAGAAATTGCAGGGTCAGATACTAAAGTTTTACAGAAATGTTATATGTTTGCAAAATTATCTTATAGTATGTTCACAATAAATAAACGACAATTTAAAATATTGATTAAATTATACACAATAAAACAAAAACATCCTAGCACATTTATGCTTGGTAGGTTTTTTGGAATACAACATTAATTATAATTATAGACTAACATTAGGCATAGCTTTTTATAGGCCTAAAAGATTTTGATAATGTTGAATTTTTTTATTGTCACAAAGGATTGATTTTCAGTGCAATATTGTCAAAAACTGCTTAGACTTTAAAACAGTGGTTCCCAAACTTTATCTACTCGCGTACCATTTTTTTGGTTCATGCAGCGTTGTCGTACCACCTACATTTTAGGTACTAGGTGGTCCGACAAAACTCCAGAATACAAAAATAAAAAATGATAGGCAAAATGTTTACTAAAGGCTCGTGAATATTAAACAAAAATTAGTCGAACTTTTACCGCCCTCGTTACAGTGCTACAGCATAACTAACGTATTACAAAAACTGACTTCAAGGATTTGTTACGTAGTAATTAATGACGTTCTATTTCGTCACAAAGAAACCCTGTTTTACAATCCAATGCGTCAATACCCTAAGGAATTAGTATTCAGTAGGGAATATAGCATGAAATTTCACGCTCTACCTAATTTATGTGAATTAAAATAATGCCGACGACAATAAAAGATCTTTTGTGATCGTTTGACGTTTGGTGTGAACTCGATAAGTTGCTCGCGTACCACCTGTAAGACCTTCGTGTACCACTAGTGGTACGCGTACCATAGTTTGGGAACCACTGCTTTAAAACAACACAAGTGAAATTCAGATATTAACACTTTTTTAAGTTTTCGTAAGGAGTTATTATAAATCGTTTGCTTTGGGGGAATCACCTTTGTTACGCTTTTATTTTTTTGGTGAGTTTCCAAATTGAAAGGGAGGTTACATTTCGGTGTTATAGGCCTAGTATTTAGGCTAGATTGTTCTGTCATTGATCATGGCTGATTATTCCGGCGATAAAAAGTCAAGAGACGGACAGCTGCGTGCTGCAATCAACCAACAACTTGTTGAAACCGGAGAACGCGAAAAATTAAAAGAATTGTTGAGAGTTCGTCTATCAGAATGTGGCTGGCGTGATCAGCTTAAGCTACAATGCAAAGAAATTGTTCGAGAACGTGGACTTGACCACGTAACTGTGGATGACCTTGTTCAAGAAATAACTCCAAAAGCCCGTCAACTTGTTCCTGATGGTGTCAAAAAGGAACTGCTTCACAGAATACGAACCTTTTTAGCTCAACAGTCGAACTTATAATTAAGCACATTGGACCATCTTTAAATTTTTGAAAAAGCTACAACAAGACTGCAAGAGTTGCCAACATACCTGAAATAAACAAAACATATTAAGAACGTTGTTAAAATCTTTACTTTCTTTATCGCTTATGTAGCATTTTTAAAATCAATTTAACTCATGGAGTATTTGTTGGTATCAAGTATGGTGTTGTTTCTGATATGTTTCCTGTTTTTTATGTGTGTTGAAAATTGTTAAAAGAACTTAGATGTTATGCTAAATTCTTTTGGAAATATGAATCTAACTCAGTTTAAATTTCAAAACTGGTAATAAGAATAGATTGCACAGTAATTAAAATTGTAATGTCTGAGTGTAAAACTAAATGATTTAGAAAAAAATGTTTCCGCTGTTGTATACTGTATTTTCTGCAAGGATTGAATTCATGTAACTGGTTTTTGATAAATGCCATTTTATTTAGATTGGACAGTGCAAGCAGTATATTGAACTGAAATGAGTAATACAAATGATGTTTTTAAAGATTTTCATATATCTTCTCATGCACCATTGAATGGCCTAAAACGATCAAAATGTCCCACATGCAAGGCTTCAAGAATGTATTTTTGTTATACATGCTACAAATATGTTGAAAATATTAATATTAAGGATTTACCGACAATTAAGGTAATTAACTTAGACATCACATGTGTGGAAAGTGACAAAATTTGCAACAGCTTCATTCATAAGTGGTACATGCAGAGTACTAGCAAGACTTTTTCATCAGAAGGTGTATTAAGGTAAAAATCATTCAAAATGTTTATTGAAATTTCTTTATTTTAGCTACCGTTTACAGTTGACATTATTAAGCACCCTAAGGAATTGGATGGAAAAAGTACAGCAGTTCATGCGGCATTGTTGGCTCCTAATGATGTTCGAATATACAGCTATCCTGTTTTTCCTGACTATTCAAAAGTCAAAGATGTAAGAATTTTGCATAGTAGAAAGTTTTTTCAGCTGAAGTGGTTGCATATATAAACATCATTTTGTGTTTAGGAGCTGCTGTTGATATTTCCCAGTCCTGATTCACAGCCTTTAGAAGATTATGCAAAGGTTAAAGAAAATAGCTGCTTAAACCCATTGAAAAGAGCAACTCATATTGACACTTCCAAACTCACTCCCCTGAAGCAACGTCGTTTACAGAGTGACAGTACATTTGATTATGAAGCACAGTTTAATAACAAAGAAGGGTCTGTAGTGCTGTCGTACTGTATTATTCTGTGCAGAAATTGCATATAACTACCTTGAATTAATGTTCAGTGTTATTTGCAGTACCTTAATAGTTGCCATTTTGTTCATCCCAGTGTAATATTTTTTAAAAAGATTTAGAACTACTTTTGCAGATAATTCTATAACTAATAACTTTTATAGGCTGCCTCAGTTCCTCTTAGCAAAAATTTGAATAGTAAGTAGATGATCATAGTCAAGATTAAGTTTGTCAGAATTTAAAAATACCCTGTTTTCAATGTTTCTATAGACAATTGTCATCGCAAAATGGAGCTGGTCTGCCAAAACCAAACTTTACAAAGGTGGTAATGATAGACAGTACTTGGAATCAAGTTCATGGTATTTCTACTGATGAGCGTTTGAAAGGTAATTTGAATTATATCTTTGTTGATAATTAAGTAAAAGTAAATATGGGTATAGTGGTCATGCTAGTTGTTACCACCAATTAAATTATTACCTTAATGATTTTTGAGTAAGTTTTAAGCATTTTCAGTTTTGTTAATTTTTTCAGTCCATTGGCGAGTGCTAGTGGCAACTGGCAACTGGCTTGATATTTTATCTCCACCGCGCTTTTGACAAAAAATAAAATGATTGATCGATGTAGTTTAAAGTATGTAACAGATCTGTTTTTATTTTTTAAATGAAATTTTATGGTTTTTAGGCATTAGAGCTGTTGAGTTGACAGAACAATCAACTTTGTACTGGCGAAGACAACACAACTCTCCTGACTATTTTCTTGCCACTATTGAAGCGCTACATGCATTTCTACGCCAATACCATGAAATTTTTATTGGCCCCTATGACCATGAATATGATGACTTACTATACTTTTTCAAGTTCTTTCACGAAATGGTTAATCGAAACAAATCAAAAAAACCTGGGAAAGGCCATCAAAAGACGTGATAGACGATTTTCGTATGTGAGGATTCAAGTCAAGTGCATTTGATGTACTGGTGCTAAACTGACACATTTAATTGTTGCACTGACTGAGCTGTGGATTAGTTTGCGTTTTTGAGTATGGCAACAAGAAAGTTGCGGTGGTTAATGATTTTGTATGTGTGTTGTTTTTTATGGGCAATTGGTCGTAATGAAAGAATTGTGAAATGTTGAACACGTGTTTATGAAAGTTGTTGTTTGAACATGTTACTTAAATTAAGCAATTTCCACTTTCCACCTCTTTTAAATCTGTCTGCTTTTAAACAACTTCAGTCACAGAGAGGGTGAAAAAAATTCCAATAAATCATACGAACAAGAAAAGCATTTCCGACCCGATGGATTAAACAGCAATAGTGCGTGCCAAGGCTGCCACTCGTAGGGATTTTACCCTACGGTAGGGTTTTTTGGCCCCTTGTAGGGTGTAGGGTGACCCTACGGGTTTTTCACCTTTATTCATAGATTTCCTTTTGTTTAAAGTAAAATAAATTCAAATAATAAATTTACTGAATAATGACAAAAACATAGTCAAAGCCAGGGGTGGCCAAACTGCGGCATGCGGCTCTTTAATGAATTAGCATTGTTGAATTAGACATGCATTTTCCCGGTCTAGACGAGTTGTTTGATCAGATTATGAAACAATGCGTTCTATCTCATGTAGTAACAATGGACTTATTGTTGTAACAATGGACAGTTTAGTTAAGTAAATTGTCAGATTGAAGCTGTACGTCAGGGATGACCTAGTTTTAAGTCTTGGTTATGGTTATACAGTACTAATAATTGTAAATTGCAAAAAGAGTTGGAGAAGCCCAGCAGGTGGAGACTGGACAGTGAGACTGTGAGACAGCAGATGAGCAGAATCAGCAGATTGAACAGACAGGATTACAGGAATCAAGTGATCTTGTTTTGATCAAGTCAAGTGATCTTGAATACGATACTTTTATCATTAAATTACAATAATTCTGGTTGTTGACAAGTTGACAACGGAAATGCCCAAAGAGGTGAGATCCAAAAATTCTAGGTTTCGATCGCAAAGCTACAGAAAAGAATGGGAAAAGGAAAACTGGGCACAAGGATGGTTAAAAGTTTCGTCTCAGGGAGCATCAAAAGCATTTTGTCAATTTTGTGACAAGAACATTCTTGCTGGGAAATCAGAACTAATGAGGCATGCAAAAACTGCTCAACATTGTCAAAATGCTGCACAAGTTCTTGGAAGCACATCGATGGAGCAATATGTCACAAGTAGTCAAGGCTGCATCAAAGCTGAATTAAATACTGTGGCCTTAATTGCAAGACGCAATATTTCTTTCAATTTCATGCCATACATGGTACCAACCCTGAAGCATATTGCTAGTGATTCCAAAGCAATAAAAGATATGACCTCTGGTCGGACAAAAACAACATATCTACTAACAGAATGTCTAGCTGTTGATGCTCATGAAAGGTTAATTCAAGAGCTACAAGAAGCTAAAGGCTTTTCAATTCTCTGTGATAAAGCATCAGATATATCAATGAATAAAATCTTTTGTATAAACGTCCGCTACTTATACAATGGATCACCAAGAACACAGTTATACCAACTCATTAGGCTAAAAAGGGAAACACAATTAGTGGAAACACAAACGTCAGTAAATGTTGAACTACTTTAGTTCTGGTGCTTTTGAACTGAAACTAAAGTAGTTATAAAGTGCCATAAAACCGCCAAAATTTCTTTTTTTTTTGTTCAAACTGCGTAGGGAGATGTAGGGTTTTTTTAGGTGTGCTGGTAGGGTTAATTTCTTTTTTTGAGTGGCAACACTGGTGCGTGCAGATATGAGAGCGGCACTTCCATACTTTTGCAAACAGCAGCACAGACGAGATCTTGTTTGGCTACCATTTGGTATGGTAATGAGACCCGGTGTCCTGACACACGCACGCACGACAGTTCGAGCACAGGTTTGCAATCCAGCCTTTGCGCAAGTTCCAATTGTTACACATTTTTATTTTGTTATATCTTATTGTCTGAATTTGGAACTGTTCAACAGGAGCAAGCATCATTAATGCCTTGCCCAAGGGCATTAGGACATATTCGTAAACAGTATTCCCCTACACATGTGATAAAATTTTTTTATTTGAGTAAATATCTAACACATACCCGATAATTTATATTGAAACAGTCCCGATCGTTGAATAATGGAGTTGGATCCTATTTACTGTAATAATAATAGATCAAATAAACTATCGTTAATTTTTACTTCAAGAACTTGAACTGTGTTCTTCAATTTGGGGAATTACTTTTGAAGGCAAATTTTTGGCGGTCTTCATTAAATAGAACCAGTCTTGTAGTAGACTTTGATAGAACCAACTAGGCCTATTATGCTCCGGTACATAAAATCATTTGAGGTCATAACATATATTAATTAACCAAAGTGTTTATTTTCTAAGTTTCTGGTATATCAATCAGCTTCATGTTTTGGGCGGGCGGTAGGATACGTAGCCTAAGTTGAGTTTTTTTTTGTCTATTTTGTGCGGGCACAACAGCATGCTTCAACAGGCTAGGTATATAGGCCTAGCGTAGCCTATAGCAGCAATATCAGTTCCTGCAGTAGGCGAACTGTTTTTCCTACCATATTTGATGCCGATGTCAAGGAAAAACCCAATATGGAAACGGAAATAACAAACCGATCTGAAAATAGGCCTACATGCTTATACAGTAGCAAGAAACCTAAAACGAATGATTGTAGTGAATGCTACCAATTTGAAATAGAATTTAAGGGAGTTGATGATTTGCACAACAAATACAAGCAATTGAAAAAGTCTTGCCACTCCAACAAAATAACGTAACAATATATAGCCTACACTGTAAAAAATCTTTTCTAATTATAAGTCAGTGAGACAATTGAGACTAACTATAAGCCATACTTTTCGTTGGAAGACTAACTATTAGTCTCAATTGTCTCACTGACTTATAATTAGAAAAGATTTTTTACAGTGTAGAGTAACTTGAAAATGATCTATAGCGTAAACCTAGTAAGTGGTGTTTGCAAACTTTGTGTTTACAATTTCAGGGCATAAATTTAGGCAAGTGCCAGAACGTTGATTGGAAAACTTGGGTTGACTTAGTTTAAGGATTTGAAAATAATTATTCCACAACTGGTTAGGTAGCTTGACATAACTTCATTTGAAGCACAACTCCACGATTTATCTGTGACCCAAGCCGACTATATCGTAAGCTAAATTTTTGGTTTGGTTTTATCAACAATGGATGCCGAAACAGCTTTCCATTTTGTGGGTAACTTTGGCCGATATCAAATTTTTTTGACATCATTTTTCTTTCTTGCAAATGTAAGTATAACATATAGGATATGTTCTGATATTCTTAGATCTTAATTGTTATTGGTAAATATGTATATCTGAGGCTAGGCTTATTTAAATGAAATAACATAATTATACTTTTTTTCAATTTGCATTGGAAAGACAATTGCAGCCTTACAGTTTTATGCATATCCAAGCTATACAATTATTTAATGTGCAGATTAAATAAACCCCTTAGTCAGGAAATTACTTTATTACTACGATAAGCATAACATTAGAATGTAGCACATAGGCTTAGCAGTGTAGAACATCGGACCATCAATATGTAACTTGAAATCTATTCTCAATGGTGTTGCTATAGTATACAGTAACAGAGTTTTGTGATGTTTCACTGTGATCGTAATGCCCTTGGGTAAGAAATTAACAACGCTTGTTACTGTTCCTTTTCTGATTAAATAAACTTGCCACATTCAGTTACACATCACATCACATCCTGAATACATCAGAATTGGCATCTTGCATGTCTATGGTGTATTTTAGGTTTTTTACAAAGGTAAATAATGAAACAATGTTACTCACAAAGAATTCAATGTTATTCACGAATCATTCAACAGCTTAATGTTTTCTCTTCATTTGATAATTTTCAACATGTGGGAAGTGTTGGAGTCAAGCTCCCTGTGCACCGAGCAAAAAAATTAGTAGAAAAATTACCCTGTTTAACATGGTCCACATCTTCAATTTTGATTAAGTTGCCATAATTTAGCATGAGGTTAAACGACATACCATACTAAATTTAGTGTGATTATTTAAAGAAAACCTGGCTACATCATTAATGTATCTGGTTTCAGGCCCTTTCATTTTATTGCTTTTCCCATAGCATGATTTGAAACCATTGAATTAAAGCTTTATTTGTTATGAAATATACTTTGCAATAGAGGGACAAAAAGCACAATAAACATTTTTTTCTGCTGACAGTCATGAAGTTAATGCGGACTATGATATCAGTCTGGTGATTGGGAAACTACAATATGAGGTGTCTATAACTGGTATGCTGAAGCTTATTCTAACATAAAAGCAAGTTGCCAGCTACTTTTTGCCATTGAAGGTGTCCATTTTTAAAAACACCAAGATCAACTTTTCAAAATTAGGATTTTTATTGGCAGTAACGCAATTTCAAATCAAAACAAACAGTTTTGTGGCAGTTATGTTTTAACCTAAGCCATAACATACCAACTACTTGAAAAAAATCCCTGAAACGGCCAAACTCAGCTAAATTTAAATTGATAAGGAAAAGTTTGAAAAACCAGAAAAAGAAAAATTTGTAAGCAATTGATGCAACCAAGTTATCTATCGATCTTTGGATGCCAAGCTTACATATTAACAGTTGAAGAGATGATAGGCAGTAATCACTCAACACTTTTTTAAATTCTTCGGTTAAGAATTTATTTCAAATGATTAATTATATTATTAATAGTTGGCAATACACCTTTTTTAGTTTAATAAACGTTTCACTTGTAAAATATTTCAGGTTGTGTCTGGAATGCAAATGGTTTTGATGGTCATTGTTGGAGCCACCCCTAACACAACAATTGAGTCTGAGATGAATTTGACGACAATAGTGACTGATGTATGTATGGGTGTAATGTCTGTACTACAAAAAGTATTTTTTACCCTGATACAAAATGTTAAATGCGTTTAACATTTTTGACAAACAATGCAATTTTTAAGCTATCAAGATCAGTAAAATTGTTATTACACAGTGTATACCGGTATAGATATCATTGTAATGTTGATTCATTGCGTTTTAATTGTTGAAAATTTTGTTTCAGTTTAATTTATATGAAGAAAAGTGGATAACCGATTTGATTCAAAGTTTGTATATGGCGGGCTACCTAGTTGGATGCTTTGCTTTCGGCCAAGCATCTGATATATATGGGAGGAAACCAATACTAATGTTAAGTAAGCCTTTGACTATCATGTACAGATATCTCATATATGATTTGGGCTGTGATTTCTTCATATGTCATTATTAACTACCAGTATATAAATATTTTTTGTTTCAGCTGGGATTCTCACTTCTATTGCAGCATTTTGTGCTGGATTTGCCTCTTCTTGGCAAACATTTGCAGTGGCTAGGGTATTTGTTGGTTTGTTTATCGGTGGATGCGGTGTTGCACTTTTTGTTCTAATGACAGAGCTTCTTGGAAAAAAAATGTGGGCTATTATAGGTAAGGAAACGACTTTCACAGACCCGTGTATCATAATTTTAGGTTATTTAACCAATTCCTTTTACTGTGAAATTGTTGATTCAACAGGTATGGTGTATTCTTGCTTTTTTGCTATGGGAATCTGTCTATTGTCTGGCATCAGTTATGCTTTGCTGAATTGGCGCACCATTTGCATGGTCACGGGTGGATTGACAGGAGTAGTTCTTGTTCTTCTTTGTATTTTGTAAGTTTTGCTTTAAAAGTTACATAACTGCATATGATGCTAAGTTATGTTATGAAAGTATGGGACTTCGTGGTAAGTAAAGTCGTTTTTTACTTACACAGTGTCCCAGAATCTCCAAGATGGTTATATTCTACAGGAAAATTTGAGAAATCAGAAAAAATCCTGCGCAAACTGGCAAGAAGGAATGGAAAAGATCAACAAGGTCTTTTTCAGCATAACTTAAAAATGCTTTGCTGAGCTAGGGTGAAAAGGCCAAAAGCAATGGATATTCGTATTTTATGTTTTCATTTATTAAATAAAATTATTATGATATTATTTAATTGCATTATATACCCAATCGCGAGTTCTTCATGGAATAAAAAGTTAATGTACTTTTAGTAATACATCTGAGTCCACCAGTACACTATTCTGATATTCAAACCCATACCATTGTTGATTTACTTCGGCATAAAACACTTGGTATTTGGCTGCTTGCCATGGTGTATATTTGGTAAGTATAATTCAGCTACATTGTTGCCAAAGCATAATGATTAATGATACTGTAGTTTAGTTGATTGCTCAGCAAGTATGAAGGTAAGATTGCCGTGTTGGCAACTTTATTGATTTGACATTAAAATTGCTGTGACTTCAAATCTCTTAGTACATATTGTAGATAAGAACACACAGAAAAGTGCTGGTATTACATGATATTTGTATAAGGTTGAGGTTAGAACTTTAACTAAAAATTTTATTTTAGGTTTACAAATGCATTTGTGTATTATGGTCTTACATTTGATGCCAGCATGCTTAGTAACAACCTGTACATTGGACTTGTTCTTTCTGGTGTTATAGAAATCCCAGCCGTTCTTGTGTGCATATATCTGATGGAAGTTAAATGGTAAAGATGGCAAGCTGAGATGAAATAGAATAATAGTAACAATAAAATAGTACACAACTTAATCCTGCTCTAAAAATATTCTACATATAACACTGGACAACAATTTACAACTTATTTTTTATTCCTCGCTCATTTCAAGTTTACCTAGACTAATTTTGCAATGCTGAATCCAAATCTGGTCTTAGATTTTTTCTAACACGTCACGTTTTTGAGATATGATATATGCTCACGACAACCCATAACTGTGATTTTGGCTAATTTTGGCTGAGCGGAACAAAACATTACATGTAATCAACCCAGTAGTTTCTATTGAAAATAACAGCATTATCATACTGCACAATTTAACACAACCCAGGATAATTAAATCAGACAAAAATAACATTATATTCCCTCAAAAGTGCTTTATACACTTGCTCTTTCGAGTATGTTCAGTGTCAGTTTCACGCTGAAGAAACCAGCAGTAGTCCCCCATCATGTTTGGGTTAAATCGACCTCTATACCGCGATTCTATCACAGAGATGTCTTGGTGAAATCTTTCCCCATGCTCGTCGCTCACATCACCCAGGTTTGGCGGGAAAAATTCCAAGTGTGAATGAAGAAAATGCAGTTTAACCGACATTCTGCAGCCCATTTCGCGGTATGATTCCAGCAAATTGTCCACTAGTTCCGAGTAATTTTCTGCCCTGTACTTCCCAAGAAAATTTTGTACAATCTGTACAAATGCATTCCAGGCTTTTAATTCAATTGAATTAAGCTTGAATGGAAATACTGGGTCACGGATCAAATCACGTATTTGGGGGCCAACAAATATTCCAGCTCTCAGTTTAGCATCACTTAGTATTGCACCAAATTTTTCTTTTATATGCAGGAATCCATCTCCATTGAAATCCATTGCCTTCACAAATTGTTTGATCAGGCCCAGTTTAATGTGAAGTGGTGGCAAGTACACTTTGCTCGGATCAATTAGGGGTTGGCACTTAACATTATATCTTCCAACAATGTAGTCCGTTCTCATTGGCCATTCAGTTGTGTCATAGTGGTTTGCATCGTCTCGACTGTCCCACAAACAGAGAAAGCACATATGCTTGGTGTAACCCAACTGCAATCCGAGCAAAAGTGACACAACTTTAAGGTCTCCACATATGTTCCAGTTATAAGCCCGGTAGTTAATGACCCGTAGGATGGTTTCCATAGACTCGTACGTCTCCTTCAAATCGACAGCATGAGCAATAGGGACAGAAGGCTTTTCATTCCCATTGTGCAGTAGGACAGCTTTCAAACTAGCTTTGCTAGAATCAATGAACAGTCTCCACTCAGTGCTAATGTGTTGGTGGCCAAGCTCATACATGAGTGAATCAACATCAGTGCAAAAACACACAGAGTCTTCGATTTTACCCCCCCCCCCCCCCTCTATAGTCATGGCCAAGAACATTCAAGAATGCATTAATTGTGAAAAGATAGAACATTGCATTTACAAAATAATGTCAATATTAATCTTACATAACATGCATTGTGACATAATATGACCAACAATTCGCTGGGAAAGAAAATTGCACAATACCTTGTACTGTAGAACCTCATAATATAGTGCCAATCAATGCAAAATCCGAATTTCGTGAATTTTCATATCTTGAAAACCTGACGTGATAGACCAATTCTGATTTCAGATTTGGAATCAGCGTCCCAAAGTTAGTCTAGGCAGTTTATTTTTATTTGAGGAATAATTTTGCTGTTGTCCAGTGTAATGCTTACTACTTTTATTACAGGATTGGAAGGAAACGCTTACTCATGTTTTTTTCTTTGTTTTGTGGCATAACATGCATCGTCGCCATCTTTTTGATGCGTAAGCATGCCTTATGTAATACGGTTACAAAGATCATTGATTTAGCAACACCCTTTGTGTCATGTCTTGCATGTACTGATACAAAGTTTTTTTGTAAATTTTATTCTTACTGCGTAAAATGTGTGACGTGTGATGTAGCTTGATTCAAGTACAGGATTCTTTGGTCATCTCCTAAGTTAGTTAATTTTTATTTATTTAAAAAAATACCATTTAACTTATAGATATTGCAGTTGCAAAGTTGGTACTTGGTCTTGCTGCAAAACTTGCAATTGCTGCTTCATTTGCAATGATCTATATCTATTCAGCTGAGATATTTCCAACTCCTTTGAGATCTGTTGCAATTGGCACATCCTCCACTTTTGCTAGAGTTGGAGCTATTGTATCACCATTTGTTTCATTGCTGGTAATTTGCCTGTTCAACATACACTTGAGGTGAGGGGCAAGTCCAAAAACAAGTTGACCTTAAATCAAAAAGAGCTGTCAGAGACTGTACCGGAAAAATTTTTAAATTGTAGTTCGTGATTGAACATTTGTTTACAAATGTATCACGAAAATGCGAGTTCAATGCCAGTAGTGATATGAATGGTGGTAATGTAGTGGCATTACCTGGAACTAATTGGCAATAAATTACTCCAGCCAAATTGTGTCATGAAGCCTACCAACACTACCATATCGTATTCAAACCACAATCATCATGTATGCTTTTATATTATATGTAAAATTTTCCACCACCTCTGTCGTAATTGCAGCAAATCTAGCATACATTTTTGGCATTAACTGCATAGCCACTACATTATTAAAATGTTTTTTGGTGTTTTTCCTGAAAACTATTCTTTGATTTAATGCCATCTTGTTTTTGGACCTGTCCCTCATTTCAACAATTGTGAAGCTTAGTGAATAATATTTCATGGTATGGAGTTCCCAATAAACATTGACAAATACTGATATGTTTATGGTACAACAAAATTCATGCTCACTTATTTTATTCAGTCTGCCAAATATCTGTTTACTGTCTTCGGAGTGTTAACATTATTGAGTTTTCTGGTAACCTTGAAGCTTCCAAGGACCCTTGGGAAGCCAATCCCTCAGACTATTGAAGAAGTTGTCGGTTCAAACCCCACTTATGCAACCGTAGATGAAGAAAATGATTCCATTAATGTAAGATTGCTCGTCATGCTGTCATAAAGTAGTTACAACTGGCTAAACTTTCTTATTCATGATGTATGTGGTGAAGTTTTATATGATCAAAGCCAAATGGCTTTCTACATGATCTTGTGTTCTGTTTTCAGTGCTATGATGTTGATCCATCACATGCTGCATGATTGGCTTGCTAGTGGCAATCTAATCAAGGCCAATGAATGAACGAAAATGATACAACTTTATGATTTACAAAGTTACATTGTGAAGTACAAATTCCTAGTATTACTACCTTAATATTTAGTGCAGAAGCAAGTTTAGCAAAATTTCTACCACTTTGGTAGTTTACAATAGCAGTATTTGTTAAATACACACTGGTTTATAAATGCTAATTGCAATACACAGTAACGCACTTCTACTGTTTGTGTGGATACAGACACACGACCTCAGTGAAATCCTTAAATGTACTATTTATCGCTGTGAAGTGGTATAGTTTTGTTGTCTTTTTGTTCGTATTTAGGCTTCTTCTCTGTCTGACATGTGTTTATGCTGCTTGCCATTCTTTCAATTAAGATTTTTTTCTCTGTATTACAGTCAAAATATATTCCAAAGGAATGTTAATACAACCAACCACTTATTAACATCCAAATTGCTTGGCCTGAAATATCCCAATTTATTCCCCATTGATTGTATTTTTACCTCCTAGGGCCTAACAGTTTGTTTAGCTGCGATTTTAAGAAAATTGATTGCAGTAAATTAGTATACAAATATCTTTCTATTCCCTATTGTTGTAAGTAAGTTTTCGGTTCACAATTTATTTGAAGGACTTCTTGTGATATATTTGAGAGTGTTGGATCTAGATTGATATGCAGACTGGCATAACTTTCCTATGACATAATTTCAGGACACGAGTTCAGTTTATAGTCTCATTTTTTTCAGTAAAACTGACACAGCACATACAATTGTCAGAGAAGTGAAGAAGACACCAAAAGTTGTATATCATCATAGTATAATCCAAGTTTTACTAAGAAAGCGGTTAACACTATTAACTATATAGATTAAAGCTCAGTTCATGAACATCCAGAAAGGATTATGAACGACTCCTACAGTACTGAAACACATACTGTGAAATGAAACAATTTCAAAGAACTGCAAAAATGAAAACATAATAATCCACAAACACCCCAAAAAATTGAAAAGTACAAATTGGTTTTTCTGCTATGTAATACACTGCCTTTAAGAATATTTTTACATTATCAAAATGAATGAATCTAAAATAATTCTCTATACGGGTTTTTCCAATATTTCTTATTACTAGTGGCTAAAAAGGACACAACTTAGCATGCATGCAATCTTATTTATGACGTTCAAAGTTAGTAACTGCAAGGATAGAACACATTCATAACACCCAGCATGAAATCAAGATGTAGTACAATAAAGCAATATCTACAAAAATTAACAGCGCAATCTCATGGAACTTCCTTAAGTTCTTCAGGCATAGATGCTTTTGGGTGCTTGCTCTCAAAATGCTGTTTAAATGTTTTGAGGTCAGGCATCTGTGACTACAAAATACATAATAATTTGAAGATATTTTAATGAAATTTAAATGATAAAAAATGGCTCAAGTGGTAACTATAACTCAAGTGCTATCAAGTCAAAACAAGTGGACAATACAAAGATTAATTCAAAATTGACAAGTATTTATATAAATGCTAATTTAATGCAAAATAAATGTTTAGCATTCATATACATACAACTGTTAACCCAAAAACTTTCAGATTGAATTAACAGCCAAGCAAAAACAATTGCTGTAAACTGCAACTTTTGCTGATAAAATGGAAGCTGTCAAAAAATTGCAATGACAAGTGGATTTAAGCAAAAACAATGTTAGGATTAGCAATGTAAACAGCGGCTTTTGCTGATAAAATAAAAGTTGCCAATACATTGCAATGATAAGCAGACTAAAAGAGTAGTAACTTAAGTTAGAAGAAGTGGGTATGCTGATATAACACATATAGGTCAAAAAGTGCACCAAAACAGCTACTAAAATTGTGATGTTGTTTCAGTCTGTTCTTCTACACTAGACCCAAAAATAGTGGGTATCGAGCTCGTAAAGTTAAATACAATTGCAACTAGAAAGGTTCCATAAATTTTCAGAACAACCTGCATTCCGATAATTTTGACTTACTATTATAGTGTTTTCAGAACATGGTTGCCACTTACCAGTGATTTCAATACATAGTGATATTTATTTTAATGGTTTACAGCAGAATGCTCTAACGCTATACGAGGTGCATTAATACTGTAAAACAATACAATTATTCCAAGATTTTGTGGGTCTCTTTTAGTTTTGCACTCTGACTTAAAAGCCTAAGTAGGAAGGAGAAATTATGATGCAATAATTCCTCAATACTCGCTCCTGATATGGCAGTATAAAAGTAAATGTGGACTGGTAATGTTATTTAGACCAGACATTTAAATTTGTCACGCTGTAATCTTGTAAAAAAAGTAAACACTGCTGGTCTTAAACTTGTTTTTGATCGCCTTGTTTTGTACTACTAACTACTACTATTACTACTTTGTACTAACTACTAACATCTACTTTATTAGCATCAGCCATGTTTCTATAGGCCTAAGTGTTTGATTTCTTACAAAATTCTGCAGCAAGTTATAACATAATCTTAGCATACGTCCAATGATTTACCTTAAAATCAATTTGATGTACAAAGGTATCACATATATATGAGTTTCGTCAACCATCAGTGAAGATAAAGCAAAAAAATTACACAACACATACGGAGAAAGAAAAACAAAAAGAAAGGAGCGAGAAATTTTGTAGCAAAAGAGCTTGCTGATATTAATATGTATCAAAATCTCTGCTGACCTTGAATGTACGAGCATATAGGCCTGCTACAGTGTTACAAAACATAAGGCTATAGTTGAATATATTATAATTAACTGGTATCATATCGCAGGTATATGCCTATTTATTATATAACCGTATTTGTATAACCCAATATTATAATAAAGCCAGATACCAACCTAAAAAATGCATAAACTTACCCTGCACACAGGGCATGTGTGAATCAATGCTTTTTTAGCAGCGGATTTGTGATCAGTAGTCTTTTTCTGTTTGGATTGCTTTTCTTGGTTTTTCTTTTGAGATTGTATTTTCTGGTGACCACGAGCCATGCTACCAGCCAAGACAAAAGTAAACTACTATTTTATTATAATAAGCTACAATGTACAGGCCTATAGTTCATGTGGAGTTTATAAAAAGCAGCACAAGTGTATAAACATGAAATCCTTTGCTTCAGCGGAAACAGATTTCTTAGTCTGTATAGGCCCGGCACCAGCAAGGAATACTAGCAATAAGTTCACTGCTTTCACGGATTGAATTCCAAATACTCCTTCAGCAAAAATTCAGAGCACCGTAGGCCTATATAAAACCTCCGAAAAGAAACAAAAAATAGCCTACCAGGACAATACAAAACTCAGCAGTCTCTTCACGGCAATAAATCAATAACGTTAGCCTAGCAAAGGCAACACAGAGTTGCCAGAGTTATTAATGTCAAAATCGAGATTTAATTTGCTTGAAAAATAAATAACGCAAAAATTGTTCTTGTTATTTTCTTAAAACACAAAAGTTAGTTTTTTTCAAATGCAGAAAATGATTTTTTGATAAAAAATTAAACCATACAAAAACTGTTGCATCAAGTTATCGAAAAAAGGCAATTTTAAAAACAAAAACTTTTTAAAAGTAAATACAAAGGTATGTGCATGGACAAATTAAGGACAAAACAAAAAGCATAGTGATACATACTAAAACGGTCCACAAAATGACGTAACCAAAAGTAGCATGTTAAAGCTCAAAGCGCAGCTTTTAAAATAAATCGTAATCTCAAATTTTGAAAAGCTTACAATCAGACGATTGACAACCCTGATACAACACTGTGGTTTGGTGTTTGTTAATTCGATGGAATTACACCGCTTAGTGACAGTAACGAATAAATAAATTGTAATCAAGACTCTACCAAAACAACACACTTTTGTGTGTTTACAAGCAATAAACAGAACAATGTCACGAAACTCCAAACAGCTTAACATACGGTACACACGACAAAAAATTGCATACTATCGCTTTGTAGAATTTAGCTAAAATTAAGTTTCGATATATTTAACGCACTAATCAAGTTCACCTTTGCATTTGTTAACATAGCCTATTAATCACGTTATCACAGCTTTGAAAGAATTTACCGCTCCACTCATCAAATAAAGAGTCTGCGTGTTTTACTTTTGGTCACTCTTACCTCACAATATTTCATAAGAAGCAAACCAAAATATACCATCACATTGGCTAATTGAAAACCAGCAAACTGCATTACAAATTTAAACCAAACTAACTACAATTGTAATCAACAGTAACGATTTCAGAAACATGTTTGAGTAACCAGAAATGCGTGTTCCAAAACAGTGTACAGACATAATGAGCACAAATGAAATACCTTTTGCTTGATTTAATGTAGGTATCAGTAACGATTTTGGTTATTGCAACACCCTATCCAGCCACAGGTTTGAAATAAAGTTCATCATTTTGTCAACTTGATGTATGATTGGCTGATACATTTAATTGTTGCAATATTCTCTATCGATGTTGGGTTATGAGACGGTACTTTGCAAAAGTTTAGAAAGTGCTTAGTTCTTTAAATGTGCATATTACTTTCGCTGATGAAATGTGAATAAATTACAAACGTATCATCCTTGTGTTGAAATTATAAGTTGTTATTGATGAACAACTTATTGCAAACACGCAAGTTTTAAGCTTGTCTCCTTAAATAATTGAGTTAGTGTTGCGTTCGTTGTAATATCTCAAGTTAATCGGTTGTTTCCATGGCTTTACGATGGACAAAATTCTTCGCCTTGCTTTATGCTAACTTGATTTGTAGTTTGTACCAAATGACATCTCTCGCGTGGATTGTTATCACTTTACGAAAAAAGGGGTGTGAACTGCGAAAGAAATCCACGTGGTTTCCTTTATTTGGTTTATTAGTATTACACGTTTTGTAATTTATACATTTCGGTTTTGCTGCTTTTTGTATTTTTGATTGCGGTTGATAACGTCACCGCGTTATAATTGTTAGCATTTTAATTTTCGCTTTTCACAAGTAATGACGAAAACTAAACCACACACTAATAAATACCTGTTGACTTTGCTACTGCCCTTGCATGGCCTATGCATGTTTTTGAATTCTTGTAACAACTTAACTGTTGTTAAACTTGATCGATTCATCACATAATTTCGAATGGATATAAGTGTTACTGGCATTTAAATTGTCTGTAAATTACATAAATTGTTTTGTTATCAACATTTGTAACTTTTTACACCACTCCACTTGACATGATGGCCTATGTAATATGTATTAATATCATCCATTACATGTTCAAAAAAAGAGTACAATGTTATGAACATAGTGTTTGCACTCGATCAAACTTTGTAGTTTAAAATTTATTAACCAGATAATCAATTAATAGTATTGTAATAATATACCGTTATTTTTTTATCTTGTTGGAAGCATTTTTTCAATTTGCAAACAGTCATGACAAAAATAATATCTAAAAGACACTTTTTGTTATTTTAAGTAAATTTTAGGTCTGAAGAATGATGCTTATATAAAACTTCCATCTGTAAATCACATTCAGTAGCAACTCAACAGTTGAAAAGTGATGCATATACTAGCAAGCAGCGTTACAACCAGTGATGTAGAGTTAATTTACTTGTATTTCGGTAACTCTTGTGGTTCTGATGTTCAAACCAATTTTGTTTGCTGCTGCTTATCATGATTATGTTATGTATAAAGTACTATGTTTTGTGTATTTTGTTGCCAGTTATCTAACTTAATTAACCCTATAAAAATGTTAATCAAAAGCTAAAACGGAGGTATTACAGCTGGGCTTTGGCAGCTATATAATGCTGGTTACATCATAGTTGTGTATACATTGAGAAAATTATAGTGCTTATTAATGGGTGGTTGTTAGTTTGTACAGTACAGGGGTGGTCAAACTAGTTTAATGAAAGAGTCACTTGCGGAAAACTACAAACACCAGTGACCCGCAAAATCAGTAGTGTCAATACAAATACGGTAAACAATGCATGGATAATAAACAATAATGGATATTACTATTCAGCTAGAAGAGCCACTAAAAAGATCTTGGTTTGCCCACTTTTGCTATAGTGTATAGATTTTACTTCGTGGTAATCTATTATTGCTATTCTTTTGTTTTATTATACAGCATATGTATATATAAAAATACATTCTGACTTCTTAGTCCATGACATTTAAAAAAAAATTCAAGATCTTTATTCACTTGTATTTTTAATTTTGTTGGGAAAGTCTTTTTTTGATATATGCAATATTTTCTGCAACCTTTAGAAGAGGATTGTCCAACCCTTAGCCCGCGGGAAGGTTCTGAGCGGCCCGCACGTTGTTTTTCGAAATGAATTATTTTATCAACTGAATCGCCTACATTATTTGTGGCGAACTTACATTCCGAGAAATTGGCATTTATTGTATGCTTTTTTGTCTATTGCTCTATATCATAGAACAATAGATAGTAGAGATAATAGACAATAGAGCAATAGATAGATAATATACTACAGTCTCTAGTGCAGGAGTGCGCAACTGTTCAAGTTAATTTTCTTTCATCACAATTTATTTCTAAGATTAAAATTTTGGTGTGAGTGTTTTAATTAGAAATTAGCAGTAAACACTTAAGTGGCCCGCGTAATCATTCGTAAATCGCATGTGCTTCTTTGGTCAAAAAGGTTGGACACCTCTGCTTTAGAACAATAGAATGTGACTAATGTGTTCTAAATAATGTAACTGAAAGCAATAATTAATGTAACTACAGATAATAGCACATTTTAGCTAAACATGTTTGAGTTTGGCGGCCGTGCTAACTTTCCATCATTGTAGCACTATTGTGATTTACATCTTGCATGTTTTAAGCCCTGAGGGTGTTACCCCTTTTTCTTGTTCATTGATTGTTTGTGATCGTATTTCTTGTATGACCAGTCTACAACGAGGTTAACACTATATTTTTTTTCCCACAGTCAACGGTGAAAAATAAACACTACAATGAAAGCTGCTTTTCTTGATTTTTCATTACAGTCCGAAATTCCATAGAAAATTCTCTCTTTAATTTCATCAAACTTTGACTATTATGATCACCTTTTTGTGTCTTTTTTCCTTGTCGTCTTGATAAACGTCATTGCATATGTGCGTTGCTGTATAATTTCACATTTGTCCTTGTCGTTTGTCATTTCCCTTTTCCTGCATGCATGCATTGTGAAAGTTGACATCAATGTGTGACACAATAAATTGTTTTCTTTCCTATAAGGTTACTCTTAAAGTCTTAATACAGCTTGAGGTTTGGAAACTCACTAATAAATTTGATGTTTTTGCCGATTTGTGGCTAACTGTGTTGACCCAGATCTGATTTAAGAAATTAAGCTTTGAACAGTAATTGTGAACATTCAACTTTTATGACCAATGTGGCTTGATTTTATATTAACCTGTAATGAAATGATTGGTTTATCGTTCCTTAGCCCGTAAGGATGACCACTTCAATTACAATGTTTGTCTGTTGAATTGTAGTCCTCGATAATAAATGAGTCTCAGGTCGTTGTTTCGCTTCTCTTAATCTTAGAATCAATTGTACACCTCAACAACTGTATAATCTGGTTATATTGAAGTTTCATTGAACGAATAAATCAAAATAGAACATTGTGACAGCAACAGCATAAAGACATGTTGCGGCGTTGAACGTAGAAACCAAAAGAGACTGAATGAATCAAAATGCACGCACAGTAAGAGGGAAGCATCGATTACGTCACGCAGTGTTATGCTTCGCTGATTCGATAGACGAGAATTCTATGTCGTACACAATTTTATATTATATTAAGTGATATATTTATCACAAACCACTAAGTTGATTTTATGGGTCTAATATACAAGTGCATAACCACTGGATGCCTTTGTATACTAGACTCCAGCTATTAAAATTGTAACGTCATCTGGTTTTGCACTTGTATACTAGACCCGATTTTATTACATTCAAAGGTTTTACTTAAGTTGTCTTATGCCATGCCAACTGTACGGTTTTAAACACTTTAAAACTTTGGTGTAAATGTTTCTACTTTTGTGTTATATATATATATCATATAATATTGTCATCTTTGACCAAGATAACTACTCATAGGCTGTAATTTTTTATTTTGGTTGTATAGATGCTTTTAGGTGGAGGCTTCTCATTTTGCGCACTTTGGTAGTGGTGTAATGCAAATCCTCATTGTGTTACTGTGGATTTAAGTATTCAAACAGTTTATATTAGAGATAAAATTATATGTACATTTGGATCATATATGTTGTTAATCAATGTATGTTCTTCAGAGACACAGCTTAGTAAAAATGCTGAGTATGATAAGTTCAATATATGCAAAATAGGAGAGTGGGGTTTTTGATTCTGCTGTAATTTGCTATATTGTTTATATATATTTATTATATGTTCTAATTAATTTAATGAACTGTACACTATTTTTATGACAAGACGCATTGCAAAAATTTGTGTATCATTACATAAAAATTCAAGGTCTTGTGGACTTATATAGATTAAAATATCTTTCGTATTCCCTTCCAACTCCCAATGTTCTTCTGAGATTTTGTAGGAGGCAAAGAATTTATGGTTCTCCAAATTGTTTGATTGGCTCTTTCGCATTGTGAGTTCCCTTGAGGATGATACGGAGTAGAATAACTCGTCGCAATTCCTCGAGCCATAAAGAAATCTTTAAGTTCCCGACTCATGAAGCTGGATCCTCGATCACTATGTATGTATGCCGGAAAACCAAACAAGCAAAAAAGGGCGCATCGACAATCGATGTCTGAAGACATCTTCTTGCAAGGATAAACAAAAGGATAATGACTAAATTCATCAAGATTCACCAATAGATAAGGTTTTGTCCCCTTAACGGGTCCTTTGAAGTCAATAGTCAAACGTTCCCACGGGTGAGTAGCTTTCACGAGTATTTCAGGCGGTCTTTTAAAAAAGCGGGGTCTAATCTCGGTGCAAACACAACAGGACTTACAAGCAGTTCTTGCTTCCTCGCTGGTTTATGAAAGGTTTCGAAAACGAATGAAACGATAGAGTCGAGCGTAGCCCGGATGTCCGAGGGAATCATGAAGCGATGACAAGTCTTTTAGGCAATCCACCGTGGCAAAAACTCTTGAAAGGGCGTCGGGGACAACATTAACTGAGTGTCCGTGACATGAACACCACTGGGAGTTCATTTTTAAGTTTCGTGGTCACGACACCAACCAAGCCTTTATCTGTAAAAAATGTAATTACTGTACCTGAAATGCATTTATTTATACGCAGTGGAAGCTCAGGGATGTTCATCACTTTTTTAAACTTTTGGTAAACTCAAAGTGACTTGAATGGCCTCATCAAAATACTAAAAATCAGTTAATGCTTATGCCATTATTGCTAATGCCAAAAATGTCTTTTTCAAACGTTTTTCGAGGTTCAAGCAATGTTTACTGTAATTAATCAAAAAATAACTTATCATGTCATTTAAAGTATTCACTAGATGGCTTCCACCTTAAAAAATTTCTTCCCATTGGTGCGAAATAATAATCTGATCTTTAGTGTTGATATTTTGACTTGTCTTTTTGTTTTCACGACATTGCGTCCATATGTAACTTTTATCTGCTTTTGTTACTTATTATTTGCTGTCATGATAAGGTGATTCTATTAATTTCGGACAATTACTTTTGTCCGAAATTTTTCCGTTTTTTTAAAAAGGACACTCACATTCTATTGTTTTCGTACTATAATAATTTCAATAAACCAGTATCCTACTGTATACAGTACAATTACAAAGAGCTCTGCTAATCCTGTAAATCAGTAGTCACTGATGTACAGGTAGTTTCTCTCACGGTCATGACTCTCCATTGTTGATCGGAAAACAATTGCACACTACCAAGCTGTTTGCTGGAGATCCTTTCCAAAAAAGAAGTGTGTGCAGAAGCAAAACTTTGGTGTGATGATGTGCTTTTCTGCCTTAATTACTTGCCTTAATCGTTTATTATATTAAATGTCATTCATGCCTTACCCAAAGTTGTTACACGGTGTTGTAACTAAGTCAATATATTCAAATGATGTTTTCACCATTTTCTTTACGTTGCTTGTCAAACGCAAATGAAGTTAGGCCCCTCTTGTATCACTTTAACAAAACAATTCGTAATATTAATTTTGCAGTATGATACAGAAGCATAAAGTGCAATTGCAGCAATGCAGACAATGGCTCGATTCCACTCATTTTACCTTTTCTTTCCATGAGCCATTTGTTAGTTGATTATTGCTCAGTTTCTCTTGCAGCATGTTTTCAAACAAACTATGTAGGATGCACAATCATACCTGTATGAAGGTGTAATTGGGATATGGTGCTTCTAATGCCAGTCAACAAACATAACCTGTGTGCCAGTTATGGAAATTTCTAAACAAAGCAATTTTAACCAGTAAGCTTTGTTGGGTGTCTTAATAATGATTTGATAGCCCAATTATGATATAATTTAAATTTTATTAAAGATTTTTCACTTTAATATCCATTGTCTCTCTGGTTGGAAAAGTTTTAATGCTAGTCTATTGTTTCTTTCTTTATGCAATGTCAAACTTTTTAAGGATACATAAGACTTTTGTTGCTTCCTTTCACAAATTCCACATTTTCAAAGGCAGTATTGTTTTCGGTGATACATCTAGAAATAATAATCAACGAGAGACTTTAGTAGTGCATTAAAAGTACAAATGCATGCATTATTTTATCGTTTCAGTGGGTGAATTAACACTTTTAACGAATGATTTAATGCAATTTTGAATTGCACAGCAGCTTGGCATCATTTCGAAATAAGCATTTCTTGTACTAATCATTAAGCCTTAGCACACATTGACACCACTTTCTATTTAAACCCATTGTCACAACTGAGGCTGAGATTTAAATCAATTGATGAAATGAGTAAACAATGCCATTGTGGCAAGCGCTGGTCTTTGATTGTAGAATACAATTTCATTTGTACTTTGTCAACACCAAGTGGTTAACTGTGTTATATTATCCAATACATTTTTGTTTTCATTGCAGTGTCATTTTGAATTCAGTTGTCAGTTTTTAAAGTCTTAGTCATTTTTCCCAAGGAAAATAGGGACAGCTAATGTGTATTTTTATGTGCTGTAAACATAGGCAGGCTTATGATTTATAGTGGTTGCCACTTTATAAGCCCGCAGTTTATAGGTTCATCTGCTTGTAAAGCCCAATTTTGTGTGATCACAATTTACTCCATTAGTTACTGTAGTAAATTATCTCGCTTTGTAAGCTCGTAATCTCATTTTATAAGTCTTTTTCAGAACACGATTGCATAAAATTGAATGCAATGACGCAGTGAAAAGGTTTTTAGTACTAGGGCTGGGCCACTTACGGTTTGAATTAAGACTCACTACTTTTTGTTAATATGTATTATGTTTGGTGAAGGTAGAATGTAAATATTGCAAATAGTATTGTCTACCAACAATAGAATGGCATGCTGTTAATATCAAAGTCAATTATTTGCCTCTTTGAATTTCTTGTTGTGTGGCCTTTTCAACTTATTCTGTATGGAATGATCTTATTCATGAACCCTTATCGAATTGCGTTGCTTAACCTAATAAAATTGATGAGTACACTAATAGGCTAAGACGATGTTTTTGATGACGAGGCGTAACACCTGAGAAAAATTAAAAAACATGAGACTTAACACACTAAACAAAAACAAAACATGTGGGGCACAACACCTTATAATAAAGAAAAAAGCATCAATAAATAGTAAGTAGCACTAAGATTGCCGCAAAACGTTGCAAAGCAAATTAACAATAATATGCGAGCTATTCACAGCAAAATCTTCGTTACCACCTCTCGTCTATTTATAGACCTGACATCATTGAATACACGCTTCACTGCAACAACATGCCACTTGCTTCCTTTTCCCAATTCTAACCCTGAGGGACCTCCGATATGTTGTAGACAGGAAAAAAATAAATATCGCGCTGCGCTAATAAGGTTTGCCTTCTTCAGCAAGATTTCGTTTTGCTGCATAAACAAGTTTACCCGGTCTCTACCTGGCAAATCTACCTGCAAAATCTACCCTGCATCGATGATATGAGTTCTCATTTCTCAAACGGCGTGACAATGCTGTTAGTTGCTTAATATCGCTTGTGTATACAAAACAACTTCTGCCTATACAAATTACTAAATGAAAATAAAGTTTTTATTTTATTTATTATCAGACACAAAGGCTTTCACCTTCGGGCAAAGCTTACTGAAGGAAGGATTGCAAACATTACATCGGTATATATATGGCACATCAGTTCAAGCGAGGTAATTTATCTGAACATCATTAAGGAGAATTCAAGTCCGGTCAACAACTGAATCGCAAAAGCCCAAAATAAAAATTTCAGCATTTACAAAACTCATGACTCTTGACGTAACCATCACGGTATCATCTTTTCAATTCCGACCGTGAGAGATTTTATTACTCACCACACTGTAAGTGAAAATGATAAGGCTGAGTGATTTTGAAGTTATAACGCAGTTAACGCTTTAATGCCAGCGGTAGAATTGTTGTGCCTTTTAGCGACAAGTGCAATGTAGCTTTTCATCCACAATTCGAAAGTAGCGACCCACTTTTCATGTCTTAAATGGTTAAAAGCTTTGCCATCCTATTTCCTAGTTCAGTAAGTCCACTTAATTAGGTTTGTGCAGTGAACATGGGTGGAAATAAACTGCTTTATGAAACATATTTAACATATAAATTAAGATTTACATTATAAAAGACACCAAATAAAAAAACTTCAGTCACGCGTACAATCCTCTCAAGACCGTTCAGGTGACCTGCGTTTTTGAACGTGCAAACCGCAAAATGTGTACCAAATTCAAGCGCATGTTATTGCTTCTGATTCTGTGATTCAATGAGCTTATCTTTAGCGTATGGTTAGATGAAAGATAAGGACATAAAAGGCGATGATTTATTTTTTGTTTGTTTTTTATAATGACCGGTGCGCATTTTTTGGGGTCAAATCTGTGTGCGCCCAATTTAGGACGTTTGACCATATATATGAAAACGCACTTTCCACTTTACGAGCTCACCCACTTTATAGGCACAGACTGGTCTGGTCATGAGACTGAGGGCTTATAAAACAACAACCTCTGTATCACATATATACTGATGCCCATTTAACTCTTTTTTTAGTTGAAAATGTCAGTTCGAAAAGAAGACAGGCTAATAAATAATTAGACCAAAAATCTGTCCGAAAACATTTCGATATTATCCTGTTAGAAATATTTGTGACAAACAGTACAAACTTCAAATTCTTAATAACTCAACATCTGGCTTAGTGATGCAGCATTTGAAACATGATCTTGGTGTTTTGAAAATTACTGATCATTGTTATTGTGATACATCTACAACTTTTTTTTTTTTTTCATACACGTTAATATGCTGTGTGGGTAAGTTTCGAAAGCTGATAAAGGTCAACAAACCTGAAACAACAAACACATAGGTTTTGTATACTTTCCTTCAAAACTTCCATAAACAGCTATATATCTCGCCTTATGCTATCCTGAAACTACTGTTAGAATCAGACTTAGATCTCATGTTTATAATGTATTGTTCAATTTAATTATAATGGTTAACTACCATTTTAGTTACGATGCTTTGGCAATGGTGTTATGTGTTGACTAACCGTTACTAAAATATTATCAGAAGGTTGTGATTTATGATTAAACCAGACGTTAAGAATGATTGCCGTACTATCGTCTGAGTCTTATTATTGCCTTCATGATTAATAGCTTCAAACATATTACAACAGTAATATCTGATTACCATATTATATTCAACATATTATACCTTGTATCGGACACACGACATGACTGAACGTCAATAAATGACATGCACAAAATAGCACATCAGAATAGGAATTAAGCAAGCATCCAAAAAGCAGAACATCACCACACTTGCTAATTCATACTAAATGAGTTATTACATAATTACATTAGCCTTTTCTTTTAAATTGATTGCAGAATATTCCATAGTAGTGGCATGACTTAAATTACGCTAATGATTGGCTAATAATCACGTCATACTCAGCACAATACACTAAAATATAGCAATAATGATGAGATAGATCACAAAGCAGCAATGCGCAATAAAACATGGTTAACCAATTGGTGTTAACAAAGCATAACTAAGATTGCATTCTTTTTACACACGCTGAATCTGCGCCCGCCGCAAGGCTGTATGTGTGTGAGAGCAACTTCGCTTGTAAAAATAGGGAAACATTTGATTGGTGAGCGGTGGATATTGTTTTCAGTGGAAAAGTTTGAGTTTTTAACTATCTTATGGCTAACTCTGCCTGATGGTCTGATTGCTATTAATGCAAAACGTCTTTGCTGTGCTTGCACCTAATTAAAACATTTGATGCGTTTTGGTGTTTCAATGTTGGAAAAACTTACTTCTGCCAAGTTCAGTTTAAATCAAATTTTTTGCACAACTTCACATGATGAAACTCACTTTACATCAGAAGTATGTGAGTTTTCTGTACTGGTTCAACTTATGTTGAAAATAATTGAATCAGTTGTGCAATTTTTCCAAGGTATGTGTTCTTACAGTTTGTGTTTTAATTGTGAATGCTTTCAGTGGAATTAGGGTTGGAAACAGGTATCTTCCTATTAGCTCTGCATGACTTATCAGCAAAAATTGTTACATTTGTTTATTTTTATGTAAAAAAGCTTCAACCATACTTGTAAATAATATGTGGAAATGAGTTTTTGTAAAAAGATGGAGGTTGGTTATTTACTTAAATGTTATAACTTATATATACATTAAACTCATGTTATGAAGCATGAATAAGCTTTGAAATCTTATATATATCTGTGGAAAGTTTCATGTCAGGTATAACAAAATATATAAGCAGTGTAAGAAATGTTGTGTGGATTTGTGATAATAAGCAGTTAGTTAGCTAGTTACTTCTAGTTAACACTTGTTCTAGTTAACTGCTACTTAATATGGTGGAATAATACCAACCCGCTTATGCTTACAGAAATTTGGCGAAATCCGTATTTAAAATAAGAATACTCAAATGTCAAGTTAACTGTTGATATGTATGAAATTATGGTTAGACCTTGTAGGGACATTTTGAGTTGTAAACAATAATACAATAATCTAAATTCTACTATTGTCAGTTTATCCAGCAACTATGCCATGTACCCAAAGTATAGGCTTACTGTTACAATTTGTTTCCAATTGCAAAGTATCTAGTCGTTCTCTTTTTATTTTTTTCTCATTTACATGTTGTTTAGTAGCAAAGCTCTAGTTGAATGCAAATGATGCAGTAAAGGATCTTTCTTTTTGTATCAAAAGCCTTTAAATGGTTTTTGTCATAACACCCTCTGTAATACAGTACTACATCATCAATAAAGGTTAGCACATGTCATACACCTGTTCAACATGTTTTTGTGAGCCTTGCGTTTGATGTATTTGTTATGTTATAAAAAGAAAATCATGAAAAAATTTTTGGTTTTACTGATTACAAATAGTGTAATTAATTGCACCTTTACTCATTACATCATTGGATTATAAAGAAAGCAAGTTTTTGCAATTTGTCTGCATTTAAAACTAAAACTAATATATAAGCATGTAAGGTTTCTTGGATAATTAATGTTTATGCTGTGCTAGTCATGTCGGACTAATTATTACTTTCAAGAGTTTTTCTAAGCTTAGGTTTAATTGCCATCCAAATTAAAATTAAATGACATTATAAATCAAGAAATTAAAATCTAGGCAAAACAAGTTTTACTTTTGGCTGCAACCAGAGTTTACATTTTTCGTAGACATACATTTCAAGTTTTTATTCTTTAACTGAAGCTATTTGACAAACAAAAATGGAGAGGAAAATCTTACAGGAACATGAATTAATATATCGCTTATACTGTACTCACAATCTACTCACATGTCTTTGAATGAACTAAACGTTTGTTGTGTGATTTAAATCCATAACATTACATATCCGCTCCATAACGGATGCAGTGAGTGTAAAAACAACTGCCAGTTAGAAAATATTGTAAAAAGAAGTTTGCACTAAAATGAATTGCTGTTATTGCTTTGGTTTAAGAAGCATTGTTTGTTAGAGAGAGAGAGAGAAAATTTATTTCACCATTCAAAGTAAAAAATAAAGTATCACAATACAATTTAACACAATTGATTGGTGTGGGGCAGCGAAAAGACCTCACGGTCATTCAGGTCAGTTGCCCCAGATTCTATTGCAAAAGATGTACAATGGAAACGGTTAGAAATAAAATGAAATTCAATTAATTAAAACAATTCACTGCAAAACAAAAACAGAGACACACCACAGAACCAACAGCAGAACATTTCCTTTTAACCAGATCAAAAATCAATAACAATATGATGCAAAAACAATTTAAAACCATACATCCGTCACCCTATTCACAATTATCCGAACAGCACTTCCCTTGCACAAGTCCACTTCTCAATTGATATGAGAAATATTTATGAGTTTTAATTTTTTTATATTGTTTGGTAGTTCATTCCAAAAATTAGGTCCTCGAAATGTTAATTTTTTTATCTTTTACTGTTTTGGTTCGGGGCAAGAATAAGTTTTCCTGTGATGATCTAGTGTTATATTTGTGTACTGTTTGGATTTCGCTGAAATAGTCATTAAATATTTGGGGAAGAAGACTTGTGTAATAATTATGCATAAAATTGCCTGTCTGTAATTGGTAGATTTGAGATATATTTAGACTATCGTTTGTGGTATATTTTGACTATCGACTATAGTTATTTTGGTATGTTTGTTACTGTTGGTAATTAGTCTTGCTATTTTATTGTGAATTATATTTAATGGTTTTAAAACACTATTTGATGCAGATCCCCAAGCCAATTTACCATAATATAAGGCACTGTAAACTAGACTATAGTATAACATCATCAGAACCTTTTATTGGTAAATTGTCGAATTTTGTACAAGACACCACAGATTCTTGACAGTTTTTTTGCAAAGACCTTCAACATGATAGTTCCATTTAAATTGTTTATCTAGTATTATGCTTAAATATTTAATTTTGGTAGCCCTTTCTATTTTCTTGCCATTAATGGTCAAGTTTACTTTTTGCCATTTGCAGATTTTAAGTGTTGTTATCATGAAAAATTTTTTACTGTAACTTAAAGAAAGCCTGTTAATTTTTAGCCAATGATTTACTTTATCAAGTTCGATTGTCATTTGTTTTTCAATTTCTGCATTATTTGAATACGAATTGTATAATACTGTATCATCAGCAAATATTCTTGTTCCAAGGGAAGTGCTGTTGGGTAGATCATTTATATACAACAGAAAAAGTTAATTTCTCTTCTGGTACCGGTATGGTATCATAATCTTTATCCTCGAACTGAGGAAAGCCTTTGCATGATTTAAACTCAGCGATGATTCCTCATTGCATGAGGAATTTATTGAGCTAGCATTTGTGCAAGGTCTGATTGACATACACCGTTTGAACTTGGTTTTTGTGGAAAAGATAAAGATAGGTTACATAATGTGTACATATGTCAATTTAATTACCTCAATTCTCTTTTTCTCTGTCATTTAACAGCAATTTCACTTGTTATCTGTTACATTCTTGCTGCTTATTTGTACATTCTTCCTTGCAATGGTCTGTTTTTTTTTTTATCGCAATAAAAAAAATCTAACTACAATGTCAAACTAGGCCAGGATTTGATATGTTCCTTAAATAGACCTAACCAAACTGCGAGTTCCTAAATTATAAGCTTGGCACCGATTGATATATGGCAAATTTTATGAGGCAATCATTGTGGGTTTGGTAGCCATGCTAACCTACCATCTTATAGCAAAATTCTATTATAGCTATCTTGCATGCTTTAAACCTTTGGGCTTTGCCACTTTTTTCTGCTTGTTAATTGTTTGTGAGCAAGTATGTTATTGTGCTATAACTACAACGGTTAGCATCCTAACTTTCATTCCACACAGTTAATGGCGAAAAAAGTACAATTATGTGGAATGAAAAGAAATATGTTGCAATAAGAAAGTTTCAGATTTCTTTTGGTGAAGAAATAAGTGTTTTTATAAAGTGGGACCATTTAAGAGTGATAATTAATAATGCTTGTGCCAAACATTTAGGCAAATCTTCAGAACATTCTTGGTATATATGGCATTGTATATAACGTTTATGCTTATTTTCTCCATGGATTTTGCAGTGCGAAATTTTTGGTGGCTTGCTGATACGAGATTTTATGTTTTCCATACATTGAATATTTAGTAGTGGGACACCAAAAAGCAAACAAGTATAATTATGCTATTGATATAATGTAATTGTAAACATTCTTTTAAGATTTGTGCAAATTGATGGAAGTAGGAAACTTTTTAAGTGTGACGTATCATATATTGTTAGTTTACAAACTTTCATTTTCTTTGGTGACATATTAACCTACTGTGGCATGTTAACATGTTACTGTCATTTTGTATTTGACTGACCTGTTTATGTCTGGCCAGATTCTGAATACTAACTGTATTTTGTGTCAAAGACATGTTGACATGCAGTTGCATGGATTACCTGGGGAAAATGATATCAGAGTGGGTGGGCATGGAAGATTTTGTTTTAAAACAGACATCTTATATTATGTAATGTATAATAAGGGAAAGTTTGCGGTTAGGAAGTTCAATTCTGCAGCATGCAAATACTGACACCATTTTCAATTGTGGTTGTTGGGTTTATCTGCTTATTTTTACTTGTATTATGCTAGTAAACCACGTGCCTACAATGTACAGTACATAGCACTAACAGGTCTATGCAAGGGTACCCAAACTTTCAGGTGCTGTGTTCCACTTAACAGTTATTTATGAGTCTTTTAAACTAGACTTAAGAAGAAGTCTATGGAGATGGAAAAGTAAAACTCAGAACTATTTTGTAAAATCTGTTGAAGGAGTGCAGGTGTACTGTAGTTCGGCTAGTGAGGTTTAAATACATATACTGTATAGGCTAAAAAGCAAAATTGATAGTTTTGGCAATTAACCACTTCAAATGAGAAGAGAGAGAGAGAGAGAGAGAGAGAGAGAGAGAGTTTATTTTCACCTTTTAAAGTAAACTAAAAAGTATAATTTTAACATAATTGTATGGTGTAGGTCAGATTCTGGTGTAATCTGGGGCAGTTGCCCTAGATTCTATTGCAAAACAAAAAGAAAGGGAACGGATAGAAAAAACTGAAACTTAATTAATAAAAATAATACTATAAAATAAAAAAGTAGTTAATATTGTAACAGGCTGTTTGCTATTAAGTATAGTAATGCTTACAAGGATATGAATCTCATTAATCATGAATTGAGTTTTCTGGGGTTAACTAGGTTAGAACTACCAGTGACTGGCTAGTCTTAAATCACAGGCTAAAATAGTACTATCGCCACTTATATAGCAAGACCTGATTGAGTTAGTAGGGGTTGGGACTTTGCAAGTGCTATCATGCATCTTCCTGGTCCATAGTGGACAAAAAAGTATGCTATAATACTGTATTTATGATCAAAATAGGCCTACATTATTGTTTGTCGTACAGGTTTACCTTGTTGTTTAGTATGTTGAAAGTCTCCCATTGGTACTTGTTGCAGTGTAATAAAGTTACGGATACTTTAAAAAGTAAGAAATATTAGCAGGACCGGAAAATAATGCAGTTCATATGAAAAATAGTGCATGCAGGAGCTTAACAGCCTACAAGGCATGACATTCTTTGCAAAGACAACTTGAGCAACTGGGGCTCGGGTGGTGAGGAAACATCGCCGAGTTTAAGTCATGATAAAACTATCCTCATCTTGAGAATAAAGATTATGATACTGATAACATACCAGCAAACAGTATGTATTACAGTACATTTGTTACAGATTTGCAGTCAAACAGAGAAAATTGCCTTAGAGTTTGTTTATTATATATTTATTACTATGTCTGCATGCATTTGTAGTTTGCACGTTGTTGAGTAGTTGCAGTCTGTTTTTCCCAGACTTAAACTTATTCCTTAAATATTGAACATCTGGTAAGAGTTGTTCGTTGTTTAATAAAGAATTTCAAAATGTTCATTGTTTATCAGGGCACGCATGGTGCTAATAACTGTAAGTAAGGTAAGCTAAGTATAATTTAAGGTGTTTTAGCGTTTATCCTATCCTTGGGTAAGGCATGAACGACATTTTCTCTTGTTTAGTAGTTCTAGTGAACAGATCCATATTCGATCAATACAATATAAAAAATTTGAAAAAAGGAAAAAAATTTATATGTATCGGAACTTGCACAACGACTAGCTCGGTAATCATAGCATGAGTGATAAGAAATCATTGCCTAGTTGAAATCTTGCTATAGACTTTACCCCAGGGGTGTCCAACCTTTTTTGTCCAAGCAGCTACATGCGATTTACGAATGATTTCGTCGGCCACTTGAGTTTACTGCTAATTTCTAATTAAAGCCCTCACATCAAAATTCTAATCTTAGAAATACAGATTTTCCTCTTTTACAATTATAAAAACAATAAGCATACCAAGCTATAGTATTTTACTACACGTTGACATTTCAATTGAAGTTTGGCACTGTGTTTCTCTAACAAGTTTCGCAATATTCGGTGAGATAGACGATGTAGCAATGCGAAGCGAGTTTTCCATATGACTGTCAGAAATTAGTAAAAATACAATGCCAATTTCTCGCAATGTAAGTTTGCGATAAATTACGTAGGCGATTCAATTTTATAAGTCATTTCGAAAAACATCTGCGGGCCTCGAGTTAGACACCCCTGCTTTACCCAGTTTGAGGATAAATATTGAGATATTTTACCAAAGAAGTATGAAATAAGAAACAGGGTATAGTTTGGCACTCTTCAGGTTAACTTAATATTTTTCGACACGAGCTTTCGCAAGCATAAGCTTGCTTCTTTAGGTGTACTGTGAAATGGCAAAAAATATCTCAAAATTGCTAGGTAAAGGTCTGCTTGGAAACAAAAATCGCAATTTTGACGTAATTTCTACATGCATCCAAGCAATCACAAAATACTTGATTGCGTAGCAAATTAAAATAAAATAAATCGGTACATGAAAGGACAACGGGAATTAAGACATATTAAAGTCAAATAATGAATATATATTTACAAAGTCCCATAAAACCAGCATCTATGTTAATACTGTTATTAATAAAATTAAGAAGTGAATGGTGCGCTGTTCCTTAATTTTGCGATCAAGGTGGTTATTAGAAATTAACTTTCACAATACGGTGATGAGTAAGTCATTGATGTTATAGCCCGGTGAGTTAAAATGTTCATCTACTGGTTTATGGTTGTGTTCATGACGAATATCACTTCTGTGACCCGTGAATTGTTTCCTCAAGGTTGATCCTGTTTCTCCAACGTAAATTGCCTTTGGGCAGCGTTGACAGCAGATGGCGTAGATGATGTTAGTGCTGTTGCATTGAAATATTCCACTGATGTGATGCGTAAATCTATTTGTAAATCAATTTGCGTAAATCCATTTGCATTGAAATCTTCCACTGATGCGATGCGTAAATCCATTTGGGCCGGCTACTCAACGACTCTTCAATGTATACATTTAGGGTTTGTGCAAATATGAAAAAAATACACATTCAACAAACCCAAACTTTATGACTTCAGCTTTTTTGCAAATCCAGCGCAAACTTGTGATGTCATAATAACAAACAAACAAAGTAGAATCTTTAATGTATTTATTGTAGGCTATATCCAATTTCTGTTCTTGTCCGTTTAAATCGATTTATTAAATTAAACTATTTGTCAGCCACAAATCTTGAAATAGCTTTTTAGGATAATGTTGTATTTTGTTGTGGTACGATCACAATTGTCTAATAAGATCGAACTGAAAGATGGAGGTGTTAGTTTCATGTGTGGAATACTATGCACTACATATCAAACATATAACGCCAGTGAGTATAAAAACAACTAGCAGTAAGAAATATTAAAACATTTCAAGTTATTATTGTTAACATATGAATTAGCATCACTCATTCTAGTTTTCCTTTCGTTTATAGGTTTTGCAATATGCATACATAATTTACACTAAATCGCGTTTCTCGGTTATTTAACAGTAATTTTACTTATCTGTATAAAGTATTTGTGTGTCTAATATGCAAAAGCAAACAAATATAAATATGCTGTTCACACAATGTTTCATTAAATTATCACTTGGTTGGCAAAGTCAATAAAATGCAATTGAATGTTTTCATTTGTGAAATATTCAAAGATATTGTTGGTTGCGTTCTTGCCTAGTTTGGTGACGTATTAACCTTTAGTACTATATATGACTTTCTCATATTTTTATGTCATTTTTTATTTGGTTTTTCTGTCTCATTTTATATGTGACCAGTTATAATGTACTGCTTCAGTTTGTATCAAAGGCATTTCTACATGAGTTTGCATAGGTTAACTGGGGAAAATTTCAATGGACTTACATTAAGGTACATACTTTATGCTGGATATGCAAGATTTTGTTTATCAGAAATCTTATATTGCAAATACAAAGTGTACTTTTAAGAGACAGTTGAATTTTGCAGCATTCAAACATTGGCACTATTTTCATGTGTTGTTGTTAGTGCATTTATCTGTTTAATTATATTTGTACCATGATAGCAACCACATGTGCACATGTTCATAGCAGGTATACAAGTGTATCCAAACATCAGGTACAGTGTTCTAACTGATTTCGTAGGCTATTAAGCTAGGTGTTGTGCTAATTGGCATCACGCTAAGTTAGCAGAGTGTATCACTAAAAGACCTCTATGATTCTTTACAACTGGACTAAAGAGATATTCTAATTGCGACCTAGGAAGTTTGATAGAGGAGAACAGTTGTGGTTGGGCTGGTAAAGTTTGGATAACTAGGCTAAAAGGCGTTAAGCTCAATAGAGTAATAGGCCCAGGCTCATTGGAGTTACAAAATGAAAGGAAATAGGTAGGCTAGTTTAGGAGAGTAATAGGTTGTTTGGTACAAAGTACAGTAATGCTTATTAAAAGTCCGTTTTCATGTACAGGGTTTCGTAGGATTAGCCTAATATTAACCACAACTGGTTTAAAATACTGGTACTAAATTAGGCTCAATTCCATGAAAGCCACTTTATAGTTAGTATATCATTGCTTGACTAGTACTATCATGCATTTGGTGGTCTGTTGGTAGACAAGAAGGTGTGCTAGAGTTGCCTACTGTATAGGATAACATTATTGTTCATCATATAGCTTATGTAGCAGTTTAATATGTTGAGAATTTTTGTTGATACTTGTGTAATGAAATTGTAGAATAAAAATTAAGAAATTTTTAAGCTGGATTGGAACATAAGGCAGTTTTTTTAGAAACTGTGCGTGCAGTTCTAAGCAAAAATGGCATTATAACAGCATGAACTGCTTTGTCTATTTTTTTGTTGTGCCTTGTTGCTATTCAAATTAAAGTCAAAGTTACTATGTTTGCTGTAGTTATAATTTAGTATTTGCATAAAAAAGTATGGCATGCCTGTTGTTTACTGGTTGCATTTTGATTATACACTGATTGTACCAGTTTGATCACTTAATAGTTGATCAGAATAATTTGGTGGCGTAGTAGTATCAAAAGATAGTCATGCCTGTCATGGTTTGAAACTAATTACAATGCTCAGCTTTTACCACATGTCATAACATCAGATGTAGAGTTGATGATCTGAGATCGGAATAACTGTAGTGTTGTAGTGCATATCATGCCTTTGCAGATATATATGTCTAATGAAAGCCTACTTCAGTAACATTTAAATGTTTCTAATGTCAAGGATTTAAATCATTGGGATTGTTGACTTAAAAATGTATGGCGGTAAGTAATTTTACATCTTTGCTTTTGTGACCTTTGGCCTGTGTAACTAAAATTAAGGCCGGTAAAATTATCAAGATTTAGCATTTTTTGCATTATTTATAAGTGATATCATGATCATTAAACATTTTACGAATTGGATATTTTTACAACCTTTGTGTAGCACAATTGGTGAATGTGATCAATAAAGAAATCACTACAAGATAAAAGCTGCAACTTACAGATTGGTGTCCTTTTTGCAAATTACCAAAATTAATGCAGTTAATTGATTTAAAATTATTTACAATTACGAAAAGAAAAAATGAAACAGAAATGAAAAATTTGAAATCGACATGGGTGAACTGCATGTGACACTCCAGTTGAAAGCCACATCATAGTTTCGAAAAAATTATTGGGAGTAAGTGTCTGGCAAAATACTGGATATTTCTGACTGACAGTAAAGTAAAATCTTTTTCACTATAATGTGTTCTTAAAGCAAATTTAGTAGCCTGATCATTATTGCTGGCGTGAGTTGTTTCATAGTAAGTAATCAAATTACTAGTCATCATCCACCTATTAAGTTATACATACACTTTTTTCTGCATAGGCATAATGGCATTGAACATATGTACCCTACTGGTGTAGATGATCAGCTACTATGAAAAACTGCCCATTGTGGTTGTTTTTGTTTTCATTTCATTTTTTATTTTAGCTACTTGTGAGTTATTTTTTATAACTTTTTTAGGGTCCCCGCTAGGTTATTCCTGGCTACATGAAGGCTCCTCATTTAAATGGACTGTTATGCTACACGTCACACAGCTCATGCTCTGCACTTTTGAATTAATTTAAAATTCTATGTCATTGTTTAGTATTGGTGCTTTAGAAACATAATTTTTCTTCTACTTTGTTGAGCAATTTTGTTTTCATTCTTCTAAGCTTGCTTTCTAAAGCAGTTGTGGGAATATCTGTTTACATTTTTTCTACCATATGTCTGGACATCAGAATAAAATAATTTAGTGATTATGGACAACTGGAGACATTCATCAATTTATTCAAACTTTCACTCTGATGAATAACATAAGCATGTCCGAAACTAGTAAACCTTGTTATGTTATAAGCATGTCCTGAAACTAGTAAAATTATGTGTCTACTTGTGGTTTGTTTGCTTTTAGCAACCTTGTGGTATTTGAGTAGAATTTCAGCACTATCTCTACATTTTTATAATATGTCATATTTGCCTAGCTTTAGCACTGAACCACTTATAATTTTTATTCAGACAGGCTCTGTATCTGATCATATTTTAAACTGTCATTGCTGTTGCTTTATGTTTAGCTATGGTCATTACACATCGTAATCAGTTACCAACGTTAGCTAGCGTGGTTATCTGCATGGTACTGCTTTTTTTCTTCTGATAGTTTAAATTCGCAGTGCAACCTTTCTTGTATGACCAGGCTGGCATTCATTGTGTGTATATGTGTGCCACACTTTCCACTTCATAACATAAAAGGAAAATTACCTAGTTATGTAAATTATATTGGTAGCTAAAATCTCATTATTTTGTTTAACGTTTTATTCTTAAAAAGGTTGTACATAGGCACTACAGTCATATTTCGTTAAATAGCATAGCTCAAAACTGTTGCTGACTTTGTGATCGCTTAATATATATGAAATGTCAGAGAAAAGTCCAAACAAGGTAAGATTTTTTTTGTAATTTGCAAAATAAAATAAAAAGTTTTGTTAGAATCCATGCGCCAATGTCATTCGTTAAAGCTACATTTTTGTTTAGACAAGCAGGACAATTATACATTACAGTAAGCTGTTTGTGATAAAGTAATAACATTACCAGTAGCAGTAGTTATAGAAAACATGTTAAAATTTCGCTGCTGTTGTGTTTTGTAATCCTTGTAGAGAAATATTTGGTTAAATTGTGTTGAACTGTTGAACTATTAATAATAATAATTCAACCAATTAATTATTGTTGACTGTACTTTTTAGAGATCGTCAACTACCTTTAGTGAGTCTGAAGAAGAGGTAATTGGCAAGTTTTTGCTGTCATGCTGGAGTAAGAAGCTTAGAATTCCTCACAAACTTCTTTATGGTGCATTGAAGCAACATCTTGATAAATATCCTAGAACAAATAGATCAAAAAACAACCAAGTCAGCCATATTTGGTAGGTCTTTTGAAAAACAGTCCCTTTTTACTTTTACTTAATGATCATGGCAAAGCTTGATTGAAGCATACATGCATGCATTTTGTACACATCTGCAAATGCCTGTAAAATGAGGAACTTGAAAGCAATCCAATATCTAGTTCATATGTGGTATACTGGCAATAAATACGATAGATGTCGACAGTTTTTAAGCCTAGTCTATAATTTTCTTCATAACTGGCATGTAAGATCCCTCAAGTTTTCTTTCTTTTGGCAACAAATGTTTTGTGACATAAACAAGATGTATTCTGCAGGAAGAAATGCCTTTCATGGTAAAATGTATTTAACAGTAAGTGAATATTTTGCGATATACTGTACCAGTACTTAAGCTCATGCGGAATATTTGCAGCTGATACTCACTTCTAGTATTGCAGCTGATACTCACTTCTAGTATTGCAGCTTAACTTTCCACATAACAGCAATCGCATATGTTTTTAACATAAATTGCGATTTTTATTTACTTTTGTTCTACATTGTATTGCTTACATGTAAAGTTGGCCGAGACGTTGTTTCAACCAAAAAGCACACTCTGAATATGTCAATAACTTGACGATAACTTTTTATCTTAATCTTTTTGTAGGAGAAGCCAAATCAGCATAATAAACAATTTTGGTTGAAGCACTAGTTACTCTAATGCAAAAAATACACTAAAAGTAACTTATTGATATGGCAATCTAGCCTGGATATCTATCAAAATAGCAAAACTGCTAGATTAATCTATATTAATTTTCACAACTTACCAACACTAAACAAAAATAAATAAATTATATACATGTATTTGTAAATAAAATGCGTTGAATATCCACCAAAAACGTTTCAATTACGTTGATTGTCAATGGTTATAAACCACACACCAAACGCACGCATTCAATTCTGGCTAAATAGTCATAACTGTACAGTAGTAATTTGACAATAAGAAGTTTAGGTTATTTAGGCCGGATATAATCAGTCTCCTACACTTTTTAGTTAATATTCACTGCTTAAAAACAGAGTTTATAGGCCAAGATGTGGTACTTACAATTACTGCCCTCTGGTTCAATTTTTCTGGTCTGAAGTAAAAAGACAAAGCTTGTGCTGCCTGCTAGTCATTATGATTTCACCAAGTTAAAGTGCATAAGAAGTTTTGTTTTTTACTAGTATTCTAAAACGTAGATTAACTGCTTTGAGTTAGTGATGTAAGAATGGTTGATTGTATTGTTAATCACTGTACTGTACATCAGATTACAATAAGGTACCACACTTTTTTATCTCACTATCAATTATGCACCATTTTTATCATGGCTAAAAGTGCTAGTATCATAAACAAGCTAAACCAGTTTGATACCCGCAAGGTTGTTGTGGCACGCTAAATCTTATAGCTTTAACTTAAAATTGGGTTAAAATTTTTGTTTTAGGCGACTAGGTTTTTTTGTTCGTCATCCTCATGTTGAAGAAGCTTACAAATCATTTAAGTCCTCATCTGACAGTCGGTATGATGTTGTATCTCGGCAACTGCTTAATTCTTTTATTGCTGTAAGTTTCTCATTTAAACCATGTTTTTGTGTCATTAATTTATTATAGTCCCTTTATCATAAAAAATGATTTTGTGGGTATGTGGTTAATTTTTGTTTATTCAAAATGTGCACTTGCCACAGGGCAACTAAGTTCTGCAGCATCAGTTGTGGAAAAATACAGTTTATCTTCGACAATTCAATTGCCAAACTACAAAATTATACTTTTATTTGTTTTTAGCTAACCGGCAAATCTAAATTAGTGTCCTAAATAGTAAAAAATGTTTGTCCCATGCATTGTTTCAGGACAAATTTCTGAAAATTTCGGGAAATTAAATTTTCTTTATGCTACTGTAGTAAGTATTTCTTGCAGATGAAAAAAAATGTAAAGCAGCTGGTATGCCCAAAAACGTGATGTGTAGGTTAGAAACAGATTAGGGGCTTTTATGGCAACATACTTCGAGTCTCAGTGTAAAACAATAGTTTTATTGTGAACATTGCATGCTTACTTAGCTAGTGTGGATTTCGTTATTTGATGCAGAAATATTTTATTTAGGACTTGGCATGTGTAGACAAACCACCACTACAAGAAATCAAAGTCGTCAAAAGCAACGCAAGAGACAAAGACTCGACTCAAAGTGATGTTTCACTTCCAAAATCACCCCAGAAGAAAGATAATAAAAAAACTCTTCCTACTTTGGATAGCACTCAGTCATCATCAGTCAAGGATAGATCTTCTGATAGTGGTGGAAGAAGTGCCAAACACTATCGCTCTCGAACAGAGGATGGCAGGAGAAAAGCAGCAGCTCAAACATTGAAGACAAGATCCCCAAGCCTCTCGCCTAAGTCTGTTAAATCAGCAGCTCGAAAATCAAGGGGAAGGAAATCACTTGGAAGTTTGAAGCTTTCGAGTACTCTGTTTAAAGCTGCAAAGTCAAAAGTTTCGTCATCTACATCTGAAGTTGATTTATCAAACATGTCCGAAAACACTAAACAAACTGACCAATCAGAAACTGGCCACATAACCGACGGCACAATATCTTCTAGCACTACACCTGCAATTACAAAGAAGAGCAAACCAGTTACTCCTACTGTTGCGACAGACAGTACAAAGCCAAAGAGTCTAGTAAAAAAGAAACCATTAGCTGTAAGTATAGCAATACAAACACTGCTGATATTTTGTTTCAACCCAAGTGAGTACACGGTCGGTATGTTTCAAAGATAATAAATTTTATTACTGTTTTGTCTTAAGGTAACCACTCCAGGTGCAAATAGAAAATCGATGGTGCCTGCTGATGCTGTACCTTTGGAAGAGATCAAATTTGAGGAAGGAGCAAATATTGAAGCTATGGACTGTTCTAAGTGGTATAAAGCAAAAATTGTTGAGGTATATCCTAATTCATTACTATGACCAGACTTGCATGATAACTATTGCAACAGCCAATATTTATATCACAGGTTTATGAAGACAAGCAGGAAGTTTTGGTTCATTTTAATGGTTGGGGAAAGCGATTTGATACTCTTTTTCCTATGTCGAGCAATCTTATTCGCGGCTCAACTACTGTCGAAAAGAAAGTTGATGTGCAGGTAAAATTAATTGGTTAAGTGTACAACATCCTGTCATGTCTGCACCATGCGGTTTATTGTTTTACATGTAGTTTTTGTTTGACTACCATGTCCCATGAATCGTTATAGGCTCATTGTTTTCCTGCTATTATCTTTGTCTTCTGCATGCTGATAGCTCATTTTTCTTATTTATTTTGTTCCCTTCTTCTTTTAATATAACGTTGTAGAGTACTTAAACCGATAATCAACTACTGTAACTCATTGCAGCTTTGATAAAGAACAAATGTTGTTCGAAATATGTTAGCGCTTTTTTAGTAAAATGTTTATACCTTCTTTTGTGGCTTTTATCGCAACCACTTGGTATGCAAAGTCTAGCTCAACCCTACCAAAGTTATAATTGCTTAAATCATGACAAACATTTCATCAAAAAGCTAACAAACTTATCTTGATCGTTTGACATTGTTTTGTATTTAAACCACAAAAATTTATGAGTTGTTATTTTTGGCATAAAAACTCCATATTAATTTTTTTTGAACTATGTAGAAGTTCAATGTTGGTGATGATGTTCTGTCCCAATGGTCAGATGGAAACTTTTATCCAGGCACAGTTTTAAGTATCAAAGAGACTGGCTCTTACGTTGTCATGTATTACGATGGATTGAAAAAGGTGGTTCGCCCGAATCTACTGAAAAAAATGACAGAAAAGGAAAAGGTAAGCCTGTCAATACATGCAGAAGTCTTAATGCGCTTCCATAAAATATGACCTGTAGCTAAAATCGTATGAATATTATCACTATTAGGTGTCTCAATACTGGAATTGCTTTTTTAAAGTTAAGCTATCCGTCTAAAAATATTGGTTTACAATAAATAAATTCCGGAAATTCTGGTGCTTTTTTGACCCATTTTCAGTTCTGAAATTTTGTTCGATGTTTCGCTGATTAGCTTAAATAAACATCTTATGTAGGAACAGCCATGTCCCGGACCCTGAATTTGTTTAAACTTGCAGAAGAAGTTCATGTGATTGTATTCATCCCCTAAAAGCAAAAACAATAACACTTAGTCTTAGTTTAGGAGAAAGAAAGTGATCTGTTTTATCGTACCTACTTAAGACATTACCGTACATTACTTCGTAATTTATTTAATTTTGCAGGATGCTGCGATGAAAACTGCTCAAACTACCTATCTCATGTCGTTATCCACCCGCCCCGTTGACTCGCCGCAGCAAGCAACCACAATTGCTAAAAACTCCAGTTACAGGCGTTACAAAACTTCAGCAAATGACAGAGAAAAACGTATTGCTGCACGGAAAGGTTAGAAATTATTGTTTTAAAGCCATTACTTTTGTATTGTAATATCTGCGTCTTTTAGATTTAAAACATACTTTTGTTATTTCTGTTTCCTAGCGTTAGAATGTTTAACTCCAGTTTTTTTATTGTTTCCTGCTCCAGACGGCTCTGCAAACTATGCCTCACCAGCTTCTACTCGAAAAGCCAGAAAACGTAAAATAGAAGAAACAGCTACTCCTACTAGCACCACAACATCCCCTGTTCGTACAACATCTCCCACACAGACAGGGAACTTCCAGGCGAAGCAGGCTAGACTTGATAAGATCACCGGCACTCTTCTTGATAAAGCTGTCACCACAATTGCATCAACAACTACAACTGTTTCAACACAGTCAACTTCTAGCTTTTCTCCAGCAACAACAAACTTGAGTTTTACCAGGTAGTTAAATGTGCTTGGTACGGAGATAACACTTAGTAGGAATATTTAAAGCTTCAAGCAACTGACTCTCTAATGTTTTCTCATTAGCAACAGCCACCATCAAACAATAAAAGTTTTCTTTTTAACAACGTTTTAATGCATGGTCCGCATAAACTGCTGCAAACCAGTTGAAACCCACCACTGGTCTTTTTACGCTGTTTTCATTATTAAATTGTTACGTTATATAGTCATGTTAAAATAAATATTTTCCTATTGCAGTGCACCAATGCATAGCATTACAACTGATGAAGTTGGTGAAGAAAAAGATATTGTGAACATGAGCTCAAGTGATGACTCTGATAGTCCACTTATTATTGACGGTAAGATATAATTTTATATTTCATTTTACAAAATACCACTTGACACTATAATGTTTGTGGTGAGATAAGCTCAATACTGTGGAAAATCTAAATAAAATTCTGTAAAAGGTTAATGTGTTACTCTTTTTAACAACCTTTATTACTCGAAAAAAGTAATACTTTTTATATGCTACAGAGGATGGTGATAGCAAGCCTGTCATGAAAAAGCACGGAACATCAGGTGAGATTACAAAATGCTGCTTCCACCTTTAAATATGTTGAAGTAGCACAAGTCGTAACAAAGCTACTGTTGTTGAACTAGTATTAATTTTGCTCAAGATTTCTGTCAACTACGTGGTTGTTAACAAATCTATCATATTTTGTAGTTGGACTAACACATCAATTTTTGTATCCATTTGCACTAGTTATGTTTCTCAGTGTTCTGTTTGACTGTGAATATATGTACTTAAACTGATATTGCTTGTGTTTTGCTCGCAGTGCCATCATCTAGAAAAAAAAAGAAAACAACCAACATTACTAAAACAACAGGTAATCGTAATATAAATAGCACAGAAATTGCAAAACTTTTGTACTGTTCTTCAAAATATAATATGATATTTTATCACTTGCAGGTTCTCAGATTTCAAATGAGGATGCTAACGTTTCAAGGTGAAGTATCTACTAATAAGCTTTTTTCAGTTTTATCAGATTCTGGATTAATCTATTGTTTATTTATAACAGTGTAGCCGTCCAAGAGGACATGCTTGAGAATATAAAAAAAGCAGAAATGAGCGAAAAAGCAACATCTAACACCCCATGGTATAAATTTATAGCTTTGCAAAGTAAAACAAAAGATTTATTTGGTATGGAATTCAGTTTAGTTGCCCGTATTTAAACTCTGTTATTTTACTTGCAGCTCAACAAGACAAGAAGCCGGAGAAGCCCTGCTACAATTGTCACAGTCAACATCCACTGTTGCCTCTGGAAATACTGCACCAATCACATCTTCAGCATATGAAGCAGAATCTACGTTATTTGCAGTTGCCTTGGATAATTTAAAAGAAACTACTCTGAAAGGTAATATTTTAGCCTGTCGCTATTTTCCTGGAAGAAATTTGTACATTCGATGCTATTTTTGGCAGTTAGTTGGTAACTAAACTTAAAAGTGACAACATACAGCAGTTCAATAAACTCAACCTAAATCTATCTTTTAATATAAATCTAACTTCTATTAAACTCCAAACAACAAAAAGCATTTTTTACATACCAATTCTCCTAAACTATCTTTAACAACGGGCTACATGATCTACTCGGGGTGAAATAATGGCTTTCAATATTTTTATCTACATTTCTACCAATTAATATTTCATCATAAGTTATTTTCCATGTAGGAATAATAATAAAAAACTTACTTTTTAAGCAATTGATCCCAAAACTATGGTACTCCCTGAGCGACTAGATGCTGGATTTCAACAATATTTGAAAGAGGATATCAGCCTCAAAACTGTAAGCTTAAAATTTAAATAAATTTTCTCATCAAACCGATGTTAAGTTATGGTCACTTTCTTATCCATTAGGTGGTGGAAAAGCTTGACGTGAACATAAGTAAACTGAGGGAACATGTGAGTAGTAAGGCAAACATGATCGTTGCATCAAGTGAGACATTGTTTATGAGCACCATGAATGAAGACAACATTGTCAATTGGATTCATGACATGACTGATTATGGTTGGGGTATTGACTGTTTGCAAATCTCTCTTAAAATAAAATCATTTCTATCTCACGAAGCATATTCGGTTATGTTTGATGATGACTTACCCATAAACCAGCCTTCAGAAAAGTGGATAGAAGGTAAGCAGCTGCTTGATTTTGAGCAATTTGTCACGTACAACTTACTTATAATTTTGAAATTGAAACAACACAGTTGCAGTCATTTTTAACTCCATAAAGTCATACATGTATCTTACTAAAGCCTTTTATATTTCAAACTTAGAATTTCTTGAAAGGCATCCTGAAATATTTCCTGGACGAGAACAACCGTTGTCTCGGTTTCAGCTTGATCGAAATGGATTTCAAGATTGGCTCAGCAGATGGCTATCTACTGTGCAATCGGCTAATGTAGTACCCAACGCTGTATATTATTGTGATGAAACAGTATGGGATACAACCCAAGGTCCTTTGCACAATGTTCAGTTTTCACACAAGTCTATTGCACTCAACAACATTTCATCCAGTTCAAAAATCACCACTTTGACATGCGTTGGTGCTGATGGCTCAGTCACTTCTCCGGTTCACATCTTCCCAGGTTAGTTCCCTGCAATAAGAAAAAATATTATTCATTTTGTTTACATCTTTTGTTGGGAAACTTTTTTCGTGACAAGGCAAATCTATTATTGACCCTATAATTTGCGCGCTACTATTTTCACGTTATTTTCAGACAACATTGGCACTAAAATATCACAAGATAAGCTTTTCACGAACTCAATTGGATTCACAAGCCAAGGCCTTAGCAACTCTGGTATGTTTTTGTACTGGCTGAAAAACTGTTTTTTGAAGAAGATTTCAACCAAAAAACGGCCGCTGGCCCTGCTTGTTGATTCTCCATTAGAAATGCTTGATTTTGCAACTCTAAACTTTGCAGAACACAACAAAATTATTCTTTTTAGGTAAGACACATGGATACGCAAGATTTTAAAGTTTACATGATTTTCCATGGTTAAAGTAATGCTTTTTGTATTGTAGGTTCTTGCCATCCGCTGCTCATTTTGTGCAGCATCCAGATCAAAAGCTGTTTGGCCGATTAAGAATTCAGTGGAAGAAATCTGTGGTTAGTAACAGTATATCCCCTCCCCCTTATTTGTTTGTTAACTTTGGTTGGCGATAATATTGTGTCCGTTTTAGTAAAATTTAAGTACTGCTTTAAACCTCTTGCAGTTTACAAAATTCATGGTTGAAAATAGTGGAAAACAAGTCTCTACACACGCTTTTGCCAACTGCTTCAAACAAGAATTTCTAAAAGTTGCTACACCATCAACAATCAAGGTAATGTTGATAAATCCATAGACGGGTTGTTTGTTAGTTGTCACTCACATGGTTACAAACACTTTGTAGCCACGCAAAATAATTGAATTTTACAAACTAAATGTTCTAAAAATATAAAGAATATCATTGAATTAAACAGATGTGCTTTGAACTGACAAAGCTGTACAGTCCAATGCCAGAATCGACAAAAGCAAGCAGAGGTACTTAAAAAAAATTTCAAATTCTAATCCTGCATGTAACACTATTAATAACCTTGTGTGTATTTACAGAGAAGCGAAACAAGAGTAAGAGCAGCAAACCACTCCTGCATGTTGAAGAGAACGAAAGAATGGCACAAGATGTTGATGAAGCATCGATGAACTCCAGCTATATGGAATCAGAAAGCGATAAAAGTCGGTGCAACCTTAGCACTTAAGTTTTCAAACACTCTCAATGAAATGTGTTCTGTACTTTGGGCAAGGCTTTTCTTTAGAAAAGTAGCTGAAGGTGTCCGTAGTTTTTGACTATTTACTAAACACATATTACTCTAAACACTCTGTGCTTGTATTCAACAGGTCTCGAATCCGAAGACAAAACGGAGGATCTTCAAAACGAACCCAAGTCAGATGCTGAAACAGCGAAACAACTAGCTGAGATGAAGAAGTCACGAAGTGGAACCAGGACTCGAATTAGTTTAAGTCAAAGTGAACCATCAGTGCCGGGTATGTTGTTGTTTATTTATTAAAATTTGAAGTGCAACGCTGTTTTCCTATGGATAAAGGTATGGATAACAGATCCAAGCACTTTAAGTGGGGCATTGTATTAATGCTTGTCAGTTGTCACGATACCTTTCTACTGAAAAGCTTAACTAATCGCATTTTTTGTTTAAGAGCAACGTGTTGCGTCACAAGCTGGTCCGAAGTATCACTACAAAAAAGGAGACTTGGTGCTGGCGAAATGGTCTGACTGCAAGCTCTATTCCGCTACTGTTTTGAAACGCATAGACGCAGGTAAGTTCATTCACCAATATTACTTTCATTATGACCCGTTTCCTAGCAATCCTGGCAAGATGAATAAACCGAATATTTACATTGAACGTTATTTTACACATACTTTTTCGTTGGTTGGCTGTCATTTCCATTGTGCTTAACCATCGTCAATACACAAAATTTGTGGAAAATCTGCACAACCTTTATAAGCAATATTATTTTTAACACACAGCTTCAATTCATGTTTTAGTAACCTACAAGATTCGTTATTACGACGGCCTCGTAAAAGTTGTAAACGACGATTTTCTTCGACCATGGAAAAACGTAGCTCCTGTTCCGCTTGCAGCTGTCACGCCCTCGGCAAAAATCACTGAATCTCTCGAAGTTAAAGCTATTGATATTGCATCAGGCAAAATAAAACCAAGGATCAAATCTTGTGACGTGAAAACTGAATCTACTAAAGGATTGGGAAGCATAATGGCGGCAAAACGTCGGCACACTTTGCAGAGCCCCAGTGAAAATAGAAGACGCTATACATCGGACACCGTTGCGCAAAGTGAAGGTCCGACATTTCCGTTTTTCTTTTTGACCGTTCTGGATGTGGTATAATGACCAGATATTTTATTTCTTACGTTGGCTTGTATTGCAATGCACCTGGTTTAATCGAAGCTACCATACTTTGTTGTAAAGGTTAAATACAACATTACTCTTGCAGGAACAAAGTTTAGTACACGAAGCAGAACCACCTCTATCAGCGGTGAGTTGCCGATGTGTCTACCACATGCATTTGACTAGTTTTAAAATCATTTTCCTTGGTCCTGTGATATAACGTCTCTTACAAAAAACTTCTTCTCTAGATGCCGTCCTAAGCACGTACGTAATAAAACGGGTTGAGTACAAGAAAGGAGAACAAGTTCTCTGTAGATGGACCGACAGGCGGCTATACCCGGCCAGAATACTCAAGCAAACAGACACAGGTACTTGTCATGCATTGGTTCTCACAGTTCAAGGCATTGTATGACGTTTACTTGTTTAAAGATCATTACCTCGTCGAATATTACGATCTTCGCAAGAAGAACGTTCACCACACTTGGCTGTCATCATGGAAACCACCTCCGCATGTGACCCAGGTTACAACGAAAGAGCCGATCGTAAAGAAAGTCCAGAAAGTATCAGAGACTGCTCAAACTACAAGCTCAACAATATCATCGGAAGAATCCCCAGTGAATGATCAACTTGCAACCGATAAAGACAAAACCGAGATCAAAACAGCGGACAACAAAGAGATACCAGCTAGTGATGACACGGAAGTAGGGACTCTTTGAGATAAAAAGATCAGTATTCTAAGTTCACAATCCAGGGTTTTGTCAGTGGGTTTTGTATTTCCAGGCCCCAGATAAACCACAGAGCAGCAGGGAAACAGATAAAATTAAATCCGATGAAAGCGGCACAAATAGTTTGGTGCAAGGAGAAGACTTCAGCGAGGGTGATACTGTGTTGGCTCGTTGGACAGATTGCAGAAGTTATCCGGCCACTGTATTAAATCAAGTTGACGATGGTAAGTTTTATTCCAGTGCGTGGTGGTTATACAGTTGTTCCCACACAAATTTTCTCATGATAATTTACTCACATACACTCAGCCCGCCTACATTGTTGTTTTAACTGGCTTGAACCGACTTTTTTGTACAGGCCAATTTGTCGTTCAGTACTACGATGGTATGACCAGAACATTAAAAAAAGAAATGCTCAAAAAATGGGATCCTAATGCTGCGCCGAAAGACAAACCGAGGATGACCCAAAGTAGAAGGAGGTGGGATTGCATTGCCATAAAATAAAGTTGCTCTTTCAAACATTCCGTATCATCACCAGACGAGTTTCTTTATCGGGCCACTGCCAAAATGTCCGGTGCAATCCCAGTATAAAATGCTCCAGTTTACCTTTTAATTAAAAGCACATGACAATTTCAGAATCTGAAAACCGTTTAGAAGTGACCTGTTTTGTGCGCGTTTTTACAGAACCACGAATGGTAATAAAGCAACGAACAAAGCTGACAAGCGCAATGAAGAAATCGTGAAAAACGAACCCGTAAGTTTTAACATAGAGAATATTTCGAGTGTCAATCAACTGCAATGCATTCAGTATTCAGAGAGTTCAACAACCAAGTATCTTTTGATTTTAAGCTTTGTGCTTCCAAGTCGATCGGTGGCAAGCCCTCCCTAACTGCTTTTGGTCAGCCTAAAGCATATCAAAGCTACGAGGCATACTATTCAAAACTCATTCAAGAGTCAGAACTTCATAAATTCAAGGTGAACAAAACTATAAATAAGACACAGCGTCCAAGCACATGGCGTTCATTTTTCTTTGTTTGCTAAATTTGTTCCTTAATTGTCATAAATTGGATGTTTTGCTATTTTGTTCGATATGTTTTCATTGCTCACGTAATGAAGCCTATTGATGACGCTTTTCATATGTGATTATGACGTTTGTTTTCAGTGTCGCGTTCCAGGATGCAACAAAGTGTTCCGCACGGAGGCAACATTGAAGCAGCATCACAAACATTATCACCTCCAGCGATATAAGCTGAGGGATCAGGAGACGCAACCTCCGCAAAAGAGAAGGACATCAAAGGATGTCATTGGAGGAGGTAAAGATGTTCGTGACAGACATGTTTCGCTTTTTATTTTTTTCAACTTGCAGTGTCTGAAGTGCAGTGAAGAACACATCGTAAAGTAATCATTACATAGTTGCAACACTTAAAGCGTTTGAAACATAGGTGCGATGACAGCGTACGGACTATGCCATTACGTTGCGCTGAAATGCAAAAGATCAAATAAATGAAATCACTAATCGGTGGCCGTTCTGCTCAACAGGTGCGGCAAAACGCCGCGTTTCGTCCGACTATTACTCGTCGCCGAAGTCTACCGAAAGAAAAACCCCAACCCCGCCCCCTAGTGAAAGGTCACTGCGCAGCAGAGGAGGGAAACCCCCGATTGACGTATACCGGAAGCAGCAGTGCGCTGATGCTTCTTTTCATTCTTCGAATCAGGATGAGACCAGCAGTGCTGAAGACAAGTCATTATTGTCACCGGATGAGTTCAAGAGAGGTAGCAACCGCACCGCATTATCTTTATGAAAAAGCATTTTACTTTTCCAACGCAGGAAGTGCTATCCCGACGTACCTGAAATATATATAACACATAAGCATAGCTTTTTGAAAATATGGTTAGCGTAATTGAACTCTTATAACACACTGCGTTCTTATCATTCTGTTTCTCGCAGTTTAGCAGTTGGTGAATAGATAAACAGGCTTGCGAAGCAGTGTTAACTTTTGTTCTTGAGTATTAACTTGTCAGTGCTTAAACTCTGGAAAAGGATTTAACTGCGATTTTGCTTTCATGTTAATATTTGCTTTGTTTATTTCAGGTGAACCCTACGTTGCACTGGATAGAACGTCGGTTCCCACAAAGTAAGTTTCATCCAAAATACATCTCGATTTGTAACTTTTCTTTTTGATCTTAACATTTATCGTTCTACTTCACAGGAAGCGACGGTTAAGAAGCAACAGTGGAGCAAGCAGGCAGAGTTACGATTCGGCTTCGGAATCCAAGGCAGGAAATATAGTTAAGGTAAACGTTTTAAATTTTTCTGGTAAAAATCACTAAAGAAGAGATTTCTTCTTTTCCACCGCCCATGCATGACATCGATAAAAAGAAAAACTCTCCTCTTTAAGAAGCTAACTTCTTTTCTGCATCAGGAGCAGCAGAGCAGAGAAGTTGAAAGAGAGGATGCGGAAGAGAAGAAAGTGGAAGTTGTCAATGAGGACGTGATACGCTGCATTTGTGGAGATGAAGAGGAACAGGGTTTCATGATGCAATGTGATGCTTGCCTCACATGGCAACATGGAGCATGCGAAGGAGTCCTTTCTCCACAGAGATCGTCAGAGGAGGATAAAATCCCAGAGAATGCAACACAGCCTGACTATATCTGCAAGATCTGTCGCGATCCACCTGGTGGCAGAGAGTGCGTTTTGTTATGAAAACGTCCAATTTCGAGATCTCTAATACTAAGCACTGGTTTTGAAATATGTCCGGTCAGTGATAACACCGAGCAATTATCCATTTTCAGGTCACAGAAATACCTTTACAACAACGACTTTCTCACGAAAGGGAAATTACCTTCACTGTTGGACAGCGACTCGAGTGACGGAGAAAAAAGTAAGAAAGACCAAGAGAGAGAAACGAATTTCGAAAAAATCATGATGGTGAGTCGAAATGTTGAAATGAAATCCAAATTTTAGCCGTCGAAGTGCCCGTATACTCGATGGGATTCGGACGAAAAACGTCACTTCTGACAATTTACGGTAGCTTGCGCTGCGACGCCATGTGATTTTGTCTGTATACATGGAAACTTGAACTGAAATTACGAATCGCGATATGCTTATAGAATAAACATGTAGTGTACGGACAGGACTCAATATTTCGATTGTATTATTACAATTATACAGGCTATGCTCCACGTATGACAAATTTGACGTCATGGTAGCCATGCGTTTGTGACATTAAGTGTACAGACACGTGCTTGCAGCGGCGTACGTGCCGTGTGCCGGCTCCTTTCGTTCGTGTTTTGCACATAACGTCCACGCTCTTATGTCTGAATACTCCGCTCCTTCAGGCATCTCATCAAGTGATGGAGGAACTGATGAAGATGCAGGAAGCTCTTCACAGCATCAAGCTCAAAATCGACATCTCGAACCCAGATAAGAATCATCCGATGCTTCACATGTGGAAGGAGACCAACCTGGCGGATGGCGCGACAGTGTTCGATGGAAAACAGGAAGAAAACGACAAGGTGACAACTGAGACGATGACCAACAATGGCGACCGGATAATCCAAGCAGATTCGAAACAAGGTGCGTCGTTTCCCTCATGTTACTATTTTGTCAAGATAGCAAGTAAAAACGAGCTTGACTGTCCGCCACTCCGGCAAACGTAATGTTCTTGCATGTACTTTGTAATTTCATTTCCACACCATTAGAAGCTTCGAAATCGCCCGACAGTCCAGTTTCGTCAGTAGTACGCCAGACAGTTGATGCGCTAGTCACCGACACGGCCAAAGCGGTATCTCCATCCTACCTTCGTTCAGGGAGACATGTTGAGAAAAGCGACGATGAAAAGAGTGACAGTGCCAGTGACAAGTCCTGCGAAAAAATGGATGTTGACGTAAAAACTGGTAAGATGACAATAACAGGATGGTTGCAAGGGTGACTTGGTGAGGTAACAGGTCATAACTTGAAGGGAACGTTTTATTTTTGTTATTTAGTGTAAATTTTCAGCGGTGAAGTAGTTATATTCTGCTGAGAATTGTGTTGTTTATTTATTGTATCATTATTATATTATAACATTTTGTTTTGTATTTAAATGCGATCATAGATCGTAGCCAAATTTCTCAGTAGAAAATCATGAAATACATGAAGATTGTTTTACACTGGGCGCCATACTGCGTAAATTATGTTGTATTTTTTTTAACAAAGCACGCATATTTCCGAAAAACTGTACAGCAGTTGTTAAACTGTGGCCAAGCTTTCAAAGTATATATTATTCATAAACCTTCGGCTGAATTGGTGTTGAGTACGTTGCATAAGCACTTAAACACCTTTGTGTTATTTTCGGTGCAATAGCGATCGACTAACCGCACCTTGCCTTAATCCCGAAGTCTTTGCTCATCTTTCTGCCATCGCGTCAGATTACGCATTTAAATGTCAAAGTAAAGCCACAACGAAACTTCAAAGATTATCTTGGCACTTTCAAGAAAAGCGCTAATTTTTTACTTAAATATTTTATAGATTTAACGACACAGTCGATTGAAAAGAAGCGAATCTGCGATGACGAGCAAACTGTTCTCAGTAACGGACATGACGCCGAAGAAACGGATCTGTGGAAACCAATCGAGGTATTTGTGAATTAATTTCAGAAGAAATTTCACATAATTTATACCATCGTTGCACGCCATGTTTTTCCTTGATTAAAATTAACGCCAATTAGAAGTTACAACAAATCAATTTTAGTGATGGTCTGGCATCGACTCGCTTAATCTGTTGTTCACGCAGATAAATCGCTCCCTGCGCCCGGTGCTGCAAGGACCAAGTCGTCGAGTTCGCAAACCGGAAGATTACCAAGAAGAAATAACTCTACGTTGTCGTGGCAACCTTCTACATCACATCCACAAATTAGAAGATTCCATCTCGGAAAGATTAACCCAACTCGAAAGTTATGTTAATAATGTGGAAAACGCTTTTCAGAAGCATGTGCGCTCATCGCCTTCTAGTGGTTCAATTTCACCGCTCTCAGATGGCCGGTTAGGGGAGCTACAGGACGGCTTGGGCGTTATACATACGGATATCGACAGTGTTTACAGACTTCTTGCGAGCCCAACAAGTTCGGTTTGACGGAGTTACCCGGTGTGGATTTTATACTGCCTCGCGATTCCGACAGCTTACATTAGACCTGATGTAGAAATCGGTCAGAGCAATGCTAACATTTGACTGTTGCCACAATAACTTGTCTCTTCTCAATGCTCATATTTTAGCGTTTTTGCGTGTCGAGTGTCGACTTCAATTGCTATTTGCTGTCTTTTGACGACAACATATAGAAATGCAGTATTTCAAAGAAATGCTTTTCATTTAAACGCTAATGACAAGACAAGTTTGCGACAAGTGCTTGGTAATCGTGTGTGGACTTTCCCTTTTAAATTGACTTGCCTCAGTTTGCCTAAACGTCAATCAAAATAAAGGGATTGTAGTAAAGGTTTTTTCACTGTTTGACGATAAGATAAATAATATAAATACGGTTCGATGTGTGCCAACGTCAACATTCTTGCAGGCGACGATATTGCTTTGCAAGTGCGTGGCAAAGGCCTAAGAGCTTGGTGCCCCAAGCAATGGCGCAATCCAGGCTGCGCACAGTCTGTCTGAAGATCATCCAGATCAGGTTCCAAACCAAATCAGTATAACATACCCCGCAAACTCGCAAGACGCAAATGTTATGAAGCAGGTGTATGCGTGAGAAAATAAAATTTCTCTGATTATGTTAGGTTAGACTCTTGCGTATAGGGCTTTAGAAACCCTTATTAGACCAATCACAGAGCTGCATGGTTGGTGTTTTTTAGCCTGGGAATTACCCTAGCAGTTGACACAGGTCATAGTTCCAGGTCGTGCACAGTGGCATTGAAAAAGAGCTAAATGTGTGTTTTTAGGCCCAAAAATCCATTTTTGACTTTGGACGTAGGCCTATATGCAGGGTTGCCATCAGTCTAAAAATAAAGACGACTAGAAAATGAACGAGGAATACCACCTTAAACAGTGTACAACAAGAGAAAGCAACCAATGTTCCTGAAAAAAAAAAAAAACAAGACACTATCTGCATGTTCATAATTTTGGTATCTCTTTGGTACAAAATGGTATCGTAAAGGTGACAAAATGCCCAAAATAAGGACAAAAGTGCCCACCTCCGCCCTAAAAATAAGGACGAAAGTGAAAATAAGAACATTTCTTAGAAAAAAGGACAAACATATTTTCTAAGACACGGACCTTTAAAATAAGGACAAATCTTAGAAATAAGGACTGTATGGCAACCCTGCCTATATGTAACAGGAACTAGAGATAAGAGATCTTTGATATATTGCAGTATGAAGTAGTTTCAGGCAAGCCTTACTCACAAGCAAAATTTCAGGGCTATTTTCAAGTAATTGCATTTTTAGTAATTTTACTACATAAAGAAATTAATAAAGATATTGACCCTTTTTTGAAACCCATACGCCTCCTGAACAAGATGATTAAGTTATAATAAAAGTATCGATGTATCTTTTTCTAAGACCCACAGCACTCAGACGAGTAACGATGACACAGTGTTTTTCTGAAAGTGCACCTGTAACCAAGATTTTCCTTGATCAGGAATCTTCCCGCTCTAACGGCTAGTCACTTAGCCAGTTCCTGCTCACCTATTTTTACGAGCATTCTTTCAATAAAAACAAAGGTCTTTCTTGTATTAAAACCAAAAGTAGACTGATTTAACACTTCTCCTACAAACCACAGCGCAATCAATTAATCATCATTAGCATGCGAGGATGGAAACTACGGGCAGCGTAACATACCTCGGGGGGAGTTGCGGGGCGTAAAACGTATGTGTGTGTAGAAAACTTACAAACAATAAAAGGAATCACAAGTGAAATATCGTTGAGTTACTAATACTAAATAAAAACGCAGTCACACATTATGGCCACAACAATACGGGTGAAATACATCTTAATATAAATCTAAAAACACATCGTGGAATATACAACTAAAACGTATCAATGTGCGGTGCTACCTAATAAAACAAGTGTGTAAAGATATTCTCGTGACACACCCAGGTCTACCATTTGAAGATTGAGTTTATGATATTGCCATTTTGAGGCGACTTTTGACAGCTTTTTATACAAGCAAACTCATTTCGCCATCGTCTTACGTAAAACATAAATGTTTCAGTGGTTATTCTTCTTCTTTAAATAATCAATTGCAGACAATATATTGCGCTTCAACAGTCTTCCTTATTATTTGAGACGAACTTGAGTGACATTCTTATGGATCTGATAGTAGTTGTTTGTGTCGATTTAGGCAAAATTCTTCGTTAATATTTGAACATGTTTGCTTTTGGCGGAAGGTTGTTTACTTGCAAACGTAAACATTTACCGGCGTTCATATTTCTAATACTGCACGAAAAGAGATGATTTTGCGTGGTTCTCAGAAGTACTGTATTAGTTTCAACATTCAGAACAAAAATTAACCGTTACACTAACAATAGGCTACATAGACTGTTGAGCATTTTTCAATACGGCGTAAGGCTTATTACGTAATACAACGTAATAAATGTTCAGTTTAAACCTACCAACAAATAGCTTTTTTTACCGCTTTTTTCAATTTGCGGTTAAACTGCCAACTTCTCGTAGTTTGCTCGTAAGTTTTGAAATTGCGTTTCAAAACATTACTACATAAAGTGGTAATAATCATTTTTGCTATACGAGCACGCTTTAACGATATTCATCTGGTGACATAAAAGTTTACATCAAGTTTCTAGACTTAATTTGACAATTTAACAATAGCGAAGTCTTCACAGTAATATCTTTACACACCAGCAATGTATACAATTCGATTTGTAGGGTATAAATTTTAGGTTATCAATTATACACGCCCGGTTCCGATGCGTTTAAAAGAAAACGACAAGATAGGTAAAAGGAAGTAAGCGGTCTTTTCCGAATTGGACTTTTTTCATGTTTTCAGTTAAAAATAAACGAAAAGAGAAAAAAATGTTTAGGAAACGCATTTGGCATATTTTCAAAGCCATTTTAGTTAATTGTTTGCTGCTGAAACTAAATTTACATCAGACATCACTGACCATATGGCAATTGTTTACTATTAAGTTGGTTTCCCCTATGCGTTTCTTACCACGCATTGCGTAAAGGCTCGAACTTATATTTGTCCGAATTCGTTTATAGGTTTATTGGTAAAATTATATAAACTGTGGCTTTGCCACGAGGGAATCATTGAGTCAGATGCGTCACTGCGTCACTGGTTTTGGGAATTGGTTCAGCGAGAGTCCATCTAAATTAATTTGATAAAAAATCCAATATAAGGCTAACTAGCAATCGCACACAACTTGGCAGACTTATTTTGAAACCAGTCCCAGGTGGATACCGGAGCGAATACGCGCATACGCACGCCAACCACGCATCAAAAATTACCGTGTGCCACGTTACGCATACTTTGCATAAGCCCATATATACAACGTTTTACGCTAAAACATCAGCGTTAGGTCTGTAGTTTAAAAAAAGAACGTGTTCATTTAACCTTAAGCAGGTCACCCAACTCGTTGTTAAAGATATTTGGTGAGGTTAGAAAAACGAGAACGCGAAAATAGTTTTCAGCTCTTTAGTGTTTAATGAAAGTTAGACTTAGATTAGGAAGTATTTTAGCTTATAGGTTTAGCTTACTACGTTATAAGATGCAAGTCATAGGTTAAAAAGAAACTGTGTTAAATAGCTTCGAACGTATGTTGAGCAAGTATTTTCCCTGTAAAGTGGTGACAGCCGTTTGTAAATGTAGGCTAAACTAGTATTACATAACCTGATATAGGGTTCGGAGAACTCTGTTTGTGTGTCATGTCATTTGGTATTGCGCGAACCGGACGAATTTCAATGGGCAATACTTAATCCTTTTCAAACGTGTTATACGACTTGATATTATACAAGTTAATATCTTGTAAGATTTTAAGTTTTAAACTTAATAGGTATCTGATGGAAGTGATAGAAATTTTTGCTAAAGAAATTTCTTCAGAAAACTTTGAAAGCAGTTTAACGTATAGGCTACGCAAACGTGCACCAGTGTAGCTTACAAAAGGATTCATTGACAATATCACGGCGATTTGAAAACATGAAAAATCACGCAAATTAATTTTATTGGCGTGAGAGATTCAAGCGCCACGGCACGCATAGCTATGAATGAGTCAGAAAGTAAACGTAAACAACGTAAAAGGGATGAGAAATTGTTAAAATTCGTGCGTCAAATGTTTGAAAAATTTCTGTTGATGAGAATATTTAAAATTAGGTTTCTTGGTCTTCATTTAAGAATATAATGGTCATGTAATGTATAATTTGGGTCAAATTGGAAAACTTTTTCTCCGGATCATCACAACATCATAAATAAAACCACACAAAAATTACTCTTACATAAAACAATGTAGGATGTCGTGATACATATAAATCCAAGACCGGCCAAATACCACTCTTCCAGCACTTCAACGAATCCAGGGTCAATTATAATAAGGTGCTTGATGCAGCGCACATGTGACGGTGTTTGCCCATTTCGTAATTCTACAGTAAATAGCTGTTATTCGATAAAGGAGCTATCTTCATTAGAAATTGATTGCACGATCAAATATTGATGCCATTTTTATTATATTTCTGTGAAACCCGTAGTATATCGACATTATTCAATGCCCTGTCAATTATAACGAAATGAAGCGTATATACTCCTTTATATTCATGAAGATACATATGGTTGCAACGTACAGTATTTATAACAAATAACTACAGACGTTTGCTTTAACAAACCGACAGGTCGTATACCAAAAATAAGCAGTTACGAGAGAATATAGGCTATATTATATCTAGACTATAGGAAATTGGTGTTTAAGAAACTTCTGTCTGAGTGACACTTCCAACCCCATAATACAAAATAAAGCAATTTTTAGGTGACTAAGTATCGCGTCTATATCCAATATGGATGATGGAATGACAATAAGCTTTCGCTGCGCCTATTTTGAGGCGGTGTGTGACTCGCCAGTTATTTTTCTGTCAGTGATGTCACGGCTCAAGAAATCTGAATGCAGCTCCAGCGCAAAGTTCATAAAAACAGCCTCGATGTTCTGTAATCGCCCGGTATGGCCCGGTCACATGTCTTGTTCCAATCGATTGAAGCTAAAATAAATATAATTTTTGTTTTCTTAAATTAAACCTAAAGCTGAAAATGAAATTGTTTACAGAGAAACAAACATAACAGTATAAAGTAAACAATCTTCATCGATTTATCATTTCAGCGGCATTGTGCTTGCTTTTTCATTCCCGTGCTGATGTTCGTTGCTGATTTTCTTCATTATCGAAGCATCACATCGCATGGAAAGTTTGAATAATTCAGTTTACCCAAGCTCAAGAATGTTAGGAAATTTCAGTTGAACGTTCCCCCTTTTTCGGATTGTTTCCAGTCGTTTTGAATAACAGATTGGGAGCGTAAGTGTTGCCCATCAGCCCTACACCGCAAAGCAATTATAAACACGATAAACATAGTCGTTATAGTGGAACGACGGAACGTCAAACAAACGTATGGTATGAGACTGCAGAGAAGAAGGTATTAAAAAGGAAAAAGGGGATAACATTTAATGTCTCACCTTTGTTCAAAGCTATGAAAGCAGAGAGCAGAATCATCATTGCTAGGTCTGGGTGATCTTCTCATGCGCGTTTAGATCTTGCAGAAATTGCGATTTCGAGTATTGTAAAAGTTCTTCTGGACACACATTTTAGATAAGTGCAATTGTTTTATTGCTTTTGATTTCGTCTGAAAGGGTGATATATAAAAAAGATTTCTGTGTTACTAAATGGATATGTTAGCAATGTCATAAAGCCGAAGGTGGTCAACGCTTTCCAACTAAATATAAGTCAGAGCAACCGGTTCATGGTGCATCATATTGAAAGCGCAGACTAAGTTGAAGAATATCTTTGCTTAGGAAAGTAAAAAATATTTGTATCATTGATCAAATGTGATGAAAAATTGTAATGGTGACAAAGTTTGAGGAAAAACAAACTAAAAACAGACTCCAATTCTAGAAAATTACAAGTTTCCAACGTTCTTATAATGAGTGTTTTTTTGTGATTTAAGACATGCCGCAGGTTACCTGTTTTGTTACAAATTAAAGATGTATTTGCTTTTAATTTAAACTGTTCGTTTTCAACGTTTACGTAACACTAAAATGTCGGTGGAAAAGCGAACCAACATTAGAACGGTATTACTGGTGGTTGTTGGAGTATCTTACCTCCTGTTTGGAGCGGGCGTTTTCAGGGCATTAGAACGAGAACACGAAAACATAAGAAGTAAGGAGCTTGTTCGACAAGAAGAAAACTTCAAGTAAGGGCTGATTATAACCACAACTTTTGCATCATCTATATTACCATATATATCACACTGTTCGTAAATTTTGTTTAGCAAATTTTTGCAATGCCTGAATATCGTCATGCAGATGCTTTTGTGTCTTATTAGTTTGAGTAAGTTATGCAAAATCGGGTAAAAAAGTAGTAATATTCGGAATAGAAATACAACTCGTTCAGTTAACAAAATCGCTTTTCACACCGCAGTACCACCGTACCTTATGATCACAAATGACACGCAAGCAAGATTTCTATCACCATGTCGAATGTCAACAATAAATTTCCTTTTGGACTCACAAAAGCAAGAAAAAAAATCAATTCAGTGCTTGTATTTCGTTGATTTCTGGTTAGCCAAAGTGTAAAAGCGTTATGAGATGCCCCAAAGCTATTTCTGGTGCAAACGTTTTAAAAAGTATAGCCAATACAAGTTGACGAAACAAAGGACTTACGTTTCCAGTTATAAGTTTAACGTAAACGAAAAGCTGAAGTACAACGATTACATCCTTCGCAGTAATAACTAACAACATCAAATCCTTGCATTCCGCATGCCCGTTTGAAAATAAGTTGCAGTATAGATATGTAGAACACAATATATAAGGGACAAGCTGCAATACGCTGAGTTAAATCTCGAATAAGCGGCTTGTATACAGGCAAACCTGGTCGATTATAATCTGATTACCGCCAGCGTAACCGTATTGCCTTTATTGTCCCAAGCCGAGTGCGCCCATATTGATTTAATAAACTGTGTCACACATGTCCGAAATTTCCGTCTTCTCATTTAAGGCCGTGTGTTCTGGCAGCTTTTAACGAACACAAGTTAACACTCGATAGGAAGTTCTCTTATACGTCGATCAGTGCTCGTGTTATGTAATTGCGAAAATGAAATCTATTTTTCGTCCTGTCTTTATGCACTAAAGCAGAAGGTAAATACTTTTAGAAATTTCCGAATCGTAGACAAATAAGATTATTTTTGAGATTTTAAATATACAGTGCCGTATTCATAACGACATTGAGTCGTTTATTTGTTGAAATATGATTAGTTAAAATTTGTGAGGTGAACTCAAGCTTTTTAGTTTCGCCTTGCGCATTTGAATATTGGAAGTCGATTTCTGTTGTCAGTAGATTATCAACATCAATTTTTCTATGGACAATCAATATCTGTTTTGATGATGAATTACACTGGGGAGCATCCTTTTTAAGGCAGCTCCTCGTTTGCGCTGAATCGAATATAGAGTAGGAGAATAATTTTCATGCCGGTCATGTACAGTAACTGGTTGCGTTAATAATTAAGACGACAACATTTTGACACATGAATAGGGCGGCTAAGGTCACTTTTACGTCAAGTCTGCCGCCGGTAAAGTGCCAAATCCGACACACATCGGCTACAATAAAAGTTATGTAAAAAGAAATCTTGCAGGTTGCAGCCAAAATCGCCTACAGTATGCCGACGTAATTGGCTTGCATAACGTTACTGTGCATGATTAAATTGATCAATCAGTATATATCCTAAAGCAGTGGTTCCCAACCTTTTTTGGTGTCGGGGCCGAATTTCAAACTTCAGAGTACGTATGGAGCCGCATGAAAACACTCAAGTAATTATAACGAAAATTTTAAAGCATGAAATCATGTACCAACGAATAGCAACACTAACAAGAAAAATGACACAGATCAATTTAATGTCCAACTTGGCATTGACTTTGAGCTTTAACAACTTTGTCAAAGCGAGGCGCAATTGTGGTTTAGGATTCAGGAAGCGGTTTATGAATCACCATAAGTAGACGATGGGCCATTCACAACAGTATAAAGTAGGCTATAATGTGTAACTGTAAGATTTAAAATGAAAAATATGTAAACAATTTTGAACTAACGCTATAAATTTTGAACAATTTTTGACATTTTTGAAAAGTCAAAAAATAATTGCCCTAATTAATATAAATAGATTTTTTGTGGGTCTATGAGAGCCGCAAGAAAGCTACCTTGGAGCCGCATGCGGCTCTAAGAGCCGCGGTTGGGAACCACTGTCCTAAAGCGTCGTTTGAACAAAACCTTTTGCTGCCATGTATCTTATGACACCTGACTATATTTTCGTATATGAATATTGTGATATGGCTAGACGAGCTGAAAGTTTTATCGTTCGGGTTCGCGATTTTACCGTTTTTTATTTTGGCTGCTATTGATGCCCGCAACCTACCCGCAATGCAAACGTTATTAAGTTTTTGATAAAGTGAAGTCATATTTTAAACATGGGATTAACGATTGCTCACGCTCAGTCGGATAAGACCCAAACAAGCCAATAAATAATGCATTTGATGGAGACTTTCGCACAAATGTGTCCAAAATACTTGGCCGGAATTTAAACGGTTAAGAAAAGCAAATACGCGCATGTCAGCTGGAAACCTTTTACGTATGCAGCATTAACCTCGATCTTATAATAGGAAAATGAGCCAGCAATTGGGAAAAGCCTCTTATCAGATGCAGTCCGTTGGCTGTTATTTTAGGTTACCAGCTAACCATATCTATGTCTGTATATTACGATCAGAGTAGAAGTAGTAGCAAATACTCTCATTTATAACCGTTTGTTTCTGCAGGAGAAAATACAATATGTCAGATGATGACTACAAGGAGATAACGAAAATGGTGCTAGATCTCGAGCCACACAAATCCGGGATCCAGTGGGGCTTCGTTGGAGCGTTGTATTTTTCCATAACCGTTGTTACTACGATTGGTGAGTGCTGTACTTGTTCAATTGCTATGAAAATGTATGCTTAAATATTCAAAAGCTGAGTCGATGTTTAAACGTTAACAATAAAAGTATAATTCCTTGAAGGATGCTGAAAAAAAAGTTTTTAAGCACTTATTGTAATGCCTGTACGAAGCATTTGTAATGCAACGTGCGAATATAGCTAAAAAAAAGCAACAATATTTATCTGACTTCACTCCGTATTATTTCCGTATTATTAGGCGTTGTGTTTATTGCGACATTTGTACAAGGAGATAACTTGACGTTTATACGGTAATTGTCACATTGGTCCATTCACGGAAACAGATACTACGCTATTTAACTTGGGTATAGTGAAAGTCATAACAAGTGCATACATTTCCTATAAATTATTGATAAGCTTAGCGGGCTTCATGATAATAACGTACAAGTATACCTTACTTCGAGGGAAACTGTTGCCTTGTGAGATGAAGCGATGCGCTTTAATGGGCTCTCTCAAAAACGCTGATATATGTTGCCGGTGATTGCGCCGTTGTGCTATTTTTGATGTCGACCTCAGGAAACCCATGCTGGAAAGGTGAAACCTAGCCATCTGTTTATAGCCCTAATTCGATATTTATTTTTAAATCGCGGTTTAGGCCCACAAAAAACGACTGCTAAATATATCTGGTTAAATTTTAAGTTATACTTTTATATAACTTAAAATTTAACCAGAACCCAGCACGAAACCGATCCCAAATCCAATCCAACTTTCATCTCTGGCTCAGTGTACTATTTATTTCACTTTAAATTTATACACAAAATAAGATTTACAAACAACAAAAAATGTCAGTTTAATAGTAACAGTTATAAACACGCTCTAAATTCAGTTCTAACTCTTATCAAACTTATGTAGACTTTCACTTGAGTTAAAAAGTAACTTTATATACATCAAATATTTGCATGTAACATAAGACAGTTTTCTATTATCAGAAACCTTGACCATGACCTAAATTAAACACACAAAAATGGCTTTTGTCGTAAAACAAACCAGAAATTTGGTCTTAGCTTACAACAAAAACAATTTCATCGCAATTAATCGATTGTTAATTAGAACTTTTCGAAAATCGGGTCTATTTGCGGAGCGTTGAAGTCAAATAATATGCGTGTAGTATAGGAGCCAAGTTTAAACCAGTGCTACTTTGAATGATGTCGGTTCAAAAAGCGCCCTAATTAAATTATTTTTATGCATGAGCGAGCTTAACCGAGTCAAGTTTGGGCAGCGAAGCGTGTCACGTGGAAGTAAAAATTTCTACTCGCTCTGATATTTATTTAATATGAGTTACATGAGTTAATTTCTGACGAATTGGAAAGCGTGTCGAAATTTAGCAACAATAAGGTACTGTCAACTGGGGCCTAAGACAAACAGAATTGCAACTTGCTAGAATTTCCAAAGGTCAACAACTCTGCTTTCAATAAAGCCAGCTTTAAAACAACAATATCCGCCCAAATGAGTATCCGGAATGCGATAATAAGGTTATGATAGCCTATTTAAATGCTTTGGGGAAACTAAAGTAAGTTAGTTTTTAAGCCTATGTACGAATTCTCCATTTTTGTCCCACATCTTTAAAAATCAAATAAGTCATCAATGTTTTGTCATATTCGGATAAGGGAAAAAGTCTCCACCCGCTTCCAAGTGTGTCAACTGTCAACCCACGATTTATACAAGTCGAGTTGACACGATCTGACAGGCATGTGAACTTGCTTACTTTTTCTCTAATTTTCGACACGACGGAAAGCGCGTTAGCAAGCAAGTTCATCTGGCCTAAAGACGCCTTGTAAAAAGGGTTAGTCGTAGTGCTTTTATTGACATTTTTGTTAATGGCAAGACATATAAGGCACAATTATGGATATAAATTATTATCATTAAACGTATACTTTCGTTTTTTATATAAGTGATGTTTTTTACCGATTACGTAGGTTATGGGCATGCGGTGCCACAAACATTTGCCGGCAAAATATTTTGCATTTTCTACGCTATATTGGGTATACCACTGTGTCTGGTGATGTTCCAAGCTATGGGGGAACGAATAAATAGTGGAGCGAAGCACAGCTTCAAGATTGTTGGTCAACGATTGGGCTTCAAATGCGAGAAAGTAAGTTTACTGCTTACTAACCCAAACTGTGAGTTTAACAAATAGTTTTTGTCAATATTTTGCAGTCGAATTAAGTGCAAAGACATTAACATCAAAGATAGCTACAGTTAGGACAAAAAAGCCGGACTCAATAACAGTAAAGGGAATTTTTGTAGATCAACCTGACCTCGTAGCTTGATCTACAGATTGTAATGTAAAAGATTGTTTTGCAATTACTTTAATGGTCACAACCGAAAATTAGCTTCATGATCCACCTGTACAAGCAACTCTTTGTAGTGGAAACGCCCCAAATTATGATGCATATATACTTTATTGCTTCAGATATCCCACACATGCCTTATTCCATTCGGTATTATCAGCTGCTGCCTTACAGTACTTGTTGGGTCAATAGCTTTCGTTTATTTTGAAGAATGGTCGGCCATCAACAGTGTTTACTACTGCGTTATGACTTTGACCACAATAGGTATGTTGAGGTTTTTATGAGTATATGTTGTAAGAAGAAGTTTAATATACTAAAATATAGAAAAATAATATTTCATGTAGTTTGAAAATTATACAATTTATAAAATTACAAAAACCAAAAGCTTTATAGTTAACATTTTTAATAGGATTTGGCGACTACGTGGCATTACAAGATAGCGGTGCCCTTCAAAAGCGGCCACACTATGTCGCTTTCAGTCTTATATACATCATGATTGGTTTGACTGTTATTGGGGCCTTTCTTAATCTGGTTATCCTTCGTCTGATGGTAACTCTTCCCGAAACGCCAGATGGTTCGACAAACGGCGACGACCGAACTAAAGCAATGGAGAATAACACTTTTCTGAGTGACAAAGTTTCACCGCGCTTACAACACGACGCCAGAGTACAGAGGCACCGTTTTCTGTTTCAGCGAGTAAGAACTTTTGATACAGTCATATTTTTGCAACGACAATGGTATAGTAAAAATAAGCACACTTGGAACGATTTTGAAAATATAATCGTGATGAATATACTTTTCAGTTAAAACTTTTGTTACCATTCTTATCGAAGCCGTCGCGTTCACAAGACGTCAGTGACAGAGTGCAAGAAGCGGATCGATCAAGCGACCACTCTGACCAATACACATTGGATAAAAGCTGGGAGAAAAGGACTAACAGCAATCAGTTGCCAGGTTGCTATTTCAAAGAAAAATATTGTTGTGGCGATTATCAAACTAACTTCCACAGTCCGCGTCGCAGATTACGCCACGGTTTTTCGCCTGATAACAGACACTGTTCCATCCATACTTCCGTACCGAGCGAATGTAAATTTTGCCTGATCAGACGATACATGAACGATAGCAGCTTTTATCAGGAACATTCCAAATACTGTCCTAAACACAGCTTATCTGAAAGCAAGTCTTCCGGTGAAAGAAGCTCAGATGAGGAATCTGTAATCGCAAAACCACATTTGCATCACTCAGTTAGCGTTGAAATCCTTCACAATGATTGTCAAAAGGAGGAAAACTCAGCGCCCATCGTTCAAGATAGACCCTTTGTTATAAATTGCTCAAACAATCGCACTGAAGAACAATCATGTTCAAGCAGAACTGCTCAAACTAATAAAAAGACATTGCTCGCCTTACCAACAACAGCGATACACAGGAATCGAACGATATCGTGGGATAGCGGTTATAATGGGGCAGGGGGGTCTTGCACCTACTCAGGTATTCATACCCCCAACAGTTACAGTGTGGACAATTTGGGATCAAGCATTTTCTTACAAAACTCTGAGGAATCGAAACCGAAACGCAACGAACTTAAGTTAAACGATATGTCGTCTACAAGATCTCGTTCATTGCCATGCAACTTACAAGACATTGAGTTGTCGGTTTTCAGGACTCTTTCTAATTCTAAAGAACCTGCTGACTGTTTTTCACAGGTCAATGTTACAAACGACGACGACGACGAAGATAACAATTCGTCCTCGGATGAGCGGTGCAATAAAAACAACGTGCAATTTTCAGCAAAAAGTAATTCCGAAACGGGAGTCAGGGCTGCCTCGTCTCTTTCACCGCTCCACGAGGTGAATCCTTTGTCGCTGGATTTAGAACAAAATACGAAGATGTCTGGAAAAAAGACAACTGTTTCCAAAAATACAACCTGCCTCAAACTAGAAAAAAACAAACAAAAAAATCCAGGTTTGGAGATATACTCTGAATCTGAAACATCGCGCCGAAAAGACCACCCATTTCAAAGATGTTTTATAAGAAGAGAAAAAATAGCCATTCCCGAAAGCGCGAAACCTAAAATGCACACCGGGAAGATTGATTCGCAGGGCATTAAGGGCCAGTATGCGTTGATGATGGAAAAGCCTTCTATTGTCGTAACTCCTGTGTCAAAACGATCAAATGACTCTTTTTTCAATCAGGATAGCAACGAAATTCAAGATAGCGTTTTGACCAACAGCTTGTAAGAATTTTTGTAATGATAGACATGACATTGAATATGAAATGATATTTACAAATGTTTATATTTGTATATCTGTATACATTTATATTTATATATATACCAGCTAGTTCTTGGTATGAAATATCTTTTTGTTCAACTCGAATTATGTCTGGCATTTATTCAATCGTATAACAGAGACTGTCGATATTAATAATTAATAAGCACTGTTGACAGGGATGACGAAGATGTGGAGACAAGCGGAATTGAAAACACCTTAAACTCCACAGTTAAGACAATAAAACCAATCGAATCTGCCGAAACCTCAAAAGAAGATGATGCCGCTTTGATAATACCTGAAGTCACTTATTTCAAGAGTTCTTTATCGAATGTGTTCGACTCACCAGAGAAGTGCAGTAAAAATGAGAATTTGCGTGGGACTTCCGAGAGTTGCGAGGTACGTCAGGAGAAAGGCACCTTTCACGACAGGACGATATTCCATTGCCCTGAAGAGGTTTGCGAACAATGTTTTCAGACTGCGCAGGACGAAGGAAAACTTCGCCGAATTTTTGCACAATATTCACGCAATACGAAAAACAAACTCGCTAACTCGCGGGCGTCCTTTAGCGGAAGGCGGGATGATAGAAATATAAGCACAGATATGCGTTTGCGAAACTGTAAAGAAGTCAGTTGTAAGCATAACGAGGAAACAACTCGTCACAAACGACTATTAACTTTGTAAATTTATGTAACTGGTCTTGCTAAAATAAAACTGATCGCGATGCGTATACTATTGTGACACTATTTTCAGAAGGCAACATTGTTATGTATTTAATACGAAATTCACGTTTTACCAAACTTTTACCTATTTCCCGCTATCAAAAACGGCAAATTTATTTCATAATTTTGCGTGTTTATCGTGCATTGCTTTGCCAACGTTTTAAACATTTTGCACTTTTTTCGAGCGGTTCTTTATATCGAACACAACTTTCAATTTTTGTTGGAATAAAACTGATAGACAAAATTCCAAATTTTGTGCAAATCGGACGTTTTTGATAATAATTGCTGGAATTGACATTTGGATTAGTACAGAAGGTTTTGACAAGAAAAACAATTAATCTTGAGTGGTGATTACGAGAACATTAAATTACGCAATACTTGGCGTTATAACGACGCGAACACCTGTAAGTCGGAAAATGTCATTTGCTTAAGAGTGACGTGTAATTAGCATGGACCAGCACTACTTGCTCACATCACAGATTGGATTTGTGTGGTAAGAAAACTATTGTTTCCGTGTCCTGTATATACGTAAGGCGTACCTAATTGACAGGTTTGGCAAATACTTTGAGATTATTATGTTATGGGAACAATTGGTCGGCGGAACTATAAAGCTTTGTTCAAATGGATGTCGAATGTTTTTGAAATAACTAGGTCAAATAAAGGTAAAATTAACAAAACTCTGGGCACGTTTTTGGGACATTAAAAATTCCAAAGTTAGTATATGCAGAAAACCAAGTCAAGTCCGGGTTAAAACCATGCCAAAGTTACACCTCACTCAAGTCCCGGGTAACCATCAGCAGTAAGGTACCACATGTTACCGGTGAGCAATTGCTTTGTTGCAAAAGGTTTAGAACAAATCTGTATTACATAAAAAATGTTATCAATAAACAATGCTTATCGTCGTCAAAAATCGCTCACTCAACAAGTTCCAAAACTGCTGTACAAGTAAACAAATTTTAGCCGGTGCCGTTGTGTAATAACTTTAATGCACAGCAGCCAGCGTGACTTGCGATTCAAATTTTAGATACGTCAAACCGACTTGCTTCAAACCGACTTCTTGCAGAGCGATGTCATTGACTTCTAAAACTTATTTACTTTTCTACCTATATACTACAATGCAATATATACAATCCACGTTGGCGTTGTGGGAAAGAATTCGTTCGTTCGTTTTCTAAGTAGGATACGTCAGTCATAAATACACCGACGCATAAAATCCATTGTAACTTATTGTTAGTTGTTCAGCACAAGCGTATTATAAGCCTATGGGAGAAGTTAAATAGATCCCCCTTTGTTTCCAGCAATAATTGGCCAGATAACAAAAAACCCTGTGGAGAAAATATTCTTAAATACGTGCTTGTAAGCACGTATTTTCTGTAGGAAATAAACTTGTATGACATCTTGGACAACGAATGATTGCATTAACATCGTCTCATTAATAATAATACTTCAAAAGTGCACTTACAAGCAGCGAAAAAGGACGCTTTTTGAATTTGGTTGTCAAAGGCACTACGATACTGCTTGCAAAAGCTTTGTAAAACATGACTTTAGGTCCATAAACGCGTGATTTTGCACGCAGTTATTTGCGTTACTAAAGTGATATAGATCTTAAAAAAACGCTTTTACCAAATAAATGCACCATGACATTTTGATCGAGAAAGTCCCTTACTGAGGCGACAGCTGAGAATGTGAAGTGGTAGTGAAAGTGTCTGCTTTGTCCGTGATTTGCACTTTGACTTAACGACGTTATTAGCCGGTTGAAGCTTCGTTGCCTCACGCGTAACTTGTCATTTAGGGCAAATGCGTAGGTAGAGCGGTAGTAATAGTCCTTTTCAGCGGCCGGACCTTAGCGGATTACATTCTCCTCTCTACGTTTTCTTCAGGTAAGTGAATAGACAATGCCACTTCCGCGTCAAGCCCATGGCAAGCTAAGCGTCACGAATTGCAAAATTCACACGACTTGGAAACGGAAGCAATAAGCTGTGACTAGACTTTGACCAAACAATTTTCATTCAATGACATAGGCCAAGCGTTGGAGAGGCCCATTGTGACGTTCAGTAGTGACTCTACAGCTTGTCACCAACATATCGAAAAGGTTGTTGGGGACACGCACAGGAAAATCTAGGCAGCAATTCTGTCGAGGATCTATTGCGATCGACTGTTCACGTCGATATTTTGTAAAAGGATGTCAACAGAGCGCAACCGACTTTGTTTGCTTAAGTTTTTTCGGGTACAAGTAAAAGAAGATTTCTTGTAGCAGTTTGTATAAAGACGAATGTTTTAAAGCAGTATAAAGGAGGATAACAACATCAAGGCTGGTACCGATAGTCTAGAAAAAGTTGGAAAAACGTCGCCTCAGCGACGTTTTACAGCGCCGACCATCTAAATAGAAAATCTATTTTGTATGCTATGGATTAATTATTTAACAACAACTTTTTAAAGATGGTATAGAAATATGCGCCTTGAGGAACAACAGACCCTTTCAACCAACGTTATTAATATAGTCAACAATTAATGATATCGCGTTGAGGACATAACTGAAGTTATCTGTTGACGAACTAACTCATCGTGGCATCACGTTTTGTTTTTACCAAAGCTTTTTCAGTCACTTGTTAATCATGTCATTAATGCCGTGGGCTGATGAAATTAACAACATGTTTACATAATTTATTACTGGGCGTTTACAGCAAACACCATGTTATAGTCCACCAACTGTGTATACAGTAGACGCATTACCAATTGTGCACTACAGTATTTTATGTTGACGTCATCTGTGACGTAAGGTATTGCCAAAAGGCATTCACGAAATTGTCACAGTCTTAAAGGTTACCACAACGTTTTTGGCATACTAATAACAAAACAATCATAACAAACGATCAGGTGAGCTAATAATTACATGACGCTCTGTTTGCAGCTAAAAATGCACAGCGTTAAATGGCAAAGTAGAAATTTGACAAAAATACTTTGGTAAAACTTCGGGCTTCGCTTCCTATACGCCATGTGAAGTGCTCTCAATTTAATCTTTAATGCCTTCCATCTTTATTTGCTTTTACTCGATTATTACAATACTATAGTAGCAAGCATTTCGCGCGTCTATTGTCCCTCGGCAAACGTTTTTTGGGATACGAAATTAACCCGTAAAGCAACGCTAATATAACTGAAAGTTAATACAGTCATAGCAGAAGCTGTGTGTTTTGCCTGGCTTTTGGCGTAAATTGCACGTTATGCGAATAAGATTGAGGTCAAATCGTTTTACTGTAAAAGTAAAAAAGCACAAAAATCTTCTGCTATTGTTTTGTCGCGACTTTCCGATACCGGTGACAAGATAAGTAGAAAGTTTCAGGGAAAAAACTTTGAATTGGCGGGAGTCGTAACGGTTATTTTCTGTACAGTTATGTTACAAAAATAGGCTTATTACAAACTATTTTGTTTTAAATCGATGTTCTTGAGCTCGTATAATTTCCACACATTTTAATAAGTGGAGGTCTTAGCTAGAGCAAACGCAAACCATCATTGCGATTAATAACTTAAAGTACCATGCAATAAACATTACAAGCAAGCGATGTATTAAGTTGTTAGGATAACGGCTTACGATCCGCATCTTCTTTTTATTGCTTTCAATGGAGTTTTATACCCGCAGTCAACCGATCTCTTATGCTTAATGCTGACTTTGCCAATGCCAGAAAGCGAACTAAACGTTTCAATTGCTGTAAGCATTAAAGTCTTTTATGATTAAAGTGTATATTAAGTGCATTGTGGTTTACAGAGCACAAACATTAGCATTCCTTGTGGCTTTGATGTGATCATATTGTACCTAGGTTAAACCCTGCGTGCGCGCCAGTTCAAAGTCGCAAGTGGTGATTTATGTAAACTTGGTTAGTACAATGACAGGGTTTAGCGTGTTATTTTTAAAACATTTAGTTGGATGATCAGAAAGGAATTCAAGAGAGCAAAACACGCTAAAATAACAAGACGATGTCATGTATGTAATCGCGTAGCTATGGCAAAAAGAAACTGTTAAGACCTATTGTTATTGGAGCGCCTTGTGACTTCTTTAGGTGTCCGTGGTTCTTGTTTGTAGGTTGCCATAATACGTGCTTTACCGACCTGAATTAGTCATATGCTGTACAGTAGTTCAATTTTCAGATCCCTTCGTAGATATTGCATAAAGCTTAGTAATGTTTTATGACTAAGAGCATATGCTGTGAATGATATGGAAATGATCACAGTTAAGACAAAGACGCTTGATACTTTAAGGTTAGAGTCATCTTGATTCATGACCCGAGGATAATTGAAGAAAATTTCTTTGGATAAGTGTTCAAGCGAGATCAGAACACGGAAAAGAAACTGTGAGACTGAAAAATGTCGGTTCAATGTCGTTGAGGCGTTTCCTATGCGTAATTTTGAAGCATATATATATATACAGTATATCAATTGATAAGCTGGGACAGCAAACAAAGATGACAAAGATGTCTTTTTAGCTGTTCAATCTTGAAAAACGCCGTGCGATTTTCAAACTTTGATATTGTTTTCAAGAATAATAGTGGTAAAAAAATAAAATCTCTCTATCACCCAGAAAATTCATTTCTGATAAAAAACTTGAGTTTTAAAATAAAAAATATGCGCAGCTGTTTTCCTTGTTGCCCCCATAGTACTTGTATTCCTAATGGCTTGTAATGACTAATCACTTTCACCCCTGAAAGCTCACTGCAAGCAACAATAAACGCAGTCAGCTGTAGCTGCACGCAACCTACTGCAGCGAGAGTCTGAAAGTTCAGACTTCTGTTTCAAGGTTCTAGTTTGACGCTCTTATACCTTAAATTTTTCGAAGTGATTATTTCATCGTAAGTAGGTCACGCGACCTGTTGTTAAAGATAGGCGGTTAGGTTAGGAAAATGGGTAAGCAAAAAGTTGATTTTAGCTGTTTAAGGTTTTATTGGAGTTAGATTTAGATTACAATGTATATTTAGGTTACTGTGTTATAACTAGGGCCATTTTTATTTTGACCTAAAAAAAAATTTTTTTGACTTTATTTTTATCAAATTTTGACTTTATTTTGACCTAACGAAATTGCTTATTTGTAGAGGCCACAGTTCTTCCTCCAGTTACCCAAACATAATATTTTGTCGAATTCAGACCCAAACGTAATATTTTGTCGAAAAGTCAAGGTGTTTTATGGATTATAAAAAGTGCGTCGTGTTTTTTGGCGATAGATTTAGGTAGCTTGTGTTATCTTGTGAAAAGAGCACTTTGTCTCGATTTTCTCCGCATGGTAAATTCTAATAAACAGCAAATTAAACAGGGAATGCTTGTTGTCGCTCCAATCCAGCTTGATGGCGTTTACTTTTCCTGAGGCCTTTAACAAAATACTTTTTATCGTACTTCACTATAACCTCGCAAAAATTGCACCTTAAATCATCCCCGGGAGTTGCATTAAATTCATCAGAAAAATCTCGACAAATCTGTCTACCTTTTGCTGAAGACGATTTAGCTTTCTTAGGCATTTTTGTATTACAGAATGTCAGTAGGCCATTCCTAAAATCCAAACTGTTGATCTTCGAAAATACCACGTTTATGAAGAGGAAGTGTTTTATAAGAATTATTTAAATACGTAACAATGAATAAACAATGGACAATTTGCGATAAAAGTTACTGCTGATCCAAGTGGGCATTGTGACTTATTTCCTGCTTTTATGGGTTAATATGGTTTAATTGTGTCGCAGTTCCTGATTTACAATGCTTCCACGAGGTTTTTTACAAGAATTACTCTCAAGAAACACAAAAACTTTGTAAAAAGCCATATTTTGACAAATTTTGACTTTATTGAAAATTTTGACTTTATTGTAAATTTTGACTTTATTTTGACCTATTAACTTCTTAGAAACAATCCCCTAGGTGCTGAAAACAACTTTATTCTTTGATTCGTGGTCAGACGAGGTCCTTAAAAATTTTTGACTTTATTGACTTTTGCGGGCCCTAGTTATAACTTATAAGTTAGGTTAACAAGAAACTCTGAAAAGTAACTTGGAATGCACGATTTTTTTCGGTGAAATAGTGGCAGTCCAAATTTTTTGTATGTGATTCGGCCTGATCTAAATTCTTAATAACGGAGAAAAGAAGGGGATGAAAAATTTTTCGGTAATGTACAACGCATTGTAGAATATAACAACAAAACAGATATTGTATAGATACAATCTTAAATCTTTTCTGAATGCAATTCTGACAACGTCAGCAGGTTTTGCTCCAGGGTATTTTTGTGAAAATGTAGCATACGTAAATCCTTTGCTGTGGGGTCGATACGTGCCAACCAAATACGGAAGTGGCATTTGGCAAAAGTTCTTTACAAAGCAAATAAATTAAGATCGTTTCTTAGCGAAGTTACCTCGGTTATAGTTTTATTCGGCGTAACCGGTTGCTTATCACAAAGGCAAACGGTGCAAATGCAGACTAAACTATTGTGGCCCACGCCACAAGTATTTGATTGCCTGGGAGTGTTTTGTTTCACCGGCGAAACAATATCGATAAATAGGCGATTAGCGTAACCGAATATCTTAAAGGGTATGAATCGTGCTTGAAATATCACTACGACGAATGATTAATACTTTCTTTATCGGAAAAAGTGTTGGTGATATTTTGGTTAAAACTTTGTGTGGTTTCGTCAGGCCGGGAGAAACCAATGAAAGTTTTGACTTGGTGCAGTAGCATCTTGTCAATCAGCGGGCGCTTTCGCTTCCAGTTAGGCAGAAAAACAGGATATTTTAGAGGTATGGTTTGGTAAACTATGTGCAACCCAACCGACATGTTTCGTGTAGTGAAAAGGTATTGTGCAACCGGTTATCACGATTTGGCGATGTTAATGTTTGTAGAATAAATTTAGAACTGCCCCATCCCGACGGCGTACTATGCAGTGGCGCTCATACAGAATATGGAGAACGTTGAGTCTAAAGATTAGACGGATTTTTACCTGAAGTGAAATGTCAAACTATAACGTTTCTGTTGATAAATCACGATGGCATAAGATGAACAGTTGGACATGCATTATTTTAACGCTGCTCAAAACGTCAATAACCTTTTGACCAATAGTAGTTGCTGTTAACAGCTTATTACTGTTAGTCACGTAGCTTACCCACAGAATGAGACAAAATACTTAATGTCACATCAAGATGAAAGTGCCTGCAGGAAAAGGTTTCATTCTATATCAAATACAGAGTTGGCGAGTTGCCTATTGCAATTTGCCGTAGCCTACCGGTTTAGCAATGCAGTAAGATTGCGCAAGATTATTGTTAATATCAAGCAAGAGATGGACGTTTCCGATACGCCGATATGTTAAATCTACACAGTAACTTCCACATATTGTTTAGAATCATTAGTCAAATTTTGGACTCCAGAAATCGGCATACAAGACAAACAATAACAAATTACAAGGACCCTCTAAACCTAAATCAAGAAGAGCTATTGGTTTTAGAGCCCAATGACGTAGTTGAAGTTGTCGTGCGACTCTGTTATGACGTCACGAACGCAACGCGGCTAAACGAGTTGATTATAGCGTGCAGATCATAATGGAAGCCGAATGGCGGGAGTAACATTAGCCGTTTCGCACGAGTGAAAAAGACTTTCACCACGTTAAAGTGCTTAGATAGGGTTTGGATCAATAGTTGACATAAATGATGTTGCGGACTATGCTTATGTATGGTGGCAGGCAGTACTTTCTCTACGACTTAGAAATTTCAACTTCATTCGTTCAAAGCTGTGGGTTAAAGTTACGTAACCATTGGTAAACTTTACATTGCAGCATTTCATTTGATAGTAAAAGGTTTTAAGCATTAGTATTGAGCATTACCGCTGTATAACATAGTAGCAGTAAAGCACTTTCTTGTAAATTAAATATTTCGTGACGATATACCTAAACAGACATGTCAACATCACGATTCGTGCGGCCAACAAGACAACGTGGTTTGATGGCGACCGCTTTGGACGTGACCAGCGAGACGCCATTAAATTCTTCAGGACGTTTTAACCATTCTGGAGGTTCAGCAGAATTACAAAAGTCCGTCGACGATACTGTGTCTTTGCATGGAGTGGACACAAGGGAGAATAAACGTGGTGGAAGCACGGGATCGGATAATGTTTTCTCACAGCATACATCCGAATCAGGAAGAATTCATAGTTTCAGGGAGGAGGAAAATTCGCAGCTTCTTTATCACAACAAAGTCTCTTTGTCAAGTGCCAATTTGTGCCACAACTCATCCAACAACCAACAGCAGGAGGTGAAGAAGGAAAGATTAACGAGGCAATCTTCACTTGAATGTCCGCTGAAGACGATCCAGGAAGATTCAACCGCTTCCGACGAGGGAGTATCGTTAGCATCCACTCAACATCTTCGCACGGGCTTCTTCCGCACCATTAAACGACAATATCCTTCTTTAACCTTAGATGGACTTTTCGCGGTCGACTCCTGCAGAGACAGCGGGAATGGTGATAGCCTGGATGGCAGCGTTACACGTTTAAATGACGACCTCAACCCGACGTCGGGTTGGTAATTTGTAGCATTTCTATTTTGTTTAATAATCTTCGTCAAATGATAATTAAATTTCAGTTAATAATAAGTTATAGTTAGCTATTTTGTAGTGCGTAATAGGCCTATAAGTTATGTTAAACTTGTACTACCGTATTGTTGCCAACTCAACTTCTCAATAAATTTCATTGTCCGAAAGATTCAACTTGTTAGTCGGTTTCGCCAACCTCCGTACATTTTTTGGATATTGAACACCTGCTATGATTAATTGTATCAAGTCTAATAGGAATTTTAATACAGAAAGAAATGATGAGAAATCTGAAGAAGAGGAAAACGTCATGAGCAACATCGCCAGGAAGCGACTCCGCGAATTAAGAAAAGTCGACCCTACAAAAGTGGACGTCGCAACCGGTTTGCAGTGGATACGGCTGGAACTGGTATAACGAACTTAATTATAGTAAACGGACCGTAAAACTATCATACACAAACCTGTACAACAAAGTTTTTGAAAAATAAGTTATTTGAGAAAAGGAAGTGGCAGTTAGCGCACCTATGGTACCGTATGGGTTATTACTCAATACCCATATACTCTGAATAAATACATTCGTAAACATGGCTAAATGTTCTTTAACATGGCGAATCGAATATTCTTATTTTTACTCTTGAGTCGAGTGTTGTAGCGATGAAAGGCTCATAAGTGGTATTTCGCTTCACACCTGTACAAAAATTCTCACGTAAGACAAGCAATTGTAATTTTAACCGTTTTTCATTTTTGTATTCGTATGACGCGCCTTGTACTTCACGTGAGACATACCAAATAGAAATATACGTAACTTGCTTTAAAAGTTATTTTCCCAAAACGCGGATACAAAAGGATCACGCCTGAAGTTTGTCAAGTGCTGCCCTCTTGCCATAATCACGTGACGATGAAAACTTGAAAACACAATTGACTAGTGAATCACTGTGACCCCAGCGCTAACCTTATAGTTAAGCTTATGGTGAAACGCCTTAACCAAAGCATCAATGTATGTCACAGCATGAAATGAGAGAACAAGACAAGTCCCTGTTCCTTCAACTTATAAAACTGCACACAACCATCAAGGAACTGAGATCTGAAATGAATTTTCAAGAACACGACTCGGATGGGTCTTACGATGATATCAACGATGCCGCGTCCCTGTGGTGTAAGTCATGTTTTCCGTTATTGCCATGAAACTGACTCTGAATTAGTGTATTGGTGTTATAAATTCAATGCTAGTCCACTGTGTCATGGCGTACACTGTACAGTGTACGCAGATATGATTGCATAACCATAACAAATTTCAGCGCTGTCAGTACATACGGCAAGTCCAACCTTCCTCCTTTTTAGGGCCGAGATCCAACAGTGGATCAATATTACCGGACTTTTCATCGTCCGACGGAGCCCAGCTCATGAGAAGCAGAAGAACACCAGACAATTTTCGCAGAGGGATGTCCTTGAATTATCACCGACCGACTAGATTCGCCTACCCGTCGAGAACGGCATCCAGCTCATATCAGTCTCTATCCACAGGCAATAACATTGCTACGTGATCTACCCGGGTAACTTATTGAAGCTTGGTAGCCTACCCAGAAATGAAGATCGTCGCCCTGGATTTCAAGTTACAGGTCGTGTAAATTACTTCGAGAAGGACTCATATGGAGATACAATTGGGTGTAATACTCCTAGTTTTTACAGTAATGACCACGATCTTACAGTTACACCACTTGCGAAAAGTCCGTAAAATGGTTGAGCAAAAGTTTGTTATTCACTCTGAGAAAAAGGATCCCTGTCGTATTATAAAAAGTTAACAAATCTTTTCAATTCGTTTTTTTTCTTCCATAATTAGAGTATGCTTTTTGAACAGTTGTGATTTATCAAGTTGTAGCATAAGCTCTTTTACTATTTTGTTTGCCTTTGTTATTAAAATTGTTTGAATCTTCTTTGACATTATACGTTTTTATCTCAGTTTATAGTGGAATTTTTGTTTTCATGACGCACTTGATCAAGATCAAACAAAACCGCGTCTACAAACAGATCAACAGTTGCCTATGCAATACAGCCCGATAATATTGATTAAAGTGAATCATCGACATCAGCATTAGGCTACTCTCAATTTACAATCGCTATAATCTAACTGTTCTATACTTTAAACGATATACGCCACTTACTCACATCTACGTATTCCATGGATAGCGCATGATGTTGATATACTGTAATAATATTTTTACGAAACCAAGGGGGTTATAGAATTTAAGTGTACGCAAGCGTCATCGCGTGACAAAAATACAAGACTTGTATAAACACACGAGGTCGTAATATACTTTGTTTTTAAAGTCAAGTTAGATTCAACACCATACGCTGGCAGGCAATATTGGAAAAGGAAATTATTACCAAAGGAATATACAAAAAATAGGAGTAACTTGAATGGTTATTGGAAACAAATTATTCTTAAAAATTATATGTTGGTAACATTGTCTCAATTTCGGAAATGGCGAAGATCTTTTTTTTAATTCAAACAAAAATTTTAATACTTTTATCGAAGCAGACTTATGTTAACAATTCCAAGTTTACTCTCCAAATACTTACTATTGAGGGAGTGAGCTTGAAATATGACACCAGCCAGTTTCAACGCTATAGGAGTAAGCAAACATTTTCTCAATCACCGGCAAAGAGTTGAATAAAACAAACTTCTTAAGACGTGATCAAATATAAACATACATTGAAAACCAGTAGGGAAAGCTTGGAGGTGGTGCTTTGATACGTTATATTACATTTTGTTTGAAAAGGCGCCAATACTCGGATATAGCTAACTATAAAGTGAATATAAGGAATGGACTGTTCCAGCAATATAAACAAGAACAGACCAAGTAGTTGAAGAATTACAGCAGTAAAACACTTTCTGCTACACGGCACGAAGGAAGTTGCAGTAAGCACTTGAGTTATAGTTTTGGTAAATTCATGTAATATGAGCTGCAGGCCAATGATTAAAACATGAGCATACTTCCATATCTCGGGCGCTGTACTTTTAAATAGGTTACTGATTCAGATGACAGAAATTAAATTAGCCGAGTATCAGGAATTTATTTCGACCCTATCCTGGCAATCTTGATTACGTTTCGCTGTAGAAAACGAATTAGTTTTATCAGCTGTAGGGCATAGAAACGATGACTTTTCTGTCCTTTAATTCAATTATCCGTTTGTTACCTGGTATCAAATACTACTTGAAGGGATTACTATTTTATTATAATGAAAATCTGAGCTGGCATAACAATAAGAAAAAAACTTAGTTTCATTGAATAGAGTTAAAACGTAATTTCAAGTCGTCGTAAGGTTTTTAGTATATAAGTCCATAATCCGACATCAAAGCGATTGGATCAAAGAAACACAATTAAAATGTCTTCAAATATCTTAGTAACCGACAAAACCATTTATGTATGTAGATAAGGTACATATATTAAATATATCTATGAAGGTCCATATAAAAGTATTGCGACTGACATACGTTGACGTATGTACAATGTAAACATGGCGATAATGTTTTTCAAATCATAAACCGTGGACAACAACCCCGAAAACACTCTTTCAAGCACAGTCAACAAGAACAATGAGATAAAAGTTAGCTTACATTTTTGATCAAAATATCCATAAATTTTCGTGGCAGAAGTGCTCTTTCTAGGGCATCTTGGCAGCAGAACATTTATATCGCATCTTGGTGTAAAGAAAATAAAGCTATCGTGTTCCCTGCGACATAATGAATGAAAGTAAACAAATATTACCGTAAAGCCGTTCATTGTCAGTCGAATGTCTTTGTTTATCAACCTCGTCATATCAGCACATCGAACACAATACATCGGTTATTGTGCGGCTTATATCGCCTTTTCAATTGTCTGCGTAACCTCCATTCAACAGACCTACACTGCCACCAGAAAAGAAAGCGCAATTACTTCAGCAGTAGTTATATGTTTTGTACACACTATCTGACCAGTGTACTAAACCTTCCCCGCCTTTTCGTACCGCCTCCATAAACATGTATGTAGAAATCTAGAGGCTTTCTAAAGCGATATATAGGAACCGAAAATCTGATCACAGATGTTCAAGTTGATTTTTTGAAGCTTTTCATACATAAGGTAAAACTATGAATAACGAAGCTGAAACTGTTAATGCAATTTTGCAAGAAATTGAAGATAGCAACCGCAAGCGAGTTCAGAGCAAAGAGATTGATGAAAACACGACGCAAATATTGAAAACATCTCTTTCGCCTGAGTATAAAGCTATATGGAACGACGTCAATATTCAAGTAAGTTAATAAAGCAATTATTGCGCGAACTTGGCGATAATTTTTCACAACTGCTTTTAGTCAATATTGGTTTTTATCTATCAATCTTTTAAGAATTCCTTTATAGCAAGCGATCGTTGTACATTTTCCATAAAGAAACCTTCCCTTCCCGGAACGGTTTGGACATTATCGGCTGCTTTCGACATTGTTGACTCTGCAAACGAACGTCTATTTGTGTGTCTTAAGTGCATCACAATAGTAAAAGTATACATTTTGTAGTAAAAGCTTTACAGCGAAATAAAGTGCTACGATTTTAGGGGGATTACGACCAATATGCCCGATCCACAGGGCCCAGCCGTCGGCTTACAAACGGCCCTAGCCCGGCTAAAAAAGAGTGCACACCGCGATCAAAAGAAAACAGTACGAACTCATCTGCTAGCAATGACAACTCACCGCGACAAAAGAAGACCAGGGTAAAACTAACTAGACCGAAACCTGAAGCAAAACCAACGGATAGTAATCAACTACCGGTGATGAAGTCTGATAATGATGTAGCGAAAATGAAGCCTGACAAAGTAGGTGACGAGCGTAGGGAAGAAAGTTTAACTGAATCGGCACCAGTTATAATGCATGTCAAAGAAGACAAGACGAAAAAGCATACCAAAGCAGAAAGCATCAACGAACTCGTCGAAACTATTGACAAAAATGTCGCAAAGGGGCAGAAGGTTCCTATAAAAGAAACACATGGGAATACATCCAACAAAGCTGTGGAACAATTATCCGCAATCTCAGCAACACATCAAGAACAAACAGACTTGAAGAACGAACAGAAAAAGAATGCACCGGACCACGTGTAAGTAGCCACTAGGCCTATACTAGATCACAGCGTGATAAATTACCTAACATAAGCAATAGACCTGCTCTAATACAGTGACTTGGTCGCCGTTACAACTTTGATTGGTACCATAAACGCAAAGTCTAACAAATGAAACAATCGCGTATATATACACCGCTCCTCAAATCCACGAGTTGCAAATCTCTTATGTGATAATTAGCGAGTGTTAAGTGAGTGAATCGCTACTGAGTCACAATGGGCAAACATATAAGTTCGGTATGGTAGAAAATAAACTGAAATCCAAGCAGAGATGTTCGAAATGAATCCCTTTACATTCGAGGTGTAAAAGTTATAATTTTTAACTGGCATAAGCGTTCTGTCCAAAAAGAAAACTATATTAAGAAATCAAAGAGTTTTCCTTTCTATTTTCCGTAGATCTCGAAATTCAAACAAATCAAGTAAGGAATTTACTCCACCAATTGTGACTGCGGTAGATTTTCGTGGCCCCGCCATGGAGCAAGCTGTCAGATTTGCCACCAGGTATGTTGTTCAAGTTTTAAAGTTCTTTTACCTGAAAATGCAAGGATCGCTTTCAAAATCTTATCCACAGGCAATTACTAAAGTTTTTTCAACAAGGAAATATATTAAACAGGAATGGCTTGCTGGTTGAAACACCGGGAAATGAACATTGGAAACAAGAAGGCACTGTGTCACGTCTATCAACTTTGTTTATGGCGAATTATTTGGGAGTTGGCTACGAGCCATCGCCAAATATAATCGAATCAATCATGGTCAAACCTATACTCCCACCACTCCGCCAAAAACCTAAAACTAAGATACGCAGACGCCCGAAGCGTGAAAACAAAACATTGGATAAAAATCAAGCAAACGTGCGAAATTCCGAAGATAAAAACAAAGGATTAACAAAACCGCTAGATCCTAACAACCTTCCACCAGTACGAGATGCTCATATGTACCAATGGAAACATAACGCTGTCCCGTCTAAGGCAAAACGGGAAATGTATCTGGACCAGCAAGCGCCACGCGTGAAATATCGCTTTCCACGAGCTGCAAACGACACGGACTCGGTATTCGAAGACGTGGTTCGATGGCGGTCAAAGGTGCGGTATTGTGGAAAACCAGCTATGTACAGAAGAATTACATCTCCAACACTTGGTGAAGTAGCTCTGCGACGAAAACTAACAGACAGGCTGCCAACGAGACAGGTGAGTCTTCGATCTTACCATAACTAGCTGTTGTGTTGTGAAATTAGCTGAAAACTAGGCTACTCACATATTTCATCACAATATACACCGAAATTTGAGAAAACTGACTTTAGACAGAAAACTCTTTGTAGGACTTACTGGGCAATGATTCTTCATCACTTGATCACCAGTTACAGAGCTTGTATGAATTTAACCAGCCATCTTTATACCAACACAGCAAACAGTCAAACATTAACCTAACCATTGGGTAGGCCTACACCTGAATATAACCATTTAAAGCAGTTGCGACTGAAACTTGACACTTGTAGGCCTAATTTTACTCATATGCTTTCATACCTGCATAAATAATGCTAACCAGAGAATCATCTATAAAAATAGTATAAATCAAAGCATTTCCAGCTTCTGTTCAAGTTAGAACCTGACAAGTAACAGCAGGGCGATGCGACTGCGTTGGCCCAGCAGCCTTTTTCGGGTCCCCACGCTGCTCAGCTGCACAAAAACAAAACTAAAAGTTTGAATTTTATTTTATGCAAATCACAGTGTTATTTTTCAATTTCTTCTTGAAAGAAAATGTTTTGGTGAAAATGTATCACCAACAAAGTTTTGATGGGAGCTGATTTGCTGAGAATTGATATTTGGTTTACGTTATTATTAATTATAGGTCTAGCACATCAATTCTTGTGTTGGGCCTCGTGTTTGTTAAGGCTGGCCACGAGTAACTGTCCTAAGTTATTTTCTGCTAAAAACAAATTCCTATATAAACTAAAATGGTAGTCAATATGGGCTATTTGCCAGAAAGTTGTTACACCAAAGTAAGCAAGGAACGCTTCTTCAAAGAGGTGCAGCCTATGTTAAAGCAGCTTGGATAAAATTAATCCATTTTGTGAATTCGTTTTTTTCAATTCTCGTTTTGATTCATTTAAATTCGTTTTAATGAGAGCTTTTTTTCCTCCCAAAAGGAATATCGTAATCGTAATAGTCGAGTCATTTTTAAACTTTCTAAAATGGCTCGAGTGATAGCTCAAGCATGTGTGTTTTAAAAATTGACCACCTTTATTCATAGTATCGATAGGCTTTGTTGTTGCAAAATGCTACCTAGTGCCAACCAAAGTTAAATGACTTAATCAAAAAGTTAAATTTGCAGGAGCGAAAAGTGCGGCCTGACCCGAAGGACTTGCAACCAACGGATGGTATAGAAACTTGGCGTAGACCATCTTCCCGAAACGTCATAAATGGATCGGTGAAACAATTCATCAAGCAAAAATTACGCGAAGCTCACCAAGACGGATCAATGACATCGCCTACCGTAATAGAAGGATTTTATGACGTTAGCGGCCACATCAAACCCAAGAATATTGTTGCTCAGCCAGCGGAAGTTCACAATAGCGGAGTGGTAATGTCTTTGCCACCACCTGAACTTCCCCTGAGAAAGCTGAGACCCGTCTGGCAGAGAATGAGATGAGCTTAAAAAGGTGGCGATTTTCAAACGAACTCTTCATACACACTTAATACACAACGTTAGACATCGAACGAAATTAAACCAGGCAACTACCTTGCGTAAGATGATGGTAGGCTTATGTTATCACAATCTTTATGGTCGGACCGAACAAAACTCTTTCAAAACTTTCAGCAATGACAACTGACCAATCGGGCCCTCTCGCCTAGCTTGTCCTTGTGCAAGTTCCTACTGACACAAACATTTTTTTATATCCTTTTTGGAATTGTTCCTTTGGACCTGTGCTAATTGTCATCGACCAATCCCTTTCTCAAGGCGTTATAAGGGCAGCGTGGCTGGGAACCGAATAAGAGTCTTATCATTGCGAGCCTTGCGTTGCAACTGCCATTGAGCGGACAAACACAATTGAAATCGGCATTAACAGGATGCTGTGTATTGGATCATCGAACAATGTATCGCACTACAGTACTTGCTTCTGTTTCATGGGATTTAGACATTTTTGACCTCACACTTTGAACCGACTGACACGTCAATTGTAAATGCAACATGTATTGCTTCTGGAAGTCTGTCGATTTTACGCGCCTCGAACTCATGCTAGCCTCGTTCACTTTAAATTAGCACTTTATCCATAATTTTATAAATAGCATTTATTGCACATAATGCGAAGTGTTTTGTGTAGAAATGTATATCTTTTTGGTCACCAGGTCTGCTTCCTAGACAACAGATGATTAACTAAACAACGCAATATCTTGCAAGCGTTTCATTCGCCAAGGCAATATTCCCACTTTTTCTATAGATAAGGGACATGTTAAAACCTATTTCTCTTCTTAAATCTAAGTCAAAAGAACAGTCTGGGTTCGCTGTGGATTCAAACTCAGCAACTGGAGCTTCTAATGCCTTTTCATAATAATGGATGGCGTAATGTTCCAAACCGATTTGGTGCATGGCTCGCCCAATGTTGTAATAACACTCTTGCGGAAACTTTCGAGCCTTCAACATGTAAAATATCATAATCAACCGCCTATGTGTATAAACATAGTAAATAAATAAAGTCAAATGAATACCAGGGTTAAGTTGAAAACTACAGCAAGTACTGGATAAGCTAAAATACCTTCAAATACTTGTGAAAGCAAGCGAGTGATTGGGCAATAATGGAATGCTTATATTGGGTGTACTTCTGCGATGCTATGTTTATAAATGCAATACCCAGCATCATCAAATAAAGCGGTTCATTTGGAAACTAAACACATAGGCCTATATAAGTGAAAGAAAATCGGCGAATTTAGCGATTAATGGTCGACCAGTTTTTGTTTTATGGTACTACCTTTCTATGCACGCACAGATATTCCCGTAGTGCTGTTTTGTATACACCAGAGACCAGAAAGTTGTGTCCATTCAAAACAATCAAGGGATGATTATCCGGATGCTAAAATAGAAGTTAAAATTTTTTTATTACAAAATAGTATATTACTATATTCCAATAGATAGATAAAATACCACATGCTATGCCATCAACCTTTAATAACAACCGCATACAGAACTTTTGGTGTCTATGATCTCCAGTTTTCGCAATAAGCTGACTGAATATGTTCCATATATAGTTGCATTCTTCATTTAGTTGTAATTTGTTATGTATCCAAGATCTAAACAAAGCATTGAAACATAAGCGCAAAATTTTTTTGCAATAATATGTTGGAAAACCATCAATTAAAGACATAGCCGTATGCGGCATATAGTTAATCTGCTGCTGTTTCTATTCAAGTTCTACCTGATATATATGTAAGCTTTCTGGTAGTGGCCAGATATCATACAAATTGAAAAGACGACGCACTCCAATTGCCTTCTGGTAGGAATGTGATCATACCATTTAGATACAAGCAATGCCACTTCACCTAAATTAACTGCGTCCCGAAATCTTCTACAGCGCACCAATAGAGCAACAGTTTCCTGACAAAATGATACTATTCATAAACATGTAAAAGACTGACTTAATATGCACAATAGGAATCGAAAATCGTGATGGTAAACATCAAACACTAACCTAGAACCACAGATAAACATAAATTACATCGCAGAGATGTTAACACAATATTGAATACCTTAAAGAGATTTTTGTAGTTAGAACTTAATTTTACAAGTTTGTAAAGTTGAAAGGTAGTCTGCATGAATAGTGAATTGCAAAGTTTTCAAGCAACAAGAAAAAACACGAAAACTGCAGGATAACTCACATTAAAGAATTCTAGCCAGTGTTCATTCTCATAGATGGAAGTGTCTCCTTTCAAAATCAAACTTTCCACTTCATCAGATTGATTAAATATGTCTAACTTCCTAATTATTTTTAAATTTCCTACAAAAGTTAAAATCAAGCAAACATTTGAAAGTAGCTATCTGATGCTTGTTTATGGCTGAGTTTATGTCAAAGCCCGTACCTGCCATCGGATTAGAAGATACAACTTCCCTTGCCAATACGTAGAACTGAGAAAAACAAGAACTTAATCAATGGAAAGTGAACATTTGGTAAACTGAGGGGTTACAGCATGGTTCGAACATTGGATAAATTTCGGCATTTAAAAAATGTTTAGCAGAATTTTGAATGAAACAAAATACCTTTCCTTCTTTGAAAGCATTTTGGCATTTGTTTGCAAACATCATCAGTGCAGTGTCAGCAGCGAGCGCAAGTTTTTCTCTAATAATAATTAATAACATGAAGTAAAAAGTTAAAAAAGATAAAAACTTTACTGCTTCGTGCAATGTGATTACAAACGTCTTCTTCCGTATACCCAAGTCAAAGTTTTTATGCCAACAATACATGTGGTGCAATTGGTTTATGATTGAATAATTAACTTCATACATCACCTAAAAGCATCCGATTTGTCCCCCCACATCTTTAGCACTCTGTAACGCTCCGTGTGCAATTTCATATGTTCCTTGGGGTCTATCTCATAGTTTTCAGCAACATCTAAAGTCTGAGAAGAGCGTTTTAACACATATTTTATAATTGTAAATTGCTCGCAAACCAAAATAAGTCGCCACTTTTAAAAACATGAAATGGCCAATATTGCAAACGATTAGAATTAGATAAATACATTTATAATAAAACATTATTCAAGATATAACTTTCACCATAGCGAAATGTGCTTTATGCTTTGTAAAAAATAAAGCAAAAAATTATGGAATGCTCACGTGGATTGCTTCGACAAACTTTTGTTCCTTTCTTAACATCTCTGAATAAGCAAGTTGAGCAGCAAAATGCCCAGGCGCAAGCTCAACACATTGCTTATAACTTGAAAGAGCACTTTTGATATTTCCCAATTTCGAATGACATTCTGCATGACGCAACCAAACAGCAGCAAGGGATAGATCTTCAGATCTTACCAACTTGTCCAAAATAAGAAGCGCTTTTGAAAAGTCATCTATCGCCATGTATGTTTCTGCGATCTCAAATTGAAGGTCGCCTAGAAACAAACTAAATGTTGTGGCCATTTATAGTTTTGTGAAAGTAAGGCAGAACTCTTCGTGGACCTGAACTTGAACAAAACTAGACACGAGGGACAACCAAAAGCTATCAGTATGTAAAATTGTAAACCATGTATAATGTTTGTAAAATTAACTGAGAAAAATCTTTCAAACCAAAAAGGGCGGAAAGTAAAACATATCAATTGTGCAGTTGACTTACCAACGTTAGAAGGATCATGCTGGCAAATGTTTGCAACAATATCTTTCACAAGCTCTTGCTTCTTCGATGCTATTCCTGCTACGGCAACCTTACATGAGAGATCAACCGGCATACTTGCTGGGATTGAAATTTTCATTATTCTTTCAAAATCTACAAAAAGCATATTTGACAGAAGTCCGAGTCAAAAATTGCATTCATTTTCTGGTTTACAAAATTAATTTACAACGATGATGTATGCTGATGACAAAATGAATTTAACAAACCAAAGCTAGAACATTGATCTTCCAATTTAACTTCAAGTTGGCAGTGGTCCATTAGCAGCTGTAAGTAAACAAAGTTAATTGAATAGAGTCAGGGTCACACTCGATAAATAGTGCTGGTACTCAATAAGAAACCATATACCTGTGAAAGCTTTACAACAAAAACTAAACATAAATAAAAATGACCTTTATTACTGCATCTAATTCGTTCTGTAGCAAGTACAGTTCACAAAGCATGTTGGCATCTTCATCCGCAAAGTACTTTCTATGGGTTTTGAATGCTTCTTCCAACAGATTAATTCCCAGTCTATTAGCCTTGCCACGATGACATTCCCTGCAGACAACATACCTCTTAATTAATAGAGCATACCATGAAATTTGTTTAAATATGGAACAATAAACAGATTACCAGCTATTGGATTTAACTAAAGTTACATGAGCTTAGGCACTAACTTGGATAAAGTACGAGCAAGTTGAACTGCTCTTTCTCCATCGTCTGATGGCGCAAGACTGATGGCACTTTTATACAAGGCCATCGCTTTGTTAAAACCGCCAATTTTCTGCTGAAGCTTTGCGCATTCAATGACAATGCTATGATCCTGTGGACGTTGTCTCGATGCTAAATTTGAAATTAAAAAAAAAACAATGAAAAACTTGAAGCTTTGCAAAAGAGATTAATGAAAAACATAACACTGTCAAACTTTAATTTATCTTAAGTGGTGCATACCTTTGGAGTAACAGTTCAAAGCTTTTGCATCGTCTCCTTGATTCTTACACATCTCTGCCAAATGCATCCACTGGGCAGCATCAGTTTTTGATAAATGAGCAGCTAACAAGCTGTACTGCAAGGAACGTTCTGTTTGTCCTTGTTCATCATATATCATAGCAAGGGTTTCAAATGGCTCACCAGCATAAGGAGCTTCAAAAAATCGGTAACAGTGTTAATAACCAAGCAGAAAGTTCTTGTCCAGGGAGCGCTAGGAAACTCATTTAAACAGATTGAAACTGCCCCATAAAAAAGTGGTTGAATTCTCACCAAGTCTAATTACTTCCATGCACATTTTTATTGCGTCTTCATGATCCCCACGAGCGTAACATAAGTTTGCTTCTCCCATCAGACCACGAACTTCTTTTGGTAATTTGGTAGCTGAACCCTGTAAATTATTTTGGTCACTTAAATATATCTTTTTGTGTACAGCCATGTCACATCAATATTTTTCTCATACTTTGTTTGCTTGCTTTCTTGTTTCTTTCACAAGTTCAATGTCAAGATCTTGTTGAATCTTGTCGACAATCATCTGGTCTTCTTCATCATTGTCGTCTAAAAAGGTCATGTGTCACTTGACACATCATTACAGTAGAGTATCCGCATGGCATAACAAAAAAGAGCACGGTCTACACCAAAGATATATTTATCACTGTTAGCTAATTTTAAAAGGGTTGGAAGGGTATTATTCCAAAAGCACCTTCGTCCTCAGTTGGATCCACATTAACAAAATTGTTGTCTAAGATGTTGGTCTCTGTGATACTGGTATGAGTCACCTACAAAAAGAGAAATAACAAAAATTTAAATATTGATTTTAATCTAAATTACTAATTGATTAAATGGAATATACTTGTGAAGGAGTTGAGGCTGCCATAAATATAGCTGACGTGGAAGGGAAATCTGAGTCAAATCCTCTTGTCACCATTCCATACCGATTTGCTGAATCTCCTGATCCATTAGCCTGTTCGTCATGATGTAGTATTGCTGGAAACTTAGATATTGACATGAATAAGACAGGAGTTAGCATACAATGTGAAGGCAGGTAGCATGATCCATGATACTGGTACCTCAGCCATCGCTGTATCTTCATAGCTTAGCAATGAGGTTTCGCGAATAAATGTTTGCGGATTTTCAGATAAAGTGTTTTCTTGCTCCAAAGATGATAGTCTTCGTGGAATGTGCTTTGCTGGCAAATAATAGTTGTAATGTTAGCAAGTGATCAATAAACCAAAAATAATTGAAATAGTGTGTTGGAGATGTAAATTTATTGCAGAAGAAATGATAGGCAAAAGCTAAATCTACTTGGCAAAGCTTGTCAAAAAGTAGTAGCAAAATTGCATTGTTTTAAAAAACATGAAGTTCTTTGCGCCCATCCCATTTAAATTTTAAGGCATGCCCTTCTAATGCAATATGACCTTCTCTTGGGCTCAGAACTGAAATGAGCTGGACCCAGGAATTCGTTGCACTGGGCACTGGGCTTAACATCTTTTTTCAGTCATTACTGTGCTTCCATCGTACTTACATGGCTTCTATTAATTTTAAAAGCATTTTATTCGGCTTCTAATCAACGACGCCTTCTTATCAAAGGTACGTTCTATATTTTTTGCCAGACATTTAATTGATCATATTTACTAATATTGAAAGGACTAAAATTACTGTGCTACTAATCCTGTTAATCAACAGTTACCCACTTCTTTGAGTCCCCTTTTTTGATAAAACAACATTTTCACTCTTTCAAGTTTTACGCTCAGGGTTGCCATCAGTCTCAACTCAAAAATAAGGACGACTAGAAAATGAACGAGGAATACCACCTTAAACAGTGCACAACAAGAGAAAGCAACCAATGTTCCTAAAAAAAAAAAAAAAAAAAAAACAAGACACTATCTGCATGTTCATAATTTTGGTATCTCTTTGGTACAAAATGGTATACTAAAGGTGACAAAATGCCCAAAATAAGGACAAAAGTGCCCACCTCCGCCCTAAAAATAAGGACGAAAGTGAAAATAAGGACATTTCTTAGAAAAAAGGACAAACATATTTTCTAAGACACGGACCTTTAAAATAAGGACAAATCTTAGAAATAAGGACGGTATGGCAACCCTGTTTACGCTGCTAGCTTTTGCACAGTTATCTATTAGTATTATTTTATGTGCCTTCTGATCACGGGTACTTTTTATTCAAGAAAATATGGTATATATATATATATAAATTATTCGATAAAGGTGGATAGTAGATACTGAAAAAAAACATTGGATGGTAGTTAACAGTTTTAAGTTTCCTTTCAATATCCAATTTATTTTGAGTAAAAATTGAAATACTGATGACATTGATAATAACCGATGGCCTCTCTAGCTGTTGGTGTGTTTGACGATCAGCACACATCATGCCATATGGCAGTAAATATATACTGAAAAGGTACAGTAAACAATGGGTGTGATGGAAGGTACCCAACGCTTATGCAATTGATTTGTGGACAAATGCTTGCATAAGACAATCACTCTTTTGTGATAATTGCGATGTTTTTTTCCAACGAGGCACTTGAGTAAAACGAATGGGACTGACAAAAACTGCAGATCTGTCATTTAAATGCCTTGCTCAAGAGCACACCTGGGGAATGGAACTCATGTCCGTATGAGCGTTGTAACTGCGAGGCAGTTTTTTTACCATTATGCCCCCTGGGCAGACTATTATAACAATTCTAATCTAAAAATACTTACTAATGATGTGTGTTGGGGACTTTCTTATTCGTGTTGGTGTTACTGTGCTTAGCTCCATAAGAGAGCTTGATGGCAGTGGTGGAGATCTAATAGCAAATACTAAAGCTTTTATACAATGCTTATTCCGAGCAGAATTTGGACCTATATATAAATCGTTTATAGAGACACAAGCAGGTAGAAAAATGGAAACTTCGTTGAAATATATGGAATACCTAAACATTGTTTCTTCATCTTTTTGTTTGATTAAAGTGGAGTGTGAATGTGCTGCACTATCATTGATAGGAGTTGCAGTTGATGGAGATGAAATCACACTTTCAAGTGAAGACCCAGCATACGAAGTTGTGCAAGAAAATATATCTGGGCTTTGTAATGGCAGCCATGAAGATGTAGTCGAAATCATGACCTGGTCATCTTAAAACAACATAGCTTTAAATAACTCACAACATCCCAACAGTCTAGTTAATTGAGGGCTAATAAAGAAGTTGTGTTAAACGTATGACAATGACTTGTTATGCACCGGTAGTAATAACTGGACGACTCCTTACCACCATGGCCAGTATTATAGCTTGCAGGTCTCAGTTGTGCAAGGCTTTCTAGAGATGATTCTCCTCGCATAAACTGTTGCAGATAATCTGGAGGGATATTCAAAGATGAGGACATATTTGATACCGAAGGATCTTCATGTAAAAATTCATCTGAATTCCACATTATGAAATCCTAATAGTTATTGATTTTCTTTTATAGACACACAACACTTAAATGAAAGAGCAATGCGATATTAACCAAGCACTGTGATAACCAAATGTTAAGGTTTTGAAACAGGTACAGTAGTCATAACATAATACCGATATTTGTTTTAAAAACATTCAGACAGGAAACGGAAATTTAAAATGTGACATCATTCACCGATCAATTTAAGCATAGCAAAAAAGAAAAATGAATAAATAAGAAATCTCTGTACCATCTGTTGTATGAATGCAAAAGCCAGGCCTATCCATTTGCTGGTATTTCCATCAATACCTAGCCTAGGTAACACAAGTCTAACTACAGCATTAATGAAAGTGTTCTTCATTGTTACGTTACGGTAAAACCAATCATAAGCAGTAGCAGTTAATATCACAAAGCAGTATCCAGCTATAAACGAAACTTGAAAACCAAATTTTGAAGAAACAAATGGTAGCATGGCAAAGAAAGCACAACTGTACAATGTGATAGCAGAGAGTGACGACTGGTTACCATGCTTGAAGCTTAAACCATCATCATTAACTTTGGCTTCGTCTTGGGTAGAACTTAAAAAACTAACACCATCTTGAATCATCTTTGCAGAACAGATGTCCGATTTGTTGAACATATTTTCAGCAACAATCTCTTCTGATTTTGTGTCCACATAAGAATGATCTTCCTTAATTTGGACATCTTCTACTGAAGGCAAGGGTTGGTTGGGAATATTATCATCATCCTTCACAGGAATTTCACCAAGAAGTCTTTGCATTCTAGACTGCGAATTGATCAGAAGCTTTTTTCTTCGAGCTTCTGCTCTTTTCACAATAACATCTCTTTGTGACATTGTGATGCGCCTTGCTACAATAGTGAAGCAAAACAATTTCAAATTTCCCAAAGTCAACAACAATCACCACTTGAATGAAATGTTAATAACTTTATAAATACTACTATTTAGATAAATTCATTGAAACTGACAAGTCTTTTAACGTTTTTCGAGCCCTGGCAATCTGAAAGTTGATCACATCTCCGTCAGTTTCATATTTGTATTTTTTAAATTCTTCTCTAGTCCAAGCCAGAAAATAATTCTTATCAGACTTGTTATCGAAATTATTTATTGCTCGGATGATGTCTCTATAAAGACCCAACACTTCTTGGCGTTTCAAAAATTGTTTAAGACTTGGCACAGCTGTTGGTATCCTACTCGCCATAAGCTACAAAAAGATAAAAAGTAAATGTAGTTCAATTCTGTGTTTTTACCACAAATTTATGATGACACATCATCACAAACTAAGTAACAAAGCTATGAGAAAGTACACAATGATATGGTCACATATCATATGTGATATATGACATCATTGTTACTGGTAACTCAATATAATGTTTGCATTATTTTATTCAACGATGGTCTTGTTGCAAAAGTTAAGATAGGCTATTTTCCGGTGGTGATACTATTCCATTGATGGAATTAATATTGGCACCCTTTGTGTCATCCTACCATCATTTATACAATCAGACCAGAATGAAAAGTTTGCAAGTGTGCAGTCATTGTTGATTTTTCTATGAAAATGCACGTATAATGGCTATAAAATGTGTGAATGCAGCCTACTTTTGTACGAAACATACAGTACTTAAAGTTCGGTCATGTTCCAAAATATAGGCAAGTGCAGATATGTTACTTTTGTCCACAAATGTGCAGATCTTGTTGTCTTTAAATGAACAGTTGATACACAAGCTGCACATTGCAAACTTTCCAGGGTGGCACTGCAAAGCCAAAATAAACCCAATTTTCTCTCTCCAGATTTCCTATTTTGGAAACTAGGTATGAAAAACACTAAGCTAAGTGTATAAAATTCCACCTCAATTGGGCGGAATTGCAACTGTAGTGAAAATCAGAAGTTGTAGAAAACCAAATTTCTGTGAACTATTTCACAAGTTGCTAAGCAATAGGCTGCTAAACTAAAATTAATCAAAGAAAACGATGAATTTTGAATATGTAGTGTAAATAAATTATGGTTGGGCAGAAAAATTCTTCATCTCTATTGGTGTAAAAAAACTTATAAATCAACAGACAGAATTATTTTCGTCTAAATTTTTGCAAATCATTGCAAATCCGCCATTGTTGAAAAATGATGAAGTTGTCTTGAGGACACAGCTCAGAAGCAGTTTTAACAGGTTATCAGGTACTGTTCACTTCCATATAACAGTTTCAAAGATTTTACCGTTCAAAGTGACTATTTCAGTGGTGTTCGTTGTAACCAGTGAAGTTGTTGAATCATAATACGGTGACTGACAGATTTTCACTAATTGGTTTATCACTCTCGTTTTATACGGTAAGAAGAAGACAATACTGTCGTGTAGTAGGCCTACCATATTTTCATCGCCAAAAAGAGGACAATTTCTCCAGCAAGTACAATGCAAATAAAGTTTTACGTTTAAAGGATTTATCAGATGTTTTTGGATAATTATACACAAAATGCACAAGTAATGCATTCAGCTTCAAAATCATTACGTCTTTTTCTAAAACAAGGATACTTCTGCCGCAGTTCATCAGAAAACACAGTGTTCCTCTTTGGCATTATTGCTTAGCTTTATTTAGATTTTATGTTTGTCTAAATTAAAACAATGATAAGAAAAATGACTATACCTCATGCCCTCACTGAAAAGTCACTCGACTTGACTTAGGCCTCATGCCGAAAAGTCACATAAACATATAATTCTGTCGAAAATATAAGCAAGAAAACGCAAAATGCTAAAAAGGAGGACATTTGGGCATTTTTCAGTGTCCTTGGAGGACAATTTGTTTTTCTTTAGAACAGAGGACAAATCCTCCTAAAGGAGGACATATGGTAGCCCTGTCGTGTAGTGGTTAGCGACGGGACTCGTATGCTGAAGGTCTCGGGTTCGAATCTTGCTATTTTTTGACTTTTTTTGTCTATATTTACTTTTGATCTGATTTAGTCATGAAAGGTAAAATTTTGGGTCGTAGGGGATTAGTTTTAATTAATTCAAACTTTGGAAAAAAACTGATATTTTAAGTTGAAAAACAGCATTTATTTGAATTTGCAACCTAACTTAGTAATTTACTCATGAGAAGTAAGAATTGGGTCAGAGGGGATTAGTTTTAGGTTAATTTACACTTTGCATGAATTAGTACGCTGTTTTAAGTTGAAAATTAGCACACATTTCAATTCACTGACTAGCCTACTGTATTCGTAATTTTCTGCTTTGGTAAATGGCGACCTGTAAAATAAGTGTGTGCTTCACCGGCCGCTGTTTAATGAAGTAAGAAAATACCAATTTTGTAACCGGCTAGCTGTTTACCAAAGTAGCTTTTTCCAAATTCGGTAATCGTCAGCCAGTAAAACAGACATTGCCTTTACCATTATTTATTTGAGGAATTGAAGGTAGGATTTGATAGTACTTTTAATGACCTCTTTAAGAGTAGTCATATGGCAGTCATCACCAGGCTGCAATTTTCAGGACATGCACTTAAATAACCCATTTCTTAGTGCATATGGCTTTAAATTTGAATGTAAATAACTTTTAAAATACAACTTGGTTATGGGTGTCAGGGGCAATGATTGCTGGCCAGACCGCAGATTATGGCAGTTTTCGCCAAGATCGTGGGGGTGCAGCAGCAAAATTCTGGCGTACAGATTTACCAGGAAGCAGCGGGTGTGCACTGCGAATCATGGCCCAAGCCTGTCCAGCATTTGTGGTAGGCAAGGTACGGTCTTTTACAACAAAAAACAGAGAAAAAATTAGTCTTCTTTTTTAGAGAGATCGCTTTTCTCCTGTTGAACAATAACGTTTTGGCCAAAAAATCCTAGGTGTTCTCCTGCCATACTCTGTGCTCTGCAGTCTGGGTGGCCAGGAGCAGAGAACCTAACCTTGGTGTTCAAGTATTTCAACATCCCCTTCAAGAATTATGAAGTGACTACTTCACCGTATGTAGGTCACGCAGCCTGCTGTTAAAGATAAGCAGTTATGTTATGGGAATGGGTATGCAAAATTGATTTTAGCTATGGTTTTACTGGAGTTAGATTTAAACTTAAAGATTACATTTAGTTTAAGTTTAGGTTACTAAGTTATCTAATTTAAGTTAGGTTAACAAGAAACTGAAAAAAATAACTTCGAACGCACGATTTTTTCATATATTATTATCATATATTTCACATATTACATATCTATACATTTATCCACTTGCTCACTGGTCAGTAAGAAATGACAATACAAGGTTGAGAAAAATGAAAACTCCTGGCATTTGTGACAGTTTTTGCTCCACAGACCACAGCTAGGCTTAGTACGATAGTCACTGCGACCATGCATCTTTATTCTTTACTCAACGTTTTTCCACAACTTTCAATCAGCATTAAGTGTCGTAAATGGGAGATCCCCTTTTAAAAGATTTCCGAAAAGGAGTGCAGTAAAAGAATTGACTGTAAAAAAATTTCCTCATTTTATCTAATCAGTGTCTTGCTAATATGTTCAAAATATTCCTAAAACGTTTAAAAAGTTTAAGTGTACCTATATTTTCTTCATATATTGAGTGTTAAAAATTTATTATGAGAAAGTGTAATGTTTCCTAATACTGTCATCGTATCCACACGAGGGCCAACCAAGAACTTTCAAGCAAACGTGAATAATTAATTATTGTAGAAGCACTTGTCCTTAGATCTCCTGTGGAAAGTTTGCATACATGATCAGCGGAAATATCAGCTTCGGTCTTTCTAGCGTGACGTCATAAAATCGTCTTACAAAAAATACGCATATAAAGATTTTAGTGCAGTGAAATTCTCTTCAGTTATTATCTCTTGACAGTCAGTGACAGTGGCAGGCACTTACTAAAAGCAGATGAAATTTCGGTCTGATAAAAAATGATGACGAGATTGGAAAGTTTGCTTCAAAGTGCGCAAGGGATAAAAAATTGCGCATGTAATGACTATTGTATCGTTTTGATTGCGCGGGGGATTTCTCATCCAAAAACAGCAAGCTTTCTAATCTGGAATGATGGCATAGAAAAGCCAAAGCTTACAATCAATGCTGTAACCAAGTCATTTTTTTCGGACTCAAGTCAAGTCATTTGGGAAGTTGGCTTAATTCAAGTCGAGTCAAATTACTGATTGGATCAAGTCAAGTAAAAATATAATGCAAGTCAAATCAAGTGATGTCATTGGCTATGCCTATACCTTCAACCGATCGTTCGCAATGAAATTAAATGTTTGTAATTCAGTTAGTCAATAAATTAACAGCCAAGATGTAATGACTTGGTCAACTTACTTTCCGATACACGAGTTAAGTCAAGTCATTTCAAACATTGACTGAAGTCAAGTCAAATGATTTAAAAACATGACTCGAGTCATTACAACACTGCTTACATTTAAGTCAATTCAGTACCTCTATTTATTTTTAGTTTCAGGGTTAACGTTCTTTTTTGTTATCCACTATATAGGCTATTAGATTTATTTGAAATATTTTGAAAAACTTAATTGATTGGTTATGAGAATGTGTTGGCTCATGAATAAAGATATGTATTGAGGAATGTCATAGTTTTTTTTCTATTACCGTATAACTTCCCATTTAGTTCTTTAAGTCGGAGTGCAAAAAAGAACCTCAAATTTCCAACATTTGAAAAGTTTGCAGTATTGTAATCCAGATTACAGATTCTGGCATTAGCGCACTTAACAGCTCAATATTGTTTTTCAGTAGCATCAATGGTTCACTTTCGGTGCATGTTTTTTTCACTTGGTGACTGAGCCAGACCTGCCACACACTCAATTTTTAGTTTTCAAAAAGATCAAATCAGTCCACTTTTTGTGCAATTGCACACGTAAGTGTGCTCTTCTAGTGTGTCTTGGCACTTTTGTGGACTCGCATATGTCATTTTGGGTGGTTGGCACACACAAGATCTTGCTGAAATCGGCCACACTCTGAAGTTCAAGTTTTAATGACTCAAATTACATTTTATCCAATGACTTAACTTAATTCAAACTGCTGTAATAAGTGATTTGATCTGTAAACTGATGCTTTATTCTGCTATTTCAGTAGGCTACAATAACTGAAGCCTTTTAGGTGGGTATCACTGCACTAAACACATCAAGTCGGTTATTAAGAAATAATTAAGATGCTTAGCAGTTTTATGTGGCCTTATTTAGTAATTCATCTGGTAGAGGTGCAATGAATACATCGGTTAATCTCCTTGCAGTATCTAGATCAGATAAGGATTTCTTTAACTGACAGATTTATAGACTTGTTAGACTTACCACTTATTTATGATAATACACTAGCACTAGACTCCGCTTATTATGACCAACTTGGGACCAGACCATTTTGGTTATAATATCCGAATAAATGGTCACAATAACTGACACTGTTACAGTACTGTTTGACCACACCAGGATCAATACAGTTGACACAAAAGAATAAAATATGTCAAATTCATCATTTATTGAACATTAACTTTCAGCAGTAAAATTAAAATGAACGTCAGTAGGTGAATTGAGAGTACAAGTGGCACAATTATCACTGTCAAGTTGCATAATTGACGGATTGATTGATAGAAAAATCTGAAAAAGTGGTCATGGTATCCAAAGACTGTTCATAGTAAACGGAGAGCTTATATGGCAAAATTGACCGAACCGAACAGTGTAACCACTACATATTAGTACAAATATTTTCTCTAGTATATTTTCTGACAATTACTCATTGACATAAAACCAACTTGTTTTTGGACTTGCTCCTCTGTGTAAGGTTAATGAGAGTAGATATCTAGTAAATTTAGTCTATTACGTAGGGTGTTCTTGCTAGATTTGAATGTCATGTTTTATTGTGCGCGCTGGCTGTTGGTTTCACATGAATATTAAGATCCATAAGTTTTATTTACAGTTATTTTCACTTGTTTTGCAACTTTGGTTGTTTTTAGTTTTTTACGTTATTGTATGTAGTTTTGACTGTGTATATTTTGTATTGTGTAGTGGTACTGGAAATGTTGTAATATTCTTGAAAATGTATTAAGAAGAAGTGTTTTAAAATGTTGGCAAAATTTGTTTCAAGATCTTCCATACAAACTTGTTTCCCTCGGTGTATTGCTGTAAGACTTAATGCAAATGGTATGTTTTTTGAATATCATGTCAGTTAGTGTAATTAGAAATTTGTCCTAAGTATATTTTATATTTCTTCTAATGTAGTATCTGAGTACATGTGTTCCTTAAATAAGCATCAAGGGGCAAAATACTGTGCAATGTATCTTGCCAGGCCAGTGGTCCTATCTTACATTTTTACAGATTATATGTGTTTATGTTATAGCCTAACGTTTAGTAAGCATTTGATTTAATGGTGTCTAAGTTTAATCGCTTAAAAATAAAGCATTAAGTTGTATTGTTTGTTATCTATATATAAACGTGACCATAAATGCCATGTTTTGTGTGATTATTAAGATATATATATATATATTCGTTTTAGAAGCTGTTAAAAATGTTGAAGAGTCCGAAGCAATATCCCCTAAAGAAATAGATGTTAATGCTGTGAGTCATTCTAAAAAAACAGAAGGTATGAGAAAGTATGGAGACATATATTATGTATGTGTATGTACCATATGTATGGTATATACTATTCAATTTCAAATTATTATTATTGAATTATAACAAAGCTTACTGCTGTATTTGATAAATGTCGGTATAAAATGTCTTTGTCCTTTGATTCATCAGGCTGAGGGAAGACTGTAATTTTAATCAGCAATTGATCCCATAGGTAGGGTTGGGATTTTTAGACCAAATTAAAAATCTCAGGATTTGGGTTTTAGCTCCAAAATGCCAGGATTTTTTGGGTTTTACAAAATCGGAAAAGTACAAATATAATTGGCATTCGTTTATTTCCTATAATATTGACGCAAAATCAGGAGTGCATCAAAAGTGTTAACACTGAGTGACTGAGTTCGTTTCTAATTTCAATTGCAAAATAGTTTTATTGCAAGTATGACTCTAAAGGTTTTGGCAGAGGTGAAGTGAATCTTTGTCGGAGTCAAGCGAGTGGTTTACACACTTTTTCGGTGTTTCTTAATACTACTGTGCACAATGCTTGATTTTATTGACGCTGATCTTTAGGTATATGTCAAACAATTTATAAAACCATCTGTATTAATTACTGTTCTATTTTCACACTTCCTACAAGATAAACAATAATAGTAACTGGCCACAAAAATTCCATTTGTTGTTTATTTAACAAATTATAGCTTCTATAAACGTCTGCAAAGATTCAAGCCACAATCCCTATCAAACCATCTGAAATTACGCCCTACATAGTCCAACAAAGTCATAGAGATCAGAGTTTTAAGTGTCTGACGGCCTCTTATTAGGCCAATGAATTAAGGGTTACTTCAGATAAAAACAACACCTCTGCCATTAATTATAATTATCGATCCCAGCTATACTTACGCTTTAATCCCAACATGAAAAGTTACATATTATTTGAAACTATTCGAGTTTTGCCTGGTCTAATTGTGTGTAAACAACTTCAAGTGATTTCAAAAATTCAGTGTTGTATATCAGTGATCATGCCCAATTGCATTTGCTCTTTACCTATAACAGAAAAGCACATTGCCTTGTACTTAGCATATTGTATAGTTCGTATTGAAAAACCACTCTAAAAGAAAAGAAAACCCTGGAATCAGGGCGAAATCCCATTGCCTTGACGTTCATAGATACATTCTTGAAACACCAGCATTTTAACAAAATTAATCCCGGTATCCGATATCTTGCTTTGTTTCTGTTTTCAACATAATATTCTAATGAATGCATGCTTATTGAGCAACTACAACGATTGTTTTCTTTGGAGCCTGTACTGCAGGATCACAAATTGTATTGCAAAATTTACAATTTATATGCCGATTATTAAATACCAATAGCAATAAGTTGAGCCGTTCTGTAAGAGCATTAGTACTGTACTAAATTTTTTATTGAATTTTTCTAATGTGTTTTCGTTTTCTTTCAGCCACTCCACATGTCCCCAGGTATTACATTAGTCCATTGCTCATGAATCGTGAAAGACTCCAAGATGTTTTGAAAGATGTTCAAATCGAGAAATATGATGCTGCAAAGAGCCCTGATGACAGAGAATGGTCAAGTCAGTGGCCGGTACAGGCTCCATTTAACCCCTACTTGGTGCCTTTACCAATAAGGTGTGTGTGTGAAGACCATACTTACTTGTAAACACCTATTTATGTCCATGAGGCATTTAGCATTGGTGTTGGAAAAAAAAAATTTTAATTTGGTTTATGCTTATGTTCCACAGAATGGGATGGGCTCAAAATAACTGTGTTATGCCCGACAAGTTTGCCAATCTTGAGCTAGTGAAGGTCCAAAACTTTCTTCATCTCACACCACCTGCGATTAAGAAGCACTGTGCCAAACTAAAACGTGAGTATTTCGTTTGAATACCTATGTACGTATTTACAGGACATGAAATGGATTAATAATTTTCACCCTGCGTGGTTTTATTTTTACATTAGTATTACCAATTTTTGGGAATATCTCTAACTTTCAAATGAATTGTGAAGTTATGATTATTATTGGTTATAAATTATGTGCTGTTTTGTTTTTAGAATTTTGCACACCATTTCCTGAGGAACTGAAATCAGATGTAGCTTGTGAAAAAGCTTATCCAGTTGAAACGCACAGTGTGGATTATGTATTTGCCAGCAGTACTCCTCGAACACCCAGGGCACGCGTGATCACAAAACAAGTACATACTGTTTATAAAAAAAAATATAACAAAAGTGAAAAAGTTTGAAAAGTTCAAGGCTTAAGCCACTGGAATACTCTACTTAATTGCTTTTCATGAAACAAAACTGAAAAAAGCACAACTAGAGCGTAATCATTTCTTGCAGATACGTTTGTGCAATCTTGTTTTAAATGAACATGCAAGGATAAAAATGATTAAAATACTGGGTGATGAGCGATATGATAGGAATACTGACATTGCAACAATCAAAGTTGAAAGGTGTCCAACACAACAACAAAACAAAGATTTTTGTGACTATGTTTTAACAGCTTTGTATTTTGAATCATGGGTAAGTTTTCATGCACTAATTTTTTTGTAAAATTGATTAAACATTACCAACACAGCATTCCTAAATATTTTGTGTTATGTGGCAGTATGGCAAGAATGCCCAATCGCATTGCCGTCAGTTGTAAGTTACTTTCAACTTCAAGCAAACCTTTAATCTGGGTTATTGCTTTTGTTGGTCGGTGGTGTGCAAAATCTTTGAAGGTGTTTTTAAACTTTATTTACAAATTATGCTCAATAGAAAAAAGAAAAGTGGGAGACACGAGAAAAAATGGATGACTACGACTACTACTACTGGTGGGAAAACAGTGTATCCCATCAAAATTTAAAACGTGCTTTAGGTGGATCTTTGGATGAAGCAGATGCGATGAAACGTGGAGACGTTGCAGCCTACAGAAAAGCTGTAACGAACATAAAACAGGAACCACAACCTGATAAACCTGGTCAAATAACTGAAGACCGAATAAGTCTATTAAACAATTACAAGGAATCGGTTTTAGCTTTATTAAATCTTAAAAAGTTGCAATAAAAATTTTAAAAGCTATTAAAATTTGAACACTATTTTTACTTATAAAAAGTATCCTTCTTTACATTACTTATATTGTACTGTAGGTTTAATAACAAACCATAATCTAAATTATTAATTTACCATTTTGAAGACTGTTTTTAAACCCTTTCTTGTTTGTTCACCTGAAAAACAGTCTTTTAGCAAAAAATAAAAACGTATTTCGCGTAACTTCACGAAAGTGTAATGATCCATCTTCAAGGATTTGGTTTGTATTTTGTTTACACTTTACAAGTACATAATACTTGGTTGCTGGTGTTAGTGCTGAGGTCCACCTATTGGAACTTCTTCTCCACACCAGTGTTGTAAGCTTGAAGCTAGCTTGACTCACTTATATCTGAAAGTAGATTTTGATTTAGGGTCGTTAAAAATATTAAGGACCCTATAATCTTTGCAAAAAGCAATTGCTCGAAAAATCCCACATCGGGTTCGCTGAAATCTTGCATGTAGGTTTAGTATGTCTTAAGTTATTATTTTTTGAATTCCCATTAAGTTAATGTATCTTTTGCGTTTGCTGTAGATCGCTAAACTATATAATTTTAGGCAAAAAGTCCAATTTCATGAATTTTCAAGCAAATTTTAGCCTAACTTGTGTATGCAACCTAAAAGTCTTTAACGCTGTATCTGCTAGGGTAACTCCCAGGTAAAAAGCAATATTGGCCTTACGGTTATTTTTTAAAACTTTACGTGGTAGCCTACGTTCAAAAATATGGAAATCACAATATTTTACGTTATTTGGGCCAAGCGCTCATGAAAATGTCAAATATGCAACTTATGTCGTGTGCTCAGGTTTTATGTACTGGAGTTGCGGTATAAGCTTAGTGAAGAGCAAGTGCAAAGACAGTCGATTTTAACTCGAAGATGAGTCGTCTGTATAGTATAAGTGTACCAAGCAGAGGGTAATGGTTTAGTAAAAATTGTGTCGCAAAGTTGGACCATCATGGTGAAAGCCAAGTAGGAGATTCTCTCTAATTGTGGATTTAGCATTTGTACCGAATGTTAGCTTGAAGCGGAGATGGTCCTCTCCTGCCGTTGGTAGGTGGTTGGCAGCATGTCACTGCCACGGACAGTTTTCTTTGACAACTGAGCTAGCCTTTGCACAAGCTCCGGTTGTCACACATTTATATTTTGATTTTTTAATTCGTGTTGCCCAAAATTCGAATTGTTCACTGGGTCCACTAAACAGGAGCAAGTGTGGTTATAATAATGCCTTGCCCAAGGGAATTACAACGGTACCGCCACTGGTTATCCAACACGGAACACGAACCGTATTTATTGCGAATCCAGCGCTCCCAAGATAGACGATCTTACAACCAATTGCCTCCGTTTATCAGCATCAGGCTGCGTATTGCATGGAGGCACCACTAATTTTTCACTACAGATATTTTATACCGTCTTGCCAAAATTTGGAACTGTTCACCAGTCCACTATACATTATAACTTTTTCGTCTAATTTATTTATTTAAGCTTACAAAGTAAATTTAACGCTCGTGCAATAAAATTGTAGTGTATCCGGGAGGGTTGATACATGAGAAGCCGCCGTTGATAGAACTCGGTTGAACTGTAGAACTCTGTGGTTATCTGACTCCTCAGAAGGTGCTCTTCCCAGAATCACAGACGGGAACTAACTGTTGTTTATTTAGCGATGCAAGCTTCCCGATAGGTCAGCTGTCTGCCGTTGCACTTTCATCAGTTTATACAAATTACTGCCTCATGATGTCATTTTAGTCTGTAGTGGAATTAGAATATACTACGACGTTAATAAAATTTATATGGACAAATTTTGACGAGTTGAATGCAAATAAAATAATATCAGAATTCTGGCTGATGCGGAAGATTTCACGACCGATAGATACGAGACTCGTTGGACATAGCAAGAACAAGGCAAGCTATTATAGAGTAACCGTGAACTATAAGTGTAACTTAATACCAACTGAAACACAACTATAATAGTTACAACGAACAATATAAACCGGATTCTGGTTTCGGTTTGGTTTCAAAAAAAAAAAAAAATACGCTCAAATTGGCTCAAAGATTCAGTTTCTGTTTGACACCCTGCTTACGACCTATTTAAATTAAACCATCACAGAGATTATCTTTTTCTTTGTGAACCTCCTTAATAACCGTGCAAATTCTAGGTGGCTATATGCATACATCGAGTAAAATGCTTATTAGTTGGATAAGTAAAATATTCGCATTGATTTGGCGTTTCAGGCTTAACCTCGCGTTAAACCGGTTCTACTGCTAATCACATCATAGTCCAGACATGTTATTGATTGTACGGCTATTGTCATACTGAGCATTGTTTTAAAAATTGTCACTTGCAGTGACTAAGCGCGATGCTTTTTCTATGCCAGAAGAGATTAGTACAGTGTATGTTGTGTAGAAATTTTCCAGCTAATGCCGTTGTGTGACAAAGAATGTTAAAATCTATTTAGAAATAAGCCTCTATTTCCTTAAACAGTTTATTGACTTCACGTTTTGTCCATAGTCATCATCTGTGGCTTATGTGGCTTGCAAGTCATCGTTGGTAAGTGATTTTTGCCGAATCATGCTGGCGCAGCATTCCAGGAAATTGTTCGTCAACTGTTTCATTTTGTTCTAGCTGCCGTACGTCATTGGATATTTACGTGTATGTCTGGAGAAAATGCTTTAAATTCAAGAATATTAGCCTCGAGTTTCGAAAATATTATGACTTTAATGATCATTACCAGCAGTTCATTGGAGTAAATGTGTAATAATTAATCAATTAACAACAAGAAGGTTGTTTTCGATCGCGTTTGAACCACAATACATCAAATGACTGAGCCGGTAAAAAATACATTGTTGTTGTCTGACACTTGATCTTGAAATCGTCCGTAATAGAAAGTACTTTGACTTTCGAGTGATAACTATGTGGTAGGTATACTATCGACGTAACTTACAAAACTTAAACGCAGATACCAAACTGTCATCGCTGTGTTTTTTCCTGACGGGGGGTGACGCAGATAAACGCAACAGTTTTTCGTGATTTCTGTCGTTTTCTTTTGATAGTCAGTAGCCATTTATTTTTATTTTGTGGAAGACTAGATTCACAGACAGTAGCTTGGTGGTGTACAGCGCACTTCAATGTGCGATTGTAAGAAAATTCCGAGGATAACTTTATTTCATTGATTAAACTATATTTAACAGATAAGAAATTCGCTTTGTTGTTACGCTTTTTTACGGTTAAGTAAACGCCAACATATGCGAAAAGTTTATCAAAGGAACGTACCATACCCATTAAGTCCTTTTTACGTTTGCTTGCTAAGCTAAACTTACCAATTGGGTTCATTGAGTGTTCCGTTTAGAGAGCGTCACGTGACTCAGCATTACTCAGCGATTTTTTGTTTGTTGATCTTATTAGATAAAAAGGCTGTCGAGCGTTCGCTTCCTAAATTCTCTGTGTTGTAAGAGGCGCGTGTGCTGGTCTGGAGGCCGTAAATAACTTGCACGCCGCTGTAATTTTGAAAAATTGAAACGAAAGGAAACCTAAATTTAACGCAAACAGAAGTGTACAGTAAAATAGGTACAGATGGTTGTGCTAGCAATTGTTTGTCAACGACTATGAAGCTCTGACGGATCGTAATGATTACTAAAATACTGCAGTATTTCATCTAATTTAGTTATAAATACTCGTTATGCTATTTACATTGGTTACATAACTTACATTGCCTACATTTATTGCAATAGTAAATAAGTTATATCGTTACTTTAGTTAAGCTATACGTAACGGAAGACGGTGCTTTAAGGCTTAAGCTATAAGCTTATGAGCTTCAAGCTTAACAACAACAATTAAAGCAAGTAGAAGTAGGTTTCTTAAGTTATTTGTTGCCGTACTTGTTACTGGCAACCTAGATTAGTTACACAGTAGGTATACATTACAGAACTAAAAATAAGCTCCGTCTTGGTATACAAAATGGTGTACAACTGTACACCCTAAAGTGACTGCTGTACGGAAAGTATAAGGTCACGAAGCTCGTTGTCCGTACTATACACTAAGAAAGGTTTATGAAACAAGTTAATTTACTTTGTCTAAGACTAGGTCTAACGGAAGCTTGATTAATTAATTATTATTAAAGCCAAAGTGCGATTCATTTCGGAGCGGATAACACAACAATGTAACCCACAGTAGGTTGTAGAAAGAATAGGCAACAAGTACTTCATATGCCATATGGCTACGCAATTGAACGAAAGGCATAAGGCGACCAACAAGCTTGAGTTTTTTGCGACCGTAAACAAGTAATTGCTGTAACATTAAATATTTTAGTACTAAATTTCGAAACCGTGAATCTTTTTCATACACAGGTCCTTTACCACCTGAAAATAGTAGTTCTGTTTTCTTGGTCATCCTACTTGACGACGTCTGAAATAGCATTATCACGAAAATGGCTGGCATGGGCAACGGCAAACATTTGGAGACTGGTGAGTTAGCTACAGGCTGCCCATAGAAAGACGTTGTGGCAACACCAAGTGTTGTATGTTTGTTATTTCTTTATGTTTATGCATCCTGATACGATACATACTTGACATTTGCATTTTAGGTGAACCGCGACCATCACCCCCCGGAAATGACGTGCTTCGAGTTTATGGAATGAAATTTTGTCCCTACGTTCATAGACTTAAACTGGTGTTAGCCGCAAAAGACATATCGTAAGAACGCTTCGATTAATCATTAACGTATAATTCGCTTTGACTACACACAATACAGTTGTACCCTTTAGGAGTAATTCTTTTGTGTAACTCGCCAATCTTTTGCATAATATCATTCACTCTTAAATCAAGATTTAGTAAATTGTAGATACTCCAGCCTCCTTTAACCAGTCATATTCTATTCAGGCACGAAACTGTCAATATTAATTTATCTAAGAAGCCAGAGTGGTACTTTGATATAAATCCGCTAGGAAAAGTCCCTTCCATTGAGAAGAATGGCATTATTCTTTACGAATCTGACGTCACGTCATATTACGTCGACGAAACCTACGCAGGGAAGAAGCTGGCCACGGTCGATCCACTGAAGAAAGCGCGTGAGCAGATCCTACTAGGAGCTTGGGGCAATGTGAGTTTATTTTTGTAGCAAATTTTTTATAATAGTTTTCAAAAAGAGTTACTTTATTGCGGAAATCTTTATGTTCTTCATCTCTACGAAGATATACAGTATAGAACATTGAGCATGGGCGTGCAACTATTTATCGCAATAGGTCACAACGTACAAGTGTAGTGATGCTGACGGCCAGGCAAAATTTTAAAGTATTTAAAAATATTGGCCTACTTGATGAAGTCTGTGCGGGAAGCAGGCCATATAACTACATAAGTATGTAATTGTAGGTCCCGCGGGCCGCCTTGTGACCCGCAGGTCGTATGTGTCCCGCGGGCCGTATGTTGTACGCCTCTGATTTTGAGTATCGCATGAATTAAAATTTAATTCAAATTCTGTTGTGTTTACTTCAATTCTGTATCAGCGTTAATTCGCTTACATCAGCATAAACGTCTTGATAATAATATTTGCGAATCGATATTTCTCGGTGCTGTGCTATAGGCTTATCGGTTAAAATGAGATCAATATTTTAGGGTACTTCCGGCTTTTACGGATACTTGAGGAGCAAAACACCTGAGGAAAAGGATGCAGCAGAAACAAAGATACGAGCCGGGTTTAAAGTTGTTGACGACTACTTGAAGAATGGCAACCAGTTCGTTTGCGGCAGCGGTCCAGGCTTTACCGACTACATGATTTGGCCACACCTGGAAAGGGTAGCATTGGCTGTTCCTTCGATTCTGAAAGAGTATGCTTTACTTCAGGCCTACTTCGACCGAATGGGCGAAGACAAGGCTGTGAAAGCGTGCAGGCATTCTGTTGACCACTACAATCAGTTTATTGAAGGCTACGCGAAGGGTAACGTGGTGTATGACATTGGCACCGTAGAAGCTTACTAATTGCGGCCACCAAATATTTGTAGTTGCAGAGTTAAAAGAAATAAATTCATCAATGAATTACTGCATGATATCTTGTTAGGCAGTTTTGTATCTTACATTACTGTAATATAAAAACAAACGTTTATGTGTTGGTAGTAGGCTATGTAATTCATGTAAAATGTTTTTCAATATAAGTGCATGGACAAAATTCTACATGAAACATATTTGCCAGTTTAAAATGTTGACAAATGCAAAAATGACCAATCACGATTAAGCAAAATCTCTACAGCACAAATAAACGGAAAAGAAAATACGGTCAAATCCCTGATCTCCTTTATAAACGAACATATATAGTCAATATTTTAGTGTGCATACAGCTTGATTATTGTCCACATTATTTGACAAAATCAATAAAAATGGAGTAGCGTATAGAGCATGTGTGCAATATTCATTAGCCAGAAAAGTTGGAGTAAATTTCGAACGATGCGAGATACTGGTGCAATAACTTGAAGCATAGTTTATAAAGTTCCTGAAATAAAAAGAGTCATTATCAGCCTTGTTTATAGCACGCAATTAATATTTTTGCAAAACTCTAGCAGATGACAAAGTGTATCAACAGAATTGTTTCTTTACTCACCACACTTGGCACCATCCCTGGTTTCATATCTCTCAAGTCCTTCACTGCGCGGAAGACGTCAATCCTATGTTCCGCTTTCAACCTTTCAATTAAGTTCATCAACGCGCAGAATACGCCAGTTCGACCGATGCCATCCCTGGAAATTAAACGTTCAAGCACGTTGTGAAGTTCTTGTGAATGTGCTTCCAACACAACATAGGCTACACAACCACGTTGTACAGTCGGTACCTGCAGTGGACAAGCATAAGGCTCTCAGTATAGTTATGGAGCAATCCGACGTCGGTCACGACATTTATTATCTCTTGTAAATCGGGTTCATTCTCGTCCATCCATGCTTGATAGTGGATATGAGTTACACGTCTCTGTATACAATGACGGCTGATTTACGCTATATACAGTAGTGGTTTAATTTCTAAGCTGGTAGAGTACCCTATGTGTGTGATTTCGCTTCTTTTTAAACACGTCAACCTGGACATTTTTATATTCTTTTCAAGACATTTTGTAAAGAACTTGCACATAGAAACCAGCTTGCTTACTTCCTGACATTTACGTTTACGCAAAACTTAGCTCATCGCTCACCGTGACAGCTTGATGCGTCAAGTCAATTTTACGTACAGTCACGTGACGGCGCGTGTCATCCACTGAAGACAACTTTGCTTCAACGTCACCGAAAACTTGAGAGCTTCCTTTCTCAAGAGACCAGTAGCAAGGAGTTTGATTCTAAAATAAAAATGTTTTATAAAATTCTTGTAAATTATCCTACTCGTAGAAACCAGGAGGCATTCAGTATATATTAATGTCAGCGCAATCATCGTATATGTCATCAACGATGATATATACATGATGACTCATCATGTATAGAGCCTAAGCGAGAAACAAACTTCTGGCTGGGTCAGTCAAATTACCAATAAAAGCATCTGTTTCTTAGTGTACAACCTACTTGTAAAACATGTTAAAGCTCTTTAAACATTAAAGATAGCAGTATTAGCAATTTTCATCTTCATAAATACTCACAAAGTTTTTGTCTATTGGCGAGAGAGCAACTATGACGCTAACATTCTGGTCGAAAACACATTTCCATAAAACGTTTACTTGGTTTTCGTGCGGGCCCTGAGAAGCAATGAACGCAGAAAAATCGCTGTATCCCTAAAAACAGGTGGTTTTGGATTAGGAACGTTATTAATTTATTTAATGATAAATTGTTGTTAAATTGGTACGGAAATTTGTTACTACAAGTTGCGAAATTTGTTTAATTAAAAAAAAGAAAATTCAAAACCTGCAGATAAGCAGCATTGTAAATTCCCTTAACTTCCGAATGTTCATCTTAAAATAAAAATGTTAAAACTTAGAAATTCTGGATTTTGCATTTTGCCTGAATCCTGAATGGTCGCCTATATTATGCCTACATATAAAAACTATAAGGTACCTGTACCGAATAAGGCCCACCTAACACTTTTTTGAAAATAACTCAAGAACCATAAATGAGAATAGACTGAAAAATCGTATTCTATTAGTGAGGGTATATGACTACAACATATTAAAACCACAATACCTGACAACCCCCCAAAAAATTTTTATAAAGAAATTAAAAATTCCAAAAAATGGGCCTTATTAGGAACATAGGCTCCTAATAAGGCCCACCAATTTTGTGAGTATTTTTATTCAAAACATAGTAATAGACAACATATAACATTATTAGAAATTTCACATTTTAAGTTGTATAAACATTTAAAAAGATTCCACTAGGCGCATCAAAGTAACTGCAACAATTTGCCAACTGATGACTGGAACCACTCTTGAAGTCTGGACATCAATTAGCCAAGCATCTTGTATGGGCCTTATTAGACGCATGTGGCATCCACGAAAAAAATGTCACATTTTTATCATCAGAAAAATTTTAGCAAAAAAAAGTGCATTATCCTTTTCAACACTAAGTTGGTTGTTACACGAAAACTTCAGCCGGCTGACAACAGTTCATTTAACCGGCCAAATTCTCACTTACTTTTTTTCTAAATTAACAAAACCACCTTAACTGCAAATATCAAATTTTTGTTGTGCTCTAGCGAATCGGTTGATCACGTGACAGGGATGAAATCTGGTAAAAGGTAAACCATCATGAATTTATATTAGTTTTTATGTAGGGATAAAATCTTTCATTTATTTGCACGGGTTTGCGAAATATGAGCAATGGGCCTTAATAGGGACCGGGCCTTATTCGGTACAGGTACCTTATGACTTACATTTAGTGCGTTTTAAAATAATAAATTCCATTGGCACAAAAGATCCGAGTTTTATAAAAGGTAAGAGTTTTGAGAAAAAAAAAACTAAAACATCTTTTGAAATTAAGAAATTTGTCTAAACGCTACCAAATTGAAAAGAGTTTCATGCGTTCAGTGTACATACAACAACTGCTGTGATCATTTTTCTTATTTAAGTTTCCTGCATCAAGTGTTGCTTGCGATGGTGGAATGACATCAAGTTGTTTAAACTCGTTCTTAGATCTTAACAAACATTTTTTAAATTGGATCAAATTTACAGCATCCAAAACTTTTAAAAAAATGTGACCATTTTTTGATAACTCACACTTCTGCAAGTTGGTTCATCTTCGATCCTAAATCATTTGCATCTATGTCCGTAAATCCACAGACATGTACCTCGGTTATCACTTTGTAAAGAAAGGCATATTGTTTCTGAAAAATTTTCGGCATTCATTAATGATTAGCAAAGAACTTCTGCTTGATTGTTATTTTCACCTACTTCCGTCTGAACCATCTCACAACGTTGTGTCCTCATTTGCATCACAGTAGAGTATACGTCGATTAAATCTTGTGTCTGCATTTGTCTTATCAAGCTATGAATAGCAATCAAGGTTCCGGTTCTACCAGCCCCGGCACTGTCATGCAAAGTGTGTCGTCATTTGTTATAACCACATTGGTCTATTGTTTATACTCAACTACCGATCAACAATCTTTATATCAATTCCTAGCAGCCTAAATAAATCTAAATACTTGCATTACTATATTTGATAAACACGATACATGTACAGTCGTGTATAAACATTAACCATTACTGTAAAATAAGTTATAACATCCCTTAATGATTGACCTAATAAACCACACCTGCAATGAACCACAATGGGCGATCCAGGGTATTGCTCATGTGACTTTATCATGGCATCGTGCAGTCTCAGTATTCCAGTAGTTGTTACAGGGACGCCATGATCAGGCCAGCCAGTATACTGGAAGTGGGTTATGGTTCGTGGTGGGGCCTCCAAAAAACAATGTTGTTCAGTTCATTGTAACTTCCAATTGTTAAAGTAGCTTTTGTAGTCACGTCAAAAGCAGAAATGCTTTGGTCTTGTTATTTTGTACTTGAAGAGCACATATGTTGGCAACATTAAATAAATAACACTTTTTAGTATGAACACGCCAGCGCAATATATAAGCATATCTTGGAACACGTAAGCTTACTTCGGGTTCTCTCTTGTTTGTCATCTTAAAATTTCTCACAATATGAGTTCCATTCCAAACAGTTTCTCTCGCAGCAGTTACAGTCAAACTTCCATGCACCTTTGTGGTGTTTGGTACAGGCCAGTAACTCGCACATTTTACCTGAAATGACAAACGTTACCAAGCAACTGCAATAGCCAGCATTTGTGTTGCGTATAAGCACGTGGGTACACGGTGTAAATAAACTAACTTTTCCATTTTCAGCCAGTTTTGTTACCATCACCACAACTCTGCAATCCTTCTGCCATATCATAGCCCAGAAATGTGAGATGGTTCGATCGAGTGGTCCTTGTGTTGCAATGAAGTGATTAGGTAAATGGTAACTCTGCAAACCAATTAAGTTAGCTTTTATATCACTACATTGCTTTACAGAATTAAGCATAACTATTAATCAGAATTTGCAGTAATGGTATGATTATTTTATATGTAATTCTGTTTGCTAGTAGTATATGTGGAATAGGCTTATGCAAAAAACTTACATCAACGTACGATGCATTTATGTAGTCATTTGCAGTGTCTGCTTCGGTTTCTGGTAATTTTAAGATCACTCTATTGCCGTCATCTAAAGCAACGAGCATTCATCAACTAATAGCATATGCTGTTGCACGTCGCATTATAGAAAGATTGATATTTACGTAATAAATCACGATTTTCATTTGACATTTACACATCCTAATGATATTTAAGCTATAGTTTTTACATGGTACAATGTTCTTGTATCTGTTTTGCTTCTTATGTTTTTCAAGAGCCGCAACTTGTTTTGTTTCAACAATGTTTGCCGCCGAAAGCTTAATTCCCTGAAATAATAGCAAATTAATGTTTTCTATTTCTTGCCCAATTACTTGTTCTCAATTTGAAATAGAGAACGTGCATCTAAACATCAGCAATATAATGACTCATATCACGCACAGACGGTCTTACCTTAAATTCTTCCGTCAAAGTTTTACTTCCCGGAGCTGTGAGGGAAAAATAAACTTTCTTTAGATTCACAAGGGGAATAGCTTTCGTGGCTTGAACGTTTTCTCCAGGTTGAATGTTCTCGTATATTGTAGATTTGATAGGTTCCGCAATTGTGGCTAAAAAAACTTTTTTCTTTATAAAAATACATAATACGGGCACGCATACGGTGTAATGCAATATGGTGCAGCAATAATTGTCTACCTGGTTGAGTTGAAAGCTCTACATCATTTAACGGAAGACCATTTATTGCATCTTTTGATCTTCTCTTTCTGAAATTGTAACAATTTTAGTTAACAACTGGTTAAAATAGACTTGCCAATTCAAGGTACAAAACATAAAACTCGTACAATACCATATCAATGTTCACAGTATATATAGGTTATGAAGCGTTTATCTGCAGTAACTTGTCAGCTTGTTTCTCAGTATTTAGTTGCATATGGTTTATATTCAAATAAAATCACTCATTGATAATAATTTTGATGTATTTTTGCAAGAACTTGAGCAAACTTTGCGAGTTTGCAACGCGTCAGTCGTCAACTTTACAAAATGTCTAAATTTCACTAACCTTTTATAAATGAAAACAACCAAGCATGCCACAATCAAAATGACAGCCGCAGCTATTCCGATCAACCAGTATATATCTATTCATAGCAAACGCTTTCAAATAATGTATTATGAAACGGTTTAACATGCCACAACTACAGCTATTAAACTTAACTATAATTTTCAATGGTGACATAGATAAGTTTAAGAACTATTAAATATATTTTAAGACAAACACAGGTTAAGTTTAGCCTACATTGAAATATACATCATTTCATTAGTATTAGCCAAAATTAGCTTAAATGTTTGAAACAAACTTTTTGAAAGCAAAGTTGGGCACATATTTGGAACTAACTGAACATTTTCATTTTACCTTGTGTTGGCTGAGTTGTTTTCTGGATCTTGATAACTGTTATTTGGCTAGCCATAAAGCCCACTGACCCGTTGTCTAGTGGAGTAGAAGTGACCAGATAGAAACTGCAAAATGGTTAATGAAAAAAATTCAGAAAAGGTGAAAATCCGTATAAAGAAGCTTATGAGCTTAAATTATTGTGTCAACCATTAAACATCGTTACACATGTTTATATTTTATGAAACCAAACCAAACGTGTTGATGAGGGTAAGACCGTTTTGTTTTCAGTGATTTGTTCATAAACAAGATTCAATATAAAACCATCAAAATAAATACCTGTAATATTTATTTGGAGTGAGCATCACATTGGTAGCATTGTATATTTTTGTCGTTGATTTATTGATGGTTGTCGTTCTTCTCGACCTTGTACTGGTTTGAACTGGGAAGGAGGTTACGTTTGTAAGGAGATTGACGTCACAACTTGTTCTTCGTCCATCTCCCACTTTTACTTTTATCATCGACTCAAGTGAACTGGATGGATGGGAAATATTAACATAATTTAAGATTTTACGAATGATGTTTGCCATTTTCAATATGGAACTTGCAAGCTTGTTTTGCCTGTCACTAGACCATGATAATAATTCTTGATTGAAATGTATTCAGAAACTGCGTGTACTGAGCGTAGACTAAGCCCTCGGCAAGAAAGGTAACTTAAAAACACTACTAGTCCTTCGTCTATTTAATGTATGATCAATTGATCAGGAATAATTCAACTTCACATTTTCCCACAATGTAAATTTAACGCATTCTTCTTACCCTGGCATTGCTAACGCAAGGTATGGTTGTCCCGGTTCCACGGCATCAGCTTGCTTCAATGATAATTCGTCTAACAACGAGTCGGAGAAATTTGCTGGCCCAGAAATATCTTGGTCTTGATATTGGCCAACGAGAAAGTAACAGCTAAATGGAATGAACTATCCTTTAAGCATGCACGGCTTTTAAGTTTTTGATCAATTTTCGTTGTTCGTAGTTAAAGTATTTGCAACGAGTTTTGTGTTACTGCAGACAACAGTGTTAACTTATTGATGAAATTGCAAGTACTTTGTTTACACAGGTTGAAATTTTTGCAATCTCATGCACTTTGAGAATCTTTGCTGTACAATAGTTCAGGAAACAGTTTTTTTTAACCTGATTGGTCCGTTTGTTTCATCCGGACGAGGAAATATTATCGATACATCATCATTGGACTCTTGAGCAGTCAGAAGTTCTGGCAGTGACATTGGAACTGTTAAAATATAGTTGTTGTAATACAATGCTGCATATTTGATAATGCTTCAGTTTCATTTCTTTTATTTATGCTGAGATACTTTTTTGCATCTTACCGCTTCTTGGTGAATTACATTCTCCATTTGCATGGACAAACTCGCCGTCTCCTGCACAGGATTGGGCAAATATCTTCATTTTATAAATTCGATTTGGAAGAGTTTGAAATAAGTTGGATCGCTTGTCCAATGTAGAATTGATTATTTCGTTTTGTTCTTGGAGTGCGTCAGTAATGCTCGCAGCGTCTTGTTCTTTTGTAAAACTTGGGGTTTTACTCACTTGAATCTGGAAATTGAAAAAGGAAGCTTTTGTATAACTATACACACTTTGATGATAAGTTGAATATACGAAAAACGAAAATGTATCCCTTACGACGAAATTTTGCAATGTTGGAATGGTTTCTTCAGGCCATTTCCATTCCACCAAACAAGTTCCATTTTCAGGATAAAATAAGACAGTTGCGTTTGGAACCATGTGAGGAATGGCGTAACCAGTTATCACTTCTTGGCTGGTTTCAACGGATCTGGTGCAAAAATTGCTGGCCAACGAAACCTGAAAGTAATTGGAGACTTTTCCTTCCAACCAACATTTACATTGGCAATGGAGTCTATACTTATGAACTTTTATTACCAGTTTTTAAATGTCAAAATATATTATGGTATAAAATATCATTCATCTTATTTTGTCAAGAGTTGTAATTATCTTGTTACCGAGATGTTGTATTTTGTTCGTGGCTTCAGATTTGTAAACGTTTTTGAATTATTTTCATTGTTCTGACTTATTCTTTGCGGAACTAAAAATGTATGGTCTGTGAAGCTGCTGAGTGCCGATACCGTGATACTGTGATTTAATCCCACATTGCTTGGATTCAAAATAACTGTTAAAGTTTTATTTGATTCTGTCGTACAAGATTGAGTTTCAACGACGTAAGAAAGTTTTCCTGCAGCAAATAATTTCTGTTTGATTTAATAATTCTTCACAACAAATTCAACTTTGATGTCATATGAAAATAAAATTAAACATTAAATACAGTAACTTAAATTTATACAGAAACCCCTGTACGTTTTTATTTTTGGTCTACTGTACCTGATACTTCGCAGATGTAGTTAGCTTTATGGGTGCCCGATCCTAAATTTTTCCACTTCCAATTATCATGGTAGCTCATGTAACCATAGTCAGTCCAATTTTCAGTTCGAATGTCATTTGACCAGTTTGTATAGTTAACAATTTCATAATTTGGCCAAATCCATGAGCCATTGTCCAATCTTTTTAAACCAATCCAAGCTATTGTAGCAGAACATAAACAATAAACATACATGTTCAATTAAACTAAACTCTTATTAGCGCAAGGTACTTTTACACAGAACCTCTTCCTCGCCAATCTAAATTTGTCAACTTCATTTCCAACGAGCTTTGAGTGAACGCATCACGAATGGAAGCAAGATTTCCTCCCACTTTGTTGCAATCGTTTTCTCTTTCAAAGTAAGTCAGATTTAGGTCCGGGGATTTAAACATGTAATAACTTTCTCCAATGACGTCATATGGTTCTGCACAAGACAGAAATAAAATCTTTGTTTATTTACGCGTCATCAACCACTATTTACGTATTTGGTTTATGAGGTTATATTAGTAACAGCCACAAGATCAACTATATTAAGTGTACCTTGGTTCACTGTGAATTCATGAAGCTTGCTTTCTGTCAAACTATTTTTCAACCAACAAGAAATTGTAGAAGGTCCCAAACATAATCCTGCAGTTTTCACTTTTAACCGACTCACAATGACGTCACCGGATTTTTCATTTATCACTTGAAAGATTGACCCGTCGGAAGGAATATTACTTTCTGAAGAAGTTTGACTTATTTTCCAAACAACTGTTGTTGGCGGGACCACAACTACTTCACATGTGAGCGTAAACTGATCTCCTGTCACAGGATACGTCGATGTTGCGTTTAAAAGTTTTGCTGGAACTAAAGGAAATGTTAGTAATACAATGGATGATGCGATCTAGGAGTTATATACTTTTAAATTTATTTCAGTATTTAAGATACCTTGACAAATATAATATTTTTGTTTGTTGCATGTGGCATCCACCCAATAACCAAGTCCATTTGTATAGCCATTGCCGAAGACATCTACAGCACTGACAGCCAAACAATATGGTGGAGATCCGCCACAATTCGGTTCTGTTCGATACCACTGTTGATATCCATTGCTGTTTTCATCTCCCACGTTTGATATGGAGTCACCATTGCCCCATTGATACCGACATGTCCAACTTCCTGCGATATCTTTTGTTTGTAGGCCACTGGTGTAGTAACCTGATTGCCACGTTCCCCCAAATTGGCCAGTATTTATATTTCCTTGCCATTGTCTCAACAGTTCGGTTATATTTCCTTGAAGTTCTTGAGACAAGATATTTACAAGTTTTCCGTTCATACCTTCACAAGCTGTCTTTGCTTCGTCCCAAGTTTTTAGAGAATCATTGAAAAGCGATATATTGAATCCATTGTGTTGAAACGTGTACTCTGAAAATGGTAATTCAAATTAATTTAAATTAAGTAGATTGTTTGGAATATTTTTATTTAGTTTAGAAATTGAACTTTAGTCACGAAACTTACCAACTTTAAACCAGATTAATGTTATAATTTAACGTGGTGTAAGGGTCGTTTATACTTGCCTCCATAACAATGTGAAATGACGACTAGGACAAGCAAGAAGCATTTACAAGTGTATAATAGTGTTTGATGTAAATGCATTCTTAAGAACGTTGTTGTCATCGCAAATACAACAACGCTACCGTAAATTGTGCTTATAGGGTGTAAGCTTTGACTTTCTCCAACTGTATCACATTTGCTTGAATTAGGTCTATAAGTAGAGCTTATTTACTTTTGATCTTCTTGCCTTAACCTGCAAAGCATGTTCAACGTTATATTCCAAGGTAACTAACTGACAACAACATTTTCCTTTTACGTGGTTGTCGAAACTCGCTCAACATCATTTGTACGCAGGCCTGCTCTGCTCACTCCGCATTTTGTGTTATATGTTTCAAACATCATCTGGTCGTCTTAATACTTATGGCTCAGTCATCTTCCTTCTATTCTCGTACAGCTACTTTCCAGGTTCGTGACCAGATAACTGCACGCCAAGAGCCTTTGTTTTGCGGAAACTACTCTGTTTTCAGTGACGTCATTTTTTAAATTGGTCGCAACACCAAACTTTACGCTCACTTAATTTGACGTAATAAATCCGACGGTTTTCCGGCAATGAAAGATATGTAATGTTTATGTAATTTATAGCTAGAACAGGATAACATTATTGACGTCGGAATAAGTTCCAATTGGCATTGTTTTTGTATATATTATTATTGGTTTTATTTGACGATGGAGATAGTTTTAATCCAAATTTTCGAATGTTTTTTTATGTTGAGTTTAATTTATTTGATAAAACTGCAAAAGCTTCGGAACTTTAAATTGCGGTTTTACAAACACTAAAAACTGTCATGAATTCGTTTGAAATTTGCAAACCTGATACATTAATTTGTTCACTCTTATACAATAATAGGTTTAAAACCGAATCCGTTACTGAATATTTCCACTAAACACTTATACATAGGATTAGGTTGGCTGTCTATGGTATCCTGTACACTGTACAGTACACTGCTTCCGTGATATTCAGTTATTGTTGCCAGTTCTACCGATATACCAACGCATCAGTTTTGTAAATACAGTACTTTCACTATTCTACGAGAAAAAATCGATAAAACAATACCCATTCTCTAATCTTATTACCGCTTATGTCTTATAACTGGCTACGTGACCTATACTTAGAATGAAATAATCACATTCTTGTGTAGACTAAATCAACTTCCGTGTACAGTTTACAGCATTGATACGTCATTTCTGTGTGTCATTAATGACAATTCGTACAGTTTACGCCAAATTTGCAGTTTAAATCTCGTTTTGTCACACAATGAGTCACTTTCCATAAGACTCTTTCACTTGCCCCAACATAGCTTACGTTTCACAATTCGTGTGTTCTTGTTTGCACCTCTTTGTCATGGCGTGTTTTTTTTCTGCATCAAACATATGGCATTATTTTGATTATTGCCTCAAATATGCCAGGTATGCCTTAAGATATAATATACTACAGGCTCGGTTTGTTATTAGATTTATTTGTTTGTATTGTGTATTGTTTTTTCCTATTTTTGTAGCACATTTTTGGTGGAATGCATATGGACCACTCTATAGCTACTTTGGTTCTGGCGGATATGCTTGCATCAATTCATTGTGACACAGTGTGCAAACGATGATTTATGTTTTATAAATAACATTGCACCTTTGCTCGCAATACCACCAGGAAGTAGTGTCAGAACAATGAAACCCCATTTTTCATAGCATTATTATACTGTATAAAACACTCTATTCTTCAAGACGAATCCCTATATGCATGTTCAAATAACAGTTTGCTTTTAGGTCTTATATGCGAGACGTTTACAGTTTGAAATATGTGCAACAAATCGCCTCATGCCTCGTAAACGTGTTTCGAGAACCGCTGCATATTCTTTCATGATCCCATAATACCTAGCACTCTAATGCAAAGTCGTCTTGACAAATGAGTCGCATATATATTACAAGAATCTCGAAAATCGGAAACCTTGCATGTGAAAGTTTTTCGTGGGCACATTGTGATTTACATAATAAGCTAATCACTTAAAACCGTGTATTTTTTGTTCAAAAGCAAAATGTCTTACGCTTGGATCTGTTTGATGCAAAAACCGTAGTTAAATTAACGTAAAAGTAGAATTTCATTTCAAAACAATTTGGAAAAACTAACCTTTTAAATGAGTAAATAAAATAATCTTAAAACTTTCAAAATTTGTTGAAGTTTTATGCAAAGCTTGTTCTGTTTGTTGTGTGAGATCGTCAATAAATATTGTTGAGATGAAGGGTGTAGTCTAATCACTAGGGATACGAACCGCCGATACGAACCCAAACCCGAATAGATTCGCCGAATATGGCCTTTATGAAAGATTCGGGCGAACACGAATACCAGCAATGGCGAACTAAATACAACATTACTTATAAATTTACTGACTTTTGTTAAAAATGATGATCCAATTTCCCGACAATGCTAAACTAGAGTCAACAGTACTTACAATGAAGGTCTTTTTCCTAACGATTTTGCTTTTTCAATCGTTTTTAACCACTACTTTTCGAAATAAAGCGGTTTTTTATCGATTACATCATGTTACAAGCAAGACTTGCCAACATTTGGATGAAATTTTAATGTTTGGTTCTAATACGAATAGATTCGGGATTCGTTTGTGTCGACCTTCAAGATATTCGGGTTCGCATCACGAACCGAAATAATCTTCCTCGCGGCACATCCCTACTAATCACAGTATAGTTGGTGCCGCGGTGCAACCATTAAATGATAATCTATACCTGCTGTAAAAACGGTTGCGATATTCCAGTAACAATAAATGGTAAATAAATCATGATTCAAGAATATTTGTCACATCATTGTCATACAGGTATCCATCCTTTACCGTGGTTCGGCACAATATAGTAACTCATTGTTTGCTTTCCAGTTAGGGAAGTTTTGCTTATTCGAGGCGTTTATGAGAACGTTCATTATTATTGATCACTGTTGGTTTTTTCATTTGTTAACTCACCTATTCGTTGTTTATGTTGTGCGTGGTTGCACGTCCCTATTCTTCGATTGGATAAATATTTTCTTCTCCATAAACTGTTGACATGTTTTTTGTTTCTATGTTTTTATTTATTTTTTTTTGCGTTCTTGCTGGCTTTTATTTTGTTGTATAAACTCAAACAAAGCTCATCTACTGCATTGAACCATAGATATAATATGAACACGATTTATAAACGATATGGTGTTTATATTATATCTATGCGTGTAACCCACTTGTTAAGCTAAATATGTTTTCCTAAATTGTTTAACTGTTATCCATGGTACGTACGTAACGTAGTTGCTTATGCATTACAGTACTTGTTTCTTGCGGTCCCAAAGCCCGGAAGTGTGCTGTTGTGTGTGGGTGCAATCACGCGTGTGTGCAAACACTATGAAACCAAAATGCTTTGCCTTAATTCTTTTTCCCACTTTTACGCATTTGTTGAGACAATTTTATTTGCAACGCTTTTTCATTTTTAATATTTGCATTTTAACTCAGAAATCATAACTACAAAGACCACTTAATTTTGAAATTTTCTCTTTGCACCGTTTTACTACAAAAGCTGCTCTCCTACTTCCCCTAACATACTTTTTGAAGCTTCGCTGGATTCAAATTTCAACCTTTACTCTTCTTATTACTTGTGATATGTATGCAGTGATTTCCCACATTTTCTTCAGGATATTCTGGATGTAACCATTTACTTTATGTTCATGACCAACCGCACGTTAAACGCCTTAACGCGGTGCAAACTACCCTCTCTATTCACGTCACATTTGCGTTGCTTTTTTTCATACCTACTGTATTGTAAGTCGAGTATTTTCAAACATGCTTTTTTCGGGTTCGTAACTTTTTAAGAATGCCATATTCTATGCGTTGTCACTGATTGTCTGCACCTTTGCCCGACAAAGCTTTGTTCTGTTTAATGTGTGAGGACGTAAATAAATATTGTTGAGATGAAGGGTGTAGTCTAATCACAGTATAGTTGGTGCCGCGGTGCACCATTAAATGATAATCTATACCTGCTGAAACAACGGTTGCGATATTCCTGTAATAATGAATAGTAAATAAATCATTATTCTGGCATTTTTTTTGCTTAAAAACTTACGTAATTGGCAGAATGACATCCAAAACGTCTCTGGAGCCATTTCTGCAAAAGTTGTTCTGGAATGTCGCCTTTTTGGAAACCTCCTTAGAGTTTTATTTAGTTCTTGGTTATTTTTATTTTCATTCATTTTTCATCATTTAAGCTTATTTTCAAGACCAAAAATGAAAATTGTTTTGCATCCAACTTTCGATTCTATCTTAGCTTAATAATCTGTATCTGTGGTCACTATATCATTTATTTTATAGCAAAACTGTATGGGTTGTATTGCTTTTATAATTACGTTATTCGGCTTATTTTTACGTATTGTGTAGCATTTGTGTTTGTGATTGATCGTTGGTTTTACTATTTTTACTTACGTTGTTTTAAAGTGGTCCATTCGTTTGCCGCTTTGAGCAATTTGCACTGGTTGAGACGAACTTTGCCAAGCGCTTCCTGTACCTTTACTCAGAGTCGTAACCAAATCATCCAGCTCCAGTCCCATATCAGATCAAGTCATTTACATTTACTGCCTTTACTTGACTACGCTCAGACACGTGTATCAAACACATTTCAGCACACTCCACACATTCCTGAGGTAACAAATCAATATTACTTTGTTTTTCAATCCTTCACCGTGGTTTGGCACAGCATTATGACCTGTTGTTCGCTTTTAAGTTAGGGAAGTTTCGCTTATTTGTGGCGTTTATGAGAACGTTCATTATTATTATTGATCACTGTCGGTTTTTCATTTTTAACTCACGTATTCGTTGTCTACTTAACGCGTGGTTGCCCGTCTCTATTCTTCGATTGGATAAATGTGAAACTACTGATAAGAAAATATAAGGTGCGAAACGTGAGAGTATAACAGTCATAACTAACTAAAACCAAAATCTATTGAAACATTGATCGCATCTTATAAACAAACAATTACAATATTATAAAAACAGTAAAATAGAAAGAAATTAATAACAGTTGACGTAATTTCGTCACTCTAACTTTTTATTTGACCATAACTATTCCAAAACGCAGTTTGCAAGTAAAACCCTCAAATATTTATAATTTTATATGATAACTGCAATATCTTATTACATATTATATAAAATTTATTTCTTACTACCACCAGCTATAAGTACATGACTATGAAGCAGGTGATAAATGAAGGACTCGATGAACTATATATAAAGACTTTTTACAGGATAAAATAAACACATTTACCAGAAACATTTACGTCCACCACCCGAAACAAAGGAACTTAATTGGGAATATCCAGCTCAAAATATAAAAATGTAGATATTAGAAAATGGAAAATCCAACATTTCTAATATTGACATCAGTGTAAAGATGCTCTTCTGTTTGCAAATTCTCATAAATCGGATTGTAGTTCTGTTTATAATACAATTTATTACATATTACAAAACAGATAAAACCATCTTTATTATGGCTCTATTATAACTCATTAAGATTTTTTTTGGTTTAAAGCTTTTAAGATATTTTTAAAACTGATGAACATTAAACAAGTTGTATATAAATGGTGTAGTCAGGTATTGGCTACTACCTCAGTATTTGAGAACATATCAGCTAAAATTCTGGTCAAGTTTGAAAAAGAAGGTCTTTCTTGGGGCGGTATCTTCCAGCATGTTGACATCATGTTGTACCTATTACAAGGAATCTTAATAAAAATAGAAAATACACAAATAAGCCAGAACATAATCCAAGCGATGTTCGAGGTGTCAATGTTGAGAAATGCGTGAAAACTTGAAGACTACAATTCTCATGAACTGACAATTTAAGGTTTTGGTTGGTCATTGGCGGCCAAATTTTCACAAGTTTTTCAAATGTTCTATCAATCGACATGCAACGAAATTATTCTTACAATGGCAGGGGACAGTGAACAGGTTGATGCAGTCTGTATCCTTCATTCAATACTTTAAGCTGTAATTCACTTCCACTCAGTTCTTTATAAGGAGTGTATCCAAAGGCAACAATTTCCCACACAGTTACACCAAACGACCATACGTCACTCGAACTCGAATAAATTTGATCAAACCATGCTTCTGGCGCCATCCACCGGCAAGGCAGTTTAGCTCCCTAAAAATGTAAAATCTCTTATAACATTCATTACAAGCAAATATTATTATTCACATAAGTTTATCTCAAACCTTACTTTAAGATTCCTTTTGAAGTATACACCGTCCGATTGGTCAACTTGCCGCGAAAGTCCAAAATCCGACACTTTACATCGGTAATTAGAGTCAAGCAGCACATTTCGGCAAGCAAGGTCTCTATGTACAAGCCCAAGACCAGAAATATGCTCCATTCCCTGAAGAAAATCAGTTCCAAAAGTGAAACATATAACAGAGAAAAACGAAGATTTCTTAACCAGATCAAAATCCAAACCTGAGCAATATCTTGAGCAAATCGGATCATTTCTTTTGTTCCAATTGGTGAAATTTCTTCATATCCAGTATCTAAATTATGCTGAGAAGGTCTGCACTTTATCAAATGCTGATGTAAATCTCCAAAATGAAGAAGTTCAGTGATTGCTAAAACTTCACCTATAAACAGCACTTAAACAGCTTATAAACTTACACATGCACGTATTTATGTATTATGCAAGCATGCATTTAATGTATTAACAGATTACAAACAGGAAAAATGTCAACAATATGTGAAAGTTGATGGTTCAGTAGTTTTAAAAAGTTTCTTACTGTCATTTTTGCAAACCCCGTAAAACTGAACAACAAACGGATTTCGTCCAATTACATTCATAAGTTGTAATTCTTTCTCAAATTCATCCATTTCTGCAACAGTAATGTTTTGACCTGCATATTTCAAGAGAAAGTTTCCTTATTAAAATGTCTAACACATTTGGCAATAAAATATACTCTATTACAAATGATTTGCTTCAAAATCAAATACTTTTACCAGTATGGATTTATTTTTATTTAAGGGGTGAACGTATGCATGTTAACCATTTATGTTTTCCTTCGTTTCTTATCTAGCTTACCTTTAATCCTTTTCGCAGCAGCTTCATTGGCTGCAAACCGTCTATCTTTTATTTTCACTTTCCAAACTTCACTGAAATTTCCTTCTCCCAGTTTTTGCAACATTTCTATATCTTTCATATTTATGATAGTTGGATTTTCCACGTTGGATGTCACTTTAATATTGTTGAACTCTACTGCTGGCAGACCTGTGACCTCGAGGTATCTGTTGACCTTAAGTTCCGTTGCTGAACTGAACCAGCAGAAACATTTTTGAAAAAATATTTTCGCCTACAAAATTAATCATGTTTAGTGTAGATCTGCACTAAATTTAGTAAAGAAGTAAACTAGTTAAATAAATTGAAATATAAAATTATATCGGCTACTATTTTTTTTCAGAGTTTTAAACAAAATTAAAGATCACCTCACACAAATGCATACTCCAATAACAACCAGCAATGACCCAATTGCAATAAAAATTGGCCAATAAGAAGAGATGAAATCTTTTAACCAATTCGAAAAGAAATAAAATAAAGTTTTTTAAGTAAAACATTAAATAGGTTATGTGACATGCTACCCAGGCATTCTCACTTTTGAATGACTTGCGCAATTTCGGGTAGACTATTACACTTGAATATACTTTTAGATGGTGAAAATGCAAAATAACTTAATTAATATATGAAATATTACATATATCTTAAACATCACACAGGTTACGTTTAGCATAAAAATAAAAATTGTTTCATTTTTATCAGCAGGCTTTAGCTTAAATGTTTGAAAAAAATGTTTTTGAAAGCAAAGTTGAGGATATATTTTGAACTAACTGAACGTTTACATTTTACCTTGTGCTTGTTGAGTTGATTTCTGGATCTTAGTAACTGTTATTTGGCTAGCCACATAGCCCACTGACCCGTTGTCCAGTGGAGTAGAAGTGACCCGATAGAAGCTGAAAAATGGTTAATGGCGAAATTTCAGAAAACGTGAAAATTTGTATAAAAAAAGCTTATGAGCTTAAGTTGATGTGTCAACCATTAAACATCGTAACACATGTTTATATTTTATGAAACCAAATCTAACGTGTTGATGAGGGTAAGACCGTTTTGTTTCCAGTGATTTGCTGATAAACAAGATTCAATTTAAACCTTCAAAATAAATACCTGTAATATTTATTTGGAGTGAGCATCACATTGGTAGCATTGTATATTTTTGTCGTTGATTTATTGACGGTTGTCATTCTTCTCGACCTGGTACTAGTTTGAACTGGGGAGGGGGTTAGATTTGTAAGGAGATTGACGTCACAACTTGTTCTTCGTCCATCTCCCACTTTTACTTTTATCATCGACTCAAGTGAACTGGATGGATGAGAAATATCAACATAATTTAAGTTTTTGCGAATAATTTTTGCCGCTTTCGGTAAGGAACTTGCAAGCTTGTTTTGCCTGCCACTAGACCATGATAATAATTCTTGATTGAAATGTATTCAGAAACTGACTGTACAGTAAGGCCTTGGCGAGATAAGTAACTTAACAAACAATACTAGTCCTTCGTCTTATTGAATGTATGATCAAGAATAATTCAACTTCACGTTTTTCCACAATGTAAATTTAACGCATTCTTCTTACCCTGGCATTACTAACGCAACGTATGGTTGCCCTGGTTCCACGGCATCAGCTTGCTTCAATGATAATTCGTCCAACAACGAGTCGGAGAAATTTGCTGGCCCAGAAATATTATGATCTTGATATTGGCCAACGAGAAAGTAACAGCTAAATGGAATGAAATATCCTTTAAGCATGCACGGCTTTTACATTTTTGATCAATTTTCATTGTTCGTAGTTAAAGCATTTGCAGCAAGCCTTCCGAAAAAGCGTGGCTTTTCAAATTTTCACCCATTTAATAAAAACCTATTTTCTCCAAGATAACTTTTCTTTTTTTCAGAGTAAAATCCTAAGTTTGTGAATTTGATGTGTAAAAACTTGAAAATTTTTAAGTTTTCCTAAAACGTGCATCCTATTTACACTAATGCAACTATACGAGCGCAAAAAATATATAGGCCCAATGATACATTATAAATATTTGCAAACTCCGACAAATTCATTTAGTCGTATTTAGTTTTCACGAGAAAATTAAGAGTCATTTACCCATGCAACACTCTGCTATGTTGTCTCCTGTAAATGAAACATGATGACTGCTGAAAGCGTTAATGAATGTGTGCCATAGTTATTCAAGTTTATCTTGAATTTTGCATAATTAAATATAATATATATAATAATAATATAATAATAAAATATATAATAATAATAAATATTATATAAATATAAATATTGTTGTAATCACACAAGCACCAAACAAGTATTGTGTTACTGCGGACAGTGTTAAATTGTTGATGAAATTACAAGTACTTTGTTTACACAGGTTGAAATTTTTACAATCTCATGCAGTTTGAGAAGCTTTGCTGTAGAATAGTTCAGCAAGCAATTTTTTTAACCTGATTGGTCCGTTTGTTTCATCCGGACGAGGAAACATTATCGATACATCATCATTGGACTCTTGAGCAGTCAGAAGTTCTGGCAGTGACATTGGAACTGTTAAAATATAGTTGTTGTAATACAGTGCTGCATATTTGATAATGCTTCAGTTTCTTTTCTTTTAGTTATGCTGCGATGCTTTTTTGCAACTTACCGCTTCTTGGTGAATTACATTCTCCATTTGCATGGGCAAACTCGCCGTCTCCTGCGCAGGACTGGGCAAATATCTTGATTTTATAAATTCGATTGGGAAGAGTTTGAAATAAGTTGGATCGCTTGTCCAACGTAGAATTGATTATTTCGTTTTGTTCTTGGAGTGCGTCAGTAATGCTTGCAGCGTCTTGTTCTTTTGTAAAACTTGGGGTTGTACTCACTTAAATCTGGAAATTGGAAAAGGAAGTTTTTTGTATAGCTATACACACTTCGATGATAAATTGACTATGTGAAAAGCGAAAATCTATCTTTTACGACGAAGTTTTGCAATGTTGGAATGCTTTCTTCTGGCCATTTCCATTCCACCAAACAAGTTCCATTTTCAGGATAAAATAAGACAGTCGCGCTTGGAACCATCTGAGGAATGGTGTAACCAGTTATCACTTCTTGGCTGGTTTCAACGGATCTGGTGCAAAACTTGCTGGCCAACGAAACCTGAAAGTAATTGGAAACTTTTCCTTCCAATCAACATTTACATTGGCAATGCAGTCTATACTTATGAACTTCTACTACAATTTGTTAAATATCAGAACATATTATGGTATAAAATATCATTCATCATATCTAGTCAAGAGTTGTAATTATCTTATTACCGAGATGTTGTATTTTGTTCGTGGCTTCAGATGTGTAAAGGTTCTTGAATTCTTTTCATTGTTCTGGTTTATTCTTTGTGGAACTAAAAATGTATGGTCTGTGAAGCTGCTGAGTGCCGATACCGTGATACTGTGATTTAATCCGACATTGCTTGGATTAAAAATAACTGTTAAAGTTTTATTTGATTCTGTCGTACAAGATTGGGTTTCAACGACGTAGGAAAGTTTTCCTGCAGCAAATAAATTCTGTTTGATTTAATAATTCTTCACAACAAATAAAACTCCGATGTCATATGAAAATAAAATTAAACATTAAATACAATAACTTAAATTTATACAGAAACCTCTATACGTTTTTATTTTTGGCATACTGTACCTGATACTTCGCAGATGTAGTTAGCTTTATGGGTGCCCGATCCTAAATTTTTCCACTTCCAATTATCTTGGTAGCTCATATAACCATAGTCAGTGCAACTTTCAGGACGAATTTCATTTGATCAGTTTGTATAGTTAACAATTTCATAATTTGGCCAAATCCATGAGCCATTGTCCAATCTTTTTAAACCAATCCAAGCTGTTATATCAGAACATAAACAATAAACATACATGTTCAATTAAACTAAACTCTTATTAGCGCAAGGTATTTTTACACAGAACCTCTTGCTCGCCAATCTAAACTTGTCAACTTCGTTTCCAACGAGCTTTGAGTGAACGCATCACGAATGGAAGCAAGATTTCCTCCCACTTTGTTGCAATCGTTTTCTCTTTCAAAGTAAGTCAGACTCAGGTCCGGGGATTTAAATATGTAGTAATTTTCTCCAATGACGTCATATGGTTCTGCAGAACACGGAAATAAAATCTTCGTTTATTTACGCATCATCAACCACTATTTACTTATTTGATTTATGAGGTTATATTAGTAACAGCCACAAGATCAACTATATTAAGTTTACCTTGGTTCACTGTGAATTCATGAAGCTTGTTTTCCGTCAAACTATTTTTCAACCAACAAGAAGTTGTAGAAGGTCCCAAACATAATCCTGCAGTTTTCACATTTAACCGACTCACAATGATGTCACCGGATTTTTCATTTATCACTTGAAAGATTGACCCGTCGGAAGGAATATTACTTTCTGAAGAAGTTTGACTTATTTTCCAAACAACTGTTGTTGGCGGGACTACAACTACTTCACATGTGAGCGTAAACTGATCTCCTGTCACAGGATACGTCGATGTTGCGTTTAAAAGTTTTGCTGTAACTAAAGGAAATGTTAGTATTATAATGGATGATGAGATCTAGGAGTTATATACTTTTTAAATTTATTTTAGTATTTAAGATACCTTGACAAATATAATATTTTAGTGTGTCGCATCCGCCATCCACCCAATAACCAAGTCCATTTTTATAGCCATTGCCGAAGACATCTACAGCACTGACAGCCAAACAATATGGTGGATATCCGCCATAATTCGGTTCTGTATGATACCAATGTTGATATCCATTGCTGTTTTCATCTCCCACGTTTGATATAGAGTCACCATTGCCCCATTGAAATCGACATATGGATCGTGCTGCATTATTTTCGCTTTGTAGGCCACTGGTGTAGTAACCTGATTGCCATGTTCCCCCGAAGTCGTCAGTATTTATATTTGCTTGCCATTGTCTCAACAGTTCGGTTATATTTCGTTGAAGCTCTTGAGACAAGATATTTACAAGTTCTCCGTTCATACCTTCACAAGCTGCCTTTGCTTCGTTCCACGTTTTTAGAGAATCATTGAAAAGCGATATATTGAATCCATTGTGTTAAAACGTGTACTCTGCAAATGGTAATTCCAGTTAATTTAATTAAGTAGACTGCTTTGGAATATTTTTATTTAGTTTAGAATTAACACTTTAGTTACGAAACTTACCAACTTTTAACCAGATTAATGTTATAATTTAACGTAGTGCAACGGTCGTTTATACTTGCCTCCATAACAATGTGAAACCACGACTAGGACAAGCAAGAAGCATTTACAAGTGTATAATAATGTTTGATGTAAATGCATTCTTCACAACGTTGTGGTCAGCGCTATTGCAGCAACGCTGCCGTAAATTGTGCTTATAGAGTGTAAGCTTTGACTCTCTCCACCAGCAGCGTTATTGTGTAAAGTGCTTTGCCTTTGTTTTCTTTCCCACTGTTTCACATTTGTTGAGATAGTTTTATTTGCAACGCTTTTTTGTTTTTAATATTTGCATTCTAACTCTCTTACTTCCCCTGAAAATTGTGTTATAAACTTGACGTACTCTTTGAAGCTTTGCTGGATTCAAATTTTAACATTTAGTTTTCCTATTACTTTTGATAGGTATGCAGTGGCTTCTCACATTTAGGATATTCTGGATGTAACCATATCCTTTTTGTTCGTGACCAACCGTACATTAAATGCCTGTGGCGAAAAATACCCTGTCTTTAGTGACGAAACTTTCTCGAAACTGAATGGATTTTCATTGATTGAAATGCTTACAATAGCAAGTTTTAGGCTCACATATTCTGAACTATAGGCTTAATGAGTATCTCATGATTTACAAGTAACCTAAGAGATAGCTTTATTTTAGTATTTACTGAATATTTTAAGGCGCTTTAGTTTTCATATAACGATTTTATTTGTTGAAATCATTCTTTACTTATACTTACATTACCATGTAAGCTCAAATGTTGATACACTATGAGTTTTTACAAACACAATATGCGTATGATATTATACAATTACCTATAATATTTAAACAAAATTAAATTTAAAGAAAGAAAAGCAAAATAAAACTGCGTTTGTGTTAGCCGAGGCCTACTGTATACTCAATTTTTTCTAGCACTGACAACAACTTTATACTGTTTTTTTGTAGGCTACGCCAAATTTATTTGAATTAATTTTCGTCACATTATTCTACCAAGACATACTTTTTTTAAACTATTCTTCCGCGTACGATGTTTGCAAATTGCAGTTTACCCATGCGTCAGTTTCGTTGTCTATTGTTGGTTTAGCTTATATGCTAAACACAGACTATAATTTGGGTGTTGGACGGACCTACTGTACACGTCTTTCCATATAAATTGCTCCCAGGACTTTACATATTTTTACATGAAACCTAACTGCGGCAAAGTTGTGAAATTGCTAACAAAATTTATATGCCCTAAAAAAGGTACAGTATTTGCATATGTAAAACCACACAACAAGCTATTCCTTTGGATTCTATCATCGCTCTTTTAGCAACATAAAGAGCGTCCCACCTATAAACCACATTAAGCCAAATTTAACACGAAATAACATTTCTTCATGAGATAAAAGCAGAAATAATTTCCTTATTTATTCAGGTTCCTGTAATATTGTTGAGTTATGAAACTTTTTATTTCTCCCTTTTTTGAAACACACTTTTTCCTCTCAGGAGGGTCGTGAAGGCGGCAGCTCCAGGAGCTCTCGGAACAGTTTGCGATCTTTCGATACTTCTCCCAGTTCAGCTAAAGGAATACCTAGTCGTGATCAGGCTAGGTCAGTGATGTAATTGTACCACCTGGTTCTTAGTGGACCGGCTGGTCTTCTACCGGTTGGTGTGGCAAGCATGACTTGGTTTGCAAATCTTTTCCGAGGCATTCTGGTGACATGACCAAACCATTGTAATTGGTTTCATACTTTCAATTCAAAGAAGTAAGGGCTCAGCATTTAGAGATTTACGGATTTTTGTGCTTCGCATTTGATCTAGTAGCATTACGCCATAAATCCTTCTTAAAACTCCCATTTATGAAGCCTGCACCCGTGAGCGCACTCATTCGGTCATTATTCAAGATTCATGACCCTAGGTGAGAATTGAAGGAAAACTGACTTATAAATTGAGAGCTTTACGGTCTTAGATAGCTCTCGCTTCATGACGACCGAACATTGGAGCTCACGCATGACTGCACTTGCTTTACCAATTCGGGTGTCTAATTCAGTGTTCTGCCTTCCATCATTCATGAATTGCACTTCCACATACTTGAACTTCTCCACCTGTTTCAGTGATTCTCAATACGCTTGCAGTGAGTACTGATCAGAGATTCTTGAGAGGCACTATCAAATTTTCTGCTTGTCCCAACTCAATTATTTTAATCGGTCAGAATTTCCTTTATTTTATCATATCTCGTTGCGTTCTAAATATACACATGACATGCTTTTTATATACAGCAGTAACCACACAAAACAAACTTTTGCACATTAGGGCCTGTACCGCAATATATTTACAAATATTGTTGCTCTCGTTTCTTTTTTCCGATAACACTTATTCGTCAGCGGCTGGCAAGAAGAATTTTTTTCTTAATTTAGCCTATTGCTCTATTGTATTCGTGTATTCATTGTAACTTAATAAATGTCAAGCCTACTTTGAGTGGCGACGGTAAGCCATATAGAAGTATAGTTTCGTTGATTAGTGACAGATTTATTATTAATTTTGGTGAAAAGGTGAAAATGAACTAAAAAGACTAAACTTAGTGTGGTTTAAACGTTTAACGTTAACTGATGTAATTAGTTTTTTTGCACAAGGAAACGAAGTTCAGTGCATATATTACTTTTTTATAAAAGTTTTATAGCAGATATTTTATAGTAAGCTTTTTTTAATCTGTTTTCGGTTTGGGTAACTTAGTCTTAAACAATTAACATTCAAATGATAAACAAAATCGTCCTTTGATACACTGCAGCAAATTGCATGTTTTCATGATGATGTACAATTGTAGATGCAAATGAAATGAAAAATATTTTAGCCTCGTTTGAGTTAAGCTACGTTTTCGAATACACATCTCAGAATGACCAAATATAGTGAACGCATTCTGAAGAAATCTTAACTTTTGAAAAGAAATTTTGTCTGCAGATTCCAACGTAAATAGGCCAAATTTAGAAACTCATTTTATTTTTAACTTTTGCAGTTATAAAGTTATAATAAAATATAGTTATTATTAGGTACAGCATATCTCCTGAAAAATCATAATAGACTGTCTTTTTAACTTTTCAAAGTCATGCGCTACTTCTGCAACACAACAATAATCAAGCTCAGTAATTAATTCGTAACTGTCCACATTGTTACATCAATTAAGAAGTAACTTAAATGAAATCTATTCAACTTATATTTTTTAATTCTTCAGGACACGCTGGTTCCAGTTCGGTTTCTCACAGACACTTATTGAACCGGTGTAGTGCCTAAACCTGGCTCTCCTTGTGACGTCATAGATTTCATTCTGATTATGGGTTTGAATCATCAGAAAACTAGTGCTAGGCTGCTAGCGCAGTTAGAATATTGAATATACTGGTATAAAAACACTGGTATAGTGCACAGTGAGCCAAGCTGAGAATTAAAATTGAAAGTTTGGATAATTTGGATATTATTCGTTTATCGAACCAACCAAATCAAAGCTGTAAACGGGCCATATATTGTTAACTGGAACCCGAAAATTTATTTGAAGCCCGAATTAGGCCGCGAGAAAATTTTACTGAATAAATCAATGTCATCTTTTGATGCCATTCTTTGACTGTCATCCTTTTCTATGTTGCGCTTTGCCTTCTGGGAGAGGTTTTTAGCACTAAACGCGCATGCACATTCGTGTAAAGAAAGTGAAATTACGACACAAAACTGTTGTGGCTGCAGCAAGCGACAACATTAACACGTGCAGTTGACGGAAGCATTGTGTTGTTCGCAAGGTTTAACTGATCTCTTTGCTTTGTTAATTACTGCGTCATGTAATTGCCGAGATCATATAAACTATAAACATGAACTATGCAAGCGGAAACAGTCTTTCCTGTACAACTCCTTTGTTGGCCGATCAGCATCATTTGAATTCTTAAGAAATTCCAAAAGCACATATTACTAGCTCGAGGAGTCAATTGGTTTTCACAACAATATTTCGCACTTCCAATTAAGTTGGAAGTTTGAATTTCAGAACTGACTCGTTTGATGAGATGAAGTGCTTCTTGAATACGATTCAAAAAACTTTACACGCTCCGCTGCATCATAAATCACTTCTGGTTTTAGCACCACATAAATTAGAAGTTGATCATCAATCCATTTGAACGTTGTCAGCGTTTTGTTGAAAAGACGTTTGCTGTAATAAGCAAGCGCTAAGTAATAGTGGATCCATAAATCATCTACAATTGAAGTCGGTAGTTTGTCTTCTACATAACTTTCCCGTTCGTTAACGACGATTCGATCATGGAGTTGAAACAGGTTAAGCACCTTGCACTTGACATGTGGTTCTACATTTATATTGAGCTTTTAATTGCTTAAATTATTTTCAGTTTTGAGTGTTATGCTGCAGTCGTTCTGTGATGGTAAAATAATTAATCAATGATACTTCTTTCTCCGACAATATTCACCAGGTTGGGAAAAATATCGTTATCCCAGTCATCGTAAATTCATGTTTGTTTACTGCTTGTTGTTGTGTTGTTGTTAAAATAATAAATAAAAGAAATGTTATTATTTCATTTGCTAAAATTTTAAGGACAACTCGGCAATGATATAAGTATAAATTATTATCTAAAGTCTTCAAATGGAGTTGTATGTTAAAACGTCTAGCAGCACAGCGTATATGAACTGGAATATAAGGCAATGAAAGTGTGCAGGCAACCTGCTGTACAATACACTCATTTTATTGGAAGCTACGCAAAAAGCTACTGTTAATACGACATTGGCACCGGTTAGGATTTTCAATCGCTACTGCAACCTTCCTGTAATTACAGAAGTATAATAACAATAGCTTCAGTAATAAAGATATACTGATACCTTGTGCGGCAGTGTGCCGCTTATGGTAAGGTGCGCTACATTGTTTTTAAAATGTAAGTAATGTTAAGTGCAACATCTTCCGTTTAAATGCATCAAAGAATTTACAATAAATATTTTACTTAGCAAAAAGCGAATACAAAAATTAACAATCAGACAGTTTCAATATTCATTTGGCAAAGCTGGTCCTGGTACCATTACACCTATAGCAACAGCGCTTTACAAACATTTTTATGTCAATAAAGCTTTATTGCAATAAAACTCAGTCGATTGGGAATGTCACCAACACTTTCACGAAAAAATTTGACATCAAAAATAGCAAGAATATTAACGATGACGTTATAAGGATTACCTTAATCGTAGCCAAATATATTCAAATACAGCGATAATGACATTGATCACTTCACAGCATTTCAGTCAAGTGAAATATCATGTGTGATTTATACAATAGACAGGCCATATTTGCAATATTTTTCCACACTGAACCTTTGAAAAGCTAGTTTTAAACTAATATTTATATTCTGTATATGCCACAACAAATTATGGAGCATCCCGAAAACAATCTCAACGTTTATCATGATCAATTAAAAAGTTTTATTATTTCACTTCAAACGTGCTTGATATGAACAACCTGGTACCATTTATCAACATTCTGTCTGGTTAAAAAAAACTAACTTGGCTACATTAATAAACTAGCTGGAGAGCTATACTGCGTATAGCTTAAATGCAAATCTTTAAGCATGTTTCTAAAACAATGGTATTCATCGGGTCCTTTTTGAAGAATCCCGATATGTGCTATTAAAGTAACTACAATCACCATCAGCCTGAGAAATTGGAGTAAATTTCGAACGATGAGAGATACTGTTGCAATAACTTGAAGCATAGTTTATAAAGTTCCTGAAATAAGAAGAGTTATCATCAGCCTTGTCTATGGCACGCAATTAATATTATTGCAAAACTTCAGCAGATGACAAAGTGTATCAACAGAATTGTTTCTTTACTCACCACACTTGGCACCATCCCTGGTTTCATATCTCTCAAGTCCTTCACTGCGCGGAAGACGTCAATTCTATGTTCCGCTTTCAACCTTTCAATTAAGTTCATCAACGCGCAGAATACGCCTGTTCGACCGATGCCATCCCTGGAAATTAAACGTTCAAGCACGTTGTGAAGTTCGTGTGAATATGCTTCCAACACAACATAGGCTACACAGCCACGTTGTACTGTCAGTACCTGCAGTGGACAAGCATAAGGCTCTCTGCGTAGTTATGGAGCAATCCGACGTCGGTCACGACATTTATTATCTCTTGTAAATCGGGTTCATTCTCGTCCATCCATGCTTGATAGTGGATATGAGTTACACGTCTCTGTATACAATGACTGCTGATTTACGCTATATACAGTAGTGGTTTAATTTCGAAGCTGGTGGAGTACCCTATATGTGTGATTCGTTTATTTTTAAACACGTCAATCTGGACATTTTTATATTCTTTTCAAAACATTTTTTAAACAACCTACACATGGAAACCAGCTTGCTTGCTTCCTGACATTTACGTTTACGCAAAACTTAGCTCATCGCTCACCGTGACAGCTTGATGCGTCAAGTCAATTTTATGTACGCTCACGTGATGACGCGTGTCATCCACCGAAGCCAACTTTGCTTCAACGTCACCGAAAACTTGAGAGCTTCCTTTCTCAAGAGACCAGTAGCAAGGAGTTTGATTCTAAAATAAAAATGTTTTATAAAATTCATGTAAATTATTCTACTTGTAGAAACCAGGAGGCAATCAGGATATATTAATGTCAGTGCAATTATCGTATATGTCATCATGTATATAGAGCCTAAGCGAGAAACAAACTTCTGGCTGGGTCAGTCAAATTACCAACAAAAGCATCTGTTTCTTAGTGTACAACCTACTTGTAAAACATGTTAAAGCTCTTTAAACGTTAAAGATAGCAACGTTAGCAATTTTCATTCTCATAAATACTCACAAAGTTTCTGTCCATTGGCGAGAGAGCAACTATGACGCTAACATTCTGGTCGAAAACACACTTCCATAAAACGTTTACTTGATTTTCGTGCGGGTCCTGAGAAGCAATGAACGCAGAAAAACCGCTGTATCCCTAAAAACAGGTGGTTTTGGATTAGGAACGTTATTAATTTATTTAATGATAAATTGTTGTTAAATTGGTACGGAAATTTGTTACTACAAGTTGCGAAATTTGTTTAATTAAAAAAAAGAAAATTCAAAACCTGCAGATAAGCAGCATTGTAAATTCCCTTAACTTCTGAATGTTCATCTTAAAATAAAAGTGTTAAAACTTAGAAATTCTGGATTTTGCATTTTGCCTGAATCCTGAATGGTCGCCTATATTATGCCTACATATAAAAACTATATGACTTACATTTAGCGCGTTTTAAAATAATAAATTCCATTGGCACAAAAGATCCGAGTTTTATAAAAGGTAAGAGTTTTAAGAAAAAAAAAACTAAAACATCTTTTGAAATTAAGAAATTTGTCTAAACGCTACCAAATTGAAAAGAGTTTCATGCGTTCAGTGTACATACAACAACTGCTGTGATCATTTTTCTTATTCAAGTTTCCTGCATCAAGTGTTGCTTGCAATGGTGGAATGACATCAAGTTGTTTAAACTCATTCTTTGATCTTAACAAACATTTTTTAAATTGGATCAAATTTACAGCATCCAAAACTTTTAAAAAAATGTGACCATTTTTTGATAACTCACACTTTTGCAAGTTGGTTCATCTTCGATCCTAAATCATTTGCATCTATGTCGGTAAATCCACAGACATGTACCTCGGTTATCACTTTGTAAAGAAAGGCATATTGTTTCTGAAAAATTTTCGGCATTCATTAATGATTAGTAAAGAATTTCTGCTTGATTGTTATTTTTACCTACTTCCGTCTGAACCATCTCACAACGCTGTGTCCTCATTTGCATCACAGTAGAGTATACGTCGATTGAATCTTGTGTCTGCATTTGTCTTATCAAGCTATGAATAGCAATCAAGGTTCCGGTTCTACCAGCCCCGGCACTGTCATGCAAAGTGTGTCGTCATTTGTTATAACCACATTGGTCTATTGTTTATACTCAACTACCGATCTACAATCTTTATATCAATTCCTAGCAGCCTAAATAAATCTAAATACTTGCATTACTATATTTGGTAAACACGATACATGTACAGTCGTGTATAAACATTAACCATTACTGTAAAATAAGTTATGACATCCCTTAATGATTGACCTAATAAACCACACCTGCAATGAACCACAATGGGCGATCCAGGGTATTGCTCATGTGACTTTATCATGGCATCGTGCAGTCTCACTATTCCAGTAGTTGTTATAGGGACGCCATGATCAGGCCAGCCAGTATACTGGAAATGGGTTATGGTTCGTGGTGGGGCCTCCAAAAAACAATGTTGTTCAGTTCATTGTAACTTCCAATTGTTAAAGTAACTTTTGTAGTCACGGCAAAAGCAGAAATGCTTTGATCTTGTTATTTTGTACTTGCAGAACACATATGTTGGCAACATTAAATAAATAACACTTTTTAGTATGAACACACCAGCGCAACATATAAGTATATCTTGGAACACGTAAGCTTACTTCGGGTTCTCTCTTGTTTGTCATCTTAAAATTTCTCACAATATGAGTTCCATTCCAAACAGATTCTCTCGCAGCAGTTACAGTCAAACTTCCATGCACCTTTGTGGTGTTAGGTTCAGGCCAGTAACTCGCACATTTTACCTGAAATGACAAACGTTACCAAGCAACTGCATTAGCCAGCATTTGTGTTGCGTATAAGCAACGTGGGTACACGGTGTAAATAAACTAACTTTTCCATTTTCAGCCAGTTTTGTTACCATCACCACAACTCTGCAATCCTTCTGCCATATCATAGCCCAGAAATGTGAGATGGTTCGATCGAGTGGTCCTTGTGTTGCAATGAAGTGATTAGGTAAATGGTAACTCTGCAAACCAATTAATTGAGCTTTTTCATCACTACATTGCTTTACAGCATTAAGCATAACTATTAATCAAAATTTGCAGTAATGGTATGATTATTTTATATTGTATACTGTTTGCTAGTAAACATGTGGGATAGGTTTTTGCCAAAAACTTACATCAATGTACGATGCATTTATGTAGTCATTTGCAGTGTCTGCTTCGGTTTCTGGTAGTTTTAAGATCACTCTATTGCCGTCATCTAAAGCAACGAGCATTCATCAACCAATAGCATATGCTGTTGCACGCCGCAGTATAGAAAGATTGATATTTACGTATTAAATTACGATTTTCATTTGACATTTACACATCTTAATGATATTTGAGCTATAGTTTTTACATGGTACAATGTTCTTGTATCTGTTTTGCTTCTTATGTTTTTCAAGAGCCGCAACTTGTTTTGTTTCAACAATGTTTACCGCCGAAAGCTTAATTCCCTGAAATAATAGCAAATTAATGTTTTCCTTTTCTTGCCCAATTACTTGTTCTCAATTTGAAATAGTGAACGTGCATCTAAACATCAGCAATATAATGACTCATATCACGCAAAGGCGGTCTTACCTTAAATTCTTCCATCAAAGTCTTACTTCCCGGAGCTGTGAGGGAAAAATAAACTTTCTTTAGATTCACAAGGGGAATAGCTTTCGTGGCTTGAACGTTTTCTCCAGGTTGAACGTTCTCGTATATTGTAGATTTGATAGGTTCCGCAATTGTGGCTAAAAAAATTTTTCTTTATAAAAATACATAATACGAGCACGCATACGGTGTAATGCAATATGGTGCAGGAATAGTAAATAAATAATTGTCTACCTGGTTGAGTTGAAAGCTCTATATCATTTAACGGAAGACCATTTACTGCATCTTTTGATCTTCTCTTTCTGAAATTGTAACAATTTTAGTTAACAATTAACTGGTTAAAATGGACTTGCCAATTCATGGTACAAAACATAAAACTCGTACAATACCATATCAATGTTCACAGTATATATACTATATAGGCTATGAAGCATTTATCTGCAGTAACTTGTCAGCTTGTTTTCTCAGTATGTAGCTGCATATAGCTTATATTCAATTAAAATCATTAACTCATTGATAATAATTTTGATGTATTTTTGCAAGAACTTGAGCCAACTTTGCAAGTTTGCAACGTGTCAGTCGTCAACTTTGCAAAATGTCTAAATTTCACTAACCTTTTATAAATGAAAACAACCAAGCATGTCACAATCAAAATGACAGCCGCAGCTATTCCGATCAACCAGTATATATCTATTCATAGCAAACGCTTTCAAATAATGTATTATGAACCGGTTTAACATGCCACAACTACAGCTATTAAACTTAACTATAATTTTCAATGGTGACATAGATAAGTTTCAGAAGTATTACATATATTGTAAGACAAACACAGGTTAAGTTTAGCCTAAATTGAAATATACGTCATTTCATTTGTATTAGTTAAAATTATCTTGAATGCTTCACAAAAACGTTTTGAAAGCAAAGTTGAGCACATATTTTGAACTAACTAATCGTTTACATTATACCTTGTGTTGGTTGAATTGTTTCCTGTATCTTGATAACTGTTATTTGGCTAGCCATATAGCCCACTGACCCGTTGTCCAGTGGAGTGGAAGTGACCAGATAAAAACTGCAAAATGGTTTACCGCAAAATTTCAGAAAACGTGAAAGTCCTTATAAAGAAACTTATGAGCTTAAATTAATGTGTCGGCCATTAAACATCGTAACACATGTTTATATTTTATGAAACCAAACCTAACGTGTTGATGAAGGTAAGACCGTTTTGCTTTCAGTAATTTGTTCATAAACAAGATTCAATTTAAACCTTCAAAATAAATACCTGTAATATTTATTTGGAGTGGGCATCACATTGGTGGCATTGTATATTTTTGTCGTTGATTTATTGGTGGTTGTCGTTCTTCTCGATCTTGTACTAGTTTGAATTTGGGAGGAGGTTAGATTTGTAAGGAGATTGACGTCACAACTTGTTCGTCGTCCATCTCCCACTTTTACTTTTATCATCGACTCAAGTGAACTGGATGGATGAGAAATATCAACATAAATTAAGATTTTACGAATGATGTTTGCCATATTCAATACGGAACTTGCAAGCTTGTTTTGCCTGCCACTAAACCATGATAATAATTCTTGATTGAAATGTATTCAGAAACTGAGCGTACAGTAAGCCCTCGGCGAGATGAGTAACTTAACAAACAATACTAGTCCTTCGTCTTATTGAATGTATGATCAAGAATAATTCAACTTCACATTTTTCCCACAATGTAAATTTAAGGCATTCTTCTTACCCTGGCATTGCTAACGCAAGGTATGGTTGTCCTGGTTCCACGGCATCAGCTTGCTTCAATGATAATTCGTCCAGCAACGAGTCGGAGAAATTTGCTGGCCCAGAAATATTTTGGTCTTGATATTGGCCAACGAGAAAATAACAGCTAAATGGAATGAAAAATCCTTTAAGCATGCACGGCTTTTAAGTTTTTGATCAATTTTCATTGTTCGTAGTTAAAGCATTTCCAACAAGTTTTGTGTTACTGCGAACAGTTTTAACTTGTTGATGAAATTACAAGTACTTTGTTTACACAGGTGGAAATTTTTGCAATCTCATGCAGTTTGAGAAGCTTTGTTGTAGAATAGTTCAGCAAACAATTTTTTTTAACCTGATTGGTCCGTTTGTTTCATCCGGACGAGGAAACATTATCGATACATCACCATTGGACTCTTGAGCAGTCAGAAGTTCTGGCAGTGACATTGGAACTGTGAAAATATAGTTGTTGTAATACAATGTAACATATTTGATAATGCTTCGGTTTCATTTCTTTTATTGATGCTGCGATATTTTTTTGCAACTAACCGCTTCTTGGTGAATTACATTCTCCATTTGCATGGACAAACTCGCCGTCTCCTGCACAGGATTGGGCAAATATCTTGATTTTATAAATTCGATTTGGAAGAGTTTGAAATAAGTTGGATCGCTTGTCCAACGTAGAATTGATTATTTCGTTTTGTTCTTGGAGTGCGTCAGTAATGCTTGCAGCGTCTTGCTCTTTTGTAAAACTTGGGGTTTTACTCACTTGAATCTGAAAATTGAAAATTTTGTATAGCTATACACACTTTGATGATAAGTTGAATATACGAAAAACGAAAATTTATCTCTTACGACGAAATTTTGCAATGTTGGAATGGTTTCTTCTGGCCATTTCCATTCCACCAAACAAGTGCCATTTTCAGGATAAAATAAGACAGTCGCGCTTGGAACCATCTGAGGAATGCTGTAACCAGTTAGCACTTCTTGGCTGGTTTCAACAGATCTGGTGCAAAACTCGCTGGCCAACGAAACCTGAAAGTAATTGGAGACTTTTCCTTCCAACCAACATTTACATTAGCAATGCACTCTGTACTTATGAACTTTTATTACCATTTTTTAAATGTCAAAATATATTATGGTATAAAATATCATTCATCTGTTCTTGTCAAGAGTTATAATTATCTTATTACCGAGATGTTGTATTTTGTTCGTGGCTTCAGATTTGTAAAGGTTTTTGAATTCTCTTCATTGTTCTGGCTTATTCTTTGCGGAATTAAAAATGTATGGTCTGTGAAGCTGCTGAGTGCCGATACCGTGATACTGTGATTTAATCCGACATTGCTTGGATTCAAAATAACTGTTAAAGTTTTATTTGGTTCTTTCGTACAAGATTGGGTTTCAACGACGTAGGAAAGTTTTCCTGCAGCAAATAAATTCTGTTTGATTTAATAATTCTTCACAACAAAGTCAACTCTGATGTCATATGAAAATAAAATTAAACATTAAATACAATAACTTAAATTTATACAGAAACCTCTGTACGTTATTATTTTTGGTATACTGTACCTGATACTTCGCAGATGTAGTTAGCTTTATGGGTGCCCGATCCTAAATTCTTCCACTTCCAATCATCTTGGTAGCTCATATAACCATAGTCAGTCCAATTTTCAGGATGAGTTTCATTTGACCAGTTTGTATAGTTAACAATTTCATAACTTGGCCAAATCCATGAGCCATTGTCCAATCTTTTTAAACCAATCCAAGCTATTGTAGTAGAATATAAACAATAAACATACATGTTCAATTAAACTAAACTCTTATTAACGCAAGGTATTTTTACACAGAACCTCTTCCTCGCCAATCTAAATTTGTCAACTTTGTTTCCAACGAGCTTTGAGTGAACGCATCACGAATGGAAGCAAGATTTCCTCCCACTTTGTTGCAATCGTTTTCTCTTTCAAAGTAAGTCAGACTCAGGTCCGGGGATTTAAATATGTAATAACTTTCTCCAATGACGTCATATGGTTCTGCACAACACGGAAATAAAATCTTCGTTTATTTACGCATCATCAACCACCATTTACTTATTTGATTTATGAGGTTATATTAGTAACAGCCACAGGAACAACTATATTAAGTTTACCTTGGTTCACTGTGAATTCATGAAGCTTGCTTTCCGTCAAAGTTTTTTTCAACCAACAAGAAATTGTAGAAGGTCCCAAACATAATCCTGCAGTTTTCACATTTAACCGACTCACAATGACGTCACCGGATTTTTCATTTATCACTTGAAAGATTGACCCGTCGGAAGGAATATTACTTTCTGAAGAAGTTTGATTTATTTTCCAAACAACTGTTGTTGGCGGGACCACAGCTACTTCACATGTGAGCGTAAACTGATCTCCTGTCACAGGATACGTCGATGTTGCGTTCAAAAGTTTTGCTGGAGCTAAAGGAAATGTTAGTAATACAATGGATAATGCGATTTAAGAATTAAATATTTTTAAATTTATTTCAGTATTTAACATACCTTGACAAATATAATATTTTAGTGTGTCGCATTCGTCATCCACCCAATAACCAAGTCCATTTGTATAGGTACCGCCGAAGATGTCTACAGCACTGACAGCCAAACAATATTGTGGATATCCGCCACAATTCGGTTCTGTTCGATACCAATGTTGATATCCATTGCTGTTTTCATCTCCCACGTTTGATATAGAGTCACCATTGCTCCATTGAAATCGACATATGGATCGTGCTGCATTATTTTCGCTTCGTCGGCCACTGGTGTAGTAACCTGATTGCCATCTTCCCCCGAAGTCGTCAGTATTTATATTTCCTTGCCATTGTCTCAACACTTCGCTGATATTTCCTTGAAGTTCTTGAGACAAGATATTTACAAGTTCTCCGTTCATACCTTCACAAGCTGCCTTTGCTTCATCCCAAGTTTTTAGAGAATCATTGAAAAGCGATATATAGAATCCATTGTGTTGAAACGTGTACTCTGCAAATGGTAATTTTAGTTAATTTAAGTTAAGTAGATTGCTTTGGAATATTTTTATTTAGTTTAAAAATTGAACTTTAGTCACGAAACTTACCAACTTTTAACCAGATTAATGTTATAATTTAACGTGGTGTAAGGGTCGTATATACTTGCCTCCATAACAATGTGAAATCACGACAAGGACAAGCAAGTAGCATTTACAAGTGTATAATAATGTTTGATGTAAATGCATTCTTAAGAACGTTGCTGTCATCGCAATTACAGCAAGGTTGCCGTAAATTGTGCTTATAGGGTGTAAGCTTTGACTCTCTCCAACTGTATCACATTTGCTTGAATTAGGTCTATAAGTAGAGCTTATTTACTTTTGATCTTCTTGCCTTAACCTGCAAAGCATGTTCAACGTTATATTCAAAGGTAACTAACTGACAACAACATTTTCCTTTTACGTGGTTGTCGAAACTCGCTCAACATCATTTGTACAAGCCTGCTCTGCTCACTCCGCATTTTGTGTTATATGTTTCGAAACATCATCTGGTCGTCTTAATACTTATGGCTCAGTCATCTTCCTTCTATTCTCGTACAGCTACTTCCCAGGTTCGTGACCAGATAACTGCACGCCAAGAGCCTTTGTTTTGCGGAAACTACTCTGTTTTCGGTTACGTCATTTTTTAAATTGGTCGCAACACCAAACTTTATGCTCACTTAATTTGACGTAATAAATCCAACGGTTTTCCGGCAATGAAAGATATGTAATGTTTATGTAATTTGTAGCTAGAACAGGATAACATTATTGACGCCGGAATAAGTTCCAATTGGCATTGTTTTTGTATATATTATTAATTATTGGTTTTATTTGACGATAGAGATAGTTTTAATCCAAATTTTCGAATGGTTTTTTATATTGAGTTTAATATTTTGATAAAACTGCAAAAGCTTCGGAACTTTAAATTGCGGTTTTACAAACACTAAAAACTGTCATAAATTCGTTTGAAATTTGCAAACCTTATACATTAATTTGTTCACTCTTATACAATAATAGGTTTAAAACCGAATCCGTTACTGAATATTTCCAATAAACACTTATACATAGGATTAGGTTGGCTCTTGGCTGTCTATGGTATCCTGTACACTGTACAGTACACTGCTTCCGTGATATCCAGTTATTGTTGCCAGTTCTACCGATATACCAAAGCATCAGTTTTGTAAATACAGTACTTTCACTATTCTACGAGAAAAAATCGATAAAACAATACCCATTCTCTTATCTTATTACCGCTTATGTCTTACAACTGGCTACGTGACCTATACTTAGAATGAAATAATCACATTCTTATGTAGACTAAATCAACTTCCGTGTACAGTTTACAGCATTGATACGTCATTTCTGTGTGTCATTCGTACAGTTTACGCCAAATTTGCAGTTTAAATCTCGTTTTGTCACACAATGAGTCACTTTCCATAAGACTCTTTCACTTGCCCCAACATAGCCTACGTTTCACAATTCGTGTGTTCTTGTTTGCACCTCTTTGTCATGGCGTGTTTTTTTTTTCTGCATCAAACATATGGCATTATTTTGATTATTGCCTCAAATATGCCAGGTATGCCTTAAAATATAATATACTACAGGCTCGGTTTGTTATTAGATTTATTTGTTTGTATTGTGTATTGTTTTTTCCTATTTTTGTAGCACATTTTTGGTGGAATGCATATGGACCGCTCTATAGCTACTTTGGTTCTGGCGGATATGCTTGCATCAATTCATTGTGACACAGTGTGCAAACGATGATTTATGTTTTATAAATAACATTGCACCTTTGCTCGCAATACCACCAGGAAGTAGTGTCAGAACAATGAAACCCCATTTTTCATAGCATTATTATACTGTATAAAACACTCTATTCTTCAAGACGAATCCCTATATGCATGTTCAAAAAACAGTTTGCTTTTATGTCTTATATGCGAGAGGTTTACAGTTTGAAATATGTGCAACAAATCGCCTCATGCCTCGTAAACGTGTTTCGAGAACCGCTGCATATTCTTTCATGTTCCCATAATACCTAGCACTCTAATGCAAAGTCGTCTTGACAAATGAGTCGCATATATATTACAAGAATCTCGAAAATCGGAAACCTTGCATGTGAAAGTTTTTCGTGGGCACATTGTGATTTATATAATAAGCTAATCACTTAAAACCGTGTATTTTTTGTTCAAAAGCAAAAGTCTTACGCTTGGATCTGTTCGATGCAAAAACCGTAGTTAAATAACCGTACAAGTAGAATTTCATTTCAAAACAATTTGGAAAAATCAACCTTTTAGATGAGTAAATAAAAAAATCTTAAAACTTTCAAAATTTGTTGAAGTTTTATGCAAAGCTTGTGCTGTTTGTTGTGTGAGATCGTCAATAAATATTGTTGAGATGAAGGGTGTAGTCTAATCACTAGGGATACGAACCGCCGATACAAACCCAAACCCGAATAGATTCGCCGATAATGGCCTTTATGAAAGATTCGGGCGAACACGAATACAACATTACTTATAAATTTACTGACTTTTGTTAAAAATGATGATCTAGTTTCCCGACAATGCTAAACTAGAGTCAGCAGTACTTACAATGAAGGTCTTTTCCTAACGATTTTGCTTTTTCAATCGTTTTTTAACCACTACTTTTCGAAATAAAGCGGTTTTTTATCGATTACATCATGTTACAAGCAAGACTTGCCAACATTTGGATGAAATTTTAATGTTTGGTTCTAATACAAATAGATTCGGGATTCGTTTGTGTCGACCTTCAAGATATTCGGGTTCGCATCACGAACCGAAATAATCTTCCTCGCGGCACATCCCTACTAATCACAGTATAGTTGGTCCCGCGGTGCAACCATTTAATGATAATCTATACCTGCTGTAAAAACGGTTGCGATATTCCAGTAACAATAAGTGGTTAATAAACCATTATTCAGGAATATTTTTCACATCATTGTTATACACATTCAGGTATCCATCCTTTACCGTGGTTCGGCACAACGTAGCGACTCATTGTTCGCTTTCCAGTTAGGGAAGTTTTGCTTATTTGAGATTGTTCATTATTATTGATCACTGTTGGTTTTTTCATTTGTAAACTCACCTATTCGTTGTTTATGTTGTGCGTGGTTGCACGTCTCTATTCTTCGATTGGATAGATATTTTCTTATCCATAAACTGTTAATATGTTTTTCGTTGCTGTGTTTTTATTTATTTTTATTATTTGTTCATTTTTTTTCGCGTTCTTGCTGGCGTAACGACTCGCCACCGTCGCGGTAATTAAATCTACGTATTACTCTGACTTTCTTATTTCAACATTTTGTCGAATAAACTCAAACAAAGCTCGTCTATTGCATTGAACCATAGATATAATATGAACACGATTTATAACCGATATATTGTTTGTATTATATCTATGCGTGTAACCCATTTGTTAAGCTAAATATGTTTTCCTAAATCATTTAACTGTTATCCATGGTACGTACGTAACGTAGTTGCTTATGCATTACAGTACTTGTTTCTTGCAGTCCGTAACCCGGAAGTGTGCAGTTCCGTGTGGGTAGAATTCCGTGTGGGTGCAATCACGCGTGTGTGCAAACACTATGAAACCAAAATGATTTGCCTTGATTTTTTACACATTTGTTGAGACAAATTTATTTGCAACGTTTTTTCATTTTTAATATTTGCATTTTAATTCAGAAATCATATTAGAAGTATTTTCTATTGTACAGTATATAAATAATTACAAAGACCTCTTGATTTGAAATTTTCTCTTGGCACCGTTTTACTACAAAAGCTGCTCTCCTACTTCCCCTGACATACTTTTTGAAGCTTTGCTGGATTCAAATTTCAACCTTTACTCTTCTTATTACTTGTGATATGTATGCAGTGATTTCCCTCATTTTCTTCAGGATATTCTGGATGTAACCATTTACTTTATGTTCATGACCAACCGCACGTTAAACGCCTTAACGCGGTGCAAACTACCCTCTCTATTCACGTCACATTTGCGTTGCTTTTATTCATACCTACTGTATTGTAAGTCGAGTATTTTCAAACATGCTTTTTTCGGGTTTGATATTTTTTAAGAATGCCATATTTTATGCCTTGTCACTGATTGTCTGCACCTTTGACCTACAAAGCTTGTTCTGTTTGTTGTGTGAGATCGTCAATAAATATTGCTGAGATGAAGGGTGTAGTCTAATCACAGTATAGTTGGTGCCGCGGTGCACCATTAAATGATAATCTATACCTGCTGAAACAACGGTTGCGATATTCCTGTAATAATGAATAGTAAATAAATCATTATTCTGGCATTTTTTTTGCTTAAAAACTTACGTAATTGGCAGAATGACATCCAAAACGTCTCTGGAGCCATTTCTGCAAAAGTTGTTCTGGAATGTCGCCTTTTTGGAAACCTCCTTAGAGTTTTATTTAGTTCTTGGTTATTTTTATTTTCATTCATTTTTCATCATTTAAGCTTATTTTCAAGACCAAAAATGAAAATTGTTTTGCATCCAACTTTCGATTCTATCTTAGCTTAATAATCTGTATCTGTGGTCACTATATCATTTATTTTATAGCAAAACTGTATGGGTTGTATTGCTTTTATAATTACGTTATTCGGCTTATTTTTACGTATTGTGTAGCATTTGTGTTTGTGATTGATCGTTGGTTTTACTATTTTTACTTACGTTGTTTTAAAGTGGTCCATTCGTTTGCCGCTTTGAGCAATTTGCACTGGTTGAGACGAACTTTGCCAAGCGCTTCCTGTACCTTTACTCAGAGTCGTAACCAAATCATCCAGCTCCAGTCCCATATCAGATCAAGTCATTTACATTTACTGCCTTTACTTGACTACGCTCAGACACGTGTATCAAACACATTTCAGCACACTCCACACATTCCTGAGGTAACAAATCAATATTACTTTGTTTTTCAATCCTTCACCGTGGTTTGGCACAGCATTATGACCTGTTGTTCGCTTTTAAGTTAGGGAAGTTTCGCTTATTTGTGGCGTTTATGAGAACGTTCATTATTATTATTGATCACTGTCGGTTTTTCATTTTTAACTCACGTATTCGTTGTCTACTTAACGCGTGGTTGCCCGTCTCTATTCTTCGATTGGATAAATGTGAAACTACTGATAAGAAAATATAAGGTGCGAAACGTGAGAGTATAACAGTCATAACTAACTAAAACCAAAATCTATTGAAACATTGATCGCATCTTATAAACAAACAATTACAATATTATAAAAACAGTAAAATAGAAAGAAATTAATAACAGTTGACGTAATTTCGTCACTCTAACTTTTTATTTGACCATAACTATTCCAAAATGCCGTTTGCAAGTAAAACCCTCAAATATTTATAATTTTATATGATAACTGCAATATCTTATTACATATTATATAAAATTTATTTCTTACTACCACCAGCTATAAGTACATGACTATGAAGCAGGTGATAAATGAAGGACTCGATGAACTATATATAAAGACTTTTTACAGGATAAAATAAACACATTTACCAGAAACATTTACGTCCACCACCCGAAACAAAGGAACTTAATTGGGAATATCCAGCTCAAAATATAAAAATGTAGATATTAGAAAATGGAAAATCCAACATTTCTAATATTGACATCAGTGTAAAGATGCTCTTCTGTTTGCAAATTCTCATAAATCGGATTGTAGTTCTGTTTATAATACAATTTATTACATATTACAAAACAGATAAAACCATCTTTATTATGGCTCTATTATAACTCATTAAGATTTTTTTTGGTTTAAAGCTTTTAAGATATTTTTAAAACTGATGAACATTAAACAAGTTGTATATAAATGGTGTAGTCAGGTATTGGCTACTACCTCAGTATTTGAGAACATATCAGCTAAAATTCTGGTCAAGTTTGAAAAAGAAGGTCTTTCTTGGGGCGGTATCTTCCAGCATGTTGACATCATGTTGTACCTATTACAAGGAATCTTAATAAAAATAGAAAATACACAAATAAGCCAGAACATAATCCAAGCGATGTTCGAGGTGTCAATGTTGAGAAATGCGTGAAAACTTGAAGACTACAATTCTCATGAACTGACAATTTAAGGTTTTGGTTGGTCATTGGCGGCCAAATTTTCACAAGTTTTTCAAATGTTCTATCAATCGACATGCAACGAAATTATTCTTACAATGGCAGGGGACAGTGAACAGGTTGATGCAGTCTGTATCCTTCATTCAATACTTTAAGCTGTAATTCACTTCCACTCAGTTCTTTATAAGGAGTGTATCCAAAGGCAACAATTTCCCACACAGTTACACCAAACGACCATACGTCACTCGAACTCGAATAAATTTGATCAAACCATGCTTCTGGCGCCATCCACCGGCAAGGCAGTTTAGCTCCCTAAAAATGTAAAATCTCTTATAACATTCATTACAAGCAAATATTATTATTCACATAAGTTTATCTCAAACCTTACTTTAAGATTCCTTTTGAAGTATACACCGTCCGATTGGTCAACTTGCCGCGAAAGTCCAAAATCCGACACTTTACATCGGTAATTAGAGTCAAGCAGCACATTTCGGCAAGCAAGGTCTCTATGTACAAGCCCAAGACCAGAAATATGCTCCATTCCCTGAAGAAAATCAGTTCCAAAAGTGAAACATATAACAGAGAAAAACGAAGATTTCTTAACCAGATCAAAATCCAAACCTGAGCAATATCTTGAGCAAATCGGATCATTTCTTTTGTTCCAATTGGTGAAATTTCTTCATATCCAGTATCTAAATTATGCTGAGAAGGTCTGCACTTTATCAAATGCTGATGTAAATCTCCAAAATGAAGAAGTTCAGTGATTGCTAAAACTTCACCTATAAACAGCACTTAAACAGCTTATAAACTTACACATGCACGTATTTATGTATTATGCAAGCATGCATTTAATGTATTAACAGATTACAAACAGGAAAAATGTCAACAATATGTGAAAGTTGATGGTTCAGTAGTTTTAAAAAGTTTCTTACTGTCATTTTTGCAAACCCCGTAAAACTGAACAACAAACGGATTTCGTCCAATTACATTCATAAGTTGTAATTCTTTCTCAAATTCATCCATTTCTGCAACAGTAATGTTTTGACCTGCATATTTCAAGAGAAAGTTTCCTTATTAAAATGTCTAACACATTTGGCAATAAAATATACTCTATTACAAATGATTTGCTTCAAAATCAAATACTTTTACCAGTATGGATTTATTTTTATTTAAGGGGTGAACGTATGCATGTTAACCATTTATGTTTTCCTTCGTTTCTTATCTAGCTTACCTTTAATCCTTTTCGCAGCAGCTTCATTGGCTGCAAACCGTCTATCTTTTATTTTCACTTTCCAAACTTCACTGAAATTTCCTTCTCCCAGTTTTTGCAACATTTCTATATCTTTCATATTTATGATAGTTGGATTTTCCACGTTGGATGTCACTTTAATATTGTTGAACTCTACTGCTGGCAGACCTGTGACCTCGAGGTATCTGTTGACCTTAAGTTCCGTTGCTGAACTGAACCAGCAGAAACATTTTTGAAAAAATATTTTCGCCTACAAAATTAATCATGTTTAGTGTAGATCTGCACTAAATTTAGTAAAGAAGTAAACTAGTTAAATAAATTGAAATATAAAATTATATCGGCTACTATTTTTTTTCAGAGTTTTAAACAAAATTAAAGATCACCTCACACAAATGCATACTCCAATAACAACCAGCAATGACCCAATTGCAATAAAAATTGGCCAATAAGAAGAGATGAAATCTTTTAACCAATTCGAAAAGAAATAAAATAAAGTTTTTTAAGTAAAACATTAAATAGGTTATGTGACATGCTACCCAGGCATTCTCACTTTTGAATGACTTGCGCAATTTCGGGTAGACTATTACACTTGAATATACTTTTAGATGGTGAAAATGCAAAATAACTTAATTAATATATGAAATATTACATATATCTTAAACATCACACAGGTTACGTTTAGCATAAAAATAAAAATTGTTTCATTTTTATCAGCAGGCTTTAGCTTAACACTAGAACGGCCGAGGTGTCGAAATCGACACTTTTTGAATTTTGATGTATATTTTTTTTTAGTAAAAGCAGTTGCAACGATATAAAATTTTCAGTAGCTTCCTAACTTTCTTGAAAGAGTATGTATAAGTAATATTTACCGAAATTTGATTTTCGATTTATTTTTTACAACCTGTTATACCTTCAACGGCCGAGGTGTCGAAATCGACACCAAGATGGTTTTAGAGGTCCAGTAAACTACAACATTTTTTTACTTCGCACGATTGCACTTGCAACTAACATATACTTGAGATTAGCCCAGTTTTATCTTTTCAAGTGATTGTTTATCTAATTTAGATACAGCTTTTACGGAGAGTTTATGATATCCTAAACGTACTTTGTCCATGTACATTTGCACAATACAAACTCGCTTTGCTTTGCAGCGAAGGCGAACTGTAAAATTCACACGACAGTTTTTGTGCAACGTATGGATTGTATGCCATACGCTATTAGCAGAGCTAGGCTATAAACTGTAGTGTAGGCCAAAACAAAACAAGGTAGGCGTGGACGTTTTCGACCAAACGGCGAGAAAATACACAACTCATGCATCAAGTAGACGATGACCTTTGGCTGTTAGGACAAAACTACTGTACATAGTAGAGCTAAATTCCTGGATTCTGCACAGAAAATGTTTCGGTAGCAAAATCGGCCGACGAAGCTTCATACTCCAGCTTACGGAGGGGTTGACGGATGCTTACGCGGTGAAGCGGAAGCAGGTGGTCCAAAGAGAAGTGAACCCAGCGCAGAGAAGAACATCTGGAAAGCGAAGGAAATGTGCGGAAGAAAGTCGTAAAATTATATAATTACAGTTTAAGTCACTGCAACAGGCCAACTTGCGGATTGTGTGGTAACGGCGACTGGAAACTTACACAATGCAAAAACTGCACGACGTAAATAGATCAACATGGGTCCTGCTGTAAACTCTAAAGACTTATCACATTGTGTGTGGGAAACATATGAGCTTTTTCTGCAATAGTTAGCGTTTTGTTAAGATACCTACCATCAGAATAATGATTGTTTATGTTTCAACTGATAAATATTGTTTTTTTTTCGTTTCTTACAAATGTGTGCAACGTCATCAAAGGTCGAATTGCGGTAGATATGTTAGTTTTTGTTTCTACTGAACAAGCAAAATACATCCTAAATTCATTACGGAAGTATTTAGTTTTGAGTTTTTCGCTAAATTAAATCAAAAAGTACATTTTTAAGGATGGTGTCGTTTTCGACACCATCGGCCGTTAGAGGTAAACTTGTTTTCCGGCCGTTCTAGTGTTAAATGTTTGAAAAAAATGTTTTTGAAAGCAAAGTTGAGGATATATTTTGAACTAACTGAACGTTTACATTTTACCTTGTGCTTGTTGAGTTGATTTCTGGATCTTAGTAACTGTTATTTGGCTAGCCACATAGCCCACTGACCCGTTGTCCAGTGGAGTAGAAGTGACCCGATAGAAGCTGAAAAATGGTTAATGGCGAAATTTCAGAAAACGTGAAAATTTGTATAAAAAAAGCTTATGAGCTTAAGTTGATGTGTCAACCATTAAACATCGTAACACATGTTTATATTTTATGAAACCAAATCTAACGTGTTGATGAGGGTAAGACCGTTTTGTTTCCAGTGATTTGCTGATAAACAAGATTCAATTTAAACCTTCAAAATAAATACCTGTAATATTTATTTGGAGTGAGCATCACATTGGTAGCATTGTATATTTTTGTCGTTGATTTATTGACGGTTGTCATTCTTCTCGACCTGGTACTAGTTTGAACTGGGGAGGGGGTTAGATTTGTAAGGAGATTGACGTCACAACTTGTTCTTCGTCCATCTCCCACTTTTACTTTTATCATCGACTCAAGTGAACTGGATGGATGAGAAATATCAACATAATTTAAGTTTTTGCGAATAATTTTTGCCGCTTTCGGTAAGGAACTTGCAAGCTTGTTTTGCCTGCCACTAGACCATGATAATAATTCTTGATTGAAATGTATTCAGAAACTGACTGTACAGTAAGGCCTTGGCGAGATAAGTAACTTAACAAACAATACTAGTCCTTCGTCTTATTGAATGTATGATCAAGAATAATTCAACTTCACGTTTTTCCACAATGTAAATTTAACGCATTCTTCTTACCCTGGCATTACTAACGCAACGTATGGTTGCCCTGGTTCCACGGCATCAGCTTGCTTCAATGATAATTCGTCCAACAACGAGTCGGAGAAATTTGCTGGCCCAGAAATATTATGATCTTGATATTGGCCAACGAGAAAGTAACAGCTAAATGGAATGAAATATCCTTTAAGCATGCACGGCTTTTACATTTTTGATCAATTTTCATTGTTCGTAGTTAAAGCATTTGCAGCAAGCCTTCCGAAAAAGCGTGGCTTTTCAAATTTTCACCCATTTAATAAAAACCTATTTTCTCCAAGATAACTTTTCTTTTTTTCAGAGTAAAATCCTAAGTTTGTGAATTTGATGTGTAAAAACTTGAAAATTTTTAAGTTTTCCTAAAACGTGCATCCTATTTACACTAATGCAACTATACGAGCGCAAAAAATATATAGGCCCAATGATACATTATAAATATTTGCAAACTCCGACAAATTCATTTAGTCGTATTTAGTTTTCACGAGAAAATTAAGAGTCATTTACCCATGCAACACTCTGCTATGTTGTCTCCTGTAAATGAAACATGATGACTGCTGAAAGCGTTAATGAATGTGTGCCATAGTTATTCAAGTTTATCTTGAATTTTGCATAATTAAATATAATATATATAATAATAATATAATAATAAAATATATAATAATAATAAATATTATATAAATATAAATATTGTTGTAATCACACAAGCACCAAACAAGTATTGTGTTACTGCGGACAGTGTTAAATTGTTGATGAAATTACAAGTACTTTGTTTACACAGGTTGAAATTTTTACAATCTCATGCAGTTTGAGAAGCTTTGCTGTAGAATAGTTCAGCAAGCAATTTTTTTAACCTGATTGGTCCGTTTGTTTCATCCGGACGAGGAAACATTATCGATACATCATCATTGGACTCTTGAGCAGTCAGAAGTTCTGGCAGTGACATTGGAACTGTTAAAATATAGTTGTTGTAATACAGTGCTGCATATTTGATAATGCTTCAGTTTCTTTTCTTTTAGTTATGCTGCGATGCTTTTTTGCAACTTACCGCTTCTTGGTGAATTACATTCTCCATTTGCATGGGCAAACTCGCCGTCTCCTGCGCAGGACTGGGCAAATATCTTGATTTTATAAATTCGATTGGGAAGAGTTTGAAATAAGTTGGATCGCTTGTCCAACGTAGAATTGATTATTTCGTTTTGTTCTTGGAGTGCGTCAGTAATGCTTGCAGCGTCTTGTTCTTTTGTAAAACTTGGGGTTGTACTCACTTAAATCTGGAAATTGGAAAAGGAAGTTTTTTGTATAGCTATACACACTTCGATGATAAATTGACTATGTGAAAAGCGAAAATCTATCTTTTACGACGAAGTTTTGCAATGTTGGAATGCTTTCTTCTGGCCATTTCCATTCCACCAAACAAGTTCCATTTTCAGGATAAAATAAGACAGTCGCGCTTGGAACCATCTGAGGAATGGTGTAACCAGTTATCACTTCTTGGCTGGTTTCAACGGATCTGGTGCAAAACTTGCTGGCCAACGAAACCTGAAAGTAATTGGAAACTTTTCCTTCCAATCAACATTTACATTGGCAATGCAGTCTATACTTATGAACTTCTACTACAATTTGTTAAATATCAGAACATATTATGGTATAAAATATCATTCATCATATCTAGTCAAGAGTTGTAATTATCTTATTACCGAGATGTTGTATTTTGTTCGTGGCTTCAGATGTGTAAAGGTTCTTGAATTCTTTTCATTGTTCTGGTTTATTCTTTGTGGAACTAAAAATGTATGGTCTGTGAAGCTGCTGAGTGCCGATACCGTGATACTGTGATTTAATCCGACATTGCTTGGATTAAAAATAACTGTTAAAGTTTTATTTGATTCTGTCGTACAAGATTGGGTTTCAACGACGTAGGAAAGTTTTCCTGCAGCAAATAAATTCTGTTTGATTTAATAATTCTTCACAACAAATAAAACTCCGATGTCATATGAAAATAAAATTAAACATTAAATACAATAACTTAAATTTATACAGAAACCTCTATACGTTTTTATTTTTGGCATACTGTACCTGATACTTCGCAGATGTAGTTAGCTTTATGGGTGCCCGATCCTAAATTTTTCCACTTCCAATTATCTTGGTAGCTCATATAACCATAGTCAGTGCAACTTTCAGGACGAATTTCATTTGATCAGTTTGTATAGTTAACAATTTCATAATTTGGCCAAATCCATGAGCCATTGTCCAATCTTTTTAAACCAATCCAAGCTGTTATATCAGAACATAAACAATAAACATACATGTTCAATTAAACTAAACTCTTATTAGCGCAAGGTATTTTTACACAGAACCTCTTGCTCGCCAATCTAAACTTGTCAACTTCGTTTCCAACGAGCTTTGAGTGAACGCATCACGAATGGAAGCAAGATTTCCTCCCACTTTGTTGCAATCGTTTTCTCTTTCAAAGTAAGTCAGACTCAGGTCCGGGGATTTAAATATGTAGTAATTTTCTCCAATGACGTCATATGGTTCTGCAGAACACGGAAATAAAATCTTCGTTTATTTACGCATCATCAACCACTATTTACTTATTTGATTTATGAGGTTATATTAGTAACAGCCACAAGATCAACTATATTAAGTTTACCTTGGTTCACTGTGAATTCATGAAGCTTGTTTTCCGTCAAACTATTTTTCAACCAACAAGAAGTTGTAGAAGGTCCCAAACATAATCCTGCAGTTTTCACATTTAACCGACTCACAATGATGTCACCGGATTTTTCATTTATCACTTGAAAGATTGACCCGTCGGAAGGAATATTACTTTCTGAAGAAGTTTGACTTATTTTCCAAACAACTGTTGTTGGCGGGACTACAACTACTTCACATGTGAGCGTAAACTGATCTCCTGTCACAGGATACGTCGATGTTGCGTTTAAAAGTTTTGCTGTAACTAAAGGAAATGTTAGTATTATAATGGATGATGAGATCTAGGAGTTATATACTTTTTAAATTTATTTTAGTATTTAAGATACCTTGACAAATATAATATTTTAGTGTGTCGCATCCGCCATCCACCCAATAACCAAGTCCATTTTTATAGCCATTGCCGAAGACATCTACAGCACTGACAGCCAAACAATATGGTGGATATCCGCCATAATTCGGTTCTGTATGATACCAATGTTGATATCCATTGCTGTTTTCATCTCCCACGTTTGATATAGAGTCACCATTGCCCCATTGAAATCGACATATGGATCGTGCTGCATTATTTTCGCTTTGTAGGCCACTGGTGTAGTAACCTGATTGCCATGTTCCCCCGAAGTCGTCAGTATTTATATTTGCTTGCCATTGTCTCAACAGTTCGGTTATATTTCGTTGAAGCTCTTGAGACAAGATATTTACAAGTTCTCCGTTCATACCTTCACAAGCTGCCTTTGCTTCGTTCCACGTTTTTAGAGAATCATTGAAAAGCGATATATTGAATCCATTGTGTTAAAACGTGTACTCTGCAAATGGTAATTCCAGTTAATTTAATTAAGTAGACTGCTTTGGAATATTTTTATTTAGTTTAGAATTAACACTTTAGTTACGAAACTTACCAACTTTTAACCAGATTAATGTTATAATTTAACGTAGTGCAACGGTCGTTTATACTTGCCTCCATAACAATGTGAAACCACGACTAGGACAAGCAAGAAGCATTTACAAGTGTATAATAATGTTTGATGTAAATGCATTCTTCACAACGTTGTGGTCAGCGCTATTGCAGCAACGCTGCCGTAAATTGTGCTTATAGAGTGTAAGCTTTGACTCTCTCCACCAGCAGCGTTATTGTGTAAAGTGCTTTGCCTTTGTTTTCTTTCCCACTGTTTCACATTTGTTGAGATAGTTTTATTTGCAACGCTTTTTTGTTTTTAATATTTGCATTCTAACTCTCTTACTTCCCCTGAAAATTGTGTTATAAACTTGACGTACTCTTTGAAGCTTTGCTGGATTCAAATTTTAACATTTAGTTTTCCTATTACTTTTGATAGGTATGCAGTGGCTTCTCACATTTAGGATATTCTGGATGTAACCATATCCTTTTTGTTCGTGACCAACCGTACATTAAATGCCTGTGGCGAAAAATACCCTGTCTTTAGTGACGAAACTTTCTCGAAACTGAATGGATTTTCATTGATTGAAATGCTTACAATAGCAAGTTTTAGGCTCACATATTCTGAACTATAGGCTTAATGAGTATCTCATGATTTACAAGTAACCTAAGAGATAGCTTTATTTTAGTATTTACTGAATATTTTAAGGCGCTTTAGTTTTCATATAACGATTTTATTTGTTGAAATCATTCTTTACTTATACTTACATTACCATGTAAGCTCAAATGTTGATACACTATGAGTTTTTACAAACACAATATGCGTATGATATTATACAATTACCTATAATATTTAAACAAAATTAAATTTAAAGAAAGAAAAGCAAAATAAAACTGCGTTTGTGTTAGCCGAGGCCTACTGTATACTCAATTTTTTCTAGCACTGACAACAACTTTATACTGTTTTTTTGTAGGCTACGCCAAATTTATTTGAATTAATTTTCGTCACATTATTCTACCAAGACATACTTTTTTTAAACTATTCTTCCGCGTACGATGTTTGCAAATTGCAGTTTACCCATGCGTCAGTTTCGTTGTCTATTGTTGGTTTAGCTTATATGCTAAACACAGACTATAATTTGGGTGTTGGACGGACCTACTGTACACGTCTTTCCATATAAATTGCTCCCAGGACTTTACATATTTTTACATGAAACCTAACTGCGGCAAAGTTGTGAAATTGCTAACAAAATTTATATGCCCTAAAAAAGGTACAGTATTTGCATATGTAAAACCACACAACAAGCTATTCCTTTGGATTCTATCATCGCTCTTTTAGCAACATAAAGAGCGTCCCACCTATAAACCACATTAAGCCAAATTTAACACGAAATAACATTTCTTCATGAGATAAAAGCAGAAATAATTTCCTTATTTATTCAGGTTCCTGTAATATTGTTGAGTTATGAAACTTTTTATTTCTCCCTTTTTTGAAACACACTTTTTCCTCTCAGGAGGGTCGTGAAGGCGGCAGCTCCAGGAGCTCTCGGAACAGTTTGCGATCTTTCGATACTTCTCCCAGTTCAGCTAAAGGAATACCTAGTCGTGATCAGGCTAGGTCAGTGATGTAATTGTACCACCTGGTTCTTAGTGGACCGGCTGGTCTTCTACCGGTTGGTGTGGCAAGCATGACTTGGTTTGCAAATCTTTTCCGAGGCATTCTGGTGACATGACCAAACCATTGTAATTGGTTTCATACTTTCAATTCAAAGAAGTAAGGGCTCAGCATTTAGAGATTTACGGATTTTTGTGCTTCGCATTTGATCTAGTAGCATTACGCCATAAATCCTTCTTAAAACTCCCATTTATGAAGCCTGCACCCGTGAGCGCACTCATTCGGTCATTATTCAAGATTCATGACCCTAGGTGAGAATTGAAGGAAAACTGACTTATAAATTGAGAGCTTTACGGTCTTAGATAGCTCTCGCTTCATGACGACCGAACATTGGAGCTCACGCATGACTGCACTTGCTTTACCAATTCGGGTGTCTAATTCAGTGTTCTGCCTTCCATCATTCATGAATTGCACTTCCACATACTTGAACTTCTCCACCTGTTTCAGTGATTCTCAATACGCTTGCAGTGAGTACTGATCAGAGATTCTTGAGAGGCACTATCAAATTTTCTGCTTGTCCCAACTCAATTATTTTAATCGGTCAGAATTTCCTTTATTTTATCATATCTCGTTGCGTTCTAAATATACACATGACATGCTTTTTATATACAGCAGTAACCACACAAAACAAACTTTTGCACATTAGGGCCTGTACCGCAATATATTTACAAATATTGTTGCTCTCGTTTCTTTTTTCCGATAACACTTATTCGTCAGCGGCTGGCAAGAAGAATTTTTTTCTTAATTTAGCCTATTGCTCTATTGTATTCGTGTATTCATTGTAACTTAATAAATGTCAAGCCTACTTTGAGTGGCGACGGTAAGCCATATAGAAGTATAGTTTCGTTGATTAGTGACAGATTTATTATTAATTTTGGTGAAAAGGTGAAAATGAACTAAAAAGACTAAACTTAGTGTGGTTTAAACGTTTAACGTTAACTGATGTAATTAGTTTTTTTGCACAAGGAAACGAAGTTCAGTGCATATATTACTTTTTTATAAAAGTTTTATAGCAGATATTTTATAGTAAGCTTTTTTTAATCTGTTTTCGGTTTGGGTAACTTAGTCTTAAACAATTAACATTCAAATGATAAACAAAATCGTCCTTTGATACACTGCAGCAAATTGCATGTTTTCATGATGATGTACAATTGTAGATGCAAATGAAATGAAAAATATTTTAGCCTCGTTTGAGTTAAGCTACGTTTTCGAATACACATCTCAGAATGACCAAATATAGTGAACGCATTCTGAAGAAATCTTAACTTTTGAAAAGAAATTTTGTCTGCAGATTCCAACGTAAATAGGCCAAATTTAGAAACTCATTTTATTTTTAACTTTTGCAGTTATAAAGTTATAATAAAATATAGTTATTATTAGGTACAGCATATCTCCTGAAAAATCATAATAGACTGTCTTTTTAACTTTTCAAAGTCATGCGCTACTTCTGCAACACAACAATAATCAAGCTCAGTAATTAATTCGTAACTGTCCACATTGTTACATCAATTAAGAAGTAACTTAAATGAAATCTATTCAACTTATATTTTTTAATTCTTCAGGACACGCTGGTTCCAGTTCGGTTTCTCACAGACACTTATTGAACCGGTGTAGTGCCTAAACCTGGCTCTCCTTGTGACGTCATAGATTTCATTCTGATTATGGGTTTGAATCATCAGAAAACTAGTGCTAGGCTGCTAGCGCAGTTAGAATATTGAATATACTGGTATAAAAACACTGGTATAGTGCACAGTGAGCCAAGCTGAGAATTAAAATTGAAAGTTTGGATAATTTGGATATTATTCGTTTATCGAACCAACCAAATCAAAGCTGTAAACGGGCCATATATTGTTAACTGGAACCCGAAAATTTATTTGAAGCCCGAATTAGGCCGCGAGAAAATTTTACTGAATAAATCAATGTCATCTTTTGATGCCATTCTTTGACTGTCATCCTTTTCTATGTTGCGCTTTGCCTTCTGGGAGAGGTTTTTAGCACTAAACGCGCATGCACATTCGTGTAAAGAAAGTGAAATTACGACACAAAACTGTTGTGGCTGCAGCAAGCGACAACATTAACACGTGCAGTTGACGGAAGCATTGTGTTGTTCGCAAGGTTTAACTGATCTCTTTGCTTTGTTAATTACTGCGTCATGTAATTGCCGAGATCATATAAACTATAAACATGAACTATGCAAGCGGAAACAGTCTTTCCTGTACAACTCCTTTGTTGGCCGATCAGCATCATTTGAATTCTTAAGAAATTCCAAAAGCACATATTACTAGCTCGAGGAGTCAATTGGTTTTCACAACAATATTTCGCACTTCCAATTAAGTTGGAAGTTTGAATTTCAGAACTGACTCGTTTGATGAGATGAAGTGCTTCTTGAATACGATTCAAAAAACTTTACACGCTCCGCTGCATCATAAATCACTTCTGGTTTTAGCACCACATAAATTAGAAGTTGATCATCAATCCATTTGAACGTTGTCAGCGTTTTGTTGAAAAGACGTTTGCTGTAATAAGCAAGCGCTAAGTAATAGTGGATCCATAAATCATCTACAATTGAAGTCGGTAGTTTGTCTTCTACATAACTTTCCCGTTCGTTAACGACGATTCGATCATGGAGTTGAAACAGGTTAAGCACCTTGCACTTGACATGTGGTTCTACATTTATATTGAGCTTTTAATTGCTTAAATTATTTTCAGTTTTGAGTGTTATGCTGCAGTCGTTCTGTGATGGTAAAATAATTAATCAATGATACTTCTTTCTCCGACAATATTCACCAGGTTGGGAAAAATATCGTTATCCCAGTCATCGTAAATTCATGTTTGTTTACTGCTTGTTGTTGTGTTGTTGTTAAAATAATAAATAAAAGAAATGTTATTATTTCATTTGCTAAAATTTTAAGGACAACTCGGCAATGATATAAGTATAAATTATTATCTAAAGTCTTCAAATGGAGTTGTATGTTAAAACGTCTAGCAGCACAGCGTATATGAACTGGAATATAAGGCAATGAAAGTGTGCAGGCAACCTGCTGTACAATACACTCATTTTATTGGAAGCTACGCAAAAAGCTACTGTTAATACGACATTGGCACCGGTTAGGATTTTCAATCGCTACTGCAACCTTCCTGTAATTACAGAAGTATAATAACAATAGCTTCAGTAATAAAGATATACTGATACCTTGTGCGGCAGTGTGCCGCTTATGGTAAGGTGCGCTACATTGTTTTTAAAATGTAAGTAATGTTAAGTGCAACATCTTCCGTTTAAATGCATCAAAGAATTTACAATAAATATTTTACTTAGCAAAAAGCGAATACAAAAATTAACAATCAGACAGTTTCAATATTCATTTGGCAAAGCTGGTCCTGGTACCATTACACCTATAGCAACAGCGCTTTACAAACATTTTTATGTCAATAAAGCTTTATTGCAATAAAACTCAGTCGATTGGGAATGTCACCAACACTTTCACGAAAAAATTTGACATCAAAAATAGCAAGAATATTAACGATGACGTTATAAGGATTACCTTAATCGTAGCCAAATATATTCAAATACAGCGATAATGACATTGATCACTTCACAGCATTTCAGTCAAGTGAAATATCATGTGTGATTTATACAATAGACAGGCCATATTTGCAATATTTTTCCACACTGAACCTTTGAAAAGCTAGTTTTAAACTAATATTTATATTCTGTATATGCCACAACAAATTATGGAGCATCCCGAAAACAATCTCAACGTTTATCATGATCAATTAAAAAGTTTTATTATTTCACTTCAAACGTGCTTGATATGAACAACCTGGTACCATTTATCAACATTCTGTCTGGTTAAAAAAAACTAACTTGGCTACATTAATAAACTAGCTGGAGAGCTATACTGCGTATAGCTTAAATGCAAATCTTTAAGCATGTTTCTAAAACAATGGTATTCATCGGGTCCTTTTTGAAGAATCCCGATATGTGCTATTAAAGTAACTACAATCACCATCAGCCTGAGAAATTGGAGTAAATTTCGAACGATGAGAGATACTGTTGCAATAACTTGAAGCATAGTTTATAAAGTTCCTGAAATAAGAAGAGTTATCATCAGCCTTGTCTATGGCACGCAATTAATATTATTGCAAAACTTCAGCAGATGACAAAGTGTATCAACAGAATTGTTTCTTTACTCACCACACTTGGCACCATCCCTGGTTTCATATCTCTCAAGTCCTTCACTGCGCGGAAGACGTCAATTCTATGTTCCGCTTTCAACCTTTCAATTAAGTTCATCAACGCGCAGAATACGCCTGTTCGACCGATGCCATCCCTGGAAATTAAACGTTCAAGCACGTTGTGAAGTTCGTGTGAATATGCTTCCAACACAACATAGGCTACACAGCCACGTTGTACTGTCAGTACCTGCAGTGGACAAGCATAAGGCTCTCTGCGTAGTTATGGAGCAATCCGACGTCGGTCACGACATTTATTATCTCTTGTAAATCGGGTTCATTCTCGTCCATCCATGCTTGATAGTGGATATGAGTTACACGTCTCTGTATACAATGACGGCTGATTTACGCTATATACAGTAGTGGTTTAATTTCGAAGCTGGTGGAGTACCCTATATGTGTGATTCGTTTATTTTTAAACACGTCAATCTGGACATTTTTATATTCTTTTCAAAACATTTTTTAAACAACCTACACATGGAAACCAGCTTGCTTGCTTCCTGACATTTACGTTTACGCAAAACTTAGCTCATCGCTCACCGTGACAGCTTGATGCGTCAAGTCAATTTTATGTACGCTCACGTGATGACGCGTGTCATCCACCGAAGCCAACTTTGCTTCAACGTCACCGAAAACTTGAGAGCTTCCTTTCTCAAGAGACCAGTAGCAAGGAGTTTGATTCTAAAATAAAAATGTTTTATAAAATTCATGTAAATTATTCTACTTGTAGAAACCAGGAGGCAATCAGGATATATTAATGTCAGTGCAATTATCGTATATGTCATCATGTATATAGAGCCTAAGCGAGAAACAAACTTCTGGCTGGGTCAGTCAAATTACCAACAAAAGCATCTGTTTCTTAGTGTACAACCTACTTGTAAAACATGTTAAAGCTCTTTAAACGTTAAAGATAGCAACGTTAGCAATTTTCATTCTCATAAATACTCACAAAGTTTCTGTCCATTGGCGAGAGAGCAACTATGACGCTAACATTCTGGTCGAAAACACACTTCCATAAAACGTTTACTTGATTTTCGTGCGGGTCCTGAGAAGCAATGAACGCAGAAAAACCGCTGTATCCCTAAAAACAGGTGGTTTTGGATTAGGAACGTTATTAATTTATTTAATGATAAATTGTTGTTAAATTGGTACGGAAATTTGTTACTACAAGTTGCGAAATTTGTTTAATTAAAAAAAAGAAAATTCAAAACCTGCAGATAAGCAGCATTGTAAATTCCCTTAACTTCTGAATGTTCATCTTAAAATAAAAGTGTTAAAACTTAGAAATTCTGGATTTTGCATTTTGCCTGAATCCTGAATGGTCGCCTATATTATGCCTACATATAAAAACTATATGACTTACATTTAGCGCGTTTTAAAATAATAAATTCCATTGGCACAAAAGATCCGAGTTTTATAAAAGGTAAGAGTTTTAAGAAAAAAAAAACTAAAACATCTTTTGAAATTAAGAAATTTGTCTAAACGCTACCAAATTGAAAAGAGTTTCATGCGTTCAGTGTACATACAACAACTGCTGTGATCATTTTTCTTATTCAAGTTTCCTGCATCAAGTGTTGCTTGCAATGGTGGAATGACATCAAGTTGTTTAAACTCATTCTTTGATCTTAACAAACATTTTTTAAATTGGATCAAATTTACAGCATCCAAAACTTTTAAAAAAATGTGACCATTTTTTGATAACTCACACTTTTGCAAGTTGGTTCATCTTCGATCCTAAATCATTTGCATCTATGTCGGTAAATCCACAGACATGTACCTCGGTTATCACTTTGTAAAGAAAGGCATATTGTTTCTGAAAAATTTTCGGCATTCATTAATGATTAGTAAAGAATTTCTGCTTGATTGTTATTTTTACCTACTTCCGTCTGAACCATCTCACAACGCTGTGTCCTCATTTGCATCACAGTAGAGTATACGTCGATTGAATCTTGTGTCTGCATTTGTCTTATCAAGCTATGAATAGCAATCAAGGTTCCGGTTCTACCAGCCCCGGCACTGTCATGCAAAGTGTGTCGTCATTTGTTATAACCACATTGGTCTATTGTTTATACTCAACTACCGATCTACAATCTTTATATCAATTCCTAGCAGCCTAAATAAATCTAAATACTTGCATTACTATATTTGGTAAACACGATACATGTACAGTCGTGTATAAACATTAACCATTACTGTAAAATAAGTTATGACATCCCTTAATGATTGACCTAATAAACCACACCTGCAATGAACCACAATGGGCGATCCAGGGTATTGCTCATGTGACTTTATCATGGCATCGTGCAGTCTCACTATTCCAGTAGTTGTTATAGGGACGCCATGATCAGGCCAGCCAGTATACTGGAAATGGGTTATGGTTCGTGGTGGGGCCTCCAAAAAACAATGTTGTTCAGTTCATTGTAACTTCCAATTGTTAAAGTAACTTTTGTAGTCACGGCAAAAGCAGAAATGCTTTGATCTTGTTATTTTGTACTTGCAGAACACATATGTTGGCAACATTAAATAAATAACACTTTTTAGTATGAACACACCAGCGCAACATATAAGTATATCTTGGAACACGTAAGCTTACTTCGGGTTCTCTCTTGTTTGTCATCTTAAAATTTCTCACAATATGAGTTCCATTCCAAACAGATTCTCTCGCAGCAGTTACAGTCAAACTTCCATGCACCTTTGTGGTGTTAGGTTCAGGCCAGTAACTCGCACATTTTACCTGAAATGACAAACGTTACCAAGCAACTGCATTAGCCAGCATTTGTGTTGCGTATAAGCAACGTGGGTACACGGTGTAAATAAACTAACTTTTCCATTTTCAGCCAGTTTTGTTACCATCACCACAACTCTGCAATCCTTCTGCCATATCATAGCCCAGAAATGTGAGATGGTTCGATCGAGTGGTCCTTGTGTTGCAATGAAGTGATTAGGTAAATGGTAACTCTGCAAACCAATTAATTGAGCTTTTTCATCACTACATTGCTTTACAGCATTAAGCATAACTATTAATCAAAATTTGCAGTAATGGTATGATTATTTTATATTGTATACTGTTTGCTAGTAAACATGTGGGATAGGTTTTTGCCAAAAACTTACATCAATGTACGATGCATTTATGTAGTCATTTGCAGTGTCTGCTTCGGTTTCTGGTAGTTTTAAGATCACTCTATTGCCGTCATCTAAAGCAACGAGCATTCATCAACCAATAGCATATGCTGTTGCACGCCGCAGTATAGAAAGATTGATATTTACGTATTAAATTACGATTTTCATTTGACATTTACACATCTTAATGATATTTGAGCTATAGTTTTTACATGGTACAATGTTCTTGTATCTGTTTTGCTTCTTATGTTTTTCAAGAGCCGCAACTTGTTTTGTTTCAACAATGTTTACCGCCGAAAGCTTAATTCCCTGAAATAATAGCAAATTAATGTTTTCCTTTTCTTGCCCAATTACTTGTTCTCAATTTGAAATAGTGAACGTGCATCTAAACATCAGCAATATAATGACTCATATCACGCAAAGGCGGTCTTACCTTAAATTCTTCCATCAAAGTCTTACTTCCCGGAGCTGTGAGGGAAAAATAAACTTTCTTTAGATTCACAAGGGGAATAGCTTTCGTGGCTTGAACGTTTTCTCCAGGTTGAACGTTCTCGTATATTGTAGATTTGATAGGTTCCGCAATTGTGGCTAAAAAAATTTTTCTTAATAAAAATACATAATACGAGCACGCATACGGTGTAATGCAATATGGTGCAGGAATAGTAAATAAATAATTGTCTACCTGGTTGAGTTGAAAGCTCTATATCATTTAACGGAAGACCATTTACTGCATCTTTTGATCTTCTCTTTCTGAAATTGTAACAATTTTAGTTAACAATTAACTGGTTAAAATGGACTTGCCAATTCATGGTACAAAACATAAAACTCGTACAATACCATATCAATGTTCACAGTATATATACTATATAGGCTATGAAGCATTTATCTGCAGTAACTTGTCAGCTTGTTTTCTCAGTATGTAGCTGCATATAGCTTATATTCAATTAAAATCATTAACTCATTGATAATAATTTTGATGTATTTTTGCAAGAACTTGAGCCAACTTTGCAAGTTTGCAACGTGTCAGTCGTCAACTTTGCAAAATGTCTAAATTTCACTAACCTTTTATAAATGAAAACAACCAAGCATGTCACAATCAAAATGACAGCCGCAGCTATTCCGATCAACCAGTATATATCTATTCATAGCAAACGCTTTCAAATAATGTATTATGAACCGGTTTAACATGCCACAACTACAGCTATTAAACTTAACTATAATTTTCAATGGTGACATAGATAAGTTTCAGAAGTATTACATATATTGTAAGACAAACACAGGTTAAGTTTAGCCTAAATTGAAATATACATCATTTCATTTGTATTAGTTAAAATTATCTTGAATGCTTCACAAAAACGTTTTGAAAGCAAAGTTGAGCACATATTTTGAACTAACTAATCGTTTACATTATACCTTGTGTTGGTTGAATTGTTTCCTGTATCTTGATAACTGTTATTTGGCTAGCCATATAGCCCACTGACCCGTTGTCCAGTGGAGTGGAAGTGACCAGATAAAAACTGCAAAATGGTTTACCGCAAAATTTCAGAAAACGTGAAAGTCCTTATAAAGAAACTTATGAGCTTAAATTAATGTGTCGGCCATTAAACATCGTAACACATGTTTATATTTTATGAAACCAAACCTAACGTGTTGATGAAGGTAAGACCGTTTTGCTTTCAGTAATTTGTTCATAAACAAGATTCAATTTAAACCTTCAAAATAAATACCTGTAATATTTATTTGGAGTGGGCATCACATTGGTGGCATTGTATATTTTTGTCGTTGATTTATTGGTGGTTGTCGTTCTTCTCGATCTTGTACTAGTTTGAATTTGGGAGGAGGTTAGATTTGTAAGGAGATTGACGTCACAACTTGTTCGTCGTCCATCTCCCACTTTTACTTTTATCATCGACTCAAGTGAACTGGATGGATGAGAAATATCAACATAAATTAAGATTTTACGAATGATGTTTGCCATATTCAATACGGAACTTGCAAGCTTGTTTTGCCTGCCACTAAACCATGATAATAATTCTTGATTGAAATGTATTCAGAAACTGAGCGTACAGTAAGCCCTCGGCGAGATAAGTAACTTAACAAACAATACTAGTCCTTCGTCTTATTGAATGTATGATCAAGAATAATTCAACTTCACATTTTTCCCACAATGTAAATTTAAGGCATTCTTCTTACCCTGGCATTGCTAACGCAAGGTATGGTTGTCCTGGTTCCACGGCATCAGCTTGCTTCAATGATAATTCGTCCAGCAACGAGTCGGAGAAATTTGCTGGCCCAGAAATATTTTGGTCTTGATATTGGCCAACGAGAAAATAACAGCTAAATGGAATGAAAAATCCTTTAAGCATGCACGGCTTTTAAGTTTTTGATCAATTTTCATTGTTCGTAGTTAAAGCATTTCCAACAAGTTTTGTGTTACTGCGAACAGTTTTAACTTGTTGATGAAATTACAAGTACTTTGTTTACACAGGTGGAAATTTTTGCAATCTCATGCAGTTTGAGAAGCTTTGTTGTAGAATAGTTCAGCAAACAATTTTTTTTAACCTGATTGGTCCGTTTGTTTCATCCGGACGAGGAAACATTATCGATACATCACCATTGGACTCTTGAGCAGTCAGAAGTTCTGGCAGTGACATTGGAACTGTGAAAATATAGTTGTTGTAATACAATGTAACATATTTGATAATGCTTCGGTTTCATTTCTTTTATTGATGCTGCGATATTTTTTTGCAACTAACCGCTTCTTGGTGAATTACATTCTCCATTTGCATGGACAAACTCGCCGTCTCCTGCACAGGATTGGGCAAATATCTTGATTTTATAAATTCGATTTGGAAGAGTTTGAAATAAGTTGGATCGCTTGTCCAACGTAGAATTGATTATTTCGTTTTGTTCTTGGAGTGCGTCAGTAATGCTTGCAGCGTCTTGCTCTTTTGTAAAACTTGGGGTTTTACTCACTTGAATCTGAAAATTGAAAATTTTGTATAGCTATACACACTTTGATGATAAGTTGAATATACGAAAAACGAAAATTTATCTCTTACGACGAAATTTTGCAATGTTGGAATGGTTTCTTCTGGCCATTTCCATTCCACCAAACAAGTGCCATTTTCAGGATAAAATAAGACAGTCGCGCTTGGAACCATCTGAGGAATGCTGTAACCAGTTAGCACTTCTTGGCTGGTTTCAACAGATCTGGTGCAAAACTCGCTGGCCAACGAAACCTGAAAGTAATTGGAGACTTTTCCTTCCAACCAACATTTACATTAGCAATGCACTCTGTACTTATGAACTTTTATTACCATTTTTTAAATGTCAAAATATATTATGGTATAAAATATCATTCATCTGTTCTTGTCAAGAGTTATAATTATCTTATTACCGAGATGTTGTATTTTGTTCGTGGCTTCAGATTTGTAAAGGTTTTTGAATTCTCTTCATTGTTCTGGCTTATTCTTTGCGGAATTAAAAATGTATGGTCTGTGAAGCTGCTGAGTGCCGATACCGTGATACTGTGATTTAATCCGACATTGCTTGGATTCAAAATAACTGTTAAAGTTTTATTTGGTTCTTTCGTACAAGATTGGGTTTCAACGACGTAGGAAAGTTTTCCTGCAGCAAATAAATTCTGTTTGATTTAATAATTCTTCACAACAAAGTCAACTCTGATGTCATATGAAAATAAAATTAAACATTAAATACAATAACTTAAATTTATACAGAAACCTCTGTACGTTATTATTTTTGGTATACTGTACCTGATACTTCGCAGATGTAGTTAGCTTTATGGGTGCCCGATCCTAAATTCTTCCACTTCCAATCATCTTGGTAGCTCATATAACCATAGTCAGTCCAATTTTCAGGATGAGTTTCATTTGACCAGTTTGTATAGTTAACAATTTCATAACTTGGCCAAATCCATGAGCCATTGTCCAATCTTTTTAAACCAATCCAAGCTATTGTAGTAGAATATAAACAATAAACATACATGTTCAATTAAACTAAACTCTTATTAACGCAAGGTATTTTTACACAGAACCTCTTCCTCGCCAATCTAAATTTGTCAACTTTGTTTCCAACGAGCTTTGAGTGAACGCATCACGAATGGAAGCAAGATTTCCTCCCACTTTGTTGCAATCGTTTTCTCTTTCAAAGTAAGTCAGACTCAGGTCCGGGGATTTAAATATGTAATAACTTTCTCCAATGACGTCATATGGTTCTGCACAACACGGAAATAAAATCTTCGTTTATTTACGCATCATCAACCACCATTTACTTATTTGATTTATGAGGTTATATTAGTAACAGCCACAGGAACAACTATATTAAGTTTACCTTGGTTCACTGTGAATTCATGAAGCTTGCTTTCCGTCAAAGTTTTTTTCAACCAACAAGAAATTGTAGAAGGTCCCAAACATAATCCTGCAGTTTTCACATTTAACCGACTCACAATGACGTCACCGGATTTTTCATTTATCACTTGAAAGATTGACCCGTCGGAAGGAATATTACTTTCTGAAGAAGTTTGATTTATTTTCCAAACAACTGTTGTTGGCGGGACCACAGCTACTTCACATGTGAGCGTAAACTGATTTCCTGTCACAGGATACGTCGATGTTGCGTTCAAAAGTTTTGCTGGAGCTAAAGGAAATGTTAGTAATACAATGGATAATGCGATTTAAGAATTAAATATTTTTAAATTTATTTCAGTATTTAACATACCTTGACAAATATAATATTTTAGTGTGTCGCATTCGTCATCCACCCAATAACCAAGTCCATTTGTATAGGTACCGCCGAAGATGTCTACAGCACTGACAGCCAAACAATATTGTGGATATCCGCCACAATTCGGTTCTGTTCGATACCAATGTTGATATCCATTGCTGTTTTCATCTCCCACGTTTGATATAGAGTCACCATTGCTCCATTGAAATCGACATATGGATCGTGCTGCATTATTTTCGCTTCGTCGGCCACTGGTGTAGTAACCTGATTGCCATCTTCCCCCGAAGTCGTCAGTATTTATATTTCCTTGCCATTGTCTCAACACTTCGCTGATATTTCCTTGAAGTTCTTGAGACAAGATATTTACAAGTTCTCCGTTCATACCTTCACAAGCTGCCTTTGCTTCATCCCAAGTTTTTAGAGAATCATTGAAAAGCGATATATAGAATCCATTGTGTTGAAACGTGTACTCTGCAAATGGTAATTTTAGTTAATTTAAGTTAAGTAGATTGCTTTGGAATATTTTTATTTAGTTTAAAAATTGAACTTTAGTCACGAAACTTACCAACTTTTAACCAGATTAATGTTATAATTTAACGTGGTGTAAGGGTCGTATATACTTGCCTCCATAACAATGTGAAATCACGACAAGGACAAGCAAGTAGCATTTACAAGTGTATAATAATGTTTGATGTAAATGCATTCTTAAGAACGTTGCTGTCATCGCAATTACAGCAAGGTTGCCGTAAATTGTGCTTATAGGGTGTAAGCTTTGACTCTCTCCAACTGTATCACATTTGCTTGAATTAGGTCTATAAGTAGAGCTTATTTACTTTTGATCTTCTTGCCTTAACCTGCAAAGCATGTTCAACGTTATATTCAAAGGTAACTAACTGACAACAACATTTTCCTTTTACGTGGTTGTCGAAACTCGCTCAACATCATTTGTACAAGCCTGCTCTGCTCACTCCGCATTTTGTGTTATATGTTTCGAAACATCATCTGGTCGTCTTAATACTTATGGCTCAGTCATCTTCCTTCTATTCTCGTACAGCTACTTCCCAGGTTCGTGACCAGATAACTGCACGCCAAGAGCCTTTGTTTTGCGGAAACTACTCTGTTTTCGGTTACGTCATTTTTTAAATTGGTCGCAACACCAAACTTTATGCTCACTTAATTTGACGTAATAAATCCAACGGTTTTCCGGCAATGAAAGATATGTAATGTTTATGTAATTTGTAGCTAGAACAGGATAACATTATTGACGCCGGAATAAGTTCCAATTGGCATTGTTTTTGTATATATTATTAATTATTGGTTTTATTTGACGATAGAGATAGTTTTAATCCAAATTTTCGAATGGTTTTTTATATTGAGTTTAATATTTTGATAAAACTGCAAAAGCTTCGGAACTTTAAATTGCGGTTTTACAAACACTAAAAACTGTCATAAATTCGTTTGAAATTTGCAAACCTTATACATTAATTTGTTCACTCTTATACAATAATAGGTTTAAAACCGAATCCGTTACTGAATATTTCCAATAAACACTTATACATAGGATTAGGTTGGCTCTTGGCTGTCTATGGTATCCTGTACACTGTACAGTACACTGCTTCCGTGATATCCAGTTATTGTTGCCAGTTCTACCGATATACCAAAGCATCAGTTTTGTAAATACAGTACTTTCACTATTCTACGAGAAAAAATCGATAAAACAATACCCATTCTCTTATCTTATTACCGCTTATGTCTTACAACTGGCTACGTGACCTATACTTAGAATGAAATAATCACATTCTTATGTAGACTAAATCAACTTCCGTGTACAGTTTACAGCATTGATACGTCATTTCTGTGTGTCATTCGTACAGTTTACGCCAAATTTGCAGTTTAAATCTCGTTTTGTCACACAATGAGTCACTTTCCATAAGACTCTTTCACTTGCCCCAACATAGCCTACGTTTCACAATTCGTGTGTTCTTGTTTGCACCTCTTTGTCATGGCGTGTTTTTTTTTTCTGCATCAAACATATGGCATTATTTTGATTATTGTCTCAAATATGCCAGGTATGCCTTAAAATATAATATACTACAGGCTCGGTTTGTTATTAGATTTATTTGTTTGTATTGTGTATTGTTTTTTCCTATTTTTGTAGCACATTTTTGGTGGAATGCATATGGACCGCTCTATAGCTACTTTGGTTCTGGCGGATATGCTTGCATCAATTCATTGTGACACAGTGTGCAAACGATGATTTATGTTTTATAAATAACATTGCACCTTTGCTCGCAATACCACCAGGAAGTAGTGTCAGAACAATGAAACCCCATTTTTCATAGCATTATTATACTGTATAAAACACTCTATTCTTCAAGACGAATCCCTATATGCATGTTCAAAAAACAGTTTGCTTTTATGTCTTATATGCGAGAGGTTTACAGTTTGAAATATGTGCAACAAATCGCCTCATGCCTCGTAAACGTGTTTCGAGAACCGCTGCATATTCTTTCATGTTCCCATAATACCTAGCACTCTAATGCAAAGTCGTCTTGACAAATGAGTCGCATATATATTACAAGAATCTCGAAAATCGGAAACCTTGCATGTGAAAGTTTTTCGTGGGCACATTGTGATTTATATAATAAGCTAATCACTTAAAACCGTGTATTTTTTGTTCAAAAGCAAAAGTCTTACGCTTGGATCTGTTCGATGCAAAAACCGTAGTTAAATTACCGTACAAGTAGAATTTCATTTCAAAACAATTTGGAAAAATCAACCTTTTAGATGAGTAAATAAAAAAATCTTAAAACTTTCAAAATTTGTTGAAGTTTTATGCAAAGCTTGTGCTGTTTGTTGTGTGAGATCGTCAATAAATATTGTTGAGATGAAGGGTGTAGTCTAATCACTAGGGATACGAACCGCCGATACAAACCCAAACCCGAATAGATTCGCCGATAATGGCCTTTATGAAAGATTCGGGCGAACACGAATACAACATTACTTATAAATTTACTGACTTTTGTTAAAAATGATGATCTAGTTTCCCGACAATGCTAAACTAGAGTCAGCAGTACTTACAATGAAGGTCTTTTCCTAACGATTTTGCTTTTTCAATCGTTTTTTAACCACTACTTTTCGAAATAAAGCGGTTTTTTATCGATTACATCATGTTACAAGCAAGACTTGCCAACATTTGGATGAAATTTTAATGTTTGGTTCTAATACAAATAGATTCGGGATTCGTTTGTGTCGACCTTCAAGATATTCGGGTTCGCATCACGAACCGAAATAATCTTCCTCGCGGCACATCCCTACTAATCACAGTATAGTTGGTCCCGCGGTGCAACCATTTAATGATAATCTATACCTGCTGTAAAAACGGTTGCGATATTCCAGTAACAATAAGTGGTTAATAAACCATTATTCAGGAATATTTTTCACATCATTGTTATACACATTCAGGTATCCATCCTTTACCGTGGTTCGGCACAACGTAGCGACTCATTGTTCGCTTTCCAGTTAGGGAAGTTTTGCTTATTTGAGATTGTTCATTATTATTGATCACTGTTGGTTTTTTCATTTGTAAACTCACCTATTCGTTGTTTATGTTGTGCGTGGTTGCACGTCTCTATTCTTCGATTGGATAGATATTTTCTTATCCATAAACTGTTAATATGTTTTTCGTTGCTGTGTTTTTATTTATTTTTATTATTTGTTCATTTTTTTTCGCGTTCTTGCTGGCGTAACGACTCGCCACCGTCGCGGTAATTAAATCTACGTATTACTCTGACTTTCTTATTTCAACATTTTGTCGAATAAACTCAAACAAAGCTCGTCTATTGCATTGAACCATAGATATAATATGAACACGATTTATAACCGATATATTGTTTGTATTATATCTATGCGTGTAACCCATTTGTTAAGCTAAATATGTTTTCCTAAATCATTTAACTGTTATCCATGGTACGTACGTAACGTAGTTGCTTATGCATTACAGTACTTGTTTCTTGCAGTCCGTAACCCGGAAGTGTGCAGTTCCGTGTGGGTAGAATTCCGTGTGGGTGCAATCACGCGTGTGTGCAAACACTATGAAACCAAAATGATTTGCCTTGATTTTTTACACATTTGTTGAGACAAATTTATTTGCAACGTTTTTTCATTTTTAATATTTGCATTTTAATTCAGAAATCATATTAGAAGTATTTTCTGTAGTACAGTATATAAATAATTACAAAGACCTCTTGATTTGAAATTTTCTCTTGGCACCGTTTTACTACAAAAGCTGCTCTCCTACTTCCCCTGACATACTTTTTGAAGCTTTGCTGGATTCAAATTTCAACCTTTACTCTTCTTATTACTTGTGATATGTATGCAGTGATTTCCCTCATTTTCTTCAGGATATTCTGGATGTAACCATTTACTTTATGTTCATGACCAACCGCACGTTAAACGCCTTAACGCGGTGCAAACTACCCTCTCTATTCACGTCACATTTGCGTTGCTTTTTTTCATACCTACTGTATTGTAAGTCGAGTATTTTCAAACATGCTTTTTCGGGTTCGTAACTTTTTAAGAATGCCATATTCTATGCCTTCTCACTGATTGTATGCACCTTTGCCCGACAAAGCTTTGTTCTGTTTAATGTGTGAGGTCGTAAATATTGCTGAGATGAAGAGTGTAGTCTAATCACAGTATAGTTGGTGCCGCGGTGCACCATTAATAATAATCTATACCTGCTGAAACAACGGTTGCGATATTCCTGTAATAATGAATAGTAAATAAATCATTATTCCGGCATTTTTTTTGCTTAAAAACTTACGTAATTGGCAGAATACCATCCAAAACGTCTCTGGAGACATTTCTGCAATAGTTGTTCTGGAATGTCGCCTTTTTGGAAACCTCCTTAGAGTTTTATTTAGTTCTTGGTTATTTTTATTTTCATTCATTTTTCATCATTTAAGCTTATTTTCAAGACCAAAAATGAAAATTGTTTTGCTTCGAACTTTCGATTCTATCTTAGCTTAATAATCTGTATCTGTGGTCAGTGGTCACTATATCATTTATTTTATAGCAAAACTGTATGGGTTGTATTGCTTTTATAATTATGTTATTGTGACTTGTCAGTTATTGTGACTTCACTTTTCTGTTAGAGAAGTTTCACTTATTTGTGGCGTTTATGAGAACGTTCATTATTATTGATCACTGTTGGTTTTTCATTTTTAACTCACGTATTCGTTGTCTACTTTACACGTGGTTGCCCGTCTCTATTCTTCGATTGGATAAATGTGAAACTACTGATAAGAAAATGTAAGGTGCGAAACGCGAGAGTATAGCAGTGATAACTAACTAAAACCGAAATGTATTGAAACATTGATCGCATCTTATAAACAAACAATTACAATATCATAAAAGCAGTAAAATAGAAAGAAATTAATAACAGTTGACGTAATTTCGTCACGCTAACATTTTATTTGACCATAACTATTCCAAAACGCAGTTTGCAAGTAAAACCCTCAAATATTTATAATTTTATATGATAACTGCAATATCTTATTACATATTATATAAAATGTACTTCTTACTACCACCAGCTATAAGTACATGACTATGAAGCAGGTGATAAATGAAGGACTCGATGAACTATATATAAAGACTTTTTACAGGATAAAATAATAAACATTTACCAGAAACATTTACGTCCACCACCCGAAAGAAAGGAACTTAATTGGGAATATCCAGCTCAAAATATAAAAATGTAGATATTAAAAAATGGAAAATCCAACATTTCTAATATTGACATCAGTGTAAAGATGCTCTTCTGTTTGCAAATTCTCATAAATCGGATTGTAGTTCTGTTTATAATACAATTTAATACATATTATAAAACAGATAAAACCATCTTTATTATGGCTCTATTATAACTCATTAAGATTTTTTTTGGTTTAAAGCTTTTAAGATATTTTTAAAACTGATGAACACTAAACAAGTTGTTTATAAATGGTGTAGTCAGGTATTGGCTACTACCTCAGTATTTGAAAACATATCAGCTAAAATTCTGGTTAAGTTTGAAAAAGAAGGTCTTTCTTGGGGCGGTATCTTCCAGCATGTTGACATCATGTTGTACCTATTACAAGGAATCTTAATAAAAATATAAAATACACAAATAGGCCAGAACATAATCCAAGCGATGTTCGAGGTGTCAACGTTGAGAAATGCGTGAAAACTTGAAGACTACAATTCTCATGAACTGACAATTTAAGGTTTTGGTTGGTCATTGGCGGCCAAATTTCAAATGTTCTATCAATCGACATGCAATGAAATTATTCTTACAATGGCAGGGGACAGTGAACAGGTTGTTGCAGTCTGTATCCTTCATTCAATACTTTAAGCTGTAATTCACTTCCACTCAGTTCTTTATAAGGAGTGTATCCAAAGACAACAATTTCCCACACAGTTACACCAAACGACCATACGTCACTCGAACTCGAATAAATTTGATCAAACCATGCTTCTGGCGCCATCCACCGGCAAGGCAGTTTAGCTCCCTAAAAATGTAAAATGTCTTATAACATTCATTACAAGCAAATATTATTATTCACATAAGTTTATCTCAAACCTTACTTTAAGATTCCTTTTGAAGTATACACCGTCCGATTGGTCAACTTGCCGCGAGAGTCCAAAATCCGACACTTTACATCGGTAATTAGAGTCAAGCAGCACATTTCGGCAAGCAAGGTCTCTATGTACAAGCCCAAGACCAGAAATATGCTCCATTCCCTGAAGAAAATCAGTTACAAAAGTGAAACATGTAACAGAGAAAAACCAAGATTTCTTAACCAGATCAAAATCCAAACCTGAGCAATATCTTGAGCAAATCGGATCATTTCTTTTGTTCCAATTGGTGAAATTTCCTCATACCCAGTATCTAAATTATGCTGAGACGGTCTGCACTTTATCAAATGCTGACGTAAATCTCCAAAAGGAAGAAGTTCAGTGATTGCTAAAACTTCATCTTCATAAACAGCAATTAAACAGGTTTATGTATTATGCAAGCATGCATTTAATATATTAATACAATTAATACACATTACATTGAAAGTTGATGCTTCAGTAGTTTTAAAAGCGTTCTTACTGTCTTTTTTGCAAACCCCGTAAAACTGAACAACAAATGGATTTCGTCCAGTTACATTCATAAGTTGTAATTCTTTCTCAAATTCATCCATTTCTGCAACAGTAATATTTTGACCTGCAAAATTCAAGATAAAGTTTCCTTATTTAAATTTTTAACACATTTGGCAATAAAATATACTTTATTACAAATGGTTTGCTTCAAAATCTAATACTTTTACCAGTAGGCTATATATTTAATTTTTATTTAAGAGGTGAACCTATGCATGTTAAGCATTTATGTTTTCCTTCGTTTCTTATCTAGCTTACCTTTAATCCTTTTCGCAGCAGCTTCAGTGGCTGCAAACCGTCTATCTTTTATTTTCACTCTCCAAACTTCACTGAAATTTCCTCCTCCCAGTTTTTGCAACATTTCTACATCTTTTATATTTATGATAGTTGGATTTTCCACGTTGGATGTCACTTTAATATTGTTGAACTCTACTGCTGGTACATGTGACATCGAGGTATCTGTTGACTTTAAGTTCCGTTGTTGAACTGAACCAGCAGAAACATTTTTGAAAAAATATTTTCGCCTACAAAAATAATCATGTTTACTGTCGATCTGCACTAAATTTAGTAAATAAGTAAACTAGTTAAATAAATTGAAATATAAAATAATATCGGCTACTATTTTTTTTTAAAGTTTTAAACAAAATTAAACATCACCTCACACAAATGCATACTCCAATAACGACCAGCAATGACCCAATTGCAATAAAAATTGGCCAATAAGAAAAGATGAAATCTTTTAACCAATTCGAAAAGAAATAAAATAAAGTTTTTTTAAGTAAAACAATAAATAGGTTATGTGATGTGCTACCCAGGCATTCTCGCTTTTGATTGCCCTGCGCAAATTCGGGTAGACTATTACACTTGAATATACTTTTAGATGGTGAAAATGCAAAATAACTTAATTAATATATGAAATATTACATATATTTTAAACATCACACAGGTTACGTTTAGCATAAAATAAAAGTTGTTTAATTTTTATCAGCAGGCTTTAGCTTAAATGTTTGCAAAAAATTTTTTTGAAAGTAAACTTGAGGATATATTTTCAACTAACTGAACGTTTACATTTTACCTTGTGTTTGTTGAGTTGTTTCCTGGATCTTGATAACTGTTATTTGACTAGTCACATAGCCCACTGACCCGTTGTCTAATGGAGTAGAAGTGACCAGATAAAAACTGCAAAATGGTTAATGGCCAAATTTCAGGAAGGGTGAAATTTTGTATAAAGAAGCTTATGAGCTTAAATTAATGTGTCGACCATTAAACATCGTAACACATGTTTACATTTTATAAAAACAAATCTAACGTGTTGATGAGGGTAAGACCGTTTTGTTTTCAGTGATTTGCTCATAAACAAGATTCAATATAAAACCATCAAAATAAATACCTGTAATATTTATTTGGAGTGAGCATCACATTGGTAGCATTGTATATTTTTGTCGTTGGTTTATTGACGGTTGTCGTTCTTCTCGATCTTGTACTGGTTTGAACTGGGGAGGAGGTTAGGTTTGTAAGAAGATTGACGTCACAACTTGTTCGTCGTCCATCTCCCACTTTTACTTTTATCATCGACTCAAGTGAACTGGATGGATGAGAAATATTAACAGAAATTAAGATTTTACGAATGATGTTTGCCATTTTCAATACGGAACTTGTAAGCTTGTTTTGCCTGTCACTAGACCATGATAATAATTCTTGATTCAAATGTATTCAAAAACTGAGTGTACAGTAAGGCCTCGGCAAGAAAGGTAACTTAACAAACACTACTAGTCCTTCGTCTTATTGAATGTATGATCAGGAATAATTCAACTTCACGTTTTTCCCACAATGTAAATTTAACGCATTCTTCTTACCCTGGCATTGCTAACGCAAGGTATGGTTTACCCGGTTCCACGGCATCAGCTTGCTTCAATGATAATTCGTCCAGCAACGAGTCGGAGAAATTTGCTGACCCGAAAACGTTAAGATCTTGATATTGGCCAACGAGAAAATAACAGCTAAATGGAATGAAATATCCTTTAAGTATGCACGGCTTTTAAGTTTTTGATCAATTTTCATTGTTCGTAGTTAAAGCATTTGCAACAAGTATTGTGTTACTGCGGACAGTGTTAACTTGTTGATGAAATTACAAGTACTTTGTTTACACAGGTTGAAATTTTTGCAATCTCATGCACTTTGAGAAGCTTTGCTGTAAAATAGTTCAGCAAACAATTTTTTTAACCTGATTGGTCCGTTTGTTTCATCCGGACGAGGAAACATTATCGATACATCATCATTGGACTCTTGAGCAGACAGAAGTTCTGGCAGTAACATTGGAACTGCGAAAATATAGTTGTTGTAATACAATGTAACATATTTGATAATGCTTCAGTTTCATTTCTTTTATTGATACTGCGATACTTTTTTGCAACTTACCGCTTCTTGGTGATTTACATTCTCCATTTGCATGGACAAACTCGCCGTCTCCTGCGCAGGATTGGGCAAATATCTTGATTTTATAAATTCGATTGGGAAGAGTTTGAAATAAGTTGGATCGCTTGTCCAATGTAGAATTAATTATTTCGTTTTGTTCTTGGAGTGCGTCAGTAATGCTTGCAGCGTCTTGCTCTTTTGTAAAACTTGGGGTTTTACTCAGTTGAATCTGGAAATTGATAAAGGAAGCGTTTTGTATAGCTATACACACTTCAATGATAAATTGAATATATGAAAAAAAGAAAAGAATTGTATCCCTTACGACGAAGTTTTGCAATGTTGGAATTGTTTCTTCTGGCCATTTCCATTCCAACAAACAATTTCCATTTTCAGGATAAAATAAGACAGTCGCGCTTGGAACCATCTGAGGAATGGTGTAACCAGTTATCACTTCTTGGCTGGTTTCAACGGATCTGGTGCAAAACTTGCTGGCCAACGAAACCTGAAAGTGATTGGAGACTTTTCCTTCCAACCAACATTTACATTGGCAATGGACTCAATACTTATAGATTTTTTACACCATTTTTTTAAATATCAGTAACTTCTATTACCATTTTTTAAATGTCAAAATATATTATGGTATAAAATATCATTCATCTTATCTTGTCAAGTGTTATAATTATGTTATTACCAATATGTTGTATTTTGTTCGTGGCTTCAGATTTGTAAAGGTTTTTGAATTGTTTTCATTGTTCTGGCTTATTCTTTGCGGAATTAAAAATGTATGGTCTGTGAAGCTGCTGAGTGCCGATACCGTGATACTGTGATTTAATCCGACATTGCTTGGATTCAAAATAACTGTTAAAGTTTTATTTGGTTCTGTCGTACAAGATTGGGTTTCAACGACGTAAGAAAGTTTTCCTGCAGCAAATAAATTCTGTTTGATTTAATAATTCTTCACAACAAATAAAACTCCGATGTCATATGAAAATGAATTTAAACATTAAATACAATAACTTAAATTTATACAGAAACCTCTATACGTTATTACTTTTGGTCTACTGTACCTGATACTTCGCAGATGTAATTAGCTATATGGGTGCCCGATCCTAAATTTTTCCACTTCCAATTATCATGGTAGCTCATATAACCATAGTCTTTCCAATTTTCAGGATGAATTTCATTTGACCAGTTTGTATAGTTAACAATTTCATAATTTGGCCAAATCCATGAGTCATTGTCCAATCTTTTTAAACCAATCCAAGCTATTGTAGCGGAACATAAACAATAAACATACATGTTCAATTAAACTAAACTCTTATTAGCGCAAGGTATTTTTACACAGAACCTCTTCCTCGCCAATCTAAATTTGTCAACTTCATTTCCAACGAGCTTTGAGTGAACGCATCACGAATGGAAGCAAGATTTCCTCCCACTTTGTTGCAATCGTTTTCTCTTTCAAAGTAAGTCAGACTCAGGTCCGGGGATTTAAATATGTAATAACTTTCTCCAATGACGTCATATGGTTCTGCACAACACGGAAATAAAATCTTCTTTGTTTACGCATCATCAACAACTATTTACTTATTTGATTTATGAGGTTATATTAGTAAGAGCCACAGGAACAACTATATTAAGCTTACCTTGGTTCACTGTGAATTCATGAAGCTTGCTTTCGGTCAAACTATTTTTCAACCAACAAGAAATTGTAGAAGGTCCCAAACATAATCCTGCAGTTTTCACTTTTAACCGACTCACAATGATGTCACCGGATTTTTCATTTATCACTTGAAAGATTGACCCGTCGGAAGGAATATTACTTTCTGAAGAAGTTTGACTTATTTTCCAAACAACTGTTGTTGGCGGGACCACAACTACTTCACATGTGAGCGTAAACTGATTTCCTGTCACAGGATACGTCGATGTTGCGTTCAAAAGTTTTGCTGGAGCTAAAGGAAATGTTAGTAATACAATGGATAATGCGATTTAAGAATTAAATATTTTTAAATTTATTTCAGTATTTAACATACCTTGACAAATATAATATTTTAGTGTGCCGCATCCGTTATCCACCCAATAACCAAGTCCATTTGTATAGCCAGTGCTGAAGTCATCTACAGCACTGACAGCCAAACAATATGGTGAATTGCCGCCACAATTCGGTTCTGTATGATACCAATGTTGATATCCATTGCTGTTTTCATCTCCCACTTTTGATATGGAGTCACCATTGCCCCATTGAAATTGACATATGGATCGTGCTGCATTATTTTCGCTTTGTCGGCCACTGGTGTAGTAACCTGATTCCCATCTTCCACCGAAGTCGTCAGTATTTATATTTCCTTCCCATTGTCTCAACAGTTCGGTGATATTTCCTTGAAGTTCTTGAGACAAGATATTTACAAGTTCTCCGTTCATACCTTCACAAGCTGTCTTTGCTTCGTCCCACGTTTTTAGAGAATCATTGAAAAGCGATATATTGAATCCATTGTGTTGAAACGTGTACTCTTAAAATGGTAATTCCAGTTAATTTAAATTAAGTGGATTGCTTTGGAATATTTTTATTTAGTTTAGAAATTGAACTTTAGTTACGAAACTTACCAACTTTAAACCAGATTAATATTCTAATTTAACGTGGCGTAACAGTCGTATATACTTGCCTCCATAACAATGTGAAACGACGACTAGGACAAGCAAGAAGCATTTACAAGTGTATAATAATGTTTGATGTAAACGCATTCTTAAGAACGTTGCTGTCATCGCAATTACAGCAAGGTTGCCGTAAATTGTGCTTATAGGATGTAAGCTTTGACTCTCTCCAACTGTATCACATTTGCTTGAATTAGGTCTATAAGTACAGCTTATTTACTTTTGATCTTCTTGCCTTAACCTGCAAAGTATGTTCAACGTTATATTCAAAGGTAACTTAACTGACAACAACATTTTCCTTTTACGTGGTTGTCGAAACTCGCTCAACATCATTTGTACAAGCCTGCTCTGCTCACTCCGCATTTTGTGTTAAATGTTTCAAACATCATCTGGTCGTCGTAATACTTATGGCTCAGTCATCTTCCTTCTATTCTCGTACAGCTACTTTCCAGGTTCGTGACAAGATAACTGCACGCCGAGAGCCTTTGTTTTGCGGAAACTACTCTGTTTTCAGTGACGTCATTTTTTAAATTGGTCGCAACATCAAACTTTACGCTCACTTAATTTGACGTAATAAATCCAACGGTTTTCCGGCAATGAAAGATATGTAATGTTTATGTAATTTATAGCTAGAACAGGATAACATTATTGACGCCGGAATAAGTTCCAATTGGCATTGTTTTTGTATATATTATTAATTATTGGTTTTATTTGACGATAGAGATAGTTTTAATCCAAATTTTCGAATGTTTTTTTATATTGAGTTTAATATTTTGATAAAACTGCAAAAGCTTCGGAACTTTAAATTGCGGTTTTACAAACACTAAAAACTGTCATAAATTCGTTTGAAATTTGCAAACCTTATACATTAATTTGTTCACTCTTATACAATAATAGGTTTAAAACCGAATCCGTTACTGAATATTTCCAATAAACACTTATACATAGGATTATGTTGGCTGTCTATGGTATCCTGTACACTGTACAGTACACTGCTTCTGTGATATTTAGTTATTGTTGCCAGTTCTACCGATATACCAACGCATCAGTTTTGTAAATACTTTCACTATTCTACTGGAAAAAATTGATAAAACAATACCCATTCTCTTATCTTATTACCGCTTATGTCTTACAACTGGCTACGTGACCTATACTTAGAATGAAATAATCACATTCTTGTGTAGACTAAATCAACTTCCGTGTACAGTTTACAGCATTGATTCGTCATTTCTGTGTGTCATTAATGACAATTCGTACAGTTTACGCCAAATTTGCAGTTTAAATCTCGCTTTGTCACACAATGAGTCACTTTCCATAAAACTCTTTCACTTGCCCCAACATAGCTTACGTTTCACAATTCGTGTGTTCTTGTTTGCACCTCTTTGTCATGGCGTGTTTTTTTTCTGCATCAAACATATGGCATTATTTTGATTATTGCCTCAGATATGCCAGATATGCCTTAAGATATAATATACTACAGGCTCGGTTTGTTATTAGATTTATTTGTTTGTATTGTGTATTGTTTTTTCCTGTTTTTGTAGCACATTTTTGGTGGAATGCATAAAGACCGCTCTATAGCTACTTTAGTTGTGGCGGATATGCTTCCACCAATACATTGTGACACAGTGTGCAAACGATGATTTATGTTTTATAAATAACATTGCACCTTTGCTCGCAATACCACCAAGAAGTAGTGTCAGAACAATGAAACCCCATTTTTCATAGCATTATTATACTGTATAAAACACTCTATTCTTCAAGACGAATCCCTATATGCATGTTCAAATAACAGTTTGCTTTTATGTCTTATATGCGAGACGTTTACAGTTTGAAATATGTGCAACAAATCGCCTCATGCCTCGTAAACGTGTTTCGAGAACCGCTGCATATTCTTTCATGTTCCCATAATACCTAGCACTCTAATGCAAAGTCGTCTTGACAAATGAGTCGCATATATATTACAAGAATCTCGAAAATCGGAAACCTTGCATGTGAAAGTTTTTCGTGGGCACATTGTGATTTACATAATAAGCTAATCACTTAAAACCGTGTATTTTTTGTTCAAAAGCAAAATGTCTTACGCTTGGATCTGTTTGATGCAAAAACCGTAGTTAAATTAACGTAAAAGTAGAATTTCATTTCAAAACAATTTGGAAAAACTAACCTTTTAAATGAGTAAATAAAATAATCTTAAAACTTTCAAAATTTGTTGAAGTTTTATGCAAAGCTTGTTCTGTTTGTTGTGTGAGATCGTCAATAAATATTGTTGAGATGAAGGGTGTAGTCTAATCACTAGGGATACGAACCGCCGATACGAACCCAAACCCGAATAGATTCGCCGAATATGGCCTTTATGAAAGATTCGGGCGAACACGAATACCAGCAATGGCGAACCAAATACAACATTACTTATAAATTTACTGACTTTTGTTAAAAATGATGATCCAATTTCCCGACAATGCTAAACTAGAGTCAACAGTACTTACAATGAAGGTCTTTTTCCTAACGATTTTGCTTTTTCAATCGTTTTTAACCACTACTTTTCGAAATAAAGCGGTTTTTTATCGATTACATCATGTTACAAGCAAGACTTGCCAACATTTGGATGAAATTTTAATGTTTGGTTCTAATACGAATAGATTCGGGATTCGTTTGTGTCGACCTTCAAGATATTCGGGTTCGCACGAACCCGAATAATCTTCCTCGATCGCGGCACATCCCTACTAATCACAGTATAGTTGGTGCCGCGGTGCAACCATTAAATGATAATCTATACCTGCTGTAAAAACGGTTGCGATATTCCTGTAACAATAAATGGTAAATAAATCATTATTGAGAAATATTTGTCACATCATTGTCATACAGGTATCCATCCTTTACCGTGGTTCGGCACAATATAGTAACTCATTGTTTGCTTTTCAGTTAGGGAAGTTTTGCTTATTCGAGGCGTTTATGAGAACGTTCATTATTATTGATCACTGTTGGTTTTTTGGTGTACCGACATTTAATCACGCGACACTTAATCACGCGACATTTAATCACCGACACATAATCACTAGGACATTTAATCACGCGACACATAATCACTAGGACATTTAATCACGCGACACATAATCACTAGGACATTTAATCACGCGACTTGGATACGTAATCACGCGACATTTAATCACGCGACACATAATCACTTGGATGCGACTGCCAAAGGCTTCTTTGGTCTTTCTTTTAGAACTCGACAATTGTTTGACTCCGTTGCGCCGGCTTTCTCTATAATGTTTCTTTAAATCAACACCAGCTTCATAAAGTCTAATTGTTATAATGTCCGAAAGTATAACCTATGTAATATCTAACATTATTCTACTGTATTGTCACCGAAGCTCTTGACCAAAGTACCATCAAAACGTTACACCGTAAAAAACAATGCTACTTGAAACTGTGTCAGAGCGTCGGTTTTGGAACTCTGGAACAATGCCAATGAATGAATTATTACAATTTACTATCACGACCGCCACATCTCTTTGTATCTATAACGACTAGTCTAGTCTACAGACAATCTCGTACTTAGTACGAGATACTAGTCTACCGCCTTCGCACCAGTTTTATGTCTCGGGCCGGACGATTTCGCAGGCCGGGCCGGATACGGCCCGCGGGCCCTAGGTTGCGGACCCTTGGTCTATACTCTATAGCCTGCCGCTGTCTTACCGTTGTAACTCGTGGTTATTTCCATTCAGGGGACATTACTATGACTAGACAGTTAATCACACGACATTTATACAGTGTCTTTGTCTATATTATAGCCTGCCGCTGTCTTACCGTTGTAAATCGTGATTATTTTAATTTAACGGACATTACTATGACTAATAAAAACGGAACGATTCAGTGGCGTGGCAAACTCTACCAGAAAAGTCGGGGCCAACGGACATTAGGGCTACTATGACTAATAAGACAGTGCAGTTTAGCTTAACATCGAAAGGGAATCAATCGGTGCTGCACAAACAGTACGAGTTTGTCAAACACCGTGAGTACGCAAACGGAACGATTCAGTGGCGTTGCAAACTCTACCAGAAAAGTCGGTGCCAGGCTCGTATAACAACCGAAGGAGACCAAATCATAACTGACGCTGATCCTGAACATAACCACGGCGGCAACAAAGAGTCGGCTTTGGCAAGACAGGCTATCAGTCAAATGAAGGTGAATATGGGTGAACTGTCAGCCAGTACAAGCAACGTCATCGGGTCTGTAAGCAGAGACTTGGAACCAGGTGTACTCATGGCGCTGCCAAAAAAGCAATCTTTGAAGCGGACCTTGCAGAGAAAACGTCGCGATATGCTGACTGCACACTGTACGGCCGCTCTACAGTCTCCGATGGATACTAATTTCACAATACCAGAAACATTCCAACGCATGATTTTGCACGACTCTGGACCTGGAAACAATCGTCTGATTCTTCTTGGCAGCTGGGATCTGCTAGACGGCTTGGCCAGAGCGAAATTGTGGCTAGCTGATGGAACGTTCAAGGTTGTACCGTCTTTGTTCTTTCAACTGTACACAGTACATTTTGAACTTGTACCCGGTCTTATTCCTGCAGCAGTTTACTGCCTCGTTCAAAATAAAACGCGAGCAACGTACGATCGCATCCTTGATGCAATTATAACAATGATCCCCACTGCTGCACCGGAATGCGTTTTGCTCGATTTTGAGACTGCCGCAGTAAGTGCTTTCCGCACAGCATTTCCTACAGCAAATGTTAGGAGTTGTTATTTTCACCTAACGCAAAGCGTCCTGCGCAAAGTTAATGAAATTGGCATGAAGTGTGACTACGAGTCTGATGACGAATTAAGAACAGCTGTTCGGTGTTTACCAGCCTTAGCCATGGTCCCTTCCTCTGACGTAGTCGAGTCATTTCTGATCTTAGCTGATAGCATGCCCGATCACGATAAGATGCCTGAGCTGCTTTCGTATTTCGAACACACATATATCAGAGGCAGACGACGTCCGGGACGTGGTGAAAATTACGGCTCAGCCATTTTTCCAATCGAAAGTTGGAATCATTACGAAGCCGGGGCAGGTTGCATTGCAAGAACCACAAATGCAGTCGAAGGTTGGCATTTTGGTCTGCAAGTACTTTTTCAATGCCACCACCCGACAATGTGGACTTTCATACGGGGAATTGAAAAAGACATTCAAATGCAACGTGCAACGTTTCTGCAAGGAATTGCTGGTACTCAACCTTCTATTCCAATGCGGTACAAGGCACTGAAACTGCGCGTGCAAAACACAGTTGACCGTTATCTGTCAAGCGAGATTTTAGTCTATCTTCGTGCAGTTGCTTACATTTCCCATGCATAACATTGCTGTAAATTGTAAATGTAAAAAAATATTGTAAATGTGTGATTAAATGTCGCGTGATTAAATGTCCTAGTGATTATGTGTCGCGTGATTAAATGTCCTAGTGATTATGTGTCGCGTGATTAAATGTCGCGTGATTAAATGTCCTAGTGATTATGTGTCGGTGATTAAGCGTCGCGTGATTAATTGTCGCGTGATTAAGTGTCACCAAACCGGTTTTTTCATTTGTTAACTCACCTATTCGTTGTTTATGTTTTGCGTGGTTGCTCGTCCCTATTCTTCGATACGATAAATATTTTCTTCTCCATAAACTGTTGACATGTTTTTTGTTTCTATGTTTTTATTTATTTTTTTTGCGTTCTTGCTGGCTTTAATTTTGTTGTATAAACTCAAACAAAGCTCATCTACTGCATTGAACCATAGATATAATATGAACACGATTTATAAACGATATGGTGTTTGTATTATATCTATGCGTGTAACCCACTTGTTAAGCTAAATATGTTTTCCTAAATCATTGAACTGTTATCCATGGTACGTACGTAACGTATTTGCTTATGCATTACAGTACTTGTTTCTTGCGGTCCCAAAGCCCGGAAGTGTGCAGTTGTGTGTGGGTAGAATTCCGTGTGGGTGCAATCACGCGTGTGTGCAAACACTATATGAAACCAAAATGCTTTGCCTTAATTCTTTCTCCCACTTTTACGCATTTGTTGAGACAATTTTATTTGCAACGCTTTTTCGTTTTTAATATTTGCATTTTAACTCAGAAATCATATTATAAGAATTTTGTATATTGCAGCATATAAATAACTACAAAGACCACTTAATTTTGAAATTTTCTCTCGGCGCCGTTTTACTACAAAAGCTGCTCTCCTACTTCCCCTGACATACTTTTTGAAGCTTTGCTGGATTCAAATTTCAACCTTTACTCTTCCTATTACTTTTGATATGTATGCAGTGATTTCCCTCATTTTTTCCAGGATATCCTGGATGTAACCATTTACTTTATGTTCATGACCGACCGCACGTTAAACGCCTTAACGCGGCGCAAACTACCCTCTCTATTCACGTCACATTTGCGTTGCTTTTATTCATACCTACTGTATTGTAAGTCGAGTATTTTCAAACATGCTTTTTTCGGGTTTGATATTTTTTAAGAATGCCATATTTTATGCCTTGTCACTGATTGTCTGCACCTTTGACCTACAAAGCTTGTTCTGTTTGTTGTGTGAGATCGTCAATAAATATTGCTGAGATGAAGGGTGTAGTCTAATCACAGTACAGTTGGTGCCATGGCGAACCATTAAATGATAATTATCTATACCTGCTGAAACAACGGTTGCGATATTCCTGTAATAATAAGTGGTTAATAAATCATTATTCCGGCATTTTTTTGCTTAAAAACTTACGTAATTGGCAGAATAACATCCAAAACGTCTCTGGAGACATTTCTGCAAAAGTTGTTCTGGAATGTCGCCTTTTTGGAAACCTCCTTAGAGTTTTATTTAGTTCTTGCTGGTTATTTTTATTTTCATTCACTTATCATCATTTAAGCTTATTTTCAAGACCAAAAATGAAAATTGTTTTGCTTCGAACTTTCGATTCTATCTTAGCTTAATAATCTGTATCTGTGGTCACTAAATCATTTATTTTGTAGCAAAACTGTATGGGTTGTATTGCTTTTATAGTTGTGTTATTAGGCTTATTTTTACGTATTGTGTAGCATTTGTGTTTGTGATTGATCGTTGGTTTTACTGTTTTTACTTACGTTGTTTTAAAGTGGTCCATCCGTTTGCCGCTTTGAGCAATTCGCACTGGTTGAGACGAACTTTGCCAAGCGCTTCCTGTACCTTTACTCAGAGTCGTAACCAAATCATCCAGCTCTAGTCTCATATCAGATCAAGTCATTTACATTTACTGCCTTTACTTTATTACCCTCATCACGTATATCAAACACATTTCAGCACACTCCACACATTCCTGAGATAACAAATCAGTATTACTTTGTTTTGCAATCCTTCACCATGGTTCGGCACAGCATTGTGACCTGTTGTTTGCTTTTAAGTTAGGGAAGTTTCGCTTATTTGTGGCGTTTATGAGAACGTTCATTATTATTGATCACCCTTGGGTTTTCATTTTTAACTCACGTATTCGTTGTCTACTTTACCCGTGGTTGCCCGTCTCTATTCTGCGATTGGATAAATGTGAAACTACTGATAAGAAAATGTAAGGTGCGAAACGTGAGAGTATAGCAGTCATAACTAACTAAAACCGAAATGTATTGAAACATTGACCACATCTTATAAACAAACAATTACAATATCATAAAAGCAGTAAAATAGAAAGAAATTAATAACAGTTGACGTAATTTCGTCACTCTAACTTTTTATTTAACCATAACTATTCCAAAACGCAGTTTGCAAGTAAAACCCTCAAATATTTATAATTTTATATGATAACTGCAATATCTTATTACATATTATATAAAATGTACTTCTTACTACCACAAGCTATAAGTACATGACTATGAAGCAGGTGATAAATGAAGGAATCGATGAACTATATATAAAGACTTTTTACAGGATAAAATAAACACATTTACCAGAAACATTTACGTCCACCACCCGAAAGAAAGGAACTTAATTTGGAATATCCAGCTCAAAATATAAACATGTAGATATTAGAAAATGGAAAATCCAACATTTCTAATATTGACATCAGTGTAAAGATGCTCTTCTGTTTGCAAATTCTCATAAATCGGATTGTAGTTCTGTTTATAATACAATTTAATACATATTACAAAACAGATAAAACCATCTTTATTATGGCTCTATTTTAACTCATTAAGATTTTTTTTGGTTTAAAGCTTTTAAGATATTTTTAAAACTGATGAACACTAAACAAGTTGTTTATAAATGGTGTAGTCAGGTATTGGCTACTACCTCAATATTTGAAAACATATCAGCTAAAATTCTGGTTAAGTTTGAAAAAGAAGGTCTTTCTTGGGGCTGTATGTTCCAGCATGTTGACATCATGTTGTACCTATTACAAGGAATCTTAATAAAAATAGAAAATAAACAAATAGGCCAGAACATAATCCAAACGATGTTGAGTCAATGGTGTCAATGTTGAGAATTGCGTGAAAACTTGAAGACTACAATTCTCATGAAATGACAATTTAAGGTTTTGGTTGGTCATTGGCGGCCAAATTTCAAATGTTCTATCAATCGACATGCAACGAAATTATTCTTACAATGGCAGGGGACAGTGAACAGGTTGATGCAGTCTGTATCCTTCATTCAATACTTTACGCTGCAATTCACTTCCACTCAGTTCTTTATAAGGAGTGTATCCAAAGGCAACAATTTCCCACACAGTTACACCAAACGACCATACGTCACTCGAACTCGAATAAATTTGATCAAACCATGCTTCTGGCGCCATCCACCGGCAAGGCAGTTTAGCTCCCTAAAAATGTAAAATCTCTTATAACATTCATTACAAGCAAATATTATTATTCACATAAGTTTATCTCAAACCTTACTTTAAGATTCCTTTTGAAGTATACACCGTCCGATTGGTCAACTTGCCGCGAGAGTCCAAAATCCGACACTTTACATCGGTGATTAGAGTCAAGCAGCACATTTCGGCAAGCAAGGTCTCTATGTACCAGCCCAAGACCAGAAATATGCTCCATTCCCTGAAGAAAATCAGTTCCAAAAGTGAAACATGTAACAGAGAAAGACCAAGATTTCTTAACCAGATCAAAATCCAAACCTGAGCAATATCTTGAGCAAATCGGATCATTTCTTTTGTTCCAATTGGTGAAATTTCTTCATACCCAGTATCTAAATTATGCTGAGAAGGTCTGCACTTTATCAAATGCTGACGTAAGTCTCCAAAAGGAAGAAGTTCAGTGATTGCTAAAACTTCACCTTTATAAACAGAAATTAAACAGGTTTATGTATTATGCAAGCATGCATTTAATATATTAATACAATTAATACACATTACATTGAAAGTTGATGCTTCAGTAGTTTTAAAAGCTTTCTTACTGTCATTTTTGCAAACACCGTAAAACTGAACAACAAATGGATTTCGTCCAGTTACATTCATAAGTTGTAATTCTTTCTCAAATTCATCCATTTCTGCAACAGTAATGTTTTGACCTGCATATTTCAAGATAGAGTTTCCTTATTAAAATGTCTAAGACATTTGGCAATAAAATGTACTCTATTACAAATGGTTTGCTTCAAAATCTAATACTTTTACCAGTAGGCTATATATTTAATTTTTATTTAAGAGGTGAACCTATGCATGTTAAGCATTTATGTTTTCCTTCTTTTCTTATCTAGCTTACCTTTAATCCTTTTCGCAGCAGCTTCAGTAGCTGCAAACCGTCTATCTTTTATTTTCACTCTCCAAACTTCACTGAAATTTCCTCCTCCCATTTTTTGCAACATTTCTACATCTTTTATATTTATGATAGTTGGATTTTCCACGTTGGATGTCACTTTAATATTATTGAACTCTACTGCTGGTACATGTTTCCTCGAGGTATCTGTTGACTTTAAGTTCCGTCGTTGAACTGAACCAGCAGAAACATTTTTGAAAAAATATTTTCGCCTACAAAATTAATCATGTTTAGTGCCGATCTGCACTAAATTTAGTAAATTAGTAAACTAGTTAAATAAATTGAAATATAAAATAATATCGGCTACTATTTTTTTTTTAGAGTTTTAAACAAAATTAAACATCACCTCACACAAATGCATACTCCAATAACGACCAGCAATGACCCAATTGCAATAAAAATTGGCCAATAAGAAGAGATGAAATCTTTTAACAAATTCGAAAAGAAATAAAATAAAGTTTTTTTAAGTAAAACAATAAATAAGTTATGTGATGTGCTACCCAGGCATTCTCGCTTTTGAATGACTTGCTCAAATTCGGGTATACTATTACACTTGAATATACTTTTAGATGGTGCAAATGCAAAATAACTTAATTAATATATGAAATATTACATATATTTTAAACATCACACAGGTTACGTTTAGCATAAAATAAAAGTTGTTTAATTTTTATCAGCAGGCTTTAGCTTAAATGTTTGAAAAAAAATTTTTTGAAAGTAAAGTTGAGGAAATATTTTCAACTAACTGAACGTTTACATTTTACCTTGTGTTTGTTGAGTTGTTTCCTGGATCTTGATAACTGTTATTTGGCTAGCCACATAGCCCACTGACCCGTTGTCTAATGGAGTGGAAGTGACCAGATAAAAACTGCAAAATGGTTAATGGCGAAATTTCAGGAAGGGTGAAATTTTGTATAAAGAAGCTTATGAGCTTAAATTAATGTGTCGACCATTAAACATCGTAACACATGTTTACATTTTATAAAAACAAATCTAACGTGTTGATGAGGGTAAGACCGTTTTGTTTTCAGTGATTTGCTCATAACAAGATTCAATTTAAACCTTCAAAATAAATACCTGTAATATTTATTTGGAGTGAGCATCACATTGGTAGCATTGTATATTTTTGTCGTTGATTTATTGGTGGTTGTCGTTCTTCTCGACCTAGAGCTGGTTTGAACTGGAGAGGAGGTTAGATTTGTAAGGAGATTGACGTCACAACTTGTTCTTCGTCCATCTCCCACTTTTACTTTTATCATCGACTCAAGTGAACTGGATGGATGGAAAATATTAACATAATTTTAGTTTTTGCGAATAAATTTTTGCCGCTTTCGGTAAGGAACTTGCAAGCTTTTTTTGCCTGTCACTAATCCATGATAATAATTCTTGATTGAAATGTTTTCAGAAACTGCGTGTACAGTAAGCCCTCGGCGAGAAAAGTAACTTAACAAACAATACAAGCCCTTTATCATATTGAATGTATGATCAAGAATAATTCAACTTCACATTTTCCCACAATGTAAAGGCATTCTTCTTACCCTGGCAATGCTAACGCAAGGTATGGTTGTTCTGGTTCCACGGCATCAGCTTGCTTCAATGATAATTCGTCCAACAACGAGTCGGAGAAATTTGCTGGACCAGAAATATTTTGGTCTTGATATTGGCCAACGAGAAAGTAACAGCTAAATGGAATGAAATATCCTTAAGCATGCACGGCTTTTACATTTTTGATCAATTTTCATTGTTCGTAGTTAAAGCATTTGCAACAAGCCTTCCGAAAAGGCGGGGCTTTTCAAATTTTCACCCATTTAATAAAAACCTATTTTCTCCAAGACAACTTTTCTTTTTTTCAGAGTAAAATCCTAAGTTTGTGAATTTGATGTGTAAAAACTTGAAAGTTTTTAAGTTTTCATAAAACGTGCATCCTGTTTCCACTAATGCAACTATACCAGCGCAAAAGATATATAGGCCCAATGAAACATTATAAATATTTGCAAACTCCGATAAATTTTTTTAGTCGTATTTAGTTTTCACGAGAAATTTAAGAGTCATTTACCCATGACCTCTCTGCTATGTTGTCTCATGTAAATGAAACATGATGTTTGCTGAAAGCTTTCCTGATTGTGTGCCATGGTTACTCAAGCTTATCTTGAATTGTGCATAGTTAAATATATATTGTTGTAATCACCCAAGCACCAAACAAGAATTGTGTTACTGCGGACAGTGTTTACTTGTTGATGAAATTACAAGTACTTTGTTTACACAGGTTGAAAGTTTTAAACAATTTTTTTTAACCTGATTGGTCCGTTTGTTTCATCCGGACGAGGAAATATTATCGATACATCACCATTGGACTCTTGAGCAGTCAGAAGTTCTGGCAGTAACATTGGAACTGCGAAAATATAGTTGTTGTAATACAATATTACATATTTGATAATGCTTCAGTTTCACTTCTTTTATTTATGCTGCGATACTTTTTTGCAACTTACCGCTTCTTGGTGAATTACATTCTCCATTTGCATGGACAAACTCGCCGTCTCCTGCACAGGATTGGGCAAATATCTTGATTTTATAAATTCGATTGGGAAGAGTTTGAAATAAGTTGGATCGCTTGTCCAATGTAGAATTGATTATTTCGTTTTGTTCTTGGAGTGCGTCAGCAATGCTTGCAGCATCTTGTTCTTTTGTAAAACTTGGGGTTTTACTCACTTGAATCTGGAAATTGAAACAGGAAGCGTTTTGTATAGCTATACACACTTCGATGATAAATTGAATATATGAAAAACGAAAATTTATCCCTTACAATGAAGTTTTGCAATGTTGGAATGGTTTCTTCTGGCCATTTCCATTCCACCAAACAAGTTCCATTTTCAGGATAAAATAAGACAGTCGCGCTTGGAACCATCTGAGGAATGCTGTAACCAGTTAGCACTTCTTGGCTGGTTTCAACAGATCTGGTGCAAAACTTGCTGGCCAACGAAACCTGAAAGTAATTGAAGACTTTTCCTTCCAACCAACATTTACATTAGCAATGGAGTCTATACTTATGAACTTCTATTACCATTTTTTAAATATCAGAACATATTATGGTATAAAATATCATTCATCATATCTTGTCAAGAGTTGTAATTATCTTATTACCGAGATGTTGTATTTTGTTCTTGGCTTCAGATTTGTAAACGTTTTTGAATTCTTTTCATTGTTCTGGCTTATTCTTTGTGGAACTAAAAATGTATGGTCTGTGAAGCTGCTGAGTGCCGATACCGTGATACTGTGATTTAATCCGACATTGCTTGGATTCAAAATAACTGTTAAAGTTTTATTTGATTCTGTCGTACAAGATTGGGTTTCAACGACGTAGGAAAGTTTTCCTGCAACAAATAAACTTTGTTTGATTTAATAATTCTTCACAACAAAGTCAACTCCGATGTCATATGAAAATAAAATTAAACACTTGTGATAAATATATCAATTAATGAAATATAAAATTGTGTACGACATAGAATTCTCATCTATCGAATCAGTGAAGCATAACACTGCGTGACGTAATCGATTGCCTCCCTGTTACTGTGCGTGCATTACGAGTTATCACTTATCACTTTTCAGTCGTATGTTCAACGCCGCAACATGTCTTTATGCTGTTGCTGTCACAATGTTCTATTTTGATTTATTCGTTCAATGAGGCTTCAATATAATCAGAATATATAGTTGTCGAGGTGTACAATTAATTCTAAGATTAAGAAAAGCGAAACAACGACCTGAGACTCATTCACTTCGAGGACATTGAACAATTCAACAGACAAACTTTGTAATTGAAGTGGTCGCCCTTACAGGCTAAGGAACGATAAACAATCATTTCATTACACACTAAATACAATAACTTAAATTTATACAGAAACCTCTATACATTTTAATTTTGGCATACTGTACCTGATACTTCGCAGATGTAGTTAGCCTTATGGGTGCCCGATCCTAAATTCTTCCACTTCCAATCATCTTGGTAGCTCATGTAACCATAGTCAGTCCAATTTTCAGGATGAATTTCATTTGACCAGTTTGTATAGTTAACAATTTCATAATTTGGCCAAATCCATGAGTCATTGTCCAATCTTTTTAAACCAATCCAAGCTATTGTAGCAGAACATAAACAATAAACATACATGTTCAATTAAACTAAATTCTTATTAGCGCAAGGTATTTTTACACAGAACCTCTTGCTCGCCAATCTAAATTTGTCAACTTCATTTCCAACGAGCTTTGAGTGAATGCATCACGAATGGAAGCAAGATTTCCTCCCACTTCGTTGCAATCGTTTTCTCTTTCAAAGTAAGTCAGACTCAGGTCCGGGGATTTAAATATGTAATAACTTTCTCCAATGACGTCATATGGTTCTGCAGAACACGGAAATAAAATCTTCGTTTATTTACGCATCATCAACCACTATTTACTTATTTGATTTATGAGGTTATATTAGTAACAGCCACAAGATCAACTATATTAAGTTTACCTTGGTTCACTGTGAATTCATGAAGCTTGCTTTCTGTCAAACTATTTTTCAACCAACAAGAAATTGTAGAAGGTCCCAAACATAATCCTGCAGTTTTCACATTTAACCGACTCACAATGATGTCACCGGATTTTTCATTTATCACTTGAAAGATTGACCCGTCGGAAGGAATATTACTTTCTGAAGAAGTTTGATTTATTTTCCAAACAACTGTTGTTGGCGGGACCACAACTACTTCACATGTGAACGAAAACTGATTTCCTGTCACAGGATACGTCGATGTTGCGTTCAAAAGTTTTGCTGGAACTAAAGGAAATGTTAATAATACAATGGATTATGCGATTTAGGAATTATATACTTTTAAATTTATTTCAGTATTTAAGATACCTTGACAAATATAATATTTTTGTCTGTAGCATATGTCATCCACCCAATAACCAAGCGCATTTGTATAGCCAGTGCCTAAGACATCTACAGCACTGACAGCCAAACAATATGGTGGATTTCCGCCACAATTCGGTTCTGTTTGATACCAATGTTGATATCCATTGCTGTTTTCATCTCCCAAGTTTGATATAGAGTCACCATTGCCCCATTGAAATCGACATATGGATTGTGCTGCATTATTTTCGCTTTGTCGCCCACTGGTGTAGTAACCTGATTGCCATCTTCCCCCGAAGTCGTCAGTATTTATATTTCCTTGCCATTGTCTCAACACTTCGCTGATATTTCCTTGAAGTTCTTGAGACAAGATATTTACAAGTTCTCCGTTCATACCTTCACAAGCGGTCTTTGCTTCGTCCCACGTTTTTAGAGAATCATTGAAAAGCGATATATTGAATCCATTGTGTTGAAACGTGTACTCTGCAAATGGTAATTCCAGTTAATTCAAATTAAGTAGATTGCTTTGGAATATTTTTATTCAGTTTAGAAATGGCACTTTAATTACGAAACTTACCAACTTTTACCCAGATTAATGTTATAATTTAACGTGGTGTAACAGTCGTTTATACTTGCCTCCATAACAATGTGAAACGACGACTAGGATAAGCAAGAAGCATTTACAAGTGTATAATAATGTTTGATGTAAATGCATTCTTAACAACGTTGTTGTCATCGCAATTACAACAACGCTGCCGTAAATTGTGCTTATAGGGTGTAAGCTTTGACTCTCTCCAACTGTATCACATTTGCTTGAATTAGGTCTATAAGTAGAGCTTATTTACTTTTGATCTTCTTGCCTTAACCTGCAAAGCATGTTCAACGTTATATTCAAAGGTAACTAACTGACAACAACATTTTCCTTTTACGTGGTTGTCGAAACTCGCTTAACATCATATGTACAAGCCTGCTCTGCTCACTCCGCATTTTGTGTTAAATGTTTCGAAACATCATCTGGTCGTCTTGATACTTATGGTTCAGTCATCTTCCTTCTATTCTCGTACAGCTACTTTCCAGGTTCGTGACCAGATAACTGCACGCCAAGAGCCTTTATTTTGCGGAAACTACTCTGTTTTCAGTGACGTCATTTTTTAAATTGGTCGCAACACCAAACTTTACGCTCACTTAATTTGACGTAATAAATCCAACGGTTTTCCGGCAATGAAAGATATGTAATGTTTATGTAATTTATAGCTAGAACAGGATAACATTATTGACGCCGGAATAAGTTCCAATTGGCATTGTTTTTGTATATATTATTATTGGTTTTATTTGACGATAGAGATAGTTTTAATCCAAATTTTCGAATGTTTTTTATGTTGAGTTTAATTTTTTTGATAAAACTGCAAAAGCTTCGGAACTTTAAATTGCGGTTTTACAAACACTAAAAACTGTCATGAATTCGTTTGAAATTTGCAAACCTGATACATCAATTTGTTCACTCTTATACAATAATAGGCTTAAAACCGAATCCGTTACTGAATATTTCCAATAAACACTTATACATAGGATTAGGTTGGCTGTCTATGGTATCCTGTACACTGTACAGTACACTGCTTCCGTGATATTCAGTTATTGTTGCCAGTTCTACCGATATACCAACGCATCAGTTTTGTAAATACAGTACTTTCACTATTCTACCGGGAAAAAATTGATAAAACAATACCCATTCTCTTATCTTATTACCGTTTATGTCTTACAACTGGCTACGTGACCTATACTTAGAATGAAGTAATCACATTCTTATGTAGACTAAATCAACTTCCGTGTACAGTTTACAGCATTGATTCGTCATTTCTGTGTGTCATTAATGACAATTCGTACAGTTTACGCCAAATTTGCAGTTTAAATCTCGTTTTGTCACACAATGAGTCACTTTCCATAAGACTCTTTTACTTGCTTGGATCCAACATAGCCTACGTTTCACAATTCGTGTGTTCTTGTTTGCACCTCTTTGTCATGGCGTGTTTTTTTTTCTGCATCAAACATATGGCATTATTTTGATTATTGCCTCAAATATGCCAGGTATGCCTTAAGATATAATATACTACAGGCTCGGTTTGTTATTAGATTTATTTGTTTGTATTGTGTATTGTTTTTTCCTGTTTTTGTAGCACATTTTTAGTGGAATGCATTTCGACCGCTCTATAGCTACTTTAGTTGTGGCGGATATGCTTCCACCAATTCATTGTGACACAGTGTGCAAACAATGATTTATGTTTTATAAATAACATTGCACCTTTGCTCGCAATACCACCAAGAAGTAGTGTCAGAACAATGAAACCCCATTTTTCATAGCATTATTATACTGTATAAAACACTCTATTCTTCAAGACGAATCCCTATATGCATGTTCAAATAACAGTTTGCTTTTAGGTCTTATATGCGAGACGTTTACAGTTTGAAATATGTGCAACAAATCGCCTCATGCCTCGTAAATGTGTTTCGAGAACCGCTGCATATTCTTTCATGATCCCATAATACCTAGCACTCTAATGCAAAGTCGTCTTGACAAATGAGTCGCATATATATTACAAGAATCTCGAAAATCGGAAACCTTGCATGTGAAAGTTTTTCGTGGGCACATTGTGATTTATATAATAAGCTAATCACTTAAAACCGTGTATTTTTTGTTCAAAAGCAAAAGTCTTACGCTTGGATCTGTTCGATGCAAAAACCATAGTTAAATTACCGTACAAGTAGAATTTCATTTCAAAACAATTTGGAAAAATCAACCTTTTAGATGAGTAAATAAAAAAATCTTAAAACTTTCAAAATTTGTTGAAGTTTTATGCAAAGCTTGTGCTGTTTGTTGTGTGAGATCGTCAATAAATATTGTTGAGATGAAGGGTGTAGTCTAATCACTAGGGATACGAACCGCCGATACGAACCCAAACCCGAATAGATTCGCCGAATATCGCCTTTATGAAAGATTCGGGCGAACACGAATACCAGCAATGGCGAATCCAAATACAACATTACTTATAAATTTACTGACTTTTGTTAAAAATGATGATCTAGTTTCCCGACAATGCTAAACTATAGAGTCAGCAGTACTTACAATGAAGGTCTTTTTCCTAACGATTTTGCTTTTTCACTCGTTTTTTAACCACTACTTTTCGAAATAAAGCGGTTTTTTTATCGATTACATCATGTTACAAGCAAGACTTGCCAACATTTGGATGAAATTTTAATGTTTGGTTCTAATACGAATAGTTTCGGGATTCGTTTGTGTCGACCTTCAAGATATTCGGGTTCGCATCACGAACCGAAATAATCTTCCTCGAGGCACATCCCTACTAATCACAGTATAGTTGGTGCCGCGGTGCAACCATTAAATGATAATCTATACCTGCTGTAAAAACGGTTGCGATATTCCAGTAACAATAAGTGGTTAATAAACCATTATTCAGGAATATTTTTCACATCATTGTTATACACATTCAGGTATCCATCCTTTACCGTGGTTCGGCACAACGTAGCGACTCATTGTTCGCTTTCCAGTTAGGGAAGTTTTGCTTATTTGAGATTGTTCATTATTATTGATCACTGTTGGTTTTTTCATTTGTAAACTCACCTATTCGTTGTTTATGTTGTGCGTGGTTGCACGTCTCTATTCTTCGATTGGATAGATATTTTCTTATCCATAAACTGTTAATATGTTTTTCGTTGCTGTGTTTTTATTTATTTTTATTATTTGTTCATTTTTTTTCGCGTTCTTGCTGGCGTAACGACTCGCCACCGTCGCGGTAATTAAATCTACGTATTACTCTGACTTTCTTATTTCAACATTTTGTCGAATAAACTCAAACAAAGCTCGTCTATTGCATTGAACCATAGATATAATATGAACACGATTTATAAACGATATATTGTTTGTATTATATCTATGCGTGTAACCCACTTGTTAAGCTAAATATGTTTTCCTAAATCATTTAACTGTTATCCATGGTACGTACGTAACGTAGTTGCTTATGCATTACAGTTATTGTTTCTTGCAGTCCGTAACCCGGAAGTGTGCAGTTCCGTGTGGGTAGAATTCCGTGTGGGTGCAATCACGCGTGTGTGCAAACACTATGAAACCAAAATGATTTGCCTTGATTTTTTACACATTTGTTGAGACAAATTTATTTGCAACGTTTTTTCATTTTTAATATTTGCATTTTAATTCAGAAATCATATTAGAAGTATTTTCTGTAGTACAGTATATAAATAATTACAAAGACCTCTTGATTTGAAATTTTCTCTTGGCACCGTTTTACTACAAAAGCTGCTCTCCTACTTCCCCTGACATACTTTTTGAAGCTTTGCTGGATTCAAATTTCAACCTTTACTCTTCCTATTACTTTTGATATGTATGCAATGATTTCCCACATTTTTTCCAGGATATTCTGGATGTAACCATTTACTTTATGTTCATGACCGACCGCACGTTAAACGCCTTAACGCGACGCAAACTACCCTCTCTATTCACGTCACATTTGCGTTGCTTTTTTTCATACCTACTGTATTGTAAGTCGAGTATTTTCAAACATGTTTTTTCGGGTTCGTAACTTTTTAAGAATGCCATATTCTATGCCTTGTCACTGATAGTCTGCACCTTTGCCCGACAAAGCTTTGTTCTGTTTAATGTGTGAGGTCGTCAATAAAGATTGCTGAGATGAAGGGTGTAGTCTAATCACAGTATAGTTGGTGCCGCGGTGCACCATTAAATGATAATCTATACCTGCTGAAACAACGGTTGCGATATTCCTGTAATAATGAATAGTAAATAAATCATTATTCTGGCATTTTTTTTGCTTAAAAACTTACGTAATTGGCAGAATGACATCCAAAACGTCTCTGGAGCCATTTCTGCAAAAGTTGTTCAGGAATGTCGCCTTTTTTGGAAACCTCCTTAGAGTTTTATTTAGTCCTTGGGTATTTTTATTTTCATTCATTTTTCATCATTTAAGCTTATTTTCAAGACCAAAAATGAAAATTGTTTTGCTTCGAACTTTCGATTCTATCTGAGCTTAATAATTACCTGTATCTGTGATCACTATATCATTTATTTTATAGCAAGACTGTATGGGTTGTATTGCTTTTATAGTTGTGTTATTTGGCTTATTTTTACGTATTGTGTAGCATTTGTGTTTGTGATTGATCGTTGGTTTTTCTGTTCTTACTTACGTTGTTTTAAAGTTGACCATCCGTTTGCCGCTTTGAGCAATTCGCACTTGTTGAGACGAACTTTGCCAAGCGCTTCCTGTACCTTTACTCAGAGTCGTAACCAAATCATCCAGCTCTAGTCCCATATCAAATCAAGTCATTTACATTTACTGCCTTTACTCTCTCAACACCTCGCTGATATTTCCTTGAAGTTCTTGAGACAAGATATTTACAAGTTCTCCGTTCATACCTTCACAAGCTGCCTTTGCTTCGTTCCACGTTTTTAGAGAATCGTTGAAAAGCGAAATATTGAATCCATTGTGTTGAAAAATGTATTCTGAAAAATAATTTGTTGTTTGACTAATTTCTTTTGGAAATTTAACCAGATAAATCTAATCATGTAAGCTTGCGTAAAAGCAACACCTACCTCCAAAACATTGTGAAATTCCGATCAAAATAATCACAAAGTATGGACAAGTGCAAAATAATGTCTGGCGTAAATCCATTCTTAAGCACATTGCTGTCGTCACAATTTCAGCAGCGTTATTGTGTAAAGCGCTTTGCATTGATTCTATTTCCCGCTGTTACCCATTTGTTGCAACGACAATTTTATTTGCAACCACTTTTTCATTTTTAATATTTGCATTTTAACTCGGAAATAATATTTTAAGAAATTTCTATAGTACTGTATATAAATAACTACAAAGACCACTTATTGTTTGAAATTTTCTGCTGGCGCCGTTTTACTACAAAATCTGCTCTCCTACTTCCCCTAATATATATGCAGTGGTTTCCCACATTTTCTTCAGGATATTCTGGATGTAACCATTTACTTTATGTTTGTGGTCAACCGCACGTTAAATGCCTTAATGCGGCGAAAACTACGCTGTCTTTAGTGACGAAATTTCCTCGATACTGAATGCTTTTTGATTGATTGAAATGCTTACAATACCAAACTTTAGGCCCACACATTCTGGAGTGCAGGCTTAATGATTATCTCATGATTTACAAGTAACCTAAGAGATAGCGTTATTTTGGTATTTACTGAATATTTTAAGGCGCTTTAGTTTTCTGCAATCCATATAACGATATTATTTGCTGAAATCATTTTATACTTATACTTACATTACCATGTAAGCTCAAATGTTGATATCTTATGAGTAGGGCAACCAAAAGTCAATATGGTCAATTTTTTTTAACCTGCTCAGAATGCTATCAAACAAGCACAAAACAAATTTCAGCTTTGTACGACGTGTACTATAGAAGTTATTAGGTCAAATAAAGTCAAAATGTTACGTTAGGTCAAAATACGGTCAAATTGTTTCTTTAGGTCTTTTTTTTAGGTCAAAATCTATTAAACTTGTAATTTTGTAACCATTTTGTAATATTATTTTTCCGTTTTTCTCTTTTCTTGTACCGCAAACAATTCCAGTGCCCCAAATTATACTTAGAACCAAAGCCACAAAGAGAGAGAAGGCCTTTCAGCGCGTCTGGTGACGTCACGATGTGAAGGCATTGCATTTGAAACTGCAAGTTGTCAATCTTAATACGCAGAAACGAAAAAAAGTCAACACTAGAAAAGCGTTTTGTCAATTTTAAATGCTGCTTTAGATTAGAAAGTTGCTGTAGACAGTGTAGAGACTATCAGTATAGCGTTTTTCAAAATAAGGTCAAAATTTAAACTTTTTAGGTCAAAATAAGGTCAAAATTTGCAAATTTTAAGGTCAAAATTTAAACTTTTTAGGTCAAAAAACTGGTTGCCCTACTTATGAGTTTTAGGGATGTACAAACACAATATACGTATGATACAGTATTATACAATTATCTACAGTGTTTAAAACAAAAGAAATAAAAATGCATTTGTGTTAGCCTAGGCCTACTGTATACTCAATTTTTTCTAGCACTGACTACAACTTTATACCGTTTTAGTAGGCTTAGCCAAATTTATTTGAATTAATTTTCGTCACATTATCCTACCAAGACATATTTTTTGTAGACTGTTCTTCCGCGTACGATGTTTGCAAATTGCAGTTTACCCATGCGTCATGTTCCTTGTCTATTGTTGGCTTAGCTTATATGCTAAATACAGACTATAATTTCCGCGTTAGACGGATCTACTGTACATGTCTTTCCATATACATTGCTCCTAGGGCTTTACATATTTTTACACGAAACCTAACTGGGGTAAAATTGTGAAATCGCTAACAAAATTTATATATCCTAAAAAAGGTAGAGTATAGGCATATGTAATACCACACAATAAGCTATTCCTTTGGTTTCTATCATTGTTATAGCCTACCATCATCAACGACTTAATACGTAAAAATAAGAGAGATCAAAGTTTGAAGTATAGTCAAAATAAAACACAGTTATAGGTATAGTTATATAGTAAGATAGTTATAGGTGAGGCGCTCTTTTAGCAACATAAAGAGCGTCCCACCTATAAGAAACATTAAACCAAATTTAACACGAAATAACATTTCTTCATAAGATAAAAGCAGAATTAATTTTCTTATTTTTTTAGTTTCCTGTAATGTTGTTGAGTTATGAAACTTTCTCTCTCTCTGTGTTTTCAAAACACACTTTTTCCTCTCAGGAAGGTCGTGGGGCAGCAGCTCTAGGAAGTCTCGGAACAGTTTGCGATCTTTCGATACTTCTCCCAGTTCAGCTAAAGGAATACCTAGTCGTGATCAGGCTAGGTCAGTGATGTAATCGTACCACCTGGTTCTTGGTAGACCGGATGGTCTTCTACAGGTTGGTGTCGCAAGCATGACTTGGTTTGCAAATCTTTCCCGAGGCATTCTTGTGACATGACCAAACCATCGTAGTTGGTTTCATACTTTCAATTCGAAGAAGTAAGGGCTCAGCATTTAGAGATTTACGGATTTTTGTGCTTCGCATTTGATCTAGTAGCATTACGCCATAAATCCTTCTTAAAACTCCCATTTATGAAGCCTGCACCCGTGAGCGCACTCATTCGGTCATTATTCAAGATTCATGACCCTAGGTGAGAATTGAAGGAAAACTGACTTATAAATTGAAAGCTTTACGGTCTTAGATAGCTCTCGCTTCATGACGACCGAACATTGGAGCTCACGCATGACTGCACTTGCTTTACCAATTCGGGTGTCTAATTCAGTGTTCTGCCTTCCACCATTCATGAATTGCACTTCCACATACTTGAACTTCTCCACCTGTTTCAGTGATTCTCAATACGCTTGCAGTGAGTACTGATCAGAGTTTCTTGAGAGGCACTATCAAACTTTCTGCTTGTCCCAACTCAATTATTTTAATCGGTCAGAATTTCCTTTATTTTATCATATCTCGTTGCGTTCTAAATACACATGACATGCTTTTTATATACAGCAGTAACCTCACAAAACAAATTTTTGCACATTAGGGCCTGTACCGCAATATATTTACAAATATTGTTGCTCTCGTTTCTTTTTTCCGATAACACTTATTCGTCAGCGGCTGGCAAGAAGAATTTTTTTCTTAATTTAGCCTATTGCTCTATTGTATTCGTGTATACATTGTAACTTAGTAAATGTTATGCCTACTTGATTTGTGATAGTACAGACCATACGCAATAAAAGTAAAAGTATAGTTTCGTTGATTAATGGCAGATTTATTAATAATTTTTCGGAAAAGGTAAAAATGAACTAGAAAAACTAAACTTAGTGTTGTTTAAACGTTGACGTTAACTGATGTAATTAGTTTTTTTTGCACAAACAAACTAAGTTCAGTGCATATATAATCTGTTTTCGGTTTGGGTAACTTAAACAAATAACATTCAAATGATAAACAAAATCGTCCTTTGATACACTGCGGAAAATTGCATGTTTTCATGATGATGTACAATTGTAGATGCAAATGAAATAAAAAATATTTTAGCCTCTTTTAAGGTAGGCTACGTTTTCGAATATAGTGAACGCATTCTAAAGAAATCTTAACTTTTGAAAAGAAATTTTGTATGTAGCCTAGACTCCAACGTAAATAGGCTAATTTTAGAAAATCATTTTATTTATAACTTTTGCAGTTCATATGTTATAAATAATACAATATAGTTATTATTGGGTACAGCATGTCGTCTGAAAAATCATAATAAACTGTCTTTTTAACTTTTCCAAGTCATGCGCTACTTCTGCAACTAGCTGGTGGAAAATCCATTAAATTTCGTAACTGTCCACAGTGTTTCATCAATTCAGAAGTAACTTAAATGAGATTTATTTAACGTATTTTTTCAGGACCATAAAATTCTTCAGGACCGGCTGGTTCCAGTTCGGTTTCTTACGTACATTTATTGAACCGTTGTAGTGCCTAAACCTGTCTCCCCTAGTGACGTTATACATTTCATTTTGATTACAGTATGTGTTTGAATCGGTGGTCGGACGATTCAACCCACGGACGATTCAACCCCGGACAATTCAACCCACGGACGATTCAACCCAGGACGATTCAACCCACGGACGATTCAACCCGCGGACGATTCAACCCGCGGACCATTCAACCCGCGGACGATTCAACCCACGGACGATTCAACCCGCGGACGATTCAACCCACGGACCTTTCAACCCACGGACGATTCAACCCACGGACGATTCAACCCAGGACGATTCAACCCCGGACGATTCAACCCACGGACCTTTCAACCCACGGACGATTCAATCCAGGACGATTCAACCCCGGACTATTCAACCCGCGGACGATTCAACCCACGGACGATTCAACCTCGGACGATTCAACTCCGGACGATTCAACCCGCGGACGATTCAACCCACGGACGATTCAACCCAGGACGATTCAACCCAGGACTATTCAACCCACGGACGATTCAACCCCGGACGATTCAACCCGTTTATAAAAACGTCTACGCAGTTCGTTATCAGGCACGGATGCCGCTTTTACCACTATACCAATACACATCTTGTGTTGAAATTAAAACAAGTTTATGTACCGTGTTGTAACTAGTAGGCCTGCTTAGCGAAAAATAAAGCCTACACGTCGATTAAAAGTCAAACCTTAGAAACAACTGCTTGTTGATTGGAATGAAGATTGCACGCCAAAAAAGTCTATATGGTCAATTTTTTTTAACCTGCTCAGAATGCTATCACAAACCGCAAACAATGTTGGACACACAAACATTGTACCGCAAACAATTCCAGTGCCCCAAATTAGAGGCCTACTTAGAACCAAAGCCACCAAGAGAGGGAAGGCCTTTCAGCGCGTCTGGTGACGTCACGATGTGAAGGCATTGCATTTGAAACTGCAAGTTGTCAATCTTAATACGCAGAAACGAAAATAGTCAACACTAGAAAAGCGTTTCGTCAATTTTAAATGCAGCTTTAGATTAGAAAGTTGCTGTAGACAGTGTAGAGACTATCAGTATAGCGTTTTTCAGTTAGCAACATGCAAGATTTTTGATTTTAAAATGTAATAACAATCATAGCCGTTTGAGCTTTACTATACACAAGTTATTACTTCTCTAGGTGGCATTGGTAGATCTCTAAGTTGCCGACAATTTCTTTCATCTATTATGTCACAATCGCAGACGGAACTTTCGACGTCGTTCCTGGCATCTTCTTCCAGCTGTACACAATTCACTGCAAGGTTGGACACAGTTATCGACCTATAGTTTACTTTCTCTTGCCCAACAAGTCTCAAGAAACGTATACAAAGATGTTGCAAGCCCTCAGGATTATACGTCCAATGGCACAGCCCTATAAAATTCTTTTGGATTTTGAAATCGCTGCTAGAAATGCATTTAGGTCTGAATATCCTTCAGCAACCGTTTCCGGTTGCTATATTTTCATTTGGCTCAGTCCGTTTTAAGAAAAGTAAACGAACTCGGTCTGAAAACCAGGTATGAAACCGACGGCATCTTCCAAATGTTAGTGAAGTCACTGTCTGCATTGTCTTTTGTTGCAGTCGCTGACCGGGAGAGTATTTTTGAACAACTTGCCAGCACATTTCCAGACGAGGTAGCCTGCAACGATCTTTTAGTTTACTTTGAAAGCAATTATATCCGTGGTCCAAGAACAGGACGCCATCAACGACAGGCTAGATTTCCCCCCTCGTTGTGGAATCATTACGACGACGCGGTACTTTGCGAGCCCAAAACAACAAATTGCACAGAAGGGTTTCACAATGCCCTCAAATCACTATTACTGTGTTCTCATCCGAACATTTGGTCATTTCTGGACGGTATAAAACGCGATATCGCGATACAAAGGCTCGGTGCTCAAAACGCAGCAGTTGTTAATTTGGACCAACCACGAAGCAAATACACGCACCTGGCTCACAGACTTTCGGCAAAGGTTTGCACTTATGCAAATGAGCCAGATAAATTGATGTATCTGCGTGCAATCGCTCATATGTGCTAATTAATTACCGTTTGTAGTACCCTTTTCAGCTTTGTGTTTTATACGTGCTGTGTTTGTGTTCAGGTTCATGTTCTTAAGCTTGCCTGTAAATAAAACAACTTTCTTTCTAATTAATCGATGTATAAACAGGTATCTATAAAAATATCTGTAATTTGTGTACATGCAAAAAAATAAATAACTTACACACATTTACGTACGTGAGTCGAAAGCTAACTAAATCATGCATTTTGTCTTTTCAAAAACTTCAAAAATGTTAACTTAATGCTAAAAGGAGAACATTTTATATACTAACCGATCTACAATGGTCAATACAAAAAATAATAGCAGGCGTAGACAGAAATATACGCAAAGTACTGTACAGGGCAAAATAACAATATTCAAGGTTTTACTGGAAAGCAGAAAACAATAAGTGTTTTGATGTACAACCAATGCTAACAAGAAGTGGTAAAAGAAAAAAAAGGAAACACAAAAAGCTTTATATTAGCTTAGGCCTATATATTAGCTTTATTTAGCTTACATAACATTGGCTACAAAGTAACTTGGTGATAACCTAAGCCAATAGTACGTGAAAGGTCCGTGGGTTGAATCGTCCGTGGGTTGAATCGTCCGCGGGTTGAATCGTCCGCGGGTTGAATCGTCCGTGGGTTGAAAGGTCCGTGGGTTGAATCGTCCTGGGTTGAAAAGTCCTGGGTTGAATCGTCCGTGGGTTGAAAGGTCCGTGGGTTGAATCGTCCTGGGTTGAATCGTCCGGGGTTGAATCGTCCGTGGGTTGAATCGTCCGCGGGTTGAATAGTCCGGGGTTGAATCGTCCTGGGTTGAATCGTCCGCGGGTTGAATCGTCCGCGGGTTGAATCGTCCGCGGGTTGAATCGTCCGCGGGTTGAATCGTCCGTGGGTTGAATCGTCCGCGGGTTGAATGGTCCGCGGGTTGAATCGTCCGCGGGTTGAATCGTCCGTGGGTTGAATCGTCCGGGGTTGAATGGTCCTGGGTTGAATCGTCCGTGGGTTGAATCGTCCGGGGTTGAATCGTCCGTGGGTTGAATCGACCTGGAACCGTTTGAATCAGCAGAAAACTAGTGCTAGGCTGCTAGCGCAGTTAGAATATCGAATATACTGGTATAATAAACACTCGTAGGCCTATAGTGCCTAGTGAGCCAAGCTGATAATTAAAACTGAAAGTTTGGATAACGTATTCCTAATAACAGCGTAAGCGGTCAAGCTTACACTCAAAATCAAACAAATAGCAAGCATAAATAATAACCTTAAAGTAGCAGACAATTTTACTTAGCAGTCAAAAGTTTTTATACCCATCACAACTCTTGTGTTGTCAGAAAGAACTGCAGAGGACTCAGGCCTTAAAAGAAATCAAGGACTAAGTGTTCAATATCCTAACTCGGCCAACTGCGGTAGCCGCTTGTCAGGTTGCTGCTCCTTTCCTGCTGAGTCAAAACTATAATTGGATTTGAATTGATGATTTCACAAAAGGGCCATTGGAGGAACAGGTTTTGGCACTACACCGGTTTAAAAGTTTTTTTTTTGAGTTTGACACTGGTTAATAAAATTATCTTTAAAATACATACTGGTCAAGACGTTCGTCACTATTGTGACTTAGCAAAACGTAACTACGTAGTATATGCGGTTTTCCTTCTTTCCATTGCAGTAGCAATGTACCTAAACAACTTGGTGGCACCAGAGGTTATAACTTTCACTTGGCAGAGGACCCTTAAAGCATTCACCTAAAAACGCCATCTCAAGCACAAGCAGTCAACCGTAAGATATAGCTTAGGCTTGTTGGCTAAGACGTTACTATAGCGGTATAGCCTATGTTGCCGTATATACTTCGGAAACTCAGAGTTTATATAGGCCTAGGCTTAGTTCGAACTGGTTCGGTTTGTTGTTAGTAACATTGTGACCACAGCATGTTTGATGCGGTAGGCTATAGGCTAGATCTATTTAAACTTAGTTTTCTGGTGTGAACGATTTCTGAAACATTATAGTTAGGCTATCGGTAGTCTATATCTATTCGTAGGCCTGCTTTCTAACTTTGTAAATTTATCTTTAAGGCCTGAAATATCGGAATGGTAGTTTTTTATAGCCTTTTGCAGGTAATTGTACCATGATATTAACTTGTTCCAGATGTTGTTTTGCTAATCAAACGGTGATAAGATTAGGCTAGACCTAACACTGTAGAAGCCTCGGCATGGGCTATCAAAGTTAGGAGTATAGTGCAAAAGTGCACATCCACAGGATGCCTTTTCATGCTAGACCCCAGCTACTCAAATTGTAACGTCATCTGATTGTCACGTCACTTCTGTACTACATTAGACCCAAACTTAGCATATTTCATAACAACTTTTTTCAGATCTTTTGACTTTTAGTATTTGACGTGTGGTCAGCAAACTTCCAAGTAAAGAAGAAGAAAGTGTGGCAGCTGCACATACAAGATTCATCAATGTGCACGCTGAATTGTTATATCTTCATACCCATTTGTAATAAACAAACAAAGATTTGAGGGGTCTAGTGCAGAACTGCACAACAAAATGATCAATGTCAAATTTTGAGTAACCAACCGAGCTCCAAATCATCACCCTTTTTCCAAGATCTCAGGGCCAAATTGGGGTGAACAGGTGGTGGACGGGTAAAATCGGTGTGCAAAATGGTTCATTCTGCAATAAACAATAGCCTTAATACAACTGCTTGTGGGCCGGCCCTTGTTCTTGGCAATATTTGTGTGCACCAAATACAGTCATTGAAAAATATCAGGGCTGTAGTTGCCATTCTTTCCAATATGGTGCACCACTCTGCCACTTGAAGTTCAAACTTAGAGTTGTGACTGTCAGACTGTGTCTGTGTGTAAAGACCTGGTTTATGGCATTGCATTTTTCAATGGAAAATCATTTAGTTACTTATACATAAAAGCTTTGTTGCACACATTCAGCCCTGTGAGATAGTGCGCTGAAGCCTCAATGTTTTTGTTTAGATGGTATTTCACACAATATGTTAAACAGACATCAAAAGTTTTGATTAAGGTTTTAAGCCTGACTTAAAAGCAATAGCCTATACACTGATCCGTATTTCATGGTAGGATTTGCCACAATCTTGGGCTATCGAGTGTGCAGACCCACCAATTCAGGTGTGAAACAGCTAGCCAAGTGTGCACATATTCAATCTTACTCCAATGCATGTCTAACACTTTAATATATTTATTAACAGCCTGTCAAAAAATCCTGTTGATTGGATAACGCTTACCGAAATTTGGCTAAATAGGTAAAGCCAACTTTGCTCTATCATCATGTTTCAATAATTCTAAACGGTTTTGGTAGTTTTTCTTTTGACATTAAATGCCCTTACTACATATTTTGATCAAAGCGTTTTTGATTGCTTCGAAGAATTTTGCTCAGAAGAAAAATCTGATCACTGAGTTTGCCTGGATATTACATACACTTATGACAGAGAATATTTGAAATATATTATTAACTGCCTGTTTATTTGGTCGATAAATTAAAGCTTATATAAAATCAAGGGCGCAAAAGGTAAAAATGAAGATCATCTCGGGTGTGATCAAAAAATGCTGAACAGCCTATAGCTAGATATGCAGACCCACTGTTTCACTAATTCTCTAAAAGTTATTTAAATATGCAACTTAACTTCTAAAAGTGCATTATAAGCATTTTTTGATACGTCGTGTCATGTCAACTTATAAAATATATATTCTATTATCATTTGGAGTTTAGACAAATAAAAAGCACAAAAAGTCTCTGAAATAGACATTGCCACATACAGAAAATATTATGAAAAATAAAATAATCTCTTATGTCTTACAAAGTAATCATTTTATTGAAATTGCCAAGCACGGAAATCAGAATTTATTTTCATGGTGGTTAGGTGGTGACTGAAAAGTTGGGTTTTGCATTCCAGCTTGTTTTATAAAGTATTTGAGTTGCAGTTTTGAAAATTTTTAGGCAATTTCTGTAAAGGAGCTTCGGTTGGAATACAGATGCTCATGTTCGCTTGGGGAAGGTCATATAAATGCAGGCAAAGAAGAGATATGTTTTGCTAGTATCGTTTATCGTGTTTGTAGCGCTGTTATATAATGGACTTAAATGGAATGCGAAAAGAGCTGAGAGTGAACTGGCTAACATTGAAAGGAAGTCAGCAAACAATGACGAAGATAGTTTCAAAGCTTCCAATAAGAAGAGCTTTTTATCCAGGGATATGCTCCAGGTGCTGCCTTCATTTTCAGAGCAAGAATATTACGATGATGGGGACGAATATGTTGAGAGTCCGAAAGAAAGACGATCAACCCGTGAACACGTTTACAAAAACAGAAAATGTCGAATGGAATCCTGTTTTGATGTTGAATTGTGCCATCGCAGAGGATTTAAAATCTATGTCTATCCAAACAGTGGTGAAAAAATGTCACCAAACTATAAAAGTATTATTGCAAGTATTCGTTCATCACATTACTACACTAACAATCCAGAACAAGCATGCTTGTACGTTTTGTCTTATGATACGTTAGATAGAGACCCTTTGTCGTCAGACTATATTCACAACCTTGGTGCCAAAATATCACAGTTGAAGTATTGGAATAATGGCAAAAACCACATAGTGTTCAACTTATACTCTGGGACATGGCCAGATTACTTAGAAGACCTGGGATTCAATTTGGGTGAAGCCATATTGGCTAAAGCCAGCTTCGGTGACAATTTTTATAGAACTGGATTTGATATTTCGTTTCCATTGTTTGGTAAGACTCATCCTTTCAAACAAGGCCAAGGAGGCTTGCTAAGGTCAAATTATTTTCCACCTAGGAGGAAATATTTGCTTAGTTTTAAAGGAAAAAGGTGAACTTGTTATGACTTGCTCATATTGTTAATCTAAGGCGTTGCACTAATGACAATTAATTGTAAATAAGCTATTCTTTAAAGGAATCTTGTTTACTGTTTTTAGAATGTAGTATGATTTTAAGTGCCCCGCACATAAACCATGATATTGTACGGTTTGATGCTTGACACCTGATTAAAAATTTTCACTTATTCAGGTATACGTATGGCATCGGATCTAGCACTCGCAATGCACTTTATCATATCCATAATGGCGAGGATATAATAATGCTGACAACTTGCAAACATGGCAAGAATTGGATAAATTTCAGCGATGATAGATGTTTAACTGACAATGAAGAATATGACAAGTAAGTTAAAAATAGCACTAAGTAAAAGCTGACTAAATATTTCCTCCTTGTTTGTGTAATTGCGTTAGTTTACTATGTTTTTGAGGTGTGCAGTGAGCGTACATGACCGGTATGTAAATGGGGCATATGTCATAATGTATTATTATTGAATTACTGCTTTTAAACGTATTTCCATAGTTCCCATTAAGCTCCCGACCTTTTTGATTTTATCTGGTTGACAGCTCCATTCTTTTCAGCAAAATTTTTTCATAGCACTTAAAGACTTTATTGTGGTGAAGCTAAATGCTATGCTATTCACTTACAATAAAAAAGACACAGAGCTTACACGATTGACTCACAACTCAAGCTTGGGTTAGAGCAAACGGTATGGTATACACTAAGCCGTGGTACATTAAAAGCTAAACGTATGTATGTGCAGGTGTTTTTACAGCGCATTGTTTTCAATTTCTCCGCCTAGAGCCGGCAAAACCTACGTTTTATTAAATTTGCCTGCATTACATCGATTTTCTCTGGTGATGGGCGTTTAATGTTTGTTGTAAGTGCTTTTGAACTTGAAATTTATGCTGTAATTGTTAAGTATTCTATCCTGAGAAAAAGTTTGACCTATTGCAATGACAACTGATGGAGCAATGACATTTTGGATCTCACTTGCTTAAAACTGTAATTGCATTTATGGCTTTCAGTTTTGTAAATCGCATTATTACGTGAAATCTTTTCTTAGGATACACCCCATCGTTGTCTGTGTAATGTGTTGTCCTTTGTCCGCGTATCTTAAACACTTAATGTAAGTCTTATTGTTCTGAGAAATGGTAGCATCACACATGCTAGATTCGGACAGTGGTTAGAAGGCAAAGAACTGGTTTGAGGAATGTATGCACGCCGTTGGTTACCGCACTAAATTCATTTTACTGGTCTCATGGGGATGATCCGAATCATTCATTACTTTGGTATTACTTTGGCTCGTCGCTGATATTAACCTGAATTTTGACGCCCATCGTTTACCAACAAATGGCCGAATTTTAAAGTTATTAGTGGTTGTTTGCGTAAAGAAATATTAAGAGAAAAACTTTCGATTTGAATTGCATCCGAATTTTACAACATATAATGGCGTAACATGTAACAGAATAGCATTTTTAACAGCAAAATATCGTCGTGTTCTCGCCAAACAACGGCGAGACTGAAAACTTCGTCACGTGACCGGAAACATTTGTCTACCTTGCGGCAAGTTATTGCCGACTGTCGCTTATCGACCAACATTAGACCGATCATAACTTGCCTCGTGCCTATAATGTTTTTGCCACTGTTGCTTCGTCCTGTGAATGAATAAGCGAGTTGTCTCGCTCTGCCGTTCTCACTTCGTTTTGTAAGTGATTACCTTGTTAAACTGTCAGTAAATTACTAGGTGTTCTTTCGCTTACAACCGGTATTTTGGTAGTATCGTTGGTTGGTTTTACTTCCGCATTTATTACAACTTAGACCGCAGAGATTCGCCCTGACATCGCCGTCATTGCGGAAGCGAAGGCAGCGTATATTTTTATTTCACTTCGAACAATCCACCTAAAAATAAAATCTTAAAATTCGGTTTCAGATGCGTATTACGTTTGACATCTATTAAACACGATCGTTTGCGTAAATCGGTGTCAACACTCACTCAGTGAGTCTAAACAAGTGAAATACTAGTGAGAGTTCGTTAATCCGAACCCCGAACAACCGGATTCCCCGTTATCCGACACAAAACTGCCGGGAACGGATTTCTTCCTATGCATTTTACCCCTTTAATCCGGAAACCCCGCTCCCCGACTCCGACACAAAAGTTTTGGAACAAATGTGCTAAATAAATAGCAATAAAATTCGATAAACCGGATTATTAAGAGCGAAGCGAAAAATGATTCACGATTGTCCTAGATACAGTAGTTTGTTGGCGAACAGAATAGCCGATTATTATCTACACATAATAATGTTGCAGTTTCACTGTTTAAACTCCTACACATAGGCATACTTTGAATTGGAGTAAGGTGCATACAGCTTTTTGAACACGGTGCTACATTTGTAAGATTGATTGATTTTTCACTTTCCGATGATCCGGATACCCCGCTAAACCGACATTTTATGACAAAACAAAGTGGTCCGGATTAACGAGGTCTAACTGTATTTGTATGTAGATGAAATCCCTGTGCTCAAGATAACTGATTGAATTATTTTGGTAAGCAAGTTGTATATGTGGCTGTAAAGTTCAAGACTGGCTGTTCAAACGTCAGTAATAATAGTAAATATTATTATAAATTTTGTTTTACAATATTAATGGAAACGATGATTAATAAAATTGAAAGAAAGCGGTTTGAAGGTCAGAAGACTTAGGGCAAGGCATTTGGCATAGCGCCTATTTTTATTATCGATTCATCTTTTTAAACGTTGATACATATGGAGGTGTCAAAAAAGGACCGAAGATGCCTTCAAAGCAGTATTTTCAACGTTTCAAATCGTAGAAGGTTATTTAATAATAAGCCATTTCTGTTAACTTTAGGAGCAGCATACTTTCTCAAACAACTTTGTTTGCATTGCGTCAGTGTGAAATTTGTATTTCTCGACTTGACTAAAGGCTTGTGTTTACTACCAACCACCTAGTTGAGAAGTTGCTGCTTGCTTCTTTTGCCATCAGTTGCTTAGTTTGGTCGAGTATTTATGGTCAAGACTCAAGACGCATGAAGGAAACTTTATTAATTTTTATACTGTACTTTAATGTTCCAATGCGGCGCTGAGATAAGAATGATTTTCACAAGCTTCCTTCTGTTTTTTGAAGCAAGTTTGAAACTCAGACGGAAAAACTTCAAAACGCTTCTAACACCTTTTAAAAATCTTCAGCGTTTTTGCGACCCTCCATTACTTTCTCCCCACTCCAGCTTTGTTCGGTGGTAAAGATATTTTTAATAGAAGAAAAATGTCATCGTTTGGATTTTCTTTTGATATTGCTTGACTATTGTTTTAAACGAAAGTCGTTTTCGTTATTCAGTGATCAAATTCTAATCATACTTAATAAATCTCACAGAGGGAATTCTTGGTTTGTCAGCAAACGGAAATTCGTTTGGGCATGTTTCCCTTTTGCTATATGGGTAACAGTAGAACTGTTTCCGCTGTAAACAGTAGTTCAGAGCCGACGCCTACTCTGTTCGTTTGTTTATTTTTCAACGATATCGTAGGCCTGTTATTTCTACGGCAGCGTGGTAGCCTACAGATACCTCAGCGAAGTAAACAATCTTAATCATGTCATGGAAATTGCAAAAAGTTTCCGAACGTCTAACATATCACTTTTTATCATATCATTTACTTTTTTATTGGAAGTGCCGCATATTTCTGCTTCCTGCTCGTAGATTAATTTAGTCACGAAAGAGGATAGTTGAGCACTGTGAACCTGATAAACAACTGCGCAACTCGCAGTGGCATAATGTTGCTTGCAAATTTGATGGTCTTGTATCAAATTTTAATCTCTAGCAAGAAAGAAGGAAATTGGAAGGTACTGGGAAATAGTAATAACCGAGAAGATTTGCACTTAAATATTTGAACAGTCCAAGAGTCTTCCCTTGTATAAACAAATAACTGTAACTTCAGTGATATTCGAGATTAAGAGTTTTCCGATCTCAATAGTTTTCGCCTATCCGTCCAGTTAATACCGGCCAAGCTTGTGCAGGTAGTGTAAATAAAAAACGCCTAAACGAAACGAAGAAGACGCTTTACTGAGTATCAGAGTATGCATTTATGTTGCGGTGATGCGTCAAGACTAAGATCGCTGTAAAAAGCTGTATAGATTATACATGCACGTCACGCGACATAAACCAGACATATAAACATTAAACATGTTTCATATGAGGACTTTCGTGGTTAAGGTTTCAATCTGTTTCATATTATGATTAATTATTAGATGTCAGTAGACGTTGACTTAAAATGCTTTACGGCTATAACGCTACAGAGCATTTTATTAACAGATGATAACATCCACTGAATAGCTTGATCCAATGACAACGATTTCCGACAAACTTCTTCCAAAACGTTCATTTTCAATTCAGTTCAGACAAATCTCTCACGCCATTGATGAAGAAGTTGTTCAAACTTATATCGGTTGTAAACTGCTGTTCCGCCTTTTCCAATTTAAAATCTTTATTGCTTCATCGAAAACGAAGGAAAAAAAATATGACGCCATTTAAACGGATAAAAATATGGCACGGAAACGAAAGTAGAAATAAAAATCCCGCTTTGAAATGGTAATTGGAAATTGTGGGTTATTCCCGACAGATGTTGAGCGATTTTCAAATGAAAAGACAGAGAATAATCCGTTATATCATTTGAGCGCGGTACGGTTCTGCTTCGTCAAAACGAATTAATATTTCATGCAATCTTGTCGTTTCTTTTATCTTTGTTTACCATCGTTTGGAATTTTTCAGTTGTGGGAACTTCCGTGCTTTCCGACAATTTAGCGGCCTTATCTCGTGTAATTTGAGACAAAATTAACGTGTCTTACGATGCTTTTATATCTCACCAGAAAGTTATGCCTTACTGGACCAAAAATTTCGTTATTATTTTAATGAGGGTCTTCACTTTGAACAGCCTATTTTACCCATTATAAAGTTTAAGTCAATTTTCTGTACAAACATCATCAGCGGCAGACATCTTTTTTTGAAGAAAGCTATTAAAGCTTAGTTATTGCGGCACTTTGTACATGTAGGTTAAAAAGAACTTGGTTACTTGGTCGTTCATGGGTAAATGTAAATCTGCCTTATTTTAGTGAATTCTAAGTAAACCTAATTAGTGGCTAGAGTTATTCCGATAACTCATTGCTGGTTAATAATATCAAGACTGGTATCATTATAATATACAAACATAACAGCGAAAACCTTTAATTGGGCCACTGATTGTACAAAGCTGTTCTATTCTAAATTATCCGTAATAAAACTTCAAATGCATTTCCATTCAAATTATTGATGATATGCTTTAAAGAAAACCCTATTCGTCAGTGATTCATACTTGTAAGTCTTTCGTCGTGAATCTGTTTTTAATGAGTTTTTGTCAATTCCTAGCCTTGTTGATATCATTACACAACAGAGAGTGAGACCTACTGGCTAGAGAGCCATAGACATATATACTGTATACTAGTATCTAATGCAATCATTTGTCGTAAGAAACAGCAGAAGCCGTTTTTCAAAAGCACCGAATAAAATCTTTTACTTCTATCTGTGCCGAAATTTAAGAAACAAAAGGCTGATTTGGAAAAAGCTCGATGTTTCTTGTAAAAAAAAATGTATTCACTTTTGGTGAATCCTATTATCCGATTACCCTTGTTTTATCGCCCAGGTGAAATTTTGCATGCGTTGCATAAACTTTGATCGAAAACTACGAACCATCTTTCATTTTTATCAGCGAGAGGGTAACGTAGTGGTTGGTGTAAAAATTTCAAGCTATAAACAGTATTTGCTTAACACTGCAGCTGCTTGCGTAATACCACCCACGATTCCCACGAGCGATATATTCTAACTGTTTACTTTCGTCGCTTTACGCGAATCATACTAAAATCTTGACTCGTACCAAACCGTGCAATGACCTTATATCGAGGTCGCGTTTGTTTCTATTACGATTTCAGCTCGGCTCAAGTGCCACGTTTTTAACCCTAAAGCTACTGTTGGTTTTTTATTGCTGTTCTTGTGCTATTATGTTGCGAGAATGAAGGGTTATGAAGATGTTTTCAACTGACGTAAAATTTAACATCATTACCCAAATTACAGGCCGATACAGTGTCGTTTCATCGATGTCCGTTTTTCATGCCCGCAACTATTAGGATTGATTTGGAGATGGGCTAAGATCAAGCATAATGGTTCATTTGTTCATATTTGTCCATTTCACAACGAACGAATGAATGATCGCGGTTAATTAAGCTCTTCAAAGTAGTGAGTTACACAATAAGCATGTTAAGATCTTGTTTGGTTTCCTAATTGCGAGCGCCACACTTAGTCGCTTGACATTTCACTTTTACTTGCCCGGACTGGTCAGAATTAATTCTACTCGGATACAGGCCAATTACAAGTTATATTTAATACCCATTCACGAGCAGTTCGCCAACATCTTACATTTCATAGTTGTTTTTTGGATCGATCCATGTATGTACCAACAAACTTTACCTGGGATTTTCTTGGATACAAAGTTCGGCGCGCTGTACATTCGCGCTATCAAATTTCCACGTTTGATCAGTACCAACAATAGGTCATATATAAAAGTAATCGTTTCGCTCAAGAGGATAAGCAAACAGGAGAACAGCAACGAACATTGTCGCCAAACCCCAGCAGCCCTTCTCAGGTATTATGGTCTTTTGAAGGACCTGCCCATGTATAATTACACCCTTGTTGTCTGCTTTTAAAAATGGGAAACATCAGCCTCTTTGATACTAGTGCGCTCTTTCTGACGCGCAAGCTTTTATATTAGGTTTGTTTTCACATCGTAATTCTTAGCTGTTTTTGTGGGCAGGGTTCGACAGCGTTATGCACTTACTGTCGTCCATAACTCCTGTTGTTAGAATGTTTGCCATTCAAGAAACGGCCTTTTCAGAGCTGACGATACGTTACCTACGTGTATTAACGTTTGATGTGCACTACGAAAGAATTTGTTTGAAAAAAAAAACATTATTCACCTGCAGCAAATTTTTCCATATCTATAATCACGTTATTGGCGTACGTTTATTTCTTGAAAATTTTTCTTTGTGAAAAACATCACTCTGAACCTTAACACACATAAGCTTACATTGGGTAGATGCATTAATTGGTACCCGATTTAACTCGATGGCTTATTTTGCGTCCATTTGGAAGAGTGGTTCTGAGCTTGGGGTGCGTGGAAAGGTTTCAGGTTGTCCCTAAACCTGAATGTCTTGATAAACTTTATAAAGTTGGTTTAGAAAGACTTCTGCAGAAGTAGCGCATGACAATGATAGATTTAAGAAGCTTGATATGAGTTGGCGAAAGGTTCCCGCATTATAGCAACCGATCTGTATTATGCCCCTCCGAAGTAACAAATTGATTGAGTTTTCGGTATTTTTATGTGGGATTCTGCAAAGTTAAAAACATGTTTAAGGGGTTGATGACTACTGGCTTAGATGCCACCATTGTGACAATTCAGGTAAGACTCAGTAACTAGGGGCATTCAGCGGCAGAAGGCACTTTATTTATCTTGGCCCCACACGGGTATATTACCCACATCAGTCGTATTCATTTTACCGACCCCGAGAGAATATAATATCATTATATTTGCGGGCACAGCTACAAGATACAGTTATAGTTAGTTCAGCTGAATATTTCTTAGTTAAGAGACGGCTTACGATGTGAACTTTGGATGGAACAAAGTGTAGTCAATATTTTAGGGTCTGACCATCCTTGATTTAATGATAATTATAAATAACTTCCGCCCATCAAACTGTAGAGCATTTGCTGAACTCCTCATCATTCTTGTCTTGGAGTGGCTGTTGTGAAAATAAGTTGCGGTGAGTTACTAGTTTGTACCCACAGTAAATTAATCAGATGCCGGTTAACCTGAATCGCGTCCTTAGTCTACATTCTTCCCTGGGGGCATGTTTGGATTTGTGTAAGCTTTGCCAACTACAATATTCACATCGCAAAATTACATTACCTGCTACTTAACGGTAATGCAAATGACGACCTGGTCTGAGATACATGGGTATCCCGTCTAGGTAAGATTATCGTTTACTGAAGCCAAGCTACAGCACGAAGGTTTACTCGTTGCTGACCTTGGACCTCAAACTCGAAGAAACATTCCAATGTTTACTAACGCTAGTTACATTGCGGACTGTATGTGTATGTATTTGTGTGTAGTTTGCGGTCACTGGATTTCATTATTTCGCAGATGGGACTATCAAGCACTCCTTCACAATTCCACTTTTTGCATGGTTCCCAGGGGAAGGAGATTAGGCTCGTTTCGTTTCCTAGAATCCCTCCAGGCTGCCTGTATTCCGGTGGTTCTCGCTAATGGATGGATGTTGCCATTCGCAGAAATCATAGACTGGAAAACCGCAAGCTTAACTTGGGAGGAAAGACTGTTATTACAGGCAAGTGCAATGTCGACACTGTTTGAACCCGGTGACGTTATCAGTTCAACGACAAAGTCTTCTACTTCTCTCATTACTTATTTCCGGAAATAACGTCATATCTCTTTTGGTCTAGGTTCCAAGCACACTACGCGAGTTCGACGACGACGTCATCATGTCGCTTAGACAAAAGAGTCAGTTCTTATGGGAGAAATACTTTTCGTCGGTTGACGTCATTATACGCACGACGTTCGAGGTATTGTATGTTCCGCATCATCGAAACGCATAACTTGCATTCGAGACCTAATTTTGGATATTTCTTTTATAAAAATAGTTAATTGGGAAATAACGTAAAGGCTCCTAAGTCTATTTTGCCCAGTCAGGTAATAAACGAAGTTCTACATGTCGTTTTGCACCATAGGAAAATTATTCCACTATTTGTGTTATTGTATTTATATCTCTGCCTTATTAATTCAGCTCAGAAGACTTCGTTAAAGCATCGAAACATGACTGATTTTCTATTATATCACAACTATTGTTTGCCTCGTAATATCATTTTTCAGCCATTAAAAAAATTCAAACACTTATGGAAAATTAAATGTTTAAGTCTTTTCTGACGAACGGATGATATTATTTAACTGAACATTTTACACTTGCAAGCTGTGATGTACGATAAAGGCCAAATATGCGAGTAATGCCACACGACTTTAGCTTTTGTAGATTCTGTTCGTATTTAAAGAAAAACAGTCGGCTTTTTCCTTTAAAATTCGCTTGGCAGCTGCCGATATGCTTATTGATAAAATTTTCTTATCTTGTGTCTACAGATAGTGTTATGTACAATTTCAGTGCGAAGCAATTATAATGCTCTCAATGTATCTTATATTGATATGGTGATATTACCTCGCAATAACACCACAATGACTTCGGATGTATTTTCTCCGCATAATCTAGATTGGTTTTGGGTTCCGTTTTCTCTTTTGCGTCTTTGTTTTCTTCTCCCATAATTGATCTCGAACACAGTTTGCACAGAACGGCCTTCTGTGCCGTAATGACCACACAACGGGCGGATATTTCTAAAAGGTGCCTGGGGGAAATATTTTTATTATACACTTCATTAGCGTTTGCTCGGCAGATTATCGAAATATTACCTTTATAGTTATTTTCTTTCTTGTGAGAAACGTTTGCAGTAGCGTAGAAAACACCAATTTTGCTCAGCTTAAAAAGAAGTATGCCACCGATCGTTTGCACAACCCAGGTATCAACGAAATTTCGCAACGCGTGCTGTTGATCGCGTTGTTGAACGTCTAGTAATTTAGTGAGTTTATTTCATCCTGGGTTCAAGAAGTTAATTATTAGATTTGAATTGAGAGTATCATTCAGAAACCATGTATAAACTTTAGACCCTTTGCCGGCTATTGGGTGTGACCGTGAAACGTGTAAATTATTTAGAACGTATTATTTGTCAAATACCTCATAAACCGCATTTTTCTTTGCACTATAAAGTGTAAAATGAGCGACCCTTGTATGGAAAATGTGTTGTAGTTTACAACGAAAACTTAATCTCCTTGCCATAATCCATCATTCAGCTGTGCAATATTCCGATTATGTACTTAACGTGGCTTTTGAACAATAACAACAGAGAATGGTCATTTTCATTCATTCCTTCACATCTTTGTGTTGTTTTTTACAACTGCTGTCCGACTACTACGTTGTTTGCAGTGTTGTAATTGAAGTTTATAGTTATTAATTTTGCAGGCCATACTTTGCTATTTTTATATAAAGCGGTGTATGCTACTCTATATTTTCATTACACTTACCATTACGTTGATACTGTCCCAGATTATTTACGACCGAATTTATCCGGATCAAGCCAGACCAAGCTTTACGTGGAACATGGAACCAGGAGGACTTTTTTACCTGCCATCATACAGCACCTTTATCCACGATTATCCTTTCTACCATCATTATCTAGGTGAGCAGTTTAAAAATAATTCCTTGCTCTTACCGGCTGCGCGAGGCAAGCATAGCCATTGTAAAGTTTTTTTTTTGTGTTTTATTGCAAAAATGTCTTCGATATTACTGCCATGTTGCGCAAGTGCTTATAAATCAAAGCAGCTATTTAATGAATAATATGCGATTTTGGTTGTGATTTTGGATCGCTATTTATGCTGTTTTGCTTGTTTAATTAACTTTATAATAATACATGACGTGTGGTAATAAGCAACACGGCGTAAAGATTTTCAGTGAAGAACCGCGCTATCAATTTGCCAAGGGTCGGGTATAATCTCGAAAAGAATGCGTTGTAATGTCAGACATCCTACAAAGCCAAATCGCTGTTTTCATGGTTATTATTTCTCGTTTCGCAACGAAATGTGGTCATCTTTATGCGCTCAACGTGTTGCATCAACAGCAGATGGCAAGAGCTTATATTTTGAAAGACAAACTTCAATCTGCTCTTGCAGTGATTGCTTTTGGTCCCATCTGGAGTCCCAATTACTCAACGCTTTGGCATGCTTAAACTCGCAGGCTGCTTAATCCTTTTGTTGTGCCGTTAAACGTAGGCACGGGCCCAATGCTGTTTTCATGCCGCGTACTCGGTTTTGCTTCGTTGAGCTCAGCGGCTGTTGATGGAGCGATGATAGGTGAGGTCGAGGTCAAGTATGTCTCATACCGAACCTTGTGAAGTTCGATTTTATCGCATACATTTGTTCATTGAAATCAAAAAAGTGTAACCTCATCACCAGACCTTACCTCCAAAAAAGTTACATTTTTTTCAAAAATAAAAATGCTAAATTTCCAGTGGAACGTCTTAATGCTTGATCGCATTTCAGATTTTCTGAGAGATAAGAATCTTTGCTATTTCCTGCATCCGTTTGTATTTAGACCCGCTGTCACAACTGTGTTTTTTCTTGCTGTTTGCGTAGTAATAGCCTAATCCCAGCGTTTGCCAACTTCCAATTTCGACGTAATTTTACTGCTGGTAGTGAAATTGTGGCATTTGGTTTGACTATTACAATAATATACTGTATATGAAGGGTTTGTCATGTTTACAGTTGCGATCGATTAATTTGACATCTAAAATAATGTAATGACGGTTAGCGTTGTTCTCCAAAGATCAAGTTCACTGATTTAGAAGTAATTAAGTTTGTTAGCTATTAGAAGTATTGGTACAATATCTACGGCATATGCTGCATCTAATTTCGATCAAGAGTTACGTGTTTGTGGTTTGTATCTTCAGTAGATGTGCATTTGGGTATGTCCAAAATAGTTCCGCTTGATAAGGCGAGTCTGCATATGGCTGCGGTTTTGTGATCATAACCAAGTGGAAGGTTTCACGACATTGAAACGTGTGTATTAGCGGCCGTATTAACCACGTCTCAAAACTGCTGCTAATGGTTAGATTATTTTTAGTTGTTTGTTTTATTGCTAGCAAACAGTCACAATTAACAGAGCTCTTAGCCCTGGAATTTTTCGTAACCCTAAACATCTTAAATGATTTAAGAACCAAAAAGTGTAACTGGTTCCTTGGAAAACATCTTTAGCAAGAAATTCATTTCTCCAATAACCGTCAACTGCACTCAGTTTTTCTAGATCTGAAAGCACATCTTTATGTACTTTCCAATGAGTTGAGTGTTTATATTCGACCAAAAGAATCTTATTTATCAATGTTTCGTCAATTTTGTGTTTTAATGTTTCGTTTACTCCTGTGCGTTGTTTCGATTTTAACCATGTTTGTCTTCTACAGATCTTGATGTGACGCAACAATTCACAGCAGTAATTCAGGCAACGACCCCAATTACCAGCTCATCTGCCCCAGTGGTGAAATTAGTGAAAACGCTTTTACTGACTGAAGCATGCAGCCAGGTATGAATTAAATTTGAGGTGGCATTTTGTCTTTCTAAAGTAAAGGTTTATAAAGTGAAAGGATAAGGCTAGGTTAATATGAATGACCTGAAATGATGTAATGGAAGCGTGGGAGAAGTTCATGAAATGAAGGCAGTAAAACTTTTGGTAAAGGTAGCTTAGGAGAAAGAAGTTTTCATACCTGGCAATTGACTTTTAAGATGTGTTAGGTTAACTTTAATTTATTGCTTCTTCCGTGTTTGCCTTAACTTTAACTGGCAAATCGTTTCAATATAACAAACACCGCAGTAGTATAGTTACACATTATGAAAAGTATACTGTGTATACTCTGGATTTTATGGCTTGATGGCGCCATCTGGCGACTGCATATCGCGTTAATATTTCACATCGCCTCAATCGTATCAATTTTCTAGTTTATATGATGGTGTTTATTTCAAGTGTTATTATTACCCTAACAGCACCGCTGGCTACTAAATAATAAGCTGGATATATTCTTCTGCTATACTCTAATTCGCTTTCGCCGAGGACAAACAATTGTCGGGCAGCACGTACATAAACCAACCTAGTTGATCTGTTTGTTTAGTAATTAATGTCAAATTTATCATGTAACCTGGCGTTGGTTTAACAAAACCGGTATGCACCCCTGTAGCGCTAAACCGACTAGCACCGGCATGGCATAAATACAATTAAGTAATAATTTACCCAACATGCTAGCAAGTAATCATCGAATTGTGTGCTTACTGTCCAACATCAGCGGGCGATTTGCTTAGGTTGTCGTATTTATCATGTATATGTTTGAACAAGATGTTTCCTTTTACATGCGCAGGAATAATTCCAGAAGTCACTTACAAACTAATTCTTCACAAAAAATATAATCTCAAGTCTCAACTATAATACTTCTATCTTCTTATACTATTTTGGTGACATGATATTCTTCATTAAGCTTGTAGATAATGTTTGCGATTAGGTCTCAAGTTGCGTTCACACATACCACATCAAATCGTGTTGTTATGGTGGGTCGGCCCAGTCGTTAATTACGTTGCATTGACCTGGAAGTGCTGCAACGCCCCCGTAAGAATCATGCTACAATGTGATAAATCAAACCAATGATTATAATGTGTTGCAGTGCTAACTATTTATGACTAGTTGGTCAAGCTCTCACCTTTTTATCAGATCGTGATAATCTGGCACTGCGCGCGTTCCCCGCCTTCCGCAACCCGCTGGCAGACATTGGCTCTGGAAACAGGCAAGGAGGTTATTATAATTGATGACCAGCCGAAACTGATGGGGAGGAGGTTTCATCCGTTCCGTGAAATCCGACATAACGCGATTCTCAGCCTCGATGAAGATGCGACGCTAAACGTGCAAGAGGTGAACGATGCTGTTTGATTTATAGTTCTGTTTGTTGGCGTCTGCCCGTTTCCTACTTGTTTATCAACGATAACTTTGTCTCGATTGTTTGCACACTGTCTGCGCAGTGTTACGTATTTTGCAATAATGTCATACGCAGTGGATAGCCTGGAGACGTGCCTTCTTCTCAGGTACATCGCAGAGGCTTTTCAGTATTTTTAAAGTCTGAAGTCCTGAACTTTTTTCTTTTGCTTCAGGTCGATTTTGCTTTTGAGGTTTGGCGTTCTTTACCCGACCGTATTGTTGGTTTTCCCGCTAGAAGTCACTTTTGGGACGAAGCAAAATCGAAATGGGTCTACACGTCCAAGTGGTCAAATAGTTACAGCATGGTTCTCACTGGGGCGGCCTTCATCCACAGGTGAGTGTACAAAAGGACGCGCGTTATAATACCGTCAACTGGATAATACCATACCTAGAACAAGATCAAAATTGCATGATATATATCATCAAACGAAAAGGTATAACTATGCCAGTATAACAACAGCAGAGTAATACAGTACACTGATAGTGATTACTACCAAATCCTTTGTAACAATTTCATTAGTAGCGAGTTACCATCGCCAGAGGTATATCCTCAAGTTTACAATTCCAACACATGATTGACAGCATTAATTTTTTAAGCTCAAAAAGGAAGTTCGTCCTAGACATCCCATATGATCCCAAATATGATATTATTCGGGCGAAAAATGATCTTATTCAGGCGGAATATGATATTATTCAAGCGAAATATGATCTTTTTGCAGACGAAATATGTTATTGATCAGTCCAAATATGGTGTTATTCCGATGCTGATCTAAAGCATAGCTTGACAATGTTATATATTTCATCATATTATGCTATTGATATTGTCTTGATACTTCAGTGTTGGTGATAACAAACTACTGTTGATACAATGAAAGCGTTGTAATTATTGCTGTATGGATGCTTTTCAACGGTTGGACGTTTTCATGTGTTGCAACAAATACAGTGTTGTTACACGTTTCGAGTTGGTATCATTCAGCTGTTGTTCTTGTTAGGTCGTTTTTGTTATTATTCTTACGTTGGTACAATTCAATTGATGCTATTAATATGGCCGTCCGTACAAAACAGTGGTCGGACGGCTCAACCCTAGGACGATTTAATGCTCAGACGTTCGTTAGGTCATCCTGGGTTTAACCGTGCTGAGCTGAATTGTCCGTGCGTTGAATCGACCTAGAACCGTGCGAAACGTTACTTAAATTGTAGTAAAAGTTTCTTTCAGTCTCCTGACTAAGTTGTTAACGACATTCTACCAGTTGGCCTAATTTTCTCTTATATCTTTGTCAAGATACTATCTCGCGCTTTACACGGATTGGCTCCCCCCACAAGTGCGGAACATGGTTGACCAGACAAGCAACTGCGAAGACATTCTCATGAACATGCTTGTTTCTCACGTGACGCGTAGACCACCAATCAAAGGTAAGTCAGGACATAGTTGCTTTATCGCATCATGAAGCAACTTTTCGCGCAAAATAAGGTTCGGAACGTCAAAGGACTTACAAAATGTCAGGCTTTCAACACAAGAGAACAGTACAGCATATTATTTCCGAAGTGTTAAGTTTTGGGTTCACGAATTCAGTCATTTATAGTCAAAACTCCTTAGATTAAACATTCTTCGAAAGCTATACAGAATATATACATGAAAAAATATACATGTTGTCAAAGTTTTTGAAATAGCTTGATTTGTTTAAGGCGTATAAAGAAATCGTGGTATTGAGTCAAACGGAATCGTGTGTCACATCACTCACACCTGTTGGTACAAGCGCCTGGTGTCATTACCATCATAACGCTCACTACCATACGTGCGTGTTACGGACAGTGTTGTGACAATTTTCCTGACGTTTAATTATGAAAACATTACCAGTTTACCACTATAGTGACGATGGACATTGTCTTAATATATCTTCGATTAAAATGATACCCCCAAGTGCACATGTGGTTATGCCACGCCTTCATAACGCATCAGTCCGATATCGCAAAGGGTTGATTGGGTTTGAGATTATATTGAACAGATTACATGTTTTATTTCGAGTTTCATCATAACAACAGTTGGTGTAAGTTTTTTCGAACCCTTCTACCTTCTGGTAACCGTTGCAAACATTTTTAAAAATGCGTTTAAAAAACAACCGAAGTTGTATAACGTGTATTTTTTCTAGATATGCACTTCTTTAGGTTTTTGTTTCAGTTTCCTAATTTTATTACTTGATATGATACTGTGATGTCTCCCTTCTGCGTTTCCTTATAAAATGATTGCGATTTTGTTGCAGTTACCCAGAAAAAGCAGTACAAGGACACATCTCCCAATCAAGCGCAGAGTGGTGTTCTTCCCAGCGGTGGAGTAATCACTAAATGGTCGGACCCGCAGCATTTTGCTGAGAGACAAGTCTGCATGAAAAGGTTGTCTGACCTGCCACGTCCTGTTTTAAACTGTTGTTATTACCTTTCTGAGAATTACGTGCAATAATATGTAGTAGTTAGTAGATCTAGTTTAGAAAGGACATTGTATAATGCATAGATATACAGACGTGTTAGCGTACAATGCAATGTGTTTTGTATAAACCAGAACAGTACAAGTAGCCTACTAACTAACCAAAATTCGAAGTTTAACTAAAGCAAAACTTTATAACGTTGCGTAGATAAAGACGTTGTGTTAATTGCACCAATTTTCTCAAACGTTTTACTATACTTCAGTTTTGTGGAATCTTTTGGATACATGCCTTTGATGATGTCAGAAACCAGGTTCGACCCGGCTCTATACAAGGACAACGTGTCTATAACAAGGAAGAGATATCCGAAAATAGAAATATGATAAAAATCCGCCGTCTGTCGCCATTGCCAATTTGTAACACTACGCCTTAGCACCAAGAGCGAGATATTGTCTGTGATGTCATCACTGCGTTACAACATCCCGAGGTGGAGAGAACTGGCACAGCGAGGCCTTCGGCTTTGAACTGATTCTTCTAAAAAATGCTCGTTCGCTATGTGCGCGATATGTACACTATGCGAGCTATGTGCACCACGTTCAACACACATAATACCTATTTACTCGTGCACTATTTACAATGCATTACATTGTATTGGATACACTGATTTTGTTCAATTTTTATGCACAACATGCATTATAATATTTTTGTATTTGATATTAGAGTGTAGGGTTAATAATGAGCAAGAAAATAATCTGTACATAACGCACGGGCATATTTTAGGCGGACCCCGTTGAATTAGTCGTATGAAGCATGCGTTACCGAATCGTTGCTTTTGTATTTTTTTATTTAATTTTTTTATTGCTTTTTGCTTAAGCTAATTTATTAGTTCAACTTTGTGTATTCCAATTTGCCATGCTTACTACAGCTGATAAATGTGACGTGTTTTTCTGTAGTCAGTGATTCTGAATAACCTTTTTCCATCTCAATGACAGTTGCACTTTACTAATATTTTGGTTGTTGCAGGATTAAAATGTTTTTTTTTTGATTGTCAGAATCTTTGTCTCTAATTGAACAAATCATTCGGCTTTTTAATCGCCTGTTACTGGTCTTGCATTAATAAAAACCTCAAAGTTTATTTTTACTTCGTGGACAAAAGCCGCTGTCCATCTGTAGAAAAATGATACGTTGCTAGCATGATACATATATTTCTTACATTTCGGATTTTCCGTCGAATCGGTGTTGTTGAACTTTGTTAATTGGTAAACGTCATCGTGCTAATCTTATTTGTTTTAAATAGCGTTGAAAGTTACCTAACCCTCCATCTTAATTCATATATCTGTATTCTCTGTAATGGTATTGACGCAGAATGTTTTAATAATGCACTGCCTTGTCATATGCCAAACAAAACTTGATAAAAAATTGTGATTTGTGCTAATTCAGGTTCGTTGTAAGCAAGGGTGGAACTGGTGTTAACCTCGACCTATTAAAGCTATTTCAAATAGACTTCTTCGTATGTGACATTTCTGTACGTTTTTTAAAAATATATATCCTAAAATATTATGAAATGCGATGTAATTTGTGCGTTTTAATGTGAGGTATTCGACGTGCACATCACAATATCTGCACATTAACCTTCTCCAACATGGCTTATAATTACTTTTTGTTGACTTTTTCTTTCATTGCCGAATTTTGTTATTAAACTAATGAATTTTTTCTATTTTTGCTTTGTTTTTCTACAAACAATTTTCTCCTACACGCGTGCGTCAGATATTTGAATGTATTCTCTGAAATATTCTAGTCCACGGACCGATTTCCAACCACGTTTTCATAATAATCCAGCCACTGTTACCGCTGTGCCTTTGTGACATTCGGGCACATTCAAGTGCAAAACATATTATTTCAAGTCGTACTTTTCAAACTTTTTTGCTTAATACTTGGCAGTACCTACTTCTATTACTCCTTGAGTTATTAATAGAAAATTATCAACGTGTATAATTTCAGTAAGAATGTTAAAACTGTCAAAATAGTGGCCTATACCGTGATAAAGATTTGCCAGCCTTACTCGAAAACTGGTTGCAGTGATCAATGGTCATAACGAAATTTTATTCAGTTACGAAACTAGGATCTGTGTTACTTCTTGGCAAATGCATTATACTTTGTATTTGTCCAAGTGCTACTTGTTGCTTCGTACTTTCCGTTGTTGCAATTATGTTGTCATGTCACCATTGGTAAATATGCCATAATGATTGTTCAATAAATATCTGCATATAGTATTTGTTTTCACGACGAAATTCGGCATCGAACAGCATGTCAAGTGTGTGAAGACACCGCTTTTTTATGTGGCCAACATTTCATATTTACAGTATTCCGTGCTTACCCGGTTATATTGAGGTTTAGTTACGTTCTGTTATTTTTTAATATCGAATTTCTTTAATTAGTGAAAACAAGTAACTTGTTTAATTTTAGGTAGATATACGATTAAATTCGCCGTTTTAATCGTAAAACCCCCAAAAGTCAGATAAACTGAGCGTTGTAAGAAGCAAATAATAATTGTCAAGAAGTTTCAGCAGAAAAAGGTGAATCCCGGCGGAGGTACAAGAAATTGAATACTTGAAATGTATCGATTGACGCGCTTAGTCGTTCTAGTGCAGGGGCGGGCAACTTTTTTGGTCGGCGGGCCTGATATGAGAAAATAAACTACTTGGCGGGCCGGATTCCTGAATCGATACATTAATCGTGTATTTATCCACCTATGCAAGGAATAAATCGTATTTAATGTAAACTTTAAGTTTTAAGCATAGAGACCAAAAACAGTATTTACTGAATTTATTAACAAATAATGTACTTCAATAGCTGCTGAAGTCAAAACTGAACTGCTAAACTGAACTGCTGAACTGTCTGCGGGCCGCTCAAAATCCCGTCGCGGACCGGGTCCGGCCCGCGGGCCGTATGTTGCCCACCCCTGTTCTAGTGTATTAAGTTAAAACGTTGGTGTTATACATTGTGATATTCATGTCGCTAGATGTTGTTTATTATGGTTGCCAACAAAGGCGTTAGGCTGTTGACTGATTTAATCTTATTCCTACGTTTTCATTACAAGAAAAACTTTGCGGTTATTCCCAAAGCCATCTTTTGGATGACATATTTTTCGACGATTTTCATTTTGTAGCGATTGGGAGTTCGCTAAACACTTCATACCCAGCTCTGCATGTGCTGAAGTTTGAAGCTGGGAAAGCACAAAATATATGCAGGAAAGTCTGCTCGAACAACGTTGTCATGTGGTGCGTTACTGGTGCACTCAAACGAGCGCATTATAAATGTAATCCACATGACATTATCGAAGTGAATCGCGTTATGTTACCTGAATTACAAACCTTAATGCCTTGCAAAGGTAGTCAAAGCACCCGAGTAGTCATTGGTTTAATAGTTACTGGTAATTGCAATTGCGCTTTACGGCGTTATAATTCACACAGTTCACGATAACAAAATACTGGATAGATAGAGTGCCGTTTGTAAAAAATGATTAAGCAGAACTGCGTCCGCCTCACTGACAAATAGCGAAAACGCGTAGTCTACCATTTACGGACTATTTGCAAAATTTCTTATCACTAATGGACAAATTTGATTTACTATTTGACAATTTGGCTAAATGCAATTTTGCTAAATCTGCAATTTCATTAAATCGTAATCCAATATTATCTGTAGGTCGCAGGTATTTTTGCAGGTGATCGGTTGCATTTGCAGCGCTCCCATAAAATAAATTGTTAAACAAAAAAGCGTAGGCCAACTATCCATATTCCGTATCTAATTGTATTAGACCTATTCTGTTTCAATTGGTAATACTGATGAAAGTGACCATTTCACCGTAAGTAGGTCACGTAACCCGCAGTCAAAAAATGGATAGACGGTTAGGTTAGTAGAAGAATGGGCATGCAAAGGTTGATTTTAGCTATTCAGGGTGGACTTTGATTAGAAAGAAGATTTAGATTAGCTTTTAAGTTGCTATGTTATTACATTCAACTTGGGTTTACAGAAAACTGCCAAAAATAGCTTCAACCTACAATTTATTGCAGTGAAATAGTGACAACCAACACTCGTATAGCCGCCTCTATCCTTTAAGCTGATTCACTACGTTTCCTAACGAGCACGCTTTTCACTAATTCCTTGCAATCGGGTGACGTCACACTGATAAATTTTCTGGAAAGCGTCGTCTGCTGGAAATTTGATTGCTATTGGCTACCTGTGGACGTGTTGGAGACTTTCTTTGTGGAGAGCTCGGCCTAGGTCCACGGGCTATATTTTAGAACGGAATCTGGGCCTACCTACTGCTAACATAGGGTCGTGTGGATATGGTTTCAAAGTTCAGCTTAAGCCCATTTCAATTATTCGTAGGGCTTGCAGAAAATTAGAACCAGCTAGGCGGGTATTAGCATAGTTATTTATAGGCTTAGGTATAAGCTACACTACATGCCAATGTCAAGCTGGTGCAGTTTCAAAACCTCATGCAGTTGTCTACAAATTTGCTTGCTATACTTGGTTGCAATGGAATTATTTTCTACAGAACCGATCAGCGTTTCAGATATGTAGATTGTAGTTTTTTTAGAATAACAAATCTATCAGAACCGAATCTCAAAAAATCGAATCGAACTTGTGCTTATTTCGAATTTAAAGAACAGGATTTGTTTTAATGAGTATAAATTCTTTCCTACTGAGATGTTAGCAACTGTAATGATAATGAATAATAAAGTTGTAATATTAACCCATCCCAAAGGTGAAGGAAAAACATTGCACTCTTGTTAACATAGCTTAAATGTTAAAACATAGCAACCTAAGCTTAACCAAAATTTACCCAACTTTAATCATACCCTAAATAACTGAAATCGACTTTTTGCATACCCATTGTCCTAACCTAACGTCATCTTTAACATCAGACTGCGTGACCTACGTACGTTGAAATAGTCACTCTCTTTTAATTTTCAAACTATTCTGAAACAGGATTCAAAATTCTGGATTCGGACTTCTAATTTCTAAAGAAAGATGGCATGTTGGGCATTTAATTCTGATCTGGACTTGATATGATAAAATTTAACTAGCCTAGACGAGGTTAGACCTCGTGACAGTCCTTTCAGCGCCGTTCTTAACCGACGATTTAAGCTAGACGTCGTTATTTCTGATGCAGTTTGAAGCAGCGAAAGCGAAGCAGTTTTATTGCACTTTAGTTTCTTGTTTAAACAAAACCTGCACGTACCTTTAAGTTTACTCTAGTTCTTGTAGGAGTAGGCACAGCATACTGTAAGGCAATATTGTCAATTCGCGTGGCGTGTTTGGATGATTTTGGGTTAATATATCTTTGGCGTTTGCTAAATTATGCACTAGTTTGTTGGTATGGTTCGTACTGAATATATTGCCTAGCCCAGCGGTTCTTATCCTTTTCATCTGTTTACCCATTTACGCCAAGTACCAAACCCAAACTACCACCTTTAGTTTTTAATTGTTTTTTGGCTAGAGCTTAAGTAACCTTACTTCTAAACAGAACTGAATGTAACCAACCAAACACTTCAATTCAACGAATTTGTTGTAATTAAATCATTACATTTTTCATACGTACCACAAATATAAAATCCATGCAGCTTAATAGTATATACTATATAATATTCGAATTTTCTTAACATCAATCCAAATGTGTTTTGGTTAATGTGCGGCGATTGGGCAGTGGATGCACTGCAAAATGCGTATTAAACAGTAAGCTGCAGCTTATAATAGGCTATGTGGTTATTTACAACAAAAATTATTTCGTGACTATGTTTTTGTGTACAAAAGATTTATAATTATTTCCCACCGGTTGAGATCCACTGGTCTAGCCAAATAACGTAACATATGCAGATTATCTTATGGTTTAGGTAGCATCTATTTCACCAGCTAAAGTTGTACTGTACATTCAGTTTATTTTATCCTCACTGAAATATTAGTTTAACCTGAAAGCGACCTTTTTATTTCATCTGTACTAAATCAATGTATAATAAAAATGTTATTGACCAAATTTAACTGATTGCGTTTTTTTCGTTCAGCTCAAATTCGTATATAAGTAACAATGCAACTTTCCGGTAAAATAATTATTCAATTGTACGAGATATGTTTCGTTACTTGCCATGGAAAACAGGCATTAAATTATAGGTGATAACTGCGCTCTTTAACGCGTTCTTGCTCGTAAAATCTTTACTTTTGAACTTACGTACGCATGGTGTCGCTAAAACTGTGCATATTGGAGTAAAGGTGGATTCCAAAATGCAGTTCCAAAATAAATGTTATGGGTCCGTATTACTTTACCAGACCATGTAGCGATTATGACGATAAATGCATTTATTTTTACCCAACTACTATTCTTGAAAATATACTGGTAATACAACTGTGGAAATCGTTTTGTTAAGACTTGTTGTTTACTTTCCTAAAAATAGACGTTTGCACTATGTCTATGTCACGTGTAGGACGTCTCTTTTGAATTTTATTGATTTGTGATATATTGGTGAAGAATGCTTCACATAAACCTAACCTTTTGACAACCCAATGATGGAACTATTTTTATCGTAGTTTTTCGTTATTTCCAAGGCCAGGGTATGATTAGATGTAGATGGATGTATCTTGCGATATGTTTGTCGAGATAAAGGAATAGTTGTGAGTCACATGTTCGTTGGTCTTGCTTTTTTCAGGAACTTACTTGGTGGTCTGGGAAAATGCGGGCGGCGCAGAACGATGGTGTATTATTCAACGCGTGCATTTTTGTAACATGATAATCGCGGAACTTTGACAGCAGCTATAGCTCTCGTGAAATGGCAAATTCGCAGGTGACATACTCGCCTCGCCGTCTGATAAAGGTATAATTGTGGCATAAATCAGTTTGTTTGCCAGTTATGGTCACACTTAACTGCAAGGTTTCGGATAATGTTGGCCATACAGTATAACTCAACCCATTCAGTCTGCCATTTTCCAACGGTGTACATAGATTGATGCCACCAATTCAAAGTATGTCACTAAACTTTTGTAAGGACGTTAGTAAATAGTTTGTGTCATATCCTGAACTTTGAAATGCGCATAACATTGACGTTATACCTCGATTGCATTCAGTGTTCTTCATTGATAGTCATTGGTAGGCTACGTGCTGTCTGCAAAATTGTTTTGTCATGACACAACGTTTCCCTTTTTACAAATACAGAAATTTTCAAAAACAGCGTCCCACCAAGGCATAGCTTGGTATTTCCATGCTATCGTCTTTAACGTCTTTATTGCGTGCGTGGTAATTACTGTATTACAATGAATAGCCTTGGTCTAAACCATCAGCTTGACGTTGGTCTGTGTGGTCCGCTTGGCATAGGTTACTTTCGGGTGGTAAATGTATGTATTATATAGCAAACTTTTCCCATGGCTGTCCAAATATAGCAGCGCCTGACGCTTATATTTGAACCTGAAAACAACAAAGTTTACTGTGCGCTAACGCTATTGTGTTAAAATGTTAAGAAATATTTTTAGAAAGCTGTGCAAATTAGGAGGTTCCAGAGATTTCTTTAATCCCCGAAAGAAATGGAATTGCATCGACTTACGGCTATTGTTATAGTCTTCTATATAGTAGTCTTAAATTTTTGTATGGCATTTTTTGTTGTTGCATTCATGTCTCTCGTACGACGACTTGCCGTCGGTATTTACGAAACTTTTTAATGTCAAGACATGCCAATCCTAATGCATTAACTATTTGTTCCAGCGAACCTGATTATACCTCGAAATGCAAATCCAACACGATAAGTCAAGTTTTGCGGCAGGTAACGCAGGGTTAAAATATTACGTAAGTTAAGAAATGTGAACCGAAATGAACAATTCCTCGTAACGTATACAGCGATGCACTTTACGTAACGGTCTGCGCCTCTAGCCGTTTAGTTTTGTAAATGTTTTTGATAAACAACGTTATCAATGTATCTTGTAACCGGCTTTGAAGCAGAGGCAACATATTTCTCAAACAAAACCCTTTGCTGAATCAGCTAAAAGCTAAAAATACTTCCAATATCATGTTCCAGCTCATACAATGAAGTTTGTCGATAAGATTTGTAAATCTCTCGCGTGTAGATGTTGTTTGTCAGGTGCTATCTCATTGTTGTATTGTATTATTGCCAATTGTTGACTAATTTTTTCCCACCAACAAAGCGTTATTAGGCGACGCATTCGGAAGTGATTTGGATTACTTGCTCATACCCGACTCTTTTAGCTCCACGCTATTTTGCGCATTCCACGCCCTTTAATTGAATTAGGGCTAACATTTGCTGCACCCCGCTTTGTCCGAGATCGCGGGAGATGTTATTTTAACTGGGTGGGTAGACTATTTCGGGAGCATCCTTTTGAAACGGTTTTAAAAGAAAAATGAGAAGTGTTTACCGAAAGCTCGTTTTTGGTTATGGATACGTTACCAAGGTCAGCATGTTGCTTCAAACAAAAACGTACATGAAAGGTGTAAGGGATAAAATGTTGTCGCCGTCAATATCGTTTTCTTTGTCTGGTCGAGCAAAGTCCAAACTATCACACCCTTGCCGTGTGCCACGAGGCGGCTGGAAACTTCCAAGCTTTTGCATACAACCTTCTACACGCTAATTATTGCAGCATAATCGATACGTGGCTTATGCTTACGTATGATAGCTTCGAAAATAGTTATACAACCTTGTTGGTCTCACTCATCGGTTGCCCTCATGATATGATAGTCCTGAAGTCACCATTCCAACACAAACTTGGACAGGAGATCAGGTGAAAACTGGAAACAGTAATTTATGTGCTATTTCACTGCGTTACTTTGATGAACACACGGCAAGAATTTGTGGTTGAGAAATCCGAATGTCTTAAAATCGCTTCCGAGAACAACAGCATATTTGTCTACTTTCATTTTGTTCTTGGTAAACTGGCGATCGTCTGAAGTGGACAATTACCTAATCTATATTGCGGTTGTTACAAAAACTTTGAATCGTATTTGTCATCAAAAACATCACAGAATTGCAATGTGCAACGATCTTTTTTGACACGGGATTTAAGAATTGTCGGTGTCACAAACCACTTCTAAAATCGTAATCATTATTTGTCACCTTAGTGATGTTTAATGTTCGGTTATGTTTGATTGGTTTATTTAGTTCTAGCTCACGCTATTTAAAACAAATGCGGCAGTCATCTACATGCACAAGAAGTTGCTTTGCAGACATGCAGCGCGAGACTGATGGCCCAGCCACGACAAAACAATTGTGCGTGAGAAAAGCGAAAACCGATGATTGTGTTTATTATTACCCGTCAAAACAAGACGAAATTCTTGGCTTGAACCCCAAAAGCAATGATCTTAATCGTTCAGTTAAACATTTAATGTAAGATGTTATGTAAAGGTGACGTTGTCATCTTGCCCCTGAAGACTTGGGGTCAAGGATGTGGCTGTCGCAGGCGATTACCGTCTTGATTTTATCCTAGTAAACAATTAGTTCCATTTTTGCGATGTGAAGACGATAAACACAAAAGCTAAACAAAATGTGTCGCGCATTGAATTCTCCTTGGATTAAAATCTGAATTTCCATTAGACTGAACTGGAGAAACTTCACTTTGTAATTCCCTCATTAACGTGCAATTGTAAAGTTTGCCTAAAGTTTTCGCCCTAAGTTCAGAGTGTGCTGTCGTGTATTTAATAATTTGCATTTTGCTATCACAGCTTTGTGCGAAAAGGTTTTTGAAGTTGTAATGAAATTAACTAGAACGAATTAAAAAGCCTTGTTGAAATGACTGTACGTTCAGATGGGTAGTTGCTTGTTTTCTTAATCTGTGGAAATAAGTGCTGTTTCGTTTGTTGGTTGTGGATTGACATCTGAATGAGAAGATAATTTCGTATTTTAGCGCTTTTGAACCAATTTCTTCGTTGACATTCCACGAACACAAAGTTTTCGCTATGCGTGTTGCATTAAAACAGATCAACAAGTTTTTACGTCTAAAAAGTCTAGATGCTGACTGCATTAACGTAGCAATAATGACTACATCAGGAGTTGATTGAAACGACCGGTACCACCTAATGAATAGATTTATGATGTAAACCACTAATACATCCGAGATTTCTGTTTATTATTGTGAACTTTTTTGTTACAAGCGATATATCATTATAGATAGTACAGTTATTGTATATGACATAAGATCGCATATAACAAATAGTGCCAGTTCGTATCAGGGCACATAATTCACCTTGAATGCATAAGCTGTCGAAGTAATTTTGTCTATGATGACTACAGATTTTGAACTAAAATAAATAAACTCAAGTCCACGCGTAAACGAACCGATCAATGTACAAGGATGGCGAGACATTTCCTTTATTGCGAAGCTATTATAGTTGAACTTTCACAAGTCCTTTCTACATTACAAAATCACAAAATTAAGTATTTTGTCTCAATTCTTTAAGCGGCATTCTTCAGGGGGTTGGCTATTCAGATAAGTTTTGAACTTATCAACGTCTCTGCTTCGTCGAATTGGCAAGACCTCCGACATCACACTTAGATCGTTCAACAACAACCGTGATGAAACGTCCGTCTTTCTTCTTGCTGTTATTCAGCCGAACTACTGCATCCAGTTGAATTCATCGCAACGATCCTGAACGATGAGACGGTAAAGATGATTTTGCCATCCATTTTCTCCATTAACGTGGACAGTATGTTTGTTGGATATGTTTGCGCGTGCAACGTCTATGACAGCAATCGCCAACGATTCCTCTTCGCAGTCGTCGCTTGTATACTCTTTCGTTATTCAATTCCGTTGCAGCCCTGTAATAATACAAGCATTTAGCCAAAACAGTCATATCTTTTCTATCTTATTACGATGTTTTCAATATCTTTATATTTCGATGTTTCATGATAGACTATGATTTTATGCCGGCGGAATGTAAGAAGATTCTCCGAAAATTTTACGATAAAGACATATAACTTTCCTAGGTGCCCATCGCAAAGATTATTTATTAAATCCTACACAGATTTATCGCATTTTTTTCATAATGTTTTGTTGATCGCTCGAGTCCACTTATCTCCAGGTTACGAAAGACACACCCGAAAGACTGACGTCATCCTAACCAACAAGTTTTAGCCGGAATTTTGCACGCAAGCCTTAACTTGCTATCTACCAGTATACTTCATTGCTAGCTGAAAGACTTACTTCAAAATTGGGCGTAAGACGCCGCCTTCGCTGGAAGATTCGACTCTTTCCGTGAATGTCTTGCTGGAAAAGAAAGCTGAAAAAACTTTATCCCATTCTGCGTTAAGGGAGGATCTTCGGTGACGTAGTGCTATAGAAAACAGAACATATGCGTAAATATCATCTTATCACTTAAAAATTGAAACGACATTTTGACCGCGCGTGTGACGTCACGTTTGCATGGCAAAAGACGTAAGTTATTTAGAGCAAGATGAAGCGAAACTTGCAGTAGGACGCTTTTGCTGACCATATTGCACGTTTGTCTTGCCACCACTTCAGAAAAGCATTCTAATGTGTAAATGACCTCTCGTTTCATTACCACAAGTAAAATTTATCGCGAATTAAAACTTTGTTGAATACTGTGCAAACGTATCATTCCAACTAAGCGAAACTGATTTTAAAATCTAGATTTTCTGAGTTAATTGTATTGAGTTACAAAGCTTTTTAAACTTGTCTATAATCCCACATTTGAATGTTATTCCAAATAGAACTTTTGGAAAAAAGTTTTTCTAACAAACTGTTTTACGAAAAAAATTGTTTACTTACAAAACCTTCGTCTGCTGCCGTATCTTCTCTTCAATACTTCAATAAGCATTCTCGTGGAGCTTCGATCTTGGCACACATGACGTTGGACTTCGATTAATTTATATCCGCATTCCTGAAATTCTTGGGCTTGGCAGGTCGCGTACAAAAGGAATAGAAGGATTGCAAGCTTCATTTTTGTTGAGAATGAGTTTCAATTTCGCCTTGCTTTCAGACAGTTGCTGTTGCAAAGGTCGCAGATGCTATGCCTCAAATTCTATAGCAAAATAAATAACAAGACCTTGCGTCAGTACTGATTATTCTTAGCACAAAAATAGAATGAGAAAGCAGACGAAATCTTCAGGCATATATAAACCGGAAACTTTTTTTTCTTTTTAAAGCATTATCGTTTCTTATCAAACAGATCTAAAGCAGGTAATTATGTAAGCATTAGTCTTGGCGCGTGTTACACCACGGAAAGAAAGCTTTCTTTTAGATTTTTCTGGTTTATCTACCGATTGATAAACGTTCTTAATGAGCGTAATTCTATACGTAATTACGTCCTGTTTTATCGCGATAATATCAATGGATCCTTGAAATCACGATTTCTCTGTTCCTATGCGCCTCAACAAGTAACAGAAGGTTTCGAAGTTAAGTTTAAAAAACAACTGTTATATACACCTCACGTGTTATTAACATTCCGTCCTTAATCTCTTATTGACCGCAAAGGTATGAAGGTATGATTCGATCTTTCCGAGATTTTGATTTTACAAACTAGAGTAGTAAACTTTTTTCTTGGTATCCTTTGTATAACTGACGTGCCCTGTGGTCCGTCTTATTTTTCTGATAATTTCGATTCAAAACAAAAACATTTACCTGTAGCTGTTTCAGGACATTTCAATTTATGAAATGTAAGATAGCATATCGAGCAGTCTATGCAAACAGTTCAGTTTGTGATGTTTACTTCAGTATTCTCGTCGTAGTCGCGCTGCGGTATATGGTTGTGTTTATGAAAGTGAAATCTATAAACGACCTATTAACGTGCTTTACCCGAACGATCGTGTCATTTCATACGAAAACAGATGTCGAGTTGCCGAGTTTTACAAGCTTCGCTATCCCTTGGACCAGTACATCTGTTCAGTTCATTTGAGGGCAAACCTTGCTCAAAACGTCAAGAGAACTGTTTTGAACTTGGCACCTCGCTATTAAGACGAAATATACGACTTTTAGCGTCTCTTCACATGCACGTATGACGTTAGGTCTGTTAACCTAGATCTTATTCAAGGAATAAAAATGTTGTTTTCACCATCTTGCAACGACTACAGTCGAAATGCGTTTGCTAACGTTTACTTATATTTTGTTTTCGTAACAATACCAACATTGTTTGCTCTCTTTTATTGCGCAACAGAACCCTATACTATGCCTCTTTAATTATTATGATTAAACCGACGACGACGAAAGCACATATGTTGATATGAACGAAACTATTTAGGTCAAAGTCGTTTTTTATCGACTTTGTCATTGTCCGACTAATGGTACATTACAAAACACTACATTAAGTAGTATTTTTAGTGTCTAAGTTTCTAAACACTCACCTCAAGGTCGCTTCCTACAAGTGACATAGCTATGTTGGAAACCTAGCTATATATAGAACCGCGCCAGCAAAATCTTTTTTATTCACTAATACTGTTTTGAATGCCTCTTTACGAAGTCCGGTACGGTTGCCTTTTTCGCGCCACGAGTTGGCTAAAGCGAGCAGACGATTCTGAACTAACCGAACCACTTCATTCGCGTATGCGTGCAGCATTTCATTAAAGATCACTGATGTTTTCGTGTTACAGATTTATTAAAATATTTTGTATGAATGGCGACTGGCGAAGCCCTAACTTCATCGTACTTCATCCGAAACTATACTAATTTACCGGCGCTTAAATAGATGCAAATTTAAAAAGGGGTTTGTTGCACACTGCTTTGATAAAGCTTATCTACGGACTAAACCTGATTAAAATATATCTTTCTTATACGTGTCTTACCTATAATATATATCCACGTACTAACGTTACTGCGTTTTAAACGCAATGCAAATACGCCAGGTATGTGTTTTTCGTAGTTGTGTGCGTAATTGCTGGACGAAAACGTCAGAGATTTCGTGTACGTTTAAAATCAAATACCTGTTCAAATGCGCAGTGGAGGTTCAAATTACACCGGCTCTCCTTTGTACAGTTCAGCGTGTTGATAAGTTACTATCGGTATGACGCATGGGGCTCTCACCTCTACAGACAATCACTTGGTTAATTATCTGCCCCCAAATTCCAACACTTTGTGAAGTGTGACCTATGGGTCTCGCGTGCTTTGGTGTTACCAAAACAAATAATTTTTATTTAACGAAGCACATCTTATTGTGCTAATTTCAAGCGTAAATTTCGTATCAAATTTTAACCTTTTGTAAATGTAGTCTAAACCAAACATCCAACTGCAGAGTTTTAAACGGTCGGCTATTCAGCATTAGCGTTATTCAATAAAAATTTGAACGATTAATTAAATTTTTTCCTATATTATTACAGTTCACTGATATACAGACGTTTTGTTTGGCCTGTAATCTAATTACCCAAATTGTTTTTTCTTGCTTTTCTCTCGGCAAGGCTATTTTCAAGGAGCAAACGTTGTCTTAGGGAATGTGTTTACTGAAATTTATGCTTAACCTTTGACCATTGTGATCATTGCTAGGTGTTGGATTTGTTGTAGCTATTACAAACGTTCTTCGAGATACGCCTGGCTCAAAATTTTTTGTCGGCGATAGACAAAGACTTGGAGATTAAACTAAAAATAATAACCGCAGGCTTAACTTAATTGCTAGCCTTTGTGTTTTCCTATTATTAACTAACTATCTCCATAGATGGCAACCACCATAACATCGCTGTCATTTTCTCTTCTGTAATCTTTAATCCGTGTTATTTTTGGAGCAGATAGAGGGTTGGCACACGTGGAAGCCAATAGGGCCTTCCCGATGTCTTCACATTTAGCTGCATGCAGAGTTTAGTTTTATCACTTTTCGAGTTACTCCTGTTCTGATTCGTTTTAAACACAAATATCAAACTGTTCAACGACGTTAACTCATAGAAATTGTAGTAAAAAATGCGACGTATTTACTGTGATCTATGTACCGGAAAAATTTATTTTTCACTGTTGTCCATTGTTTATAATTGGCATTACGAAAAGTAGTTTATCGAAAAGTTTCTTGAAATTTTTTATGCTTTCGTTTTATTCAATTAATCTTTATCAACACGCTGCGATACATGTTTTACTCAAGTAGTTTTGACCATCATTCCTAACATACCTATATGCTTATGAAAATCTGTATACTTACGGAGACAGATATTGTCTAAAATTTTCGTGGAATTGTGTACGTATCAACATGAAAGATATAACAACTAAAATCCTCAAATTCCTTCATTCTGCTGCATTTTACAAAAACGTTTTGCTTCCATTTTTTGCTGTATTTTATAACAAGTTTTTCTAATTAAGGGAATGAGTTAAAACGGTCCTTTTATTCTCAAAACAAAAGGCATATGTAGAAATTGTTTTAAAAATATGCATTGATGACGTGATTAACGGTGATGTAAGCGCTGATGAGTGTTGAATGCGGTAATCGAGCTCTGACGTTACAAACATGAAGTAGAAGCCCTTCCCACCTGTACATACTTCCATAAATAGAAAAAACAATGTTTTATCTGTGCGATTTATTCATTTGTGGTGTTGTAAATGTTCTATCACGGTTTCTAAACAAAACGATGAGTTTTCTACGTCATCAGCATATCATGAGGTCGTTACTCATTGATGTCATCTTGCGGATTATCTTGTTACGTTCTAATTGCATAAGTTGTATTTATACCTTCATTATTCGTCTTGTTTGAGAAATGCCGTCTCTGGAACGAATAAAAAATGCCACGCGTTATTATGTAAGTCAGCTAAAGTTCAATATTGATTCTGAGAAAATTTCCTTTTCGGGGAACTTCCGTTGATAACATCTCTCGTGTTTTCATGAAAAAAAATAATTTACATTTGTCAAACACTGGTCTGTGATGACACACTAAAATACACTCCCATGGATTATCATTGACCGCAGACGATAGACAGATCATGAAGTTCTTCGTCACTTCCTATGCAAGATAAGGCAACCTTGTGTTCTCCGGACCTATAACCGACTTTTATCGTGTTGGATTAAATGTCTGGCAGCGACAGAGATGTGCTCACGGAGGTCATCGCCCTCCGGAACTGTTTCTAGCTTAACCTTTTTGCATATAGACTTATTTGACTACGGTTTCATGTATGCAACAAAAGTTTGTTGTGTTTACAGAATTAGTTGTTTGCTTGTTTTTTGCTGTTTAAGGGGGAAGTTACAAGTTTTCTACGCGATGAGATTTCTGATCAGTCATATGGTGACTCAGTTTTTCAGGTCTGATCTAACTACTTAGAAAAAAATATCGAGATAAACAAATACATTTTCTTATTTAACAAAATGTTTTTAAACTCGCGAGTTGCAACTTCCCTATCAACTTTTTTGATTGTGTAGAAATTAACACGATATTGATGCGGTCACAGTGACGTAAAGCATTGTTTGTTCGAGTTTAACCGACAAGAGCGCCTTCAGATGCAGACAAGTCATAACAAATAACTTAGCCGACGAACACGGGCGCCATACTTTGTTGTTACTTGCATGCATGTAAAAAATAGCAACTTATACAATATCTAGATGGAAAGAATGTTTGCGGCTAGCCGTTTGCCAGAAGTTGTATCACACAAAGCATCATTTTACCACTATCTTTATGCTGTAAAGCAGCGCTTTTAAGTAAGATGGATAAATGTATTGTTTAACGAAGCCTTTTTCTGTGTTGTTTTGGATTTTTGTAACTAAACTAATATATTTTTGTTTCATTGACATTTTGCACAAAACTGGCAATGCGCATCTGATCTTCAGGAACCGATCGTAAGTTTATTTTATTAAACAAACTTTTTTTATACACGGTAATTTAATTAAACATTGGATTAGATTGCTGTTTGTGTGTTTCACCATTGTTTCACCATTGAAACTTAATTGATTAATGCAATAGCTGGATATACAATGATCAATTTTGCGACAGTTGTCTTGGACTATCAGTTCTATATCCACCTTACTTGTTTACTTCATCGCATCCTGAAAAACCCGAATGAGTACAGCGTGCCGTAAAACCGCAAATTTTATTGGTTTGACTCATTTTCAGTCGCGTGCTAAGAAGTAATAATAGATAGTTAAAAGAATCAAACCCTATCTGAGTTCATTGTGAGCTGCAAAGACCTAAGGGCAAGCCCAGTAACCTGTTGCTGGCAAAAGCGTCTATTTTTAACATAATCCTTTTTAGAAGCGTTCCTGACTCTCTTGCCACAGCTCCGCCAACACAATGCGTATAGCAAATGGCATTCGTTATCTTGTATTGGAGGACGATTGATGATCTATGGCTATGTTAATGTCTTGTTAATTGCGTGGGTTAAGCGTGGAAACAAGTACATCATTGATTAAGGAGCCTAAGATGTATCGATTGCAACTTTTGCTATATTTGAAAACTTTGATATTAATCATTGGTAGACTATATTGTTAAATAACTCAATTTTTAGCGGAAAATTGTTTTAAATGAATTTACAACGCTTTGGTTTATCAGCACGTTATGGTCGTTCAACATAGTTTGAACCATTATGGTAGGCCTAATGTACTAACAGCTATATAATATATCTCTCGAGTATTTTGCGAGATTCCAAAACAAAATTTTGTGATTGTATTGTTCGCCCGAACAGATTTAATCTCAGACAACAGTGGTAAGTAGTGGTCATCACTCGAAGTTAAAATGACGACCTTTGTCGTTCTATTGTAATCTAAGTAGAACGAAATACCTGAGCTGATTGTCGAGTTTCTCATCAATTTATTTATTAGAAAGCTCCTTTTCTTTGAAGTCGACAGCGAGGAGTAATTGCATTTCTAATTAACGTCTGATCTTCAGTTACAGGTTGTGTTTTTGAAACCTTTGCGTTTAACAAAGCTTTTCCGAAATAGGCGTTATAGCAATGGTATTACATTCCGAACAAATTCCTTATACAATATCCTCAAAATACTTAAAAAATAAACGCTAACCATCTATGGCACCACATTATCTTCCGATATATTGAAAGATTGCAATTAAAAGATAATTTTTAAGGATTGACGATTAAAGTAAAATTGACGATGAATGTAGTTTTGATAGCGTCCAAACATGTGCGTTGTAACATGCATTTCAACATTCAATTTTCTATTCCATATTCTTCGTCAAGTTCACACGCTCAGTTGTGTTTTGGTAAAATTATCAAAAAAGCAAGGCCTTTGTACTGCTAAAGGCGTTCCTAGTCACGCCAAGCTCATTATGGGAGCAATCGGCATTTTAACACGTTAGCAAATACCGCTAAGCACGTTGTACCAGTTGTATTTGACACAGTACAATTGATATGTAGGCGTCTTCCTGTTAGAAATTTTCTTTATACACCTTTAAAACCAATAAGAATGGGTTGGGTTTTTGCTTCGTCAGTGTTTGCCGCAAATGTTTTCATCGGTGATTAACCATAATGTTTTTCAGAAAATTCATGGATTAAATGCGTTTGATCATGAAGAAAGTCTTTTTAACATGAACGATGTCAATTGACCTACAGTTTTCAATTAACATGTATTTTTAATATTACTCGGGCTTTCTTTATTTTTTGTTTCAAAAATTGTGATGATTTACTATAACCAATAGCAGCAACATTTTTTCGGTTGGCGAAGTATCATACAAGGCGTCCGTTGTACTTAGTGATACTGGTTTACATGCAGAACAACAACATATCTTTGTAGCTGGTATTTGCATGTATATACAGTACTGTACGCTGTAATTTTTCAATTTTACCCCACCTACTTTGTATGCCGGTAAACAAAATGTTTTACGTGGTTGGGCAGCAGCGTCGTTGTGTTTTAGAAGCTCAATGTGATCCGAAAAACGGAAATGGACGCAAAGTAGTTTATGGAAAGCATAGATTGTATAACATGTCTATCAAATCGATTCTGTTGTTGATGCTAATAATATATGAGGCAAGCAGCATTACATAAAATCTTCATGAAGCCCATTTCTGTAACAATTTACTTTCGCAATTTTAAGACGGGGTGTTTATTACCAAACATTTTGCTTTCTAAATAACGTAGTTGCCGCCACACAGCCGGCTCAGCTAACTTTCAAAAAGCGTTTGCTGTCAATGCGTGCAGCAGAACTTGTTTGCACCACTTAAACTGAGACAAATTTTGGGCGTGTGCATAGCAGAGGAGCCCACGTGTCACGCTATCTGCATTGTTGGTTGGTTGTTTTGCAGTACCAGTAAAATAGAGAAGCAGGCGCTCCTTCCACCATGACTTCGCTATACCGTACGATAAGCCGGTTAAAAATTTATACAAAGCTCCCTGCATGGTTTTGCACTTAGACACGTGCATTCAGCTTTTATATGCACACAAATAGCATTAACTTCTAGAAATATGCTTATTTAAACAATTTATTAGGTGTTTGCATGCTTGTTTTTAATTTAATTCATGCTTCGAAGTTGATTTTCCTTTCAAAAGGTTCCAGAAATTTTCATATATTAGGCTGAAAGCGTGTAGATTTAAAAAAGCATTTCGTAAATTGGTGATCTCACATGCTGCCGTCCGATTTTGACTAAAACCGGTTCATCTCTTGTTATTTAATCGGGTCATCAACGGTTTTTCAGATACGGAAGAGATAGCCCACAGCGGGAGAATGGCAATTTAAAGAACAATGTTTCCAATGTTGCAAACTTTTAAACAACTTATTTTCGACAGATTGTAGGTTTCGCCGCACATATCTTAATATCACGTTTAGTTTTTATTTCGTTGTCGATTTAAGTCAAACATCTTGGCCTGTTTTTGTAATTCAATCAGCATGATTTCTTAGAAGACGTGTTAACTTGGTCGAAAAATATAAATTCTGTGTCATTATATTATATATTTGTTGAGCAAATCATGGATATTAAACTGAACTTAAGTCAGACTACGATAACTTTGTTGCAATTGAGATAGTAAATCTTTTGTCACAGATGCTCAAATTTGTTAAATGCAATACATCCCTACTCTGTTGTTGCTTTGGTTCGTTAGTCAAAGTAACAAGATCAGCGTTTCGCAAAATGGCAGGAAAGAAATTCGATAGGCAATAGCAAATAATAATCGATGCAGTAAAGAATTTCTAACAACACGAAACCCAGAAATTGTTTTGCAAACTCTCAAAGCGAAGCAGTAAGCTTGCAAAAACACGTATATGCTTAAAACTGCTCAAAACGTTAAAGTTGTATAGGATAGGCTATACCGTAAAAACCCACTTCAATGTGATATGCTTCATGGAATTAATACGCTCATTTCTCTGTGAGAAGAATAAGCGAATATTGCAATGTTTTCTCCAAAATTCAAGTTGTCCAATCGCTTGACGCAAATATCAAATGGTGTTATTTTATGCTCCGTGGCCCCATCTTATGTACACAAGTTTTTTTTTATTTCCGCGTTCATATAACAGTGAGTGGAATATACTTGGCACGGTTACGATTCAGCTGAAATGTCTACTTTTATTGTTTAGCTTTTTTTCGTTTTGCATATGTGTTTCATTTAACATCTAACATTTTTGCCAATTACGAATTATTAATTATTGCTATGTAGTTGATTAAAATAACTGCTATATATTTACAAATTACTGCTATATAGTTACTTATTTTTCTCCAGTGCACAAAAATGCCAAATTTCAGTAAATGGTTTCAGGGATTGTGGTTAAAACGATTAACCATATACAGTGCTTTATTAAATGGCAAATGTGCGTAATGATATGATTATTGGACTGTGTTTATACATTTAGGAAAGAACCAATCTATTGACCGATTGACTCACCAAGGTTTTCTAATCTTTCTTGTATGTGATGAATACAAATTTAGATATTTATTCTATCTCTATTGATAGAGTAGATGTTTCAAGGCACGTTGCTTTGTCACAGTGGTAACTGCACGCAGTCTTACGTTTTTATTAATATGAAATTCTTAAGCAGCAGTTTAAACATTGCTTAGACCTCCGTAAATAGACGACTTTGTCAGCTGTGTGAGCGGTGGTAAACAATTCAATAACCCATAAATATTTTTATTCTAAACATACTTCGACAAATAGTTATGTTGTTTTAATCTGTTTACTTTCATTATTTATGCTGAACATCTCACACTGAGCTGTATCGTTGCCAAAACACATATCTTTAATTTATTCGTGGATTCGCGTCAACTTGCCTGATACTTTTGGAAGCGAGAGAAATTTACGATCGAATTAAAAAAATTTACACTAAAACTGTTTTTGTTTGCATTACGGCTTAAGTGACGCACATGTTCGCTGCCATAGCTAAATTACGTCAAAATCGTATGTTCAACTTCAGAAGGAATATGTTTTGCGTTAGACGATAACATCATTTACGTCATTATACCTGAAACTTTTTTGGTGTTTCTGAAAAGTTTGTCGTGTATATTTTTGAACGTAACGCTATACTCCCACGTGTTTATTATCTGTAACTTCAAGTTTTCTTGCAATTTATGGAGTTTGTAATACACCTTTTTATCTACAGTGTATTTAGCATTAAACACTGTAGGCCAATACATGAATGAAAACTTCTGCTGAAAACTTTGGATGTGTTTTTTGTCATCAGGTTCAGAGTACTTAGTAGTTTCAATCTATTACAAAAATCGGCATGCACAAATAAATAGTCTTTAAAGCTGTTACAGGTGTTTTTGTGATCGTCCCAATCTTAGTGAAGACGGTGAAAGGTTATTGATTAAGCCTTGAACAAAATTCCTCGAGTACATCAATTGAGCATGTATTTCTGCAACACTTCATTGCCATCGATCTTTTCACAACCCGGTCTTTTGCTCGTCCCAACAAGCGCGTCGTCGGTCCATTTTTTGACCTAAAAACACTTGCAACATTAGATGCAAACAGTTCTGAAAAACTAGTACAAAAAGACTTGCAAGAAATTGTAAAAGTGATTTTACAATTTTTTTGCTCAGAAGTTTTTCGCAATTTTTATTCATCGGTTATTCATTTATTCGCTAAGATTGGTTTGTGATTAGTCAGAGAGTTTTTGCTTTTTCTGTTTACTGATACGCCATTTTGTTGTGCAGCGCATTGGATCGCGAAACTTCACAGCAGCAAGTCAGACTTTGGTGCTGGGTGACACCAACCAGTTCATGTTTTTAGCACGTGTAATTGAGTGCTTCACTGTTTTGTAAGTTCTTTATGTTGGTTTTGTGCACGCGTCGGGAGCTTTTGGAAAGCCACGTCTGTGGCTACTGATTTAACTTTTTTCGATGATGTCATTACATTACGTCATTTGGCGATAGGTCGTCCTTCGGTATTGAGCTACGCTGACGCATAGAAGCTCCTTTCAATAAACCCCCATCACCCGTTTATTAGTAATGATTTGCTTTGATGCTGATGTAACCCGCAATTTCTGTTTAGTTAATGTTAATGAAGTGTATAGTGTTACGAATAAAGGTTCATGGCACGATTTTAGGAAACCACGTTGCATTCAGTGCATAAAGAACGAACTGCAAACAGACATTAAAGTGCAGTTCAGTCGTTTCGTATAAAAACGTAAAAGTGGATATTTTTTAACTCTTTCATTAAACGCTTAACATGATATTTTTTAAAATGAAAGAAGTTTTCACAGTTATTTCAATGTTCCACTCAAATTATTGCAGTGTGCCACTGATGTGTATTTGATATTTAAGATGTCATTTGATAGCTCAAAGCAAAAACCAACAAAAATCTGACGCACTTCAACAAATATCCACTTGTTACTAGTAAACATTTACAATCTTTTTGAATAAATTCTTTTGTTTACCAGGCGATATGCAGCTATAGACACTTAACCAGACAACATTGCAATGTAGGCCTATACCTAACGTCTTGTGCAATGTAAAAATTTAGTAGAGATAAATATCTTTTAAGATGTTTTCGGCACCGAAATGGTCTCTTAATTTGTAATTTTGTTAAAATTAGTTTTTAAAAGTCGCAGTCTCTTAAAATTTCTTAACGATCGCCAAAATCAAAACTTAAAAAATACTTCAGGGATTTTAAATTTCTCATGAAGAAAGTAACTAATCAACACAGCAGTTAATTTACAGAACTTACTTGTTGTGCGTGCGTCGAAGGCGTCCTTCTGTCATCGCTGTAATGACATGATTACGCAACCAGCGTTCAAGAAATACGTCATCAGATGTATTATGTTGCATACGATCTTTAACAAAATAGAAAGGCAAGTTGACAAGGAACACAAGAACGATAGGTCGTTTAAAAAAGTGTTGTGTATTGGCTCAATTTTCACAAAATTCCTTCGACCAATTATGCTTCCTGTTATACACTTCAAAAGCCACTAATTACCGAGTTGTTGGCGAATTTTCATAATCTTCACCTTTTACGTTGTTTTTACGTTCAGTTTTTGTCTTTGTAGGCAGCTAACCTGCGATTGTTAGCACCGTGTTTTGATCTTGTTTTTCTGCCCTATTTTTCAAGAATTCAAGAAACCTGTACCAGCATGGTAAACAGGTCAGCCGCAATTTAAAGTCACGCAATCTTATTTGTTTTCCGCTTTCCATCGGTAAGTAAGTAGAAGAAAAAGATTCTTTCGTTTTTAGTCTTTCCTAACAAATATATATTTTTGCAAGCAACAGTTATTACAATAACGCTATTTGTATTAGCATAATATCTTCATAACTTCAACTTTGATTGCCATATTGAAAATTTTAATTTGTGAAGGCAGAGTTAGTTAATGTATGCAAACCTAAATATGTTGCTAGTATTGCCTAAACAATTAGTGTTATTTCATCCATCACACGCCTAGACCTACTTGTATCATTTTTTATTAATAAAAACGCGAGAATTTTGTTGAGTTTTATACTTTTTAATACCAAAAATCATTTCCTGCTTACCTTTTTTGGTTTGAGTGCAGTTAAATCGACAAATGGGGTTGGCCATGTATGCGTTGCTATGGCAGTACTGCACCGTTGACTGCATGCACATCTTATGGTTCGACATTCCAAGTCGGCACATAAACCTCAACGCATCCACCAACCTGCTCCCACAAGACCGGATGGGCTGAATTCCGGGTAGGCTTGCATTCCTTGTTCTTACTCTTCCTTCAGAAACTTGATACGTTGTGCACAATATAACGATAATTAACTTACACACGCTGCACTTTAGGTTCTTTGTCATTGCTTTATGTGTTTTTTTCTGATCTCTTTGCGAAAGAATTTGCTGAGCTTTGAGGGTAGATGTTGCCGCCATTTCGCTCGTGCTTAGAAAGTTTTTGTCGTATATCTCTACACTGCTTCGGCGCAGCTTATATAGGGGTATAAAGCTTACGAGTTGTTTACGAGAAATCAGTGAAAATAATAAAAAAAGCGGCATCGACCTAGGCAGACTCCTGTTCTCGTGTGGACTCGATACATCACGATATGTTGTGATAGCAATAATCCAGTAATTTTTTGATATGATATCGGTTAATGGTGCAGTGTCAGTAAAGTCCATGATTCATTGAACAAAGGAAGTGTGTTCCTGACATGCTCGAATGGAGTAAATAACTTTACGTAAAATTCCGATTCTTACACTTATTTGGAAATATGCTGACAACGAAAAATATTTTGGTGTTTTCAACTTGCATGACTGTAAATTTTCTTAATCATTGAGCTCAGTAGTGGAAAAGCGCAAATATTTCCCAACAATGCCGCATTGCACTTTCGCCAACATGTTTCGGTGCAAAGAGTTCACCAAGTCCAAATTTAAACTTCAAACAGGATCGAATTTCTACATACCAAGTGACTAATGTCAGGATGAAAAGCCTTATAAAGGTCATTTTCTTTTTGCTAGTAAAAAGCTTAGGTTTTTTAATCTTCTTGCTGTTTTATTGCTTTCCGTTGCGCGGGTATCAAGTTATTTTGTTTCTATTTTTACATAATAGGTTTAGTCATGCCATTGAAATTCCGTAAGGATGCACGCAACATAAAGTAAAACGACTGCCACTATGGTAAACAACTTCATTTGAATTTGCATTTTAGGGAAAAATTTCAAGCCGACTTTTTTTATCGGGCGTTAAGCGGCTTATGTTTGGAAAGGTTAAATCATCAAAATGGAAATTTTTTACGATTATCTTATATTTTAACGCCAACGGTTGTTTATGTAGATGTGTGGGAGACGTAAGGGAGAAAGTAGGTACCTTAAAAAGTTGCATATTGCCAAATAAAATTTTCTATCTGGCAATTTACAATACACCCTAAATTTTCGCTTGTGTTTACCACTAAACGACTATTTTATCCAGCTCAGGGTCCCCCCCCCCCCCAATAAACTGGTTTCATTTTTGCAATAAATTGGCGAACGTGGTCGTCATCGCATATTTTACTTTACTTTTAGAAAAAACACGTTTTTTCAAGTGGCTGACGAAAAGTTTTTAGACGCAGATTAGCAATGCCTTTTAAAAAATTAGTCATTCACCTTCAGAACTTAACACACAATGACGAGGAGTAATCGCATCCCTTGAAAACAGTTTTCGGCCCAAATAAGGTAGTCAACGTTCAACTTTTGATTACAAAGGTGAGAAGGCTATCTGCTTCTGATAATAATTTCCTGCCCAAATGCATTAACAAAGTAGCATTTGCATCACCCGGCTACAACAATGAAACACTTTCAACGTCCTTTGGAATGTTAGGACACGGTACATGTTGTTCTATGACACCTTTTAAAAAGTCATGATAATGCATGAGCGTGCCATATCTCGGAATCCGTAGCAAATCGATCGGACATCGTCAGCGCAGTGTTTGTTGCACCAGGAGGAGACGGTAATTCTGCCTGATATGACGTAGACTTTCTCACTTAATAATGATAGCATCTAATCGCGATTCTTAAATGACAGTTTGTTTTCCTTTACTTGCTGTGTGCGTTCTGTTGATGTATATGGTATAGCATCACACTTCTCCTGTAATTACAAACCAAAACAAGCGTTCTGCTTTATCGCCTTGATCTTGTACGCACAAACGACCTTAAACGTCATAACATTCTGTTAAGTTTAGATGCAGCTGCATGCCCACGTCATACAATTTATAAGCAGTAAAAATCAGTTCCGGAAAAGAACCTAAGATAAACTTTAACTTTTGATAAGCTGACGATTATGCATTAGCAGTTTGAGGTTTCCGTTGTGGAATTCCTAGAAAGCATTTTCTCACGGAAAAGAGTTTCTACAAAAATTACTGGTATGCGGAATTTACGGTAGTCTGGATCGATCTTTGCGATAATGACATGAGAAGTACGTAGTATAACAGCTCAGTATTCTTGTTACGCAATAAATAAAAGGTTGTCTGAAAAATACGAGCAGCAAAAATACGGTTGCTCCTATAGGTCTTATAGTTATAAATAGTTTTATCACATTTTACTCGATGAGAAAATTTCTATGATACGCTACGTGCAGTTAGTGACACCGTCTTTAAAATAACGTTATTGAAAGAGTAGAGTTATGAACCATTTGAATTTTAAATCAATGTTTTATTCTTAAATTTTAAACTATCTGTAATATAGTTTGATTAACCTACACATTTTATGTGAAAAAAATATTTTGCGTAATATACATTTAAAAAATTTTAAAGTCGATAAAAAATGTTTGCGACAGCAGAATTTCATCGCGTTATTTGTTTGGACGCAAAAAGTTAGTGTGCTGAATCATCCCAAATATATAAGGTTCTTGGTGACAAAAATTTATTTTGCCTATCAGCTTGTGTTTATTCGTATACGACTGAAAGGTCGTCGTGCTATAATAGAAGATCGTATTGGCGTTCTTCAGACAATGTTTCCGGTTCTGGCAAACTCCTCGAAATTTTTTACTCCCTTCGCTTCAGAGTCAACCTGACGTCGACAAAATGGTGGAACTTGTACAATGGCACCTCCTTGCGACTAGCTTGGAATTGTAAGAGTTACCAACTTTAGGTAGGCTAATGGCTTAATTATATAACCTAGGTCAAATATGTTATATTGCTTGTTTTGTAATGCTTTTATTGATGTAAGCCAACAAAATAGAACATGACAAATTTACTGTAGACCGTTGATCTGCGTTTAAACTCTTTTTGTTACCTTACCTTAAACAAAGAGTATAGGTATAGACTTACTAATTTTCTTAAACACAAAAAATCTTGGCGCCTTAAGAATTCTGTTTGTGTGCGTTTTATACAAGTTGATACATAATTCTATTGTAATGTAATATATGGGCTAGTTTAGTTCATAAAGATTGTATCTGTTACCTTTTCACTCAATCAATAAATTGTAAAAAGTGAAATATACCAGGGTTGGTTTGCACGATTTACAGCCAACCCAGTGGTCGTTGTGGTCAAGTGCTGATCCAGGGTTTCTATAGACATTTATTAATCAATAAAATACTTGAATCATAAAAACAACACCAAACCATGTTTATTGTAATATTAAGTAAGCGCTGTAGGCAAATATGTATGACCTTATTCTGACATGGGTTTTATTTCAAGATGACAGCGGGGGATATAGGCTATACTGTAGCCGCTACAACATCAGCAAATCAAGTTCAATCTACATATATTGAAAGTTAAAAAACTTACTTTTTCACTGGCCTTGTGTCCACAACACAAATTTAATAATGGTGAAATGGAGCTTAAGCCACATACTCTTTCAGAAATACTGATTTTTACAAGTTGCAAAAGCGCGTTTGCTTTGATAGACCGTTTTCTCGTTAGTGCAAGTTTCTCTTCCCTCTCTGAGGCACGGTCGATGACCCCAGAAGTGACAAGTGGTGAATTGGTTGAAAACATACGTGGATGGATGCTGAAGGCATGAATATGTTAATATCTTCAAAACCAAATAGCCACACTTCATAAAACAGATTTAGGTGGATAACTGGAAACCTCTGTTACCAAATTCCACGTTAATACAAACGAAATGACGGTAATGAGTTGACACACGCCCGGTCTAAATACAGCGGTGTTGGTATATCCACATATGAATAATATTATCGCTTTTGCAGCTGGTGGAGACAAATCGTCAAACATAATGCACTATTTCATCCGAAACGCTTTCGGAAAACCTAGTGATGTCAAAGTTGGTAGAGCGTTGCAAATTTGCACTGATTAGGGGCGTAGCTAGGCGGGGTCAAAAGCTGTAACTGAGGACTAAATTGGCCACGTGAAACAAGCTTCAGTGGTAATTTCCTATAGCAACTGTTGTTGAATTTGATATGCAAGCTGGTGTAATAGCCGTGGCCACGCCCCTGGTTATGCTGCAGATAATAGTTTGTAATTGGGCCAACCAAGCAAATGCAAAGTACTTTAATTCTGAGCAATATAGTTTAAACTGTAGGCGAAATATATTTCAGGTTTAAGGTCGTGCAAGCCGACCCGGATTCTGTCGTACTTTTGATATTGGCTTATAAGCTTTTTCGGACCCAGTGGTCGTTTTTCTTTTACCTGCCACTGTTGGAGTAGCCTACTGGTCCGATGTTAGTGTGAGCGTTTTTTGGATTATCTGTATCCTTGATTCTGTGCAGGCTTTGCACTTCAATCAGTAGATATAATTAAAATTAAGATAATAGCTCATTCACTTTTCCCTGTTTAAAAAATACTTCAACTGCTTGTTTTTTTGCGATAACGAAGATAAGTTGAAATGTGTTCCAGAATCGTTAAGTATGTCATTGTTACACACCTAGCTTACAACACATTTGTAATTTGACTATTGACCATTTGGTAATTGGCAACACTTCTGCAGCTCATAATCACGCCGATTTTTAATAAACGTCGAAGGTAAATTTGTTTGCTTAAGCGTCAATTTCTAATAATTAAAGAATTAAGACTTCAGTGCACCCTGTCAAGCCAAAATTGTTGTTTCTCCACACTAGATTGCTCTTCTAAAATTATTACGTTGCCATACTTTCCAATCTGGCTTATGCTTAACTATTTTTATGACAGTTTGTCAAAGCCCGAATCGAGCATGACACTTAAAGAAGACTAAAGAACTAAGGCTAAAGGTGGCATTCTTCGTATTTGCGTAAACTTTACCACAGTATCATATACCGCCAACTTACGTACCGTATGTATAGGATAGGCCATATATTGCCAAGTAACTCTTTTGCTTAGTTAATTGTGATTAACAAAGTTTGCCCAACTAACTTACATGTTAGCGACTATTATAGTAGTACAATAGTATAGTATAGTAAGAAATATTATAGTAGTGCAAACGGTTTTAAGGGGAAAATGGTATCAAAAATAGAACAAAATTACAGAAGAATTTGAAAAAGGACTTGGAAAAAATGGTCACGATAACAATCCGAAAACATATTTTGGTATAACGATGGGACTAAACACATTACAAATAAAAATACAGTATTGGCTTGCAAACCTGAAGAAGAAATAGGAGCAAAAAATGAAAATAAAAGATTTAAGTCCCAACAAAGGGGCCTTTCAAAAAACTTGCCATTTGAAGAGTTGGAGTTTGGATTTGAAAAAAACGACTGGTCTTAAAAACAAATAATTGAATTTGGTGAAACACATTTTTATTTATAATTTGGTATAACTTTATAAACTGGCATGTATCTTTATACATAAATCACATTAATACACTGTGTAATAATATTGTAACAATATTTAGTCAGTGTTTTATTCCCCGCCAACACCTGTTTGACACATAACATTTTTATCGTTCTTACGTCACTATCTTAGGCATTTTACATGTTTGTGTTTTATCTTTAATTACTTTGTCGTGTATGTTTTATGTAAGTTTGTCTGCACCTCGCTTTGATATAAGACTGGTGTCCTTTGTGCACAAAGGGTTCAGTTTTTAATTAGGTGGTGCTCGCGTACCAGCTGCGGTGATAACTGATAAGAATGAAAGCAGGATGGATCTTGCTTGAAATTTGAATTGGTGCTGGGGTGCACCGTTACTGCGGCACAGAACCTGGCTAAAATTAGGGAAATGTTGAATTCCCGTTAAAACGTATTTTCAGAAATAAGCCGAATGAATGGAGAAGGTGACGTAGATTTCGAGATTTCTTCCAATTTTTTTTCCACTGGTATAATTAAGTATTGAAAGTTTTCCGTTAATTAGATCAACCAATTTGATTGAACGTTCCATATGAGGCGTGCTCCCTTTTTCCAAAACTTCTCTTCTGAAATTTCTTTAACTTTCAGGAGTAAACTGCGCTGGAACATAAACCCAGCGGAGGGAGATCACGGAGCGCCGTACTTTCCATGTTTTGCCAGAGTTAAAAATCTGGATGTGGGCATTATAGGTAATTGGCAAAAAAGTTGTTTGGCAGTAGTTTGCAGGCGTTAGAAATGGTTGTTCATGGCGGCTCGGGTTCCAAATAGCGACTGTCAGAACAGCGACTGTCAATAGAGCGACCACACGACAGCGATTCATTTAAAACAGCGACTGTCAATAGAGCGACCACACGACAGCGATTCATTTAAAACAGCGACTGTCAATAGAGCGACTACACGACTACTTAAAATTAATGAAATTTTTCAAACGACCTTAAAATTAATGTGACACGTCATAGTGTTGCCTTCCATTTATAAATGCCTCATTCGACTCAGTGAATTCAACTCAGTGAACACGAGTTAAGTCTAGGCTTACCATACGTCCCGTTTTAGCCGGGACAGTCCCGCTTTTAAAGGCTTTGTCCCGGCGTCCCGATCAGTCAACTAAAAGTCCCGCTTTGGCATTTACTGAGCCAGCATTGCCCCACACTACACGAATATTAGCATGATGTGATTGGTTTGTTTAGCCAATTTGCTGAAAAGCAATACCCGATGCGTGTTCTTGTTTCGTTGTGTTAAATGTGAAAGTAATTGTTACATCATTGTAGCGGGTAATTGGTCCAGTGGTGAGTTGATTGTTAGCGCATTCGCTTGTTCACTGTTCAGTAATAGTAGGCTAGGAGGAGGAGGAGATGATCTTTTTGCAGTTAGGTTATTGAAAGAACTTATTTCGTACGGTTCCGGTATTTGTTTGCATTTTCTTCCGCTTTTCAATCAAAAAAATATGGTAAGCCTAGTTAAGTCGCTATCATAACAGTCGCTGTTTTAATGCGGTCGGCATTTATACAATCGCTGTTTGGAATGTCGCTCACTTGATTACGTCGCTATTATGAAGTCGCCATTATGACAGTCGCTGTTTTGACAGTCGCTATCCGGCCTGGATGCCTTCATGGCAACGCTGTGTTTTCAGTTAAAAACTAAAAAATGTCTTAATGAACGTTGATTTTGAAATTAAGTAAGAGCTGGATTGATAGCTATCACAATTTTCTGGAGTTGGAGTTGGAGCAGAAGTCTAAAACCCGAAACCATTCCGCCATCACGCCGTAGGCGTAAAGGATGCAAAATTTTCATTAGATGTACATTGAGAAAAGTGTTTCGGGAATTCCTTGAAAGCCACTGACGCCATGACCTTAAAACGAAAGGCGCTTTTCCTACTGAGCAATCCTCGTGATCATAGCAATAGTTAGAATAAACTATGTTACTTATAGTAACATAAACAAGTTTGCCATTGTGACATTGTTTTTGCCGAAGTCTATGTTCAGCGGCGGGGGGTGTGTGGCTGTTGCCCTGGGCGCCAAATGTTATGGTCGCAAAAATATTGAATAATTTGTAAAAGGATATTTACTTTGGAACAGATTCTGCAGCAAAACAAAAAATGTCCGGAATCATTCATTAAAAGTAAATGATTTCACGTCTTGTTTCCATTCGCTTTTGCAACTACTCATCGGCATAGGCCTAACCAATTACTGATAAAGGCCTTGGCCGGACCGAACGGTTTGAGTTTGGTTGAAAAAAGTCACAGATTTTGCTGTTTTGGCATACAAGATTAATTTGCTAGCAATAAACCAGTCGTTTACTCTAAACATATCCAAGTTTGCATTTTTAGTAATTTTATCAACGCATTTACCCTGTAAAAGGATCATCTGAGTACAAACGGCTTCAGTATCCATAAGGCACCTAATAAAAGTGTTGGCGTAGCTGCATGGATTACAAAAAGCAACGGTCGATCCTGAAATGGAGCCTTGATGTAGCCTACACTGCCGCAAGTGGCATACGTTAGGTGACAACGTGTTGTTGAATTGGACAATTTGTTTTAGATTACGTCAGTAGCTTTTAAATCCAAGTGTAACCAAACTTTCTTTGACCAGGAATCTTCCCGCTTAACGGCTAGTCAATTAGCTCTGTCTTCTTTATTCACATTTAATGGCATATCTCTTAGGTAAAAACATACGTCCTTCTGTTATCTCACCCAAACGTTACTGAACCAACACTCTATACCCGAGCGAAACACCACACCAAAACAAATTCCACGCAATCATAGAATCAGCGTGGGACGCTAAACACAGTACTGATTGGGCCCTCGGGGTAACGTCACAAGAGATAGAATAAAAACATGTGGACTCATGAACAAGTAAAACACAGCAGCACGTGAACATGTACAAAGAGACAATACAACGCGGATAAATCGATGTATAAAACGTGACGGTGACAATGCGAACAACGTGATGATGCGAATAAAAACGAATAAAACGTGACGGATATAAAAACGGTGTATACAAATACTTCTCGTGACACAAGTGCTGATCCTTTTACACCATAATGCTCAAAAATCGAGATGATATGGTCAATCGTGTCAAAAGCCTTTGATAAATCCTGAAGTATTTCAAGAACGGCGTCAATTTTATCAAATGCGTCAGCAAATTTTGTATAGTATAGTCAGCAGGGGTGTTCAAATGATTTCTGCCATGATCCACCACAACCAAACCTGACAACATGATGATCCACTAAATACGAATAGTAAATATATTGGACATGCTTTAATTTTTATGGTGCTTTATTCATGAAAATGTACCCTACAACATAATAATATCTTTGTAAAAGTCAAAAGTGAAGTGTGCTACAGATGCAAGATTGTTTCAGTGAGAAAAATGATGAGTTGGTTTAGATCCCACAATAGAATCGAATCCGGGCTTTCTGTCACTTACTGATATCCTCATAAGCTCATGAAGATGAGCATTTGTGAGTCTCGTTCTAAGCTTGTTTTTTACAAAATTCATTGATGAAAACAACGACTCACAAAGGTACGTAGAAGCGAAGCAAGTAAGGATCCTTCTAGCCAGCCTGGTTATAACTGGGTACCTTTCCAAGGTGCGAGAAAGGAAACAGAATGGCAGCCTCAAACGTTTTTTTCTGTTCAATATTAAATGCTTTTTTGCCTTTGTGTTTCTAATTGAACAAATGTCTGCGTATCGACCAACAAACAATGTCTGCGTATTGACAGCCACGTGTTAACCCTATCCTAACCGGGCTCGCGACTTTACTATTTTAACTAGGTTGTGGCCGACCCTGCACACACATTTTCAATCGTTAATTACTTGAAAACAATACGTCGTAAACTGATCGGATTTTTACATGTTAGTAGCAAAAACATCTGGATTCCTGTATATATCATAATTGTAAAACTAAAGAAAGAACATTTAGTGTAAATTAAGTATTTCTACAAGTGATACATTTCTAGAAGTTTTTCTTGTTTCGCCGCGGCCCCCCCGCTGTGCAGAAAACCAGCTGACCGCGCGAAGAGAAGACAAGAGAATAGTTAGTCGAGTTAGTTGTGCGTAAATGAGTAAACGAAAACGATACGCTTCAATGCTGAGAGGGAGCAAAATTATGCTATTATAAATTCAAAAAGTTAATTTCAACACTGACAATTAGTATCCACATGAAAATACTGTAAAAAGTTTTTTTTTCAATGCTACATTTGAAGATCCACACAAAAAGTTGAAAAGATCCGGATCCGGATCGCGATCCGCCATTTGAACAACCCCGATAGTGGCTTCCAAGGAGGTTTTTGTAGCCTATTTTTATATAACGACTGGTGGATTTTATTCCCAACACTGTGTATACCTATATAAACAAGGCTAGAAAAATTATAGGCTACTAAAAATTTTATTTTCCAAAAGAAATCATATGTAGACATCATATGTATTTTTGAAATCATCCAATTTCAAAAAGCCTAAAGTTGTTAAACAATATTTCAAGTCCTGAAAAAAATATCGCTAATTTATAATTAAAGAAATTCTCAAACAAAACAATTTAGCCTTCTCTCGTCAAAACTACTGGACTATAACGACTGAAAATGCCCCAATCAGTTTGAATTTACTCTGGCATCCAAAATCAACTGCAATCAAAATGGGCCTTATTTGCTGCAAGTTCCTTCTAACCGGTTTTTCTACAAAATTCGCGAGTTCATATAAATGCTGGTAAATTACCGCAGTTTCGCATACTTAAAGTAGCCCAGGTACGATTGCCGAGAGCGCTTTTATCCAACCACTGTCATGCTGTTGCATTGCAGAAGATATGATCAACACTTAAAGGTCGCATCGGTTTTTGGGTAACTTTATAGCGTTATAAAACTGCCTGTTATTGTAGAGGACTGACATTTCATAATCTTTGACACATTTTGGTAAATTAAAATGATTGAGTAAAAACTGAGGGTAATATTTTTACAAGTAGCTCTAATTACAGCTTGCCTACCTCGTGTGCATGTTTCATATATCAATGTTTTCTATCGTCTATCGTCTTTTATGTAACATATTTTTGAGATGTTATCTAAGCGCATGGTGGTGGCTACAAAGGTTGACTTTTTAAAAATCACAAGAAATTAATAATCGTTGTAAACATTAATAAAGGTGGCAAGTAGGCTATAGGGTGACGGTTAAAACCCTTTGAAGCCGGTTAGTGTTTTTCTGAAGGAACTTGGTGTGGTAGGCACCAAAAAAGTAACAGGTAGGCAGAGATGGGCAGTCGGTACTTTTTAAGTACCGACAGTAACGGTTCCGGTACCTGGTTAAAAATGTACCGACGGTTCCTGTATTCGGTACTACTTCATAAAAGTAGTCCTGTACTTTGCCAGTACTTGGTACTGGTACTTTTTCATCAGCGATTCCTGTTTCAAGTGCAATTTCTGCCGATATTACGACCCCGGTAAAGGTTACTTCAGGTCAAAAAAGATGCGAATTGTAAGCAACTGTAGCTTATAGTAGGCCTATGTATCGTTATCAAAAATGAACGTTTAACTCAAGATCGTTAATATCTGCATGATATACATGTTCGACTTGTTATCACTACATAAACTTATGTTATCATATATATCATAGCCAGATTAGCAAAAGGAACATCGTTTATTCATCTTTAAGTATAAAAATCGTTACCAATCGGCATAATTGGCATTTCATTGCAAGGTTAAATTCAGTGTATACCTAGCCATGATTGATGATCATGTTCACGACTCATAACTCAAAATAAAGATTAAAAAGAAAAAGGAACTTTTTGTAGTCTAATAAGACATTCCGCGTTTGTCAAGTCTCAAGCTCCGTCAAGTTTGTCGGCTTCGTAACAATCTTAAGGGCATCGCTTGTATATTTAAGGGATACATGGTTTGGTGAAATCACCAAAAGTTTTAGACATTTCACTGAATTTAAACCATTTGATGGATGGTTTTTGAAAACAGAATTTATAAATTTATAAATTAATTATCAAACGCTGCCAGTTTCTTCTCAATTGAAATTAATCTGTTATAATAAAGTAACCAGCAGCTCAAGCGTGTACATACTTTTGAAATAATAACGTACAAAAAATCTTGCTTGAGCGCACCTACCAATTAACAAAGTATGAGTTGATGTAAATATCCTTACCTTAAACTAAATCCTGGTCTTTTTTAGTTTCTTGAAATGTATGTTGGAGCGGCATGTATTGATCATCACACTCTGCCATTTAATGTCAGTTGTGTCTCTATGTATTGTGTTACGCGGATAAGTTGGAAATAATTGAAATAACATCGTGTTTGAAGCCTTGCTTTCTATAAGGAGATCTTTCTTGGTCAGTTAGATGCCTGTGGGTTTGCTGTGGTCGCTGTCAGGTAGAAGTTATGTAAAGGATTTGTTGAAATTTTCTATATTTTAAAATGACGCAGTTAATGGCGTGACGTTACTCTTAGAAAGAAGGTGTTGGATATGACATTTTGCCGTGAGTATAATTTTAGATGTTTACCCGAATTGAATGTCTATAGCTGCCTTCGGGCTTAAGCGCCATGTTCGCAAGTTAATGCTTTGTGTAGTTTATGCTGATAACCGTGTATAGGTGATACCAGTATAAGGGAGAGGCTGCGTAACCCAGAAGATTAATTCCTAGAAATTAATCTCTTTTCGTTTCCCCAAAGTTTTTGTAATATACTCACAGAAAGGAAATAATGACTCAAACTAGGCTGCTTATATTTCTGTTTGCGTTGTTAAGCGTGTCATTTTGGCTTACTGGAATTACTGCAGGTATTGAAAGCATTTCTGTCGGTTATTCACTTGAGTCTGCATTACAATAGGTCTAAATACTGTCAAGAAAAACCAACCGCTTTTCAAACTACATCATGTATAGTTTTATGCAGGTATTCAATGCTGGAAATGTTCACAAGCGAAGTCGAAGGGGCAATGTTTACGAAGGGGTCGTTTAGTAAAATGCCCTGATCCACAAGTAAGTGTTTCGTGTTTCTGGTACAAGCTGTTGGCAGTTTTGATTGTAACACGGCGGTTAGAATGTGTCAGACTATAAGAAATGATCTGACACTGACTCGCAATATTGTACAGTATTTGTATATAGAACATGTACAAAAACGCTATAATTTGATCCTGTAATTTTATCAGTCCATGTATAAGCTACCAACTATGCCAGTGTTGTTGTTCAATAGTTTCTTTACTATCATATTTTTTTTAAACAGTTCATGTGTCAAACCCAAATACGTCATGGGGGTTGGGGAGGAAAGCCATTAATAGAGAAGTCGTGCAAGAAGAAAGATGCATGCGTAAACGACTATCTTCAGGTTTGTTAAAGATTGTATTGCTATGTATATGTATAGCTTTCTATTAATTTTTGGTTCTTGGCGACTAAATCAGTTTGCACTGACAATTAAGTTTTCATGTTGCGAAAAGCGTTATCACACAAAACGATAGTTCGCTAAAATATGGGGACCTCAGTCATTTTAGACCGGTCCTTATGTCTCTGTGGTTGTTTGATTTGTACCTGTATGACACAGAATTACCGATTTTCTGGAGGCGCGAATGGCTTTAAGCAGCAGTGCTATGATGCGCCACCCTCATCTCTCTGTACCTGTTGCTGCGACAAGAACAAATGCAATACGAAAACATGGAATTGCAAACCTGAAGGTTTGATAATGTCGCTATAAGGAGTCAAATAAAAGAGCATACGACGCTATAAAACGCTATATGTATTGTACCATGCCGGGATCGCTGGAAGATAAACACGTATTGTTAAATACATAACATTATTTGCATCTAATCGTGTGCTAAAAATTATATTTATACAATAGTATCGTATTTCTGACAAATTTTCATTGCAATATGTTTTATGCTGCTGATATGCTATGTCGGTATTTTACGTTTTTCACTGCTGTAAGTGCAATCACTGTTCCAAATGCGTTTCTTTGTTGGGAAACTCAGCAATATGTTTGCTAATATTTCTTATGTTGTTTGCCTCAACATTGTTTTCTTTTTCGCAGATCACATATGCACCGCTCTTAAATCACCTGACCATGGTCGCATGATTTGTCATGGCAATTTGATGCCCACTACCACCTGTTATTTTTCCTGCAACAAAGGCTATGAACTTGTCGGTGGCTCAAGTTTAACTGAATGCGGTAATGCTTTTCATCAGGATATAAATGAAGTATTATAGGCAATTTTGAACTTTGTTTGTTCAAAAACAATTGAATTTCAATTCTTTAGACATTAACGGAAACTGGACCTCTCCGCAACCTGCCTGCAGAAAAATCCATTGTCCTCGTGTGCTTAGCACTCCCGGACACGGATACATGAAATGCACAAGGGGAATGCAACCAAACACCAGATGCAGGTGAAATGTTTTTACTTTTAAAAGTATCAGCAGCAATGTTGCTACAGAAGTCTCCAAACTAAACGTTTTAAAAAGGCCCATAATGTTAAGAAAACTTTGGAAAACTTACGGAATACTTGGAATACTATAAAATTAAACAGTTTTAACGTTTATGACATAACTTGATGTTTTGTAGGTTTTGGTGTGAAGAGGGCTACTGGCTGCGTGGATCGCATAATATTCAGTGCATACAAAACAACTATAAAATTGAAAATAGCCTTGTTTGGTTGGGCTTGCAACCCCATTGCAGACGTACTGCTCACTAAATTTACCAAATTTAACTATGCTATGAACACTAACTGATATGTGTAACAACCGAGTTACTGTTTATGATGTTGTAAATAAACTTCTTCAGAAATCCAGTTCTATATATTTCTGAGAAATAGCCCCATTTTTTACCCAGGTATACGATGTCCCAAGACTTTCGCACCTTTTTATCATGGTACCTACATCTGCACTGAAGACAACATGCTTGGCTCCCAGTGTAGTTTCCAGTGCGACAGTGACTTAAACTTCAAACTAAACCCGCCAGTTGATTTCATAAAATGTAAGCCAGACCGACAATGGACCTTTTCACCGTGCTGCCGATGTAAGGAACATTATAAGTTTTGCAGTGTGTTATATAATCTCACTCTTCTTGACTGTACTATATTTGTGTTAGTTATTTTAAAACTTGGGACGTTATGTAGTAACTATATAATGATTTTCTCAAATGTTAAGCTTGTGTTCGGGAACACTGAACACTGTATTAATCACTGAAATATACAATTGCAGTGCCTTGCCCTCCAAACGCTATTCTTGACATCGTAATACTGCTTGACTCATCTGCATCCGTGGGTCCAGATAACTTTGAAATTATCAAAAGCTTTGTCTTGAAATTTGTCGTGTGAGTTCAAGTGACTTCTTTTATTGTGCTAACTATAAGAATTCCATGCTCTCTGGTTGGTATAAACTTACCATTAATTTGATTTTAATACATGGTTTGATAGAAGTTGTTTTATTTCAGGCAATTTATTGTAAGAGATGACGCTGCCCGATTTTCCTTGGTACTGTTTAATCGTGAAATCGACACTGAATCACAGGTAATAGTCTTGTGAGGTAGCTGGTACTTATAACCTTAAGAATTAAATTGAATGAAAATGTAAATTTCAGTTTAAAACTCTGTAAGGTAATAATATTTATTGAAGTACTCTGTACTTTTCAGAGAATAACATTTGCTGCAAACTATTGGTTCCCGTTTTCCTTGAACATATAGCCTACGTTGTATTTTGCATTTTAGATTTTACTTCATGATTACCCAAACCATTTGAAAAGCATTTTGGATGGAATCACCGAAATGTCATACAAGTCTTCAGGAGCAGACAGTACGTTAAATCCAGTTAACGTTCGCATGCACTTACACATGTAGTTAAAATTTTAAATGAATAACTGTTTGGCATTAGCAGTTTGGAATACAACTTTGCTGTAAAGAACTTCGGGTTGTAATGAGTTAGTTAAAATAGTTGCTTTACGTCAGGAACAAACACCGGTAAAGCTTTAAATTATGCGGCCAATTTCTTGCTTCATCCGGATAATGGAAATAGGAATGAAGCAAAGGATGTCTTGATCTTGATCACTGATAGTGAGCCCAGTGATGACGTCAAAAAACCTGCTCAAGTGTTACACAGCAAAGGAGTAAATGTGAGGAAATAAAAACGTAGCCTGTTAAATTTTGTCTTCAGTTGACAATGACCATATTAAATTTGCTTTACATTACTTTGATATATGAATTAGATTAGATTATTAGAACATTGGTTTTCGTTTTTCACGTTGTTTATGCATAATTGTATATATAGTTAGTAGTTTTTTCTAAAGTTAATATTAGTTAATGTTAAAGTTAGTGTTCTGCATTAACCATTAATGTGTTGTATTTCTAGGTCTTCTTAATACCGGTGCAACCTCCGGTGGGCAAGCTTGATATTTTGACCTTACGGCCAGTAGTGGCGGAAGAGAGCCATATTCTGGGTGATACTCTGACTTTAGGATTTGACGCTTTGGATAAAACTTTTTCAAGAAAAATGATAGAACTTCTGTGCACCTTGCCAACGTGTACCAATCCTTATCACAATCACGAAACAAACATCCGAGTAAATTGAAATTTATGTAACAAATTTCGACATTCAAAAAGTTGTCGAAAATGTGATCATTTTGGCCAAGCTTCAGCGTAAACCTATGACATTAGACTACCTCGTTCATCGATTTCAAAAGCATTTCCAGCAAACCTGAACTCTTTAAGCAAATTTAGTCAGCAAGTGTCAGTTCACTTAAATTCAATTTTGTTAAAGATTTGTGTTTCGTCAGCATGGCAAGAGGTTTCCAATACGAACAGTATAGCGAATTTTAATCTGCTCGGTAATCTTACCTTTTATGTCATTGGCCGGTACTCTTTATTATTTTCTTGCTATTAGATCTAAAAGTTTTAAAAACCTCTTATTTTGGTTTTATTTTGTGAGCTTTAATTTGAAGTGCGCATCAAACTTTTTTACTTCTGCTTTCTTGGTAACTTGGTGTACGGTAATAATTGTATGTATAACGAGACATTATATTGCACGTTTGTAAAGAATTAAAATACGTTCATTTAAGTATATTATGCATTCCAAAGTCATACTGGGCTTGATTAGAAAGAAGCACAGTACAGCCAGCTGCAGATTTTGTCGTTATATTTGTTGCACAATCGCTTCTCTGTAAGGGCGTAATAAATCACAGCGTACTTCCCTACTACTTCCCATAATGAGCACGTAAACTGTCCTTTTTAACGTTTTATGCATTTGTCTTTTCAATCTCTTCCCGCTAACAAAATCAGGTAACTCAGGATGCTTTGCAAGGTCGTAGGCGGGTAGGTCGTTTTCCCACTGCAATTTATCGCTTGTCTATATAAGTTCTTCTCCCCCAGTCTTATCTGCTACAGCTCTCCGCTCCTCGGTTTCCCTTTCATCGGCCTTCCGCTTTGTTTCAGTTTCTCTCTCAAGGGCTTTTGTATAGTTGTGCGTTCCTTCGTTTCTCCCGCGCGTCAATTATTTTTTGCTAGCCTTTCAATAAAAACTTTGTCTTTTCTTGTTTAACTGCAACTGCTTGGCGCATCTTTTCTGCAGATGTTGCTTGAGTTCCTCAACCTTAGACGCCATATTGGCTAACTGTCCTCAGTAAAAAAAACTTTCAGACGACCTCAGAATGACGCATACTGTCTTATCACTGAGCGCAAGTCAACAACTCGACATTAAGCAGAGGTTTCCATTCAAATCAACAAAACTTTAGAATGACTGTACAGTTATACTGAAAATGAACGTGAAGATAACAGCGCAGTAGTATGATCTGTTTTGAGCTCGGAATAACAGCGGAAAAGCCACTTTTATAGGCAACAGCTATATTAGTATATGTTTCGCTTTTATATGTCATTTCAATGTTAAAATAAAGTTGCGTTTGAGTTTGCTTTGTATTTATGTTGAAGTAAGTCTGTATCTTAATTCATTATTGTTTTAAATTTGCAACAATATGGTTTGTGATTTGTTAGTTGCTCTTAATGTTGATATAAAGTTTGGTTTACTTTGAATTTCATAACAAAATAAACTTGCCAGCAATGGTCATTTAAAAATATAGGTTGAAACGAAAGGTCCACCTTTACCTTTGCTCAGTATTTTTGCTAGTTTAGAGAAAGCATTTAACTCGTTTTATTGGCACAGAATTTTCAACATAATACACGAATGGCATACTGCTAATAGTTAATCGATAAAGACAGTTTGTCATTTGCGATATGATTGCAACCGCAATACTGGCTAACGTAGCAGTTAATTTTTTCCAAACAACAGTAAATATCAGATAAAGAAAGCAACGGAAAGCTTGATCTTACTCGTCATAAAACCTGTGTTATATAGGCTAAAACGTCTTCGTTTTACAAAACATGAAACGTGAGGATTGGTTTTGTTAGATAGCTAAAAAAGTGAACCTCATCCCCAAAATCTTCTCATCTGCTGGAGTCAACTGGAAGTTGGAACTCCGAGTTAATCACAACACTTCTGGCCTGTACTGCATTGCTTGAGCTCGGGTCATAAGATTTTGATGAAATAGTCAACCGCTTAGAGGTCCGTTTCTTTCTAACGACACATGCGGCAGTAGAGATAATAAAAGCAATCGTAGTAATGATGATAACCGCGGCGATGGTAAAAACTGCAGCCTCTGCGTAGCAAAGAATTACGATTTAACATTATAAGGCATATGCATCATGTTTTTTGAAAGACTTAAACTACACCTTAAAATAATAATAAAAAAAAACGTTTAAAATAAATTAGATTCAAAATGACTTAATTCTTGCACGCACGATTCCGCAGGGTTGTCAACTTAATTAAAGCGGTATAGTATATAGTAAATACTAATATGGTAACACAAATGAACAAAAATTTTTGAAAACAATTTGATAGGCTACATACCCTTCGCTCGGCAGTTAAGCAACTATATAGTGTCTGTTTAACTGTTGTAGGTAATGAAATTTGTAAACGGATAAAACAGATCTCACTGGGCATTCCAAATATAAATTCAGTCCTTGTTTCTACAGGAACTGATGCAGTCGTAGCATCAGTCACAGCAACTTTCATCATCTGATCCTGGTCGTTCAACACAGCGGGCACATTTTCGTCCGGCCAAATTGGTCCAACTGATACCACAACGTCATTGCTCAAGTCACGACGTTTTCGATAAGGACCACTTTGGTTGCAAGTCTATAGACGAAAATATACCGGACGTCGTTGACACAATGGCCTAATAAATTGTTTTAGCGTATCAGCAGAAACTTTAATCGAACTAGCAGTTACCCTGAGGCAATTTGGACCGTCGAAGCAAACTTTCACATTGCAATGGAGGTAAACGTTGGGAAAATCCACAAATTTAAACACGTTTGATTCCCAGGTTGAATATTCGTACTCTCCGTTTGATATCACTGCAACCTGCACGGTTCTGCTGACTGGACAACTGAGAAATAAAATTTGCTTGAAATGAAATTTTTTTTAAATCATCAAAATCTGTTTCTTACTTTTTACCAAAAACGCAAGACATGCAAAAGTTACTGGTTTCTTATCAAGCCATATCTTGCTGCTTTCCCTAGTGGGTCGTTGTCAGGTGTGGCCCAGCATCTGACGACTTGCATCTTGGTGAAAGGAGGTCCTTGCAGGAGGGCAACTCGCACTCGAAGCCTGGAGGAAGTTTAGAAAGTTAATTGCAGTTTTACTGTTTGTTGCCGACATGGATAAAAGTGAGTTTGCATTGTATTGCATTGCATTTGTTTTGTTATGAAAACCTCCTTTTTCACATCTTGCAGGATCAAAACAGTTGGGTTTACATCTGAAATCCGTTTTCATACGTAAAAGCTTTGCACTTACTTGTCGCTCATTTTCATTTGAGGTGAGTTTTGGTAACGTGACGTGTAGTTGTCGTCCTTATACAGAAACATGGCAGCTCGAAATTGACCTTCTCCTGTCTTCTTTCCAAGAAACAGAGTGATCGGACTGCAAAAAACAAACATTCATGCTATTGAAAATTTATACCTAAACCACATTTCGGGATATAAACCTCGGGACTCCTTTCAAAATTGAACGGTTTACTTTTGTGGGAAAATAGGCAGAAAGCTATATTACAGTTAAAGAGTACATACCTTAACTACGGCCGGGGTTTTTTAAGATTTGGCTTTGGCGACTGCTCAGACATTTTCAAAAGATCATAACTTTTAAAGGCTAGTTACTAATTTTCTGCTGTATACTGTAGTTGTATAAGAAAGCCTAAACTTTAAGAGACCATAGGAGAAATGAGTTCAATTTGGTCACTCAAAACACCGAAAAGATATACTGGCTGTTACTAGTAAACTACATCAGCCACCATATAGGGAGTTTACCTTATCTCAGGAATGAAATCTATTCCAACGAAGATTCTGGTTGGATAAATGCATCTCCAAGGAAACACCCGACGATACCGCGACGCCCCGATAACCCCGAAATCGTTTGATTCATCGCTCTCTTTTAGGGTAACGTTGTTAGTGAAGACGACATGAGTGTCATTCTACAAACACATCAGCTCATGTTAGGCCATCTTATGCTACGTCAGTGGTTTCCAGCTCGTTACCAGTCGCTCCCAACAAGAGGCCCGTCAAATTTTTTAGGGGTCGGCTGGACGGTCACCATGGATAACTTGCTTATAGAGTGTATGGAATTGATATAGAATAATGAAGGCAAACATTGCATGTATTACACAAGCGCTTATTCTTATATACTACCGATTAGTAATACTCGGTTATTTGCGTTCGATCAAAGTCGATAATTATGACAAAATAATAGCTATTCAGAATTAGTTGAAAGACATTCTACATCTGATTTATAATGGTTACTTTGGTCTCATTCTCCACAATGGACACGGGGCAGGGCACAAATGATATTACATATTTTTTATGCTACCAAGAATAAATTATATAGGCCTATTACATGTACATTATATGTTAGCGAAGAAGTTAAAAATAATGATGTGAGAGTGTCAATACAACCAAGATAAATGATTCGTTGCTGTATGAGTGTGTTGGCTACCGGTACTAAACTTTTAATTATTTATTTAGTTATTTTGGTATTAACTTACTGCAGTATTCACTTGATCACATGAACTGCAGCTTTATAACTACGGACACATTCATTTGTCAGGTCGTTGGCAAGTGGCAAGTGGCAAGTGTTTGCTTCTGCTTAACTGTTTGCAGCAATCATTTCTTTTTGCATGGTTCGTGTGGTAACTAGCTATTGCTTTGATAAGATTATTCAGGCGATTTTGATCTTGTTCCAGTGATGATGTTATTTTGTTATTGATATAAAAATGCGTCCCCGTATGTGTGCCGGTTACTCACGACAACAAATTGAGTCCCGCAAGATGATAATTGTTGACCTTCAGTGCACAACATCACGTGAGTATCATTTTCCTGTGCTTCCAGCTTGCATGGCGAGCCCAAGGAAAGTTCATCCGCTCTTTTTACTCCCCATCTTACCGTCAGCCATTCCTTGCTCAGTGTTATGCACATTTTGTTTGGCGTGCATCGGATATTTACTAAACAAGTAGAAATTTATGGGTCAATCGAGAACGAAAGCGAAACCAATTTGTTTAAGTAAGGTTTATTTCCCAGCCCTGTATATTTTAAACTTAAAATTTTAGTATATAATTTAAAAAATTACTATCTGCTTGTTTTATTCAATGCAATTTATTACAAATACTGTATAGTAAAAAAAACATGTATATAATTAAAACTGCCAAAACAAACCAGTTCCTGGAAACATCAGTTCCTCTTCAAGTTGTCGTATGGTAAGTTCTTCCGTAAATTGATTTCCAACTATCACTACTTGGGAACATGTAATGTGATATTGAAAAAGGAAACAGAATAATATTGCATAAAACAAAGGTTTACCCATTTTTACAGAAAATGTTGCGATCCTATTGGATAAACATTTGAAAAAGAAGCATGTAGATTTATTGAGCATCTTTGCATTTGTCATGTAGATTTATTGAGCATTTATAGATCAGTTGCACATGTTTAAGCCTATTTTGCCTAGAGCTCTAGACTGAAATTCAAATGGAGCAACTTTATTTTCGAAACGAAACTTTCTAAATGCAGTTGAAGTTAACGATATTTTCAACAGTATTACAGATTAGACTTACATTGCGATTCGACGGTTACGATTCTTAAATGACCATAGAAACCAGCTAATGAATAACTTAGTTTTGTTCGCATGGCAGCCCTCCTTTGACGGTTTAAATTTGCATCAAAGGTGTATGATTTAGCTTGATGTAAGATGATTTTTCAATCAATATTAATATCGCGCTAAAGTTTTTGCCAATTAAACCAATAAACCAATTGTTTTATAATAATGCTATTAAAAACCGACCGCCAATGAATGATTTGTGGGACGCATTGTCGTACTAACCTGGGGGCAATTCACAAAGATTCTTATTGCAGGAGAGCTTGCTTGTGACAAATTCTTTGGTGCAAAGCTTTGTGGTAAATAAATACATGTTTATTTACAAGCAGCCACAAAACAATGCTTTCTAAGAACTCCATATAGTTTTATTGGTTATAGATAGGTGCAGGTGTGAAACAGATCTTAGGTTGAATTACAACACAGACGTCATAAAACGCCGTAATAATAATAACTTCTATTGGCAACACAAATGTGGTGACCTTTCCTTGAAAGGGCAGAACTGCGAGAATTTTTTCAATAAGAAAGTAAGTTCCATGTTGTAGCACTAGCATATAGCGAGAATTTGAGAACATCTCAGCTTACAGTTTTTATTGTAAGATTATGATGCATTATTTATATATCGAGAGACAAAGCATGAATTTTATCTTTCCTTTCCCAGACAAACGTTCCGTCAACATATACGTTTTTGGCGTCAATTATATAACTTTTGACAAAGCAATTTGGAATAGCTATATATACGATAACTGTTAAAAAACTGCACACGTAATAGATTAAGCCTGCGGATATTCGAAGGAACTAAATTCAAGGATTTAAATTACATGTGATATTTCCAGCTCTATGCCAGTTTAAGAGAATTTACAATCTAAGTTATATTTGATTTATAGTCCCTAAATTGGCGGTATAAATCTTTAAACTGGGCCCGAAAGAAAATCATTGGTTTTTATTGTGACGTAGATGGAATCGGTTTTTCATGCAAACTGTATATGTTGAGGTCAATAAAGCAATAAAGTACCTAAACTGCACTGAAAACTACAAATAAACATGCTTTTTCAAGCATAATGTCGGTTACCTGTTGTCTGGTTATTTATATACTGCATAGTTACTTATTCAAAATGTGAAGTTGGTCTGGTTGCATCAGTTACTTCTTTGCATATGAAATCGATTACGTACTACGTAGCTACTTATTTCCTTACTAACTCGTAGATGAAGTTGTTTGCCGACAATGTAACTATTGGGAACTGGTAACCACTTTTACACCGATTTTTTTTTCAAAAATTCCTTATCGCTCGTGAAACAAATAAATACCTGCCACCGCCTTGCTACACTAAATCTTTCCGATACGATTTTGATACCATTATGTACTGCATGTATCACACCTTTGTGCAGTATTTAACTCTAGGCTATAACAAGAATTACGGACTTCATAAAAGTTTCAAACATTTGGTCTATATATTGTTATCACCCAACTTTTTTCTTCGGCACATGAAACTCTTCGTAGGTTCACTTTTGATGACCATAAAAATATTTTACACAAACGTTGGAAGTGTTGTTATCAGCATGTCTGAAAACTTGCTAAAAATATCTTTAAATCTTTGTTTCATAGCGTTCAGATGCCTCAATTTTTGCAGTCAAGTTTTCTGTTTATAAATAATTCTGCAGTATAAACAACGTATCAAGCTTAACAACTAACAACTTCAGGTTCTTTGCTGCTTTGTGTTTACAGGCACAGCAATAGATAGTTCTAACATCTGACCGACGACTCAAGTCATATAAACATAAAGAACACTTTTTATTTGAACGCTGTTAAGCTGACGGCATCTTGTATGAATTGGATGATGGTTACACTCAATGATCTACTAATAGGTTGTATTAAAATTTGTCAGCGAATTCAGTATACGCTGCCAACTAATCTAATCAACATTTCCTAATCTATTAATTATTTTAAGGCTAATACTGTACTACGTCGCTGTTTTCAAAACTTGTAACTGTAATGGAATTGTAGAGTCGTCAGTTGATTTACTGGGAGTCGAAAACGTGTTTTGCGCTGGAGGGGTTTTTCACCATAAATGTTCTTATTTAGACTCTAAAGGTTCATTTTAATTGGTCAATACTCAAAGCGTTGATAACCATATTTTAAAATCTACACTTTAGAGCTTTTATAATATTTGTATACAGCAACAGTCTATTATATCACGGGCCATTACGTGCTTGCTTACTTTGTTGCCTGCATAGCACTCAAACAAATTCTGTAGTCTAACAGGTAATGAAACAAACTTACTCATTGGCAGTTTAATATCTAAAGGGATATATTTGAACTTCAATCTCCCGAATCCGATGCTTCACGCAACGCAAATAGGATTTGTAAAGCAATTCACGGACTTTCAGCTCGACTAAGTTTAACCTGGCAAGGATTCGTCACGGCTTATTTCGGCTGTCAAGATCAAACGTCAATGGCTGCGCTATTCACTTCATCGGACTAACTCTGGCTCCTCCGATATTAAGCACCGTTTTCAATCTTCCGGTACTTTAGATAACAGTCTTTGTCGATGCTTCCAGCGATTCGCTAAATGTGATTGTTGTTTTCCTCGCATGCAATTACGACCGATATTAATGATCACGTCGTGGTCTTCGCGTTGATTGGTGTTATGACGTGTCAATGGGGATTTCTAAACGAACTGCAGTAAAATGACGAGACCGGTATTTTGAGTTCGAAAATTAATGCTCTCGCAACGTCGCTTGTGACCAAAACAATCACACGCATATTGTTCTGTAATCTCTCCTGGGAAAATATTCATGACCTAATCCAAAAAGCGCTTCCTAGGATGCTTGTATAAGATGCGAGATATGTAAACAACTTTGAGATAAAAACTTCACGCTCGGTGAGAGATTCACTGATTTTCTTAGCTTCACAAGGCCGGTGTTTTCTTGTACTTGAACACCAAAACAAACTGACTTTTAAAGACGGATTGAACAAACGTTTAAACGGTGAAGACTTGTGCAAAAAGCGTGTTCAAGTCACAGCTCACAACGTGCTGGCATTTTTTCTAGGCACCGACTTTGACTTTCGACTGAGCTTAAATTATTCTACAAGAAGACTTTTGAACGTCTGGTCTTTGGTCGTTTATTACAAACGCTCTTCTGAAATAAAACATGGTGTTTAAAAGCAAGCCTTACTTTTGGTTTCGACGAATGTAAATGCATAACCTTGTCAACAACTGCGCACCTTAATCAACTTGAGCAATAAGGTGTAACAGTGAATTTCTAACGATGTCGTAACGCTTAAACAGTCGTAAATCTAAACAATAGGAGATAACAGTTAGTAGTGTACTTGATTTCATTTAAAAAGTTTCGTCATGTACCTGAAAATGCAAGGACACGCTAAACATACGTGAACAAACGCTAACATCAATAAATTGCAATTTCGGTAAGCAGCTATATGGGTTAAACCGCGAGAAAATCGAAGTTATAATTCCAGTGTTGAAGCTGGGGAAATAAAAAAAAATATAAAATTGGTCAATAGGTGCACGAACTGACGTGACGCAGTTTGCAGAGGTTCGTTTCCTTCGCTCAACGTCTTCTATCTCCGCTCCAAGATCGGCGATGACGACGGTGACTGTCGTCATGACGACGATGGCGACGCGGTGAATGACGACTTCCACGATAGGGGGACCGTGACCTAGATCGTGACCTGAAAATATTCGAAGTTCATTAAATTGCCGGTAATGACTTTATCTATTACCGGGTTAAATACTGGAACGCTGTTGTGACACCTGGACCGTCTGTTGCCATGTCTTCTGTGATGCTTTCTGTCGTCGTGGTCTTGTCTTCGTCGTCTGTAATCGCTGTCTCTTGATGAAAAAGATGATTCCGACGATGATCGCCGCCGTCTAACCATAAAAAATGACGTAAGCATTTCCACATTGGACTTGGGGGCATATTTAGAAAATAAGCAGCATGTCGTCAATGGTCTCTAGGAGAGGAAAGTGTTCTACCGTTCTTCCTTCTTCTTGTGTTTCTTCTTCTCTTCGTCGTCTTGATTCAGTTCACTATTCGGAGAATCGGCATAACTAAAAAATAAATCTGGTGAATATTTCTCAAACCTTATAGTGACATGGTGATCATTACCAAAGCTGACCGACTGTAATAATATTCTTATCAAGAAATTATATTCTGGAATTGCTCACGCGACAAGTCCTGCGTTTTTGTCCTGTTTTGCAGCTTCAGGATCAGATTTTGTCAATGAAACTGATGGTAAAGAAGATGGTTTTTGCGGAAGCTCTGCATCTTCGGGATCAGATTTTGTCGTGGAGTCGGGTAACGGTGGAGGAGAAGACGGCTTCTTCAACACCGAGAAAATATCTTCCACCAAGATAAAAACAAATTTGAACTTGTTTTGTATAAGTTTAAGAAAAAAGAAACTACATCAATTAACATCAGATTCAAAGTAGTATAAAGCGGCAGAAGCCAACATCTGCTACTCGAGGTTCTTCCCAAAACAGTCACTCAACATGAAGTTGAGTTAAACTAGATCGGACAAGTCGACAAAGCAGATTTCTTTTGCTACAGTCAAAAGTGCACCGACAAAAATCACCCACTCTTACCTGGGGCCTTTGCAGTCTGTGGTTGCTGGGTCTGCGTCATGTTGAGGACAGATAATATAGTCTGAAGGGGGTTGACGACAGCTGGAATTTCAGGCGGTACAGATTTGCTGGCATCAACCTCAGTGTCCATATCGGGTTTTGGTTGGATAACCACTGGTATGTTTGGTTTTACTATGGGCTTGGGAATATCTGCTGTGAGCTTTGGAGTTTCCTGGACGCTTGGCAAGTCAGGTATTGCGCTTGTTTCTGCTGTTTTTTCTTCAACCTGAGGTACAGCTCGACGAGCTAGCCTTGGATCTAAACGTGGTGGCTCTGGCGGGTCCTAAAAATAGAAAATATTTTAGTAAAAATTTCTCCAAGCTTGGCATATATTGCTGAGATGCCAGTGAATCACTTTGACAACAGCAGTCGACTTTTGCAAGGTTTGCTCAACTTCAGCTAATTTTGCCTTTTTCTCTTCCAATTCCCTTTTCATTTTTTCAAGATGTGCCTAATTTTGAGAAATTTGTTAGAATTATTTTTACAAGATTGTTTAAGTTACCAAGCATGACCAACACTGACATAGCAAAAGTGCATTTAATCTCCGCACAAGTTTAAGAGATACAATCACATGCCTGCTTTTCAACTAGTTCATCCATCTCCTTACTGGCAGTTTGTGCCTTTAGAAATTCTTCCTCTTCTTCTGGATCATACGGAATGTCGTCATCGTTCTTGGGGGAGACTGGAGCAAACGCTGTCTCCGGATCATACTCCTATTATTTATCCAAAAATACAAGTAATAAAAACAAATTCACACAAATTTAGTTTTAACAAACTCGAAAATGTTCTAAAAACCTCTTCCGTTTCCTCCTCCTGGAACATTTTCTCAGGATCATAAGGTTCCTCATCTTCGTTATCACCATTAATTGCATCTTCCGGATCGTAGTCCCCGCCTTCATCTTCATTGTTGGCTAAAATAAATTCAAAGATAGATACAAGCACTAAACATACAAAAGTAAACAAGAGTGAGTTGGTAAAAATATTGTCTATTTACTTTTCAGTTCTTCACTTGGAGAATATGGTCTTTCATCATCAGGGTTGATGTTCTTCTGTTGCTCCTTCAAAATAAAGACATGTTGAAGAATGCGAGTGTGAGCAAAAGTAATAGCAAATACATTCCACGTGGATTTGGAATTCACTCACTCTTCTGCTTTGCTCTTCTTCTGACTGCTTCCTCATATAAAATCTTAACGACGGCGCAAGACTTCTATTTCTTTCAAACAGCGAAGCGCCAGAACTGCTTTTGTTTTCTTTTTTGCTTCCCAACTCTTCATCAGTTAACAATGGAACAGGACTATCCTTGGTGTCTGAATACAAACGTGATGAACCCAACAGAAACAAATTGCAATATGTTTGTATTTTAAATTCTCCTACTGGAAATGCTCGACTTACCATGAATTAAAGGGGCATCATCGGGGATATATTCTTCCTCTTTATCTTGTGCAATTTCTTCTTTCTGTGCAGAAGACTCAACTGGCTTCTTGATTTCCACTTCACTAAAATTTGAACAAGTAGTTTAATCTAAGGTTGTAATACTTGAACAAACTCTTTAACGGACAAGTTTTACACTACTACATAACAGGCACTAAACATGATATACTTCAATAACTCCATTACCATGCATGAATCTAATTTAGTAGCAGTTTAAAGTTCAACAAAGGTATTTAATAAATATCACAAACATACTTGAGCTTGGTCGTTTTTGCCAGTTGTCTCACCACAATTCCAAGCAGCATGGATGGACGATTACTAGACAGAGCTTTTTCAATACCAGGTGAGCAAAAGATCAGTTGACCAGGTATAGGTTGCGACTCCAGAAGAGGGATAAGGTACATATCTTTAACAAGCATTCGATCTTGGTTACTAACTACACCAAATCTGCAGAGAAAAACAACAGCAATAGCTCGTAAAACACATATAGACAGTGTAACTTCAAGGGAAAAAAACATGAGAAAAGACGACTGATTTAACACTATATCGAAAACTTTTTCAAACTCTTGCACGCACAATCACCTTTTCCTGCTACTAAAGTACGACAACATGGCAACATAACCGACTCTGTCATCATCAGTAGCAGCATGAAACCGAACAACAGAAAGTTGCTTGGAGGGGAGAACGCTGACTTTGCTCAGGTAGTCCCAGACAACTTTTGGATGAATTCGACCACCAAGTACAAGACGAACAGGAAGATCAATGTCAAGGTTATCACAGCAACCATTACCCTGAACACAAAAAACATAGCAACGCACATGATTACACATACACTTTTATTGATCATTTATGAGGAACCTCTTCCTTTCCACGAAGACCAACTTTCAGACACGCATGCACACTTACAGGGTAAATGTTTGCTTTAAACGTTGACAGTTCCAACATGCTTATTGAACCCGACCAGATTAATTTGGAATTCGATCTGACTAGCTTTGGTGCTGCTGGTGCTTGGGGAGTAGAACTCGGAGGACTGGGAGATCCCTTTGCCGATTCATTTTTATTCATTTCATCGGACTCTTTTGATTTGTCAATTTTTTCTTCCTCCTTAGGTGTGGCTGGCTGGGACTCTGTATTTTCATGAACGACAACATCTGACAGCGGGGGAGGAGCAGGAAGAACTGGTTTCTTTCTACGTTTCTCAGCAAGATTAGAAAGAAATGAAGCAGGAGAGAGGAGATCATCATGTGACTTGACGTCACTCTCATCAGCAGTAACTTTCTGTTTTTTCTTCTTATCTGACTTTGACACAATAATCTGTGAGGTAGGAGTCGTTGGACTTTGAGCTTCAATCGAAGCATTTTGTGCTTCCGAGCTGAGAATGATGGAAGTTGAACGTTTAACTTTCTTTGGGGCATCAGCAGGAGTGTCCACAGAGCCAAGATCCTCTTCCTTTAATTTACCTGAAATAAAACGAGTGTCTACGACTAAAAAATGGTTTTATGCGAATAAATAGCTGCGGCGCTACGCGTTTTATCAAATTGCCTTTTAGCAACAAAATATGACAAAATATCATAACAGTCATTCACCCGTGCATATCTTGCAATTCAAGTCAAACAGATGTTCACTGTGCTGCAGTGTCGTATCATTGGGAGCTGGGGTTGATAAGAGATCAGAATTATCATCTTCAGACATCGAGATTCTCTTTTTCCTAGTAGGGGCAATCTGCAACAATAACTGTTGGTCAGCAACTTTACTCACTGATAAATTTATATTGCTGTCGCATCTTCACAGTTGTTAGGATCAAAATAAGAGCCATTCACTGTGGGTGCCGAAGTGTGTTCCCTGCTACTGAAGTTCTCAGTTAAATCAGACAGGTCTTCCTGTATGGCTATCTCTCCTTTGTGAGTAATCTTAGCAATGGGGCGTACGTTCGCATTTTCCTTTTCTTGTTTCTACGCAGACAAATAGGTATTACAAACGCTGGTATCCGTGGTACATCAATTGTGAAATGTTCATACTTTCTTTAATACCAAAATAAGGATAAACATGAAGGAAGATAAGATGATCTGCCAAAATATCTGAGCTACTGCAGGTCATACTTGGATTATGTCCAGTTCCTGTATAAGTTTATTTTGCCTCCACTCAGCAAGCTTTTTTGAGGCCATTTGTTCCGCTGTCATTTGAACAAGTTCTGATGTAGTGACCTCACCTATGATAACTTTCCTCCACAAACCCTGATTCCTGGTGTCCTTAAAAAATTATCAAAAATAATTATTGAAAAAGAAGAAATTCTTAAAATAGAAGAGCAAAGAGTAGATGTTTCAATTCATTAAAATCTGCTTAATGTCACTGGAATGAAATCTTACTTTCAAGTTAAACATAATGCTTCGGTATTTGTTCTTGTATTTCATGTTTGTGTCACCGTATACTTTGAATAAAGACTCTTCAATTTTGTTTGATAGCTTATTGATTGAGTCTGGATGCATTTTTAGATCTTCGGAATTTTCTGATCGATTTTTTAAAATATCCTGGGAAACAAAATGCAGTAGTTTTTCCACTGAGAGCAAAAGTTTGTTTGCTTATTTAAATATACAAATTAATCTATAAACGTTTTCAATTTCTATCTCTAACAAATAATCCATTTAGACCAGTTTTCAATATAGGGTTGCACTGAGTAATTGGCGGATAATCGGTAATCGAACTTATTGGTCATTGACAAAAATGATCATAACAAAAAAATTCTTATAATAACCAAAAACACCAATGTGAAATGCGGCCACGCCTCATGGCACTTCTTGGATGAAATGCATCCGTTATTGTATTTTGCTTTAACTGAGAGTGCTACAACTCAGTGCCATAGAATAAACTGTCGGTAAATATCTAAAATATAAAATAATTGAAACAACTTTATTCTACCATGCAACTAAGATTTACAATAATCAGCAGCCAACTAATTGGCAATACACCAAATTGCTTAACGCGCCCCTAATTCAATACACAATGCTTCAATGCTGTGAAGTCTAAGATTAACACTTTTTTAATTTACAGGTTTAAACTAACCAGCAAGCTCTTCTTTATAGTTTGTCGTATGTCACCACTCGTTTGTGAAGTTTTGTTATCAGATTTGCTTCCACCAGATGGTGTTCTTTCCACTTTTTTGGCTTTTTCTTCCGAAGATTTCTTTACAGATGCAAAATCAGTGGAGTGCTTTCTCTTAAGCTCTCTGCTGTCATCGTCTTTGTGCTTCTTTTTCACATCCACATCATCTTTCTTCTTCCTCTTCATCTCCTCTATTCTCCTCATTTCTTTGCTGCTGCGCCTCTCTAAACATATATGCTAGGTGTATATAGTCTGTAAAGTAGAGCCATAGAGAGAAGTAAACATCAATGTTGTGGTCTTCTTATATGTTAACTAACACAGGTTGTTAATCAACATTCTGTCGGATAGTTAGGATTAAAATCTTCATGAGGTGAATGTGGGTATTTCACCAAATGTAGGCCACATAGTTACTGTTTAAGATAAATCATTCAGAAAGCTTACCTTCAGTTTTCTTTGAACGTTCAGTGCTGTCCTTTCTGTGTTTAACTAGCTTGTCTGATGACGATTGTGAAACTTTTACTACGTTTGTGGCTATGTGTTGCTTTTTGATGTATGGATTCGGATCACCAGGCTAAACAATGAAAAACAATGTTAACACCAGGTATATAACAAATATAGTATAGGGCCTCTCTTAAAAAACTTAAAACCTATATTGGGCCCCTCTTAATGCCAACACCGAAATAAATTAAACTGTGTAATACGAATCCTAGCTACACAAATTAGGCAATTTATTTAATTTTGTTCGAAATGCTATTGCCAACTCTCAAAACCATGTTAACACATTAAATTTATTGACAAAATTTAATTTCAGAGCTGCGACCTGACGTGGCTTATTTTGATGTAGGTACATTTACAGATGTCCTTTTACATTGATAGTGTATCAATATTAATTTTCTGGCCAACTTAGCAACAGCAACAGCCAACAGCAAATATAAGCAGAACAAAAACTTTTTTTTTGATGAAATATTAAAACATTAATTGTAATATTCCTTAAAAAATGTAAATTTTTCTTTATAATCCTTATTACAAAATTAAACTACAACACACTGAATGAATATTACATACTTTGTACGTACGAAAATATAATACAACAGTATATACACGTTTTACTTTCTGCCTATGCATATAAATTTAAAAGTGTTTGAGATGATATGCAAGAAATGCAGCGAATAGCAGATTAATATTTGGAATGAACGTAAAACACATATTTTCCTGCAGTAGAATTTACTTTGTTTTATTCGAGATTGGTAAAATTGGCAGCAAAAAAATCATGAGAACGTGGTTTGATGACAATTAATCAATTCTATGCATTTTCAGATTAATCAATTTATAACAACATTATTCTTCAAATCTTCTTAACAAATGAAAAATATTGATCTAAAAACAGCACAATACAGTATGATAATTGCATTGACCAAAACATAGGTGTTCTTCAACTGTTTTTGCCACTTTGATACACAAGCCTGAAATAGGTTAGCTAACTAGCTTATCAGAAATTAACATAACTTTTCTGGTGTCACCTTACAGGTCCACCACTGGCTTCTATTCCACTTAATTAAGTTGCTTTAAATGTTAACAAAATCCTTGCTGTCATCTACGCTGTATCTCTATCGCTTGGAGTGGATGGTCACGATGACCTTAACTAGGGTTCTTAAATATTTAACTTGTATGTATCCGAGATAATTTTAAGGTTAAGAGGTTTAAATCAAGGAACGTAACATTATTATTTAGGTATTTCGCCTGTCACAACACATTTAAAGAAGCAAATCACCGTTAGGTTTATGTATCAATGAATGATCTTTTAATTTATTTTGATATAACAGGTGCTACTATTATTATGTCCCTACTATTATGCCCTGGGGATGACAAAGATACTTCTAAGTTAGTCAACATTTCAACTTAAAGAGCGAGTGAAGTACTTAGTGAAGTGGAGTTGATGAGCTTCCAGTGTATTTAAATTCATTTTTTGATTTCAGAATCAAAGTGAACTTAACAATGCTATAAACCAAGATCAGGGCATTTGAAATCACCAATAAAACAAAGTAAGGTGAAGCTGCAATATACAGATACACTTCTTAAGGGACCAACAAAGACCAGTCTCAGAGGAAATAGTTATTTAGCAAGGTATAATAATAATAGGCAGCATGTAAATAGAGCCATACCAGATAAGAAACAGGTTCAAGTGCTAGGGTATAATTTCTAGATAAAACAACCACAATTATGATATACAAAAAGACTAAAAAACAACTAACCGCTGCACAATGTGTTTAACAACCTTGTCTGACGTATAAACCTTCTTAAACATCGATTCAGCTAACTCCCAGTGCATTTGCACAAAGAACTCTTATATCTTTTAACATGTAATTACTATTATTACTATTACTATTATATACAAGTTTGCAAACAAACCTTTTTAACTGGCGGAGCATAATCTGGATCCATTCCGTAACGATCTCTCTTTCGATTCTGATGTTCTACATGACGATAAAAGTCAGTTGAAGAAACGCTACTAGAATTATCTTTGCTGGGCTGAGAATGCAGGCTTGGTTTGGTCTGGGGCTTGTCATGGCTGGTGCTTGAAGACTGACTTCGATGGATCTACCACAAAAATGGAGAATGTTAAGCCATGAGAAATATGTGCAGAGGGTTCTGTGTAGAGTTGCTACAGAACCCCACATAAACAGTTTGATGACAGAATCATAGTTCTGGTAACTATAATAATCAGCTCGAATGAAAGCAGATTTGCAAGTTCAAAATTCTCCTTCGTATAAAATCAGTCACAGTGAACCACAACAACCACTGATAACAAAAGACCCTACAATTCTATTTAAACTTCAGTAAAATAGGAGATGTATATCAATATCTCACCTCATATGATGGATGTGTTTTGAGAAAATGAGCAAGCTCCTTCCTTGGCGGAGCAGACGAACCACTTAAGACTTTATTCGTTTTTCTGCAGATAACCGGCACTCTGTCTTTGTACTCTGGCCTAGATCACAAAGAAACTGTCACTGACTAAATTATTTCTTAGCCTTAACATAGCCAATAAAATAAGCAAAATATACAAATACAGTGAAGCTTGTTAATTCAACACCCTGGTCCCAACAAATAAGCATGTAGCAGGGATAACTAAACTGAGCCTTTTCGATCATGAATTTGTTTATGGCTTGTGAAGCAAACGTTCTTTTTATTTAAAAAAAAACACTTAAGATGCTCTATTTGAATGATAAAAATTTTAGCTTATGATTAAAACGCTTTGCAAAAACTTGTGAAATACAATGGACCTCCCCACATATACAACAAACGCTGACTGTTCCTGTTAGAGCATGGGTTCTTAACCGGTGGGCCACAGGAGCATTTTGAGGTGGGCCACAGAGCTGTTTGGAAAATTATAAAGTTGGTGAAAATTTTAGTTTTATTTAGTTGGTGACAATTTTGTAACGTCCAAATTAGCATTGTTGTTTGATCAAATTATATGATTTAAGTGATAATGATTTATATGATTTTGTGTCGCCCAAAACTCCAGGTCCAGGTCCAAAACTTAGGTGATCAGCATTGAAAGTGGGCCACGAGCAAACGAAAGTGGGCCACGATTATAAAAAGGTTAAGAACCCCTGTGTTAGATGGTTCAGTGTTTCTACTATATCTTAAAAACATATTGATCTACCTTGCAGTACCATGTGTGCAATTGTTACAAGCTTGTAACAAACCGTTAATGAGCAGATCATTTAGGATAGTTCTTGATGAATACGAAATAACTTTAACAAAAAATGGATAAGAAAAATGCACAAATGCAATAAACCTCACTGCACCATTTGACCATTGATATCTAACGAATGGTTTGAGTATTGTTAAAAGTAGTTTCATTTTGTTTTTATCTGCGTTTCTATGCCATGGAAATCAAATTAAACTTGGACCACATTAGATGAATCCCGATATTTAAATAGAATGTAAAAATGATTCGCAAATATAATTTTATAGTTTTTTACTTTGAAAAACCTGTAGAAACAAGAAAATGTCCCAAGTACGAACACCCTTTAAGTAGCATCATTTTTTATGGTAACGCTTTAAAAATGGTCGTTTTTAAATATACAGTATATGTTTTCATTGTGGAAGTTGTGGCTCTTGGGTTTATTGGATTTGTCCAACATACTCCTGCTATACTTTGGCAACCCCTGCTATATAGCAATACTGTACCAATTTTACCAACTTTGCCTTATTCAAATTTCTTTCAAACAGCATTCATTTACATTAATTTTTAAAAAGTCAGTCTCACTTGGAAACGAACATTCCTTCTTCTCTCTTCAATAATTTCGGTTTGAATTCAGCCTTATGCTTGTCCTGTACCAGGAAAATTTTCACTCAAATTTACGAACAAGAGGTATCAGACAATAAAAATACAGCATTTCAGGCACTGGCAGCAGATATTTCTATCTTAAAAATACTTATAAAATTGAACAATGTGAAGGAATTTTCAAAAGACCAGCACTTCGGCTGTTTTGTTTATACCAACATTTTGACAATTGTCAGAGATGTACAGACTAGCGAGTGAAATCATGGAAAACAAACACTAATCATTATATGTCTATAAAACCTTACTGTTGTGATAGCCTTGAGTGATTCTTTGGCATGTCGAAGTATGCATTGATTGCTACAATATACTGAACCAGGCAGAGCGTCATTGTCACAGGTTGATACAATGCACTTTCGTGCTGTTTTCTTTTCTGGTGATGGCTCCTGTTTGATTTCTTCTTTAACCTCCTAAAACCACTTGTACTGTCACTACTTCAAATCTAAATATACTCGTCAATTCCATTACAATAAATTGTTTCACATTTCAGTGATTAGTGTTTGGAACCAATCTCTTGTAATTCAAAAAGTAAACAAAAGATCCAAAACACATCAGTATATTATTTGTAACAGATGTTTCATTTCATGTTATTAAGAAAAATGCTTACAATGGTTTCAATACAAAAGCACAAGACAAAAACCTACTTTTTTACTATCAACATTTTCTTTTGCATCCGAAAAAACTTTTATTTTTTTCTTCTGTGGAGGGCCGTTTTCAACATCTGCAATCATCAGTAGCAGCATTGAACAAACAAATAGTTTTTAATACAGAATATAAACTTGGAAACTTGGACAAAAGTTAGCATTAATACGATCTATCATCTATGCCACATATGTGCGTGACACATACATAATATATAACAGTTTACGCACATAGAGAGAAGAATATGATATATATATATATATATTTGGCCAATGGCCATACATGACAAATGCAGAAATAACAATCCACTAAAAACCAAGCAACCCCAGAATAAAAAATAAGAATAGGAAAGGAAATATCTTGTAAATTCAAACCTCATATATATATCATAAAAATAACAAATTACACAAAGACCTGATACAAATGTATTCAGTACTACTCCTGCAGTATGGAACTTGTAATAAAAGTCCCAAAATTGCAAAATAAAAAGCACTGCTCTGATTTAGGACTAAAAGCTAAGCTAAACCATGAAGCTCTTTATGCCTTGCCCACTTCTCTGAGCACTAAAATGTTTTATTAACTTTGTGAAATGCTAATTATTTGTCACTTTGCATTTACTTATACACTAAAACAAACCATAATAGCATATCAGTCTGCACGCAAAAACTCATTCAACTAACAGCACTATACCATACATATCATATTTGTTTTTAGGAAGCTTGTGAAAACATATCTTTCCTGTTCTACATGGTGGTTCCTGTTTTGATGTCTGCAGAATAATACTATTATACAGTGAACATCATATTCCATCATCTAGTGGAATACTGACAACGATAAATTTTATGAAGTACAGGTAAAACAAGATATATGCCAAATCACCAGCAACCGCAAGTTAAAAGAAATATTTTTCTGAAATAGAAGCGGACCAAACATGCTCTATTGTCTATCTTCATATAATGATCGTTTTGTTCTCATATGGTTGAAAAACTTTTAACCATCTATCTAGTAAAATATACACTAGTTGTCAGTATATTGTGCATATATATAACAAAATAAAATTTAACTGAGCCACAGAAAATTTCCAAATGGGTTGTATGTTGTCTCTAACCCATTACCATTGCTTTGTTTTGGAAATTCATTTTTTCTTAAATAGGTGAAACTACAAACAGTCTTTAAAATATTTTCGATTTTACCTCCAGGTTTTATTGCTGGTTGGATTTGACCTTGCAGGGCATAACCTTTCAGACTTACACCGCTAGGCAATTTAGCTTTGTCATCAGCTGTTGCTGCAGGACGTTTGTGAGCATGTGTTTTTTCATTCTTAGCGGAGGCCTAGGAGTAAACACATTGCTTATATACAATTGATAGAAAACTGTAAAACAAAATAATCTCTTAATGACGCAATAAAAATACAGTCACAGTGGAAAACCAGTGCAAGCATAAATGCACATTTAAAAACTTTTTACTAAGCATGCCAAACAAAAACTTCTGCAAACATATTGGACAATAAAGCTTTACCAGAAACACGTGACAAATTTGCCATGTATTAAAAGTTTTTAAATTTTAGGCTCACTTATATTAGCATTTTACAAACAGTTCAAGAAAAATAGTAGCCAAACAATACGTGATTTATGTTCTCCATATACCGATTTTTGCTTCAATGAAACAGATTTTTGTTTGACATCTGGTTCTTTCTTTTCTTTAACGACAGATGGTTTTTCTTTAGACTTCCTTCTTTCTTGTGCTTTCTCCACTTCAGGACGTTTTTCTGAGCATTTTTGCTTTTTACCTTGTCTCTTCTGGAATACAATTACAGATTGATCATTACATATATCCCAGGCATGTACAACTGTACGCTGCATGTGACAGAAATTCCCATCAGTATTTACTTCAACACATGCTGGACAAACATATTCTTCATTATTTTGTTCCATTTTCTTGCCACAAGCAAGGGTGATTCCAACACAATCTCCATGGAACCAATCTTCACATTCATCACATGATATCATAAACCTGAACAAACGTCGATGTTAGTTGAATTTTGCAAAGGTTTTCCACAGAAACTACACACATATAAGACACAACAAAAATTCGCCTGCCTAACCTATTATTGTGAGGTTTTCTGCAGATGCACCAAAGTCGATTTGGATTGTTATAGCTGTCGTCACTATCACTGTCTTCGTCTTCTGATGAGGAAGCCGTTGGATCTTTTAGCTTGTTCAGCGGAACATTGTCATCGTCATCACTAAAGTCTTCTTTGCTCTTAACTCTAAAATCAATTAGTAAACAAAAGGAAATATTTCATAAATTATTATTGAAATGAATCATTATATATATACCATGCAATAAACTTTCAAGTCACTTTAAACGATAATATGATACTTATTCAGATTAATCTTGTAGTCCAGAATTAAATAAATTCTCAACAAGATAAACTTCGATTTAGATTATTGACATCAATCAACTGTTGCGTATTTTTGCTTACTTTTTTGGTTCAATGATGCGTTTAAATTTATTCCTTCTCGGTGCTGTACCTGTAACAAAACATTAGCTTGTTTGAAATCCTAGAAAAGTATATCAATAATAAGTTTGCAAGATCTACAAAAGTAATTAGTTAGCAATTAGTGCTGATTAATGACAATCAGCACAGCATAAAATAGAAAAATACTGGAAGTGGGATTCCGAGAAACCGCCTTTACTAAAGTGGTCAAGCATCTTCAACAATTGTTTGTATTGTTAAAGCTAAATCTATGTCAGAATTCATTGAAGCCTGAACAGTTTCAAATTTTTTACCTGTTTTGAACGGGCATTATAAAGTTGTTTCTGTATAAATATGATTTGAATAATTGGCTATTAGAGAAGTGTGATTGAAACGTTAATGGTTAGAAAGTTGGATACGTATGTCCAACAGTTTTTAATTTAACTACATATGACATCATAAACATATAATAATATAGAAACTATGCTGTGAGTTATACGACATTAAGATTGCTTGTGAAGCAGTTCAACGATTCAAGGTATAAAGTTCTGATAAAGTTGAGAATCAAATCGATCACAAAACAGTACAACATTGCTTCGATGTTTTTTTTATAAACAGTCAAACTCTAAATGTTTTTCTTTCATATAATTGACCTGTATCTAAGCCATAATGAAAAATAATAGAAAATCTCAGTTACTATTCTCCTATAGTATTCTATGATTAGACCTGTTGTATGAAACCTAAGTCTGTCAACGTGGAACTGCTCAGAAATATTGTTCATTTAAAATTCAACAACATATTTAGTATTTACCACTTTTCATCTTTTCCTCTGAACGTTTTGACCTGATGCAAAACAACAAAATAAAGTTTTTAAAATAAATTCAACAATGAAGATCACCGAATGTCAGACTTAAGCATGCATCTAATAAAAATGATAAAATTTTTCCTTGGTGTAATATTTTGTTAACAAAATTTACTGTGAGTTTGGAGGTTGCTCATCTTGGATGCTTTCTTGTTCCTTTTGACTGCTCGTAACTCGAGGGGAAATGCGACGAGGTGACTGGCCAACCACTATTCGACTCTTTGCTCTTCCAGGAGAGGATGCTGTTGAAGAAACTGGAGAATCAGATCGCTCTGTACTGGGTGAGTGAATATGCTCTGAAAGTTTTAATTTTAAAGTTTTAGATTTGTACCAGCACACAATTCAAGAGTAAAAAGTTGATAAAAAACAAATTTTTCCAAAATTCATCTCACTGTTGCTTTCATGAGAACGTCGATCATTGGAACGTCTGTGAGATATTGGGATGTATGACGGATCAAAAATTTCTTTTCCAATTCCCTTGTTTGATCTTGCACTACGGCGTAATGTGGGAGTCTCAACAACTCTACGCTGTGGTGTTGTGCTGTTAACAGATGAATAATTACTGGTAAGTAACTTTTGATGACTGGCAGCAGTGCAACAACAAAGGTAGGCCCATACATTGACATACGCAAGGGAAAGGTTTGGGGTTAAAACCATTCTCTTTTGATAGCACTTCACCTTTACAAAGTATTGCAATTATTATTGAATGCTTTATGTAACCTCCTAAAACACTCCACTTGAAAATTTTCTGCGTATGCCAATGGGCCTATCATGCTATGAAAAAGGCCTTTAAAAATACATATCAATGACTAGCACAAAAACAACATCACATTTCAAAAGTGACTTACAATTTATTAACAAAATACTGTTGCTTGCATCAATAACCCTAAAAATAATTTTATAGCTCAACTGTTTTCCTTCGCTGGCATCAGTGTCCATATCCCCTTCAACACCACTGCTAATATCTCTATTATATTCAGGAGGTTGTGCAATCTCTTGTCCTGCAGAGAAATGCAAGATTAAAATGCATGTGAACGAATGCAAATGCACTGTGAAAATAAAATATAACCTCTTGAGACTCAAAAGTCTTACGTTTATCGTCAGAAGCAGCAGCAACCAATGAAATTTCTAAAGCATTATCTTTTAGTACATTGTCAATTGTCTGACTTTCAGTGATAGTCTGAGATTTTGTTACTTCCATACTTATATCTTTTGTTTTTTCTGTGTCATTTTGTACTTTCATCTGTTGATCAGTTTCCAAAAAATCCTCCAATTGTTCTGAATCAACTTTATTTTCTACATCTACATCTTTAGTCATAAAATCTTCGGATTGATTTGTATCATTATTTTCCTTTTCTTCCTCTTCATTTTGAAGATCTTCTAATTTTTGTGAAACAGTTGGCTCTTCTTCCTTTTCGTTCTCTATCATGAAGTAAGTTGAAGCCATTTCTCTATCGTTAACATCCATATGATCAGCATCCTGTTTGCAGTTGTTGACATAATTCTTGATTGGCACCGGAGGTGGTGCTAAAGGTGACGAGGAAATGGATGTTACGCTATCCTGAGAACCACAAAGATCTGGATCCATAGAAACAGAAGTGGGAGCAGGAACATCCGCATCATCAGAGTCAAGTAAGTTGTCTGGCGGTTTATCAGTTAAACCACTAAGCAAACCCAGATTTGTCGTGCTTAACAGTTTCTGCAAAACATTCTTACATTTAACAAAAAAAACATGCAAACACGTTTACTTATGATCAATTAATGACAAACGTCGCTGCAAAAGAAACTTATACTTACATCTACAGGAGGTACATTTTCATTGTCGTTCTTGACAGTGCATAAAGAAGGCTCTTCATTTGACATATTTCCAGGTAAAGGATTTACCTAGTATCTATACAGATAGACTACCAGGTCAACTGAGACACAGTTCGCATTAGCAAAATCAAGAGTCTTGAATACAGAAGATACAGTACACTTCTACACAAAATTACACCTTACACAAATGATGCAGTCGACAATAATTTAACCTTGAAAACAAGCCTACAAAGAAGACAAAAAAATATAATATATATGGTAGTATGTGCAAACACCAAGTTTTTCATACCAAAATTAGATCATTTGTTATGCCTACTGTAAGCTGGTGTCAATGGCAACTTATGTTAACTTTTCACCATTAATTCATGAAGTAACTTAGAAATGAAGTAGAAAATTTGGTAAATAAACTACAGTTAACTAAACCGTGCCAGACCCAATCAGAAGAGTCGTCAGATTTTTTTTTTGTCAATGAGTGGAAAATTTCACAAAGAGAGACATACTAACCAATTCAAAAAGCATCCAATATTTTAAGAGAGAATTGAAGACTGTAAGAAATTCAATACTTTGTCAAAACCAAAATCATTACATTGATTAAGCTATGGGCAGATTTTTCGGTATAAGCCATTTTTTCAATAAAAACCACTTGCAAAAAAGAATCAATGTAAATAACTGATAAAATGATGATAAGTCCCTACAAAGTACTATATACAAAGTTCGCAAAAAAATATAAGTCGAAGTTCGAGATACCCACAAGGTATGTGGAAATGCTTCCGGGATGTAAAAACATTCCTTTTTAAAAAGGTTGATTTACTATAGAATTAAATTTGTAGAGCAAAGATTTACTGCTGTGATACATTTTCACATTTCTAATCTTCTTCATATCTTTTGTCAACTTTATCGTTTCTGGGGTGAGTAAAATATTCTCGATAACGTTAGCTCTAATGTTTTGATTTTATTTTGCCTGGTAGTGGTAGATATAAATTAAAAATAAACTTTTTTAATTTCTATAATTATCAGAAAAGTTCTGCGATTGTTTGTTGAAAAGCTACATTGTATGTGATTAGACAAGTGCTATTCAAAACTTGCGTAGGAACTAGGGTTAGTTCGGATATCAATAATATTTACTATCCAGATAACGGATATATCCGGATACAGTAGACCCCACTTATTATGACCACCTTGGGACCAGACCATTTTGGTCATAATATCCGAATGGCCACAATAACCGACACTGTTTAACCACACCAGGATCAATACAGTTGGCATAAAAGAACAAAATATGTCAAATTCATCATTTATTTCATCAACGTTAAGCAGTAACATTAAAATGAACGTCAGTAAGTGAATTGGGAATCCAATTTTCACAATTGTGACTGAGAACTTGCATAACTGGCACTAGAAATTGATAGAAAAATCGGAAAAAGTAGTCATAGTAAACGGAGAGCTTAAAATGGAAAAATTCGGCACCAAATCAAAATGGTCATGTAAAGTGGGTGGTCATAATATCCGTGGTCATATTAAACAGATTCTACTGTATTTCTGTTTAAGCTAACCGGATAATAAACAGTAAACACATAGCAACCTTTTTATCCTAATTTCTAGTAATACATAATGTATAGATAGTTTTGTTATGAAAAACAACATATGTGTACAAAATTTCACAAATTATTGTTAAAGTCAGTAAATTCAGAAGCGTAAAATCGATCTCAAAAAGTTTTCTTTAGAAAACCTCTTCGTCCTCACCTTGCAATGCGTTTATAGTAAATTGTTAAACGCCTGGAGGATAACTTATACTCCTACTTGCGCGTTTCAATCGATTTGTGTATTGTTTGTGACATAATAGAATTAATTCTTTCAACTTTTAACGTCTTGTAGAGAACAAAAGGCAAAGAGCTGTGAATTAAACTTTTAATTAAGTTCAACATGGAGTCAAACACCACTTTTGTTCTGCTAGACTACCGGTTTCTGAAGACAGAAAAGTTCAAAATTTGCTACTAATAACGTTATGCATTTGTTATCCAGTTAACCAACACAATTTTATCCGGATATCACATAGCTAAAATAGTCTTGGTTAATCGGTGAACCGATATCTGGAGCCCATAACAGCAAGGTTTCTGCCTGTAAAATACTCAGGCCTGTTTTATGGGTAAGAACTCTTTGCAGTGAATTTTTTATTGCATGAAACATATTACAGTGTTAATTGAAAAGACAAAAAGCGACTTATACAACTTAGGTACAAGTATACCAACAACATACCAAAGTCTAAGCCAGATTGCAGAGAACTGACAGTTTTCAACAAAACCTTCAAAAGGCACAAGTGCAAGTGCCCACTCAGACTGCGGCGCACATTTTAAAACTTTAGCAATGAATTCAAACTACAAATTACTGTGAAGTTATATGAGTGCAGTTATATGAAGAAAAAGTTATATGATTACACATTAAACCCATGCTCAAGTACCTTAGGAAAAATGATATTAAGTGCACACTTGCCCACATCCACACCTGTATATAGGTTTGATTGGTAAACTTAGTAACATACTAAACACAGATCTAGTTGGCATCTGAACTACAAAACGCAGTGAAAAACATATATGTCAACGGAAATATGTGGCATGTTACAATTGATTGATCGTGATATATAGCATTTGAACATGTGGTTCAGAAAACAAATTTTTATCTTGTTTATGTGATTATCATAGTGAACTCAACAAGCAGTTCTACAATTTTGTGTTCAAATACCAGATCAAAGTCAAGACCACTAACTTTATAAAGGTCAGATGCATTTGTCTGTTATCGTATCGCAATGTTTAATTTTCTCCATTAGCTGCAGGGAGCAAAAATTGCAGAGCTATTCTTTATATGAAATACATAAACAGCTCTTAAATACATAAAGTACAACAAAAAACATGTTCAAAAACAGTTAATAAAAAAGAAAAAGTGCCAAGTTGCAAAGGCTTAAAACACGCAGGATGGCAATAATAAAATGGTGCTATAAGATGGTAAGCTAGCAAATTTAACATATCAACAACGTAACAATTAAGGTGCTAAATTTAAGAAAACATACACAGGAATATGCATAGGTAAATGTAGAGAGCATGCTTGCAAACATTAAAAATATTGTTATAGGCAGCCTAAATAGATTATGATCTGTAATTATCATTATAGGAAGTAACGTTATGAGCAAAAAAACCTTTAAGTGCAAAGCAAAGAAATGGTTCGATGAAACTGCAAATAAAAATTCCATCCCAGAGACCCGAATACCATTTCTGTGGCTGAATGAGGGCACAGTATTGAGACACACAAGTGCAATAAAAAGAAGAAACATCATAAACAGGAATTATTTAGTGGAGTGTTGCAATTAGGATACCATGCCTCTACATCAGAGGTGAGTAACCTTTTTGAACCCATGGGACGCTTTGGGATTAAAATTTTTACAGGCGGGCAAGGGCATAAAAACTTATGACGTCATAAGTAGTTTGGCCCCATATCTGCGCTCATAAATCTAAAAAACACTTTCATTGGTAGGTATCGCATTGTGGTAAGACAACCTCTAGCCTATCAGTTTAAAAATTACAGCTTTAAAATTCCCATAAACAAGGTTATTATTTAAAGAGAATAAACACACCGACTGTGGTACATACATACTAGTAATAAAAAACATTGAGAATAAAGAATAGAAAAGTAATAATAATAAATAAAAGAAAACATAGTAACAAACAAACGCAAAGAAATAATAAAAACCCAGTGACTGTTGTTATTTTTCCCAAAGAACGTTTTGTAATGTCAGTTTTCAGTTTGGAAATCTCCAGAACCAGCAATGAGAAAGACTTAATACAACGGTCATGTTATATTTTACTGACGATAATAAAGTGTCCGTGCCTGCACATGAAAAAGGCAAATAGTTTCTTGCCAACTGACTTTTGCAAAGTTGCGATGACTGAAACCTGACAAAATAAAGCAAAAAATGTAGCAGTTCAAAAAGAGTAACCTTTATTTATTCGCTATAGCAGATAAAGAAAAAAGATATATTATATAGTTGTGGGGGTCCGGTCTGTACTTCGTGGCAGGATTCGCCAAGATTTCGGGTGTGCAGACCCGCTAACTTAAGTGTACAAGAGCTCGCCAAATGTGCACCTATGCAATCTTTCTCAAGTGCATTTTTAGACTAACACTTGCAACTACAGCATTGAACTAGCAATCGATTTATCTGTGGACCGGATAAATTTTCATTGATTCTTATCGAATGGCCAATCGATGACTCTAAGCCTTTCTCACAGTGGCCTTTTCTCTGCTATGAATGTGTTCTTACTTCATACAATGGGTTGTCACAATTGGACTTGCCTGCCCCTTGATAATGTGTAAAGAGTTGTGACTGACTTGCACCTCAAAAAACTAATTATGGTCAAGGTAAAATATATATACTAATAAGCTGCGAGGACTTTACGTTTCTGGACCCTCTGTAAAGTGATAGCGGTAAGCAAGTCGCTACAGCGAGGTAACGTCTCACTTTGGTAGGTACCACAAACACAAAATGATCACGTAAGATTATATATAATTTCAACAATCTTTGGTGTGAAGGGAAATTTAAAATATTAAGCAACTATGTCTTTTACGAAGTCAAGCGGACAGAAAATTTACTTAAAATTTATCTCGTTGTAAAGCTCAGCAGCTGCCATGAAATGCAGACCGGGTGGAGGACAAAGAAAAAAAGTAATGATTAACTTTGTTTGATGATTCTAGTCCAGATTGGAAAATTTTCTACGTGCACACGAAATAAAAATTTAACTCTTTTACGTCAAAATGACATCCTACATATATTGCAAACCTATCAATTACAGACAATTATCTATCAATCAAATCCATGCATGACTACTATAGGCCTACCAAGGTTTCTCAACCAGGGCCCCATGGCGCCTCCAGCAGGGGGCTATGGGGCATTCTCCAGGGCCTCAAGCAGACGCATCACCAGTGAGCTATAATGTAGTAGGGAAAGATGAGGCAAAGTGGGACACCTCAAGTTTCTCATGTTGTTTAATCTTTGGCTCCGTCTACCCAGAAGCATTTGTTAGCTAGTAGTAAGCAGTAACTTCTGTGCAAAATTATCAGCACGAAGGCTACTGCACACACAGTAGTAAAGTAAAAAGCGTTTCGCAATCAGCAATCTACATTTTTCATTGATGAACATGGGGTCACGGATTTGGAGGGTCACTGTAAAGGGGTCACGAACCATGAAATGATGACAAGCACTGTATTATACCAATTCTCTTCCCATATACTCAACAATTATTTTTACAAAATACAAACAGTACATAAATACAATACCAGATCATCACAAGACAACTTATTTTTGCCCCAACCAAAACAGAAAAAGACAAAAAGAGCTTAATATTTAGAATGAATATTTAGATGTAATAGTTAGAGAGAAATTAAATCACTTAAATGTTTAGCTCTAAACTATTCAGATCTGAATTGCTACAGGAGAAATGCTGTTGAGGCGGCTGCATATAATTGTATGAATGTTTTTATAACATTCATTTTTTGTATATGAGGACAGCCAAATATTTTTTATTTGATTTACTATAGAATCTGGGACAGCAGATTTCGATAACCGCAAGTCCTTTGACAGCCCCATGCCAAGCAACTGTTTAATTTTTGTATACCTGTGTTATTTATTTATCTGAATGGCGAAATAAATTCCCTCTCTTTCTCTCTACTGTTTCATCTTGATCGCGTGGGAAACTCCTGACCTAAAAAACAGCAAACTTTCCAACCTGGATTAAGTTGTTGGTAACTTTCTAAAGCACTTCTATGCAAACTAATAATAACCTTTTAGTTCTTTCATTGTTTCTGGAACTATACATAACAGATGAAGATAAATTACCGAGATAAATTTCAAGTAAACTTTTTGCATACTTTACTTTACTCATGTCGATACGAATATGAGCATTGGAATTTCTGTAATACTGTAATAGGCTTAACTTCATACATTTTCGGAAAACAAGATTTAGGCCTATAGGCCTAGCCTGTCAGTCTAACTCTAAATCATAAACATAGCCTACATTTCCAACTCGAGTTGCAAAATGCGGGTCTCTTTTTGTTTTGTACTCCCACACCAGGATCAAGTACTGAGGAATTAGTACGTTATAATTTATTTTGTATTATCTCATAACTCCTTCCCATTTAATTCTTAAAGTCTAAGTACAACAGACCTCAAACTGCATTGATGCAAGCGAATATGAAAAAATAGATACAACCAGGTAACAGAAAATACACAGATTACACGCGCTTAGTAGACATGAGTAAATAGGCACATGTTATCTCTGGTACGGGTACCACATGGTACAGTTGTCACAGGACACCATAAGAATCAGCGCTCCCCAATCTTTTTCACTTGCGAGCCGCAATGCACTTACACACTTCGAAAATTCAGCCACACATCTCAACTAAATATCTAGAGAATATAAAAAACATATTCTAATTTATTTCAACAAAATATTTGTGACTATTTTAATTAAAATCGTTGTATGGCAGGGGCGGGCAACATACGGCCCGCAGACAGTTTCCGGTCTTACATGATAATGTGGTCTGCGGCCACAGTCGGCCGCAATCTCTCACTACTTGCTTACTACGTCAAATATAGTGATTGTTAGTTATTCTTTAAGAAGAAGTAAGGTACCTGTACCGAATAAGGCCCACCTAACACTTTTTTGAAAATAACTCAAGAATCATAAATGAGAATAGACTGAAAAATCGTATTCTATTAGTGAGGGTATATGACTACAACATATTAAAACCACAATACCTGACAACCCTCCCAAAAATTTTTATAAAGAAATTAAAAATTCCAAAAAATAGGCCTTATTAGGAGCATAGGTTCCTAATAAGGCCCACCAATTTTGTGAGTATTTTGATTCAAAACATAGTAATAGACAACATATAACATTATTAGAAATTTCACATTTTAAGTTGTACAAACATTTAAAAAGATTCCACTAGGCGCATCAAAGTAACTGCAACAATTTGCCAACTGATGACTGGAACCACTCTTGAAGTCTGGACATCAATTAGCCAAGCATCTTGTATGGGCCTTATTAGGCGCATGTGGCATCCACGAAAAAAATGTCACATTTTTATCATCAGAAAAATTTTAGCAAAAAAAAGTGCATTATCCTTTTCAATACTAAGTTGGTTGTTACATGAAAACTTCAGCCGGCTGACAACAGTTCATTTAACCGGACAAATTCTCACTTACTTTTTTTCTAAATTAACAAAACCACCTTAACTGCAAATATCAAATTTTTGTTGTGCTCTAGCGAATCGGTTGATCACGTGACAAGGATGAAATCTGGTAAACCATCATGAATTTATATTAGTTTTTATGTAGGGACAAAATCTTTCATTTATTTGCACGGGTTTGCGAAATATGAGCAATGGGCCTTATTAGGGACCGGGCCTTATTCGGTACAGGTACCTTATAACAGTCTGAATGGTGATGTCACATAAAGATAGAATAGGAACTGATGATACATAATTAATCCGGCCCGTCAAGTACTGTACTTCATTTTCTCATATCAGGCCCGCCGACCGAAGAAGTTGCCCGCTCCTGTTGTATGGTATGGTATGATAATCTTTATCGTCGGACTAAGGAAAGTCTTTGCACGACTTAAACCCGGCGATCTTCCTCATCACTCGAGTCCCAGTTACCGTGCTAGTCTTTGTGCAAATTCCAATTATCGCATTTTTGTTTTTCTGATTTTTTTTTATGTAGTATTGTCCGAATTTAGAAGTGTCCACCAGGTCCACCGAACAGGAGCAAGTATACTTAATGTAGCTTATACGCAATGTTAGCAATGTTAGCAATGTATACAAGTAAATCGTTGATGCCTTGTCCAAGGGTATTACAAAGGTATGGCGCCACTGTGTGTCAAATACGTAACACAAGCCACATTTTTTGCGGACCACTCAGTTTCCGAGTCTTCAGTCAAACGTTTCGCTGATTGGCTCAATTTACCGTGGATAACTTAGATTAAAAGAACTTCATTTGAAAAAAAGTATGTTTAGGATACACAGTTACACCCAGGGTGTCGAACCAGAACTGAACCTTTAAACCGGATTGAGTGGATGTTTTTTAAAAACCGCACCGGAACCAGGACACAATATATTAAATTTGTCTGAACCTAAACCGAACCAGAACCATTGAATAAAAAAACGAACCGGAGTCGAGCCTTTCTCAAATGTAACCACTTACTCAATACAATAATGTGAGTCAAGAGTTAGAGAAAATGCGTTTCCTAAGCTTAATTTAAAATATAGACGCCCTAAACTAATAAATTCCCCCTTATGGTGAAATTTCTTGAGCTAGCGAATTGCTACTTGGGCAGTGTATTTGAAGAAATTTAAAAAATGGTTAGCTAGATGTTGTCATCCGAATCCGGAGCAAACCATGTATTAGCAAGTTTACTGAACCAAAACTCGGAGTGGATAGAATGTGTGCGCCCGATGCAAACCTAAACCGGAGTAGAACCGGTAAAATAAAATTTTGTAAAACTTGAACCGGAGTTAAACCGTTTTCCACTACGGTTCGATTCCTTGGTTACACCAACGACAGTTCCAGTGGTTATTTTCTATCACTGTGACACAATCAGCATCGTTTCGAGACACATCGGTTGTGGGGCGCTGCCTTAACATAGCTGTCCTACCTTATCGTCAGTACCCTACTTAGCATACCAATTTAGGCTGTAGGCCTTGGCGCTCGGTTGTAAGCCGCCTTTGTTTATAAGGTACAGAAAAAAAATGAAAATCGATTGCCTACTTTTATATTAGCCGCCCAAAGTAGGCTACTATCACCGAAAAAAAAGACAACAATAAAATAAACATATGCGTTTCACCAAAACGTAAGCCATTTACCTTAGCTTCATGAATGAGAAAAGAGTCTATATTTCTGTACGGAAAACTGTATCAGATTTTTTGCTTATTTGTAGCCTAGTGTAAATTTTTACCATTAATTGTGTGATGCTAACCGGTGTTATAGCACAAACGCTCAATTGATGAACGAAAAAATGTTACAAGCACCAAAAGCTAAGGGGGAACTAGAGAAAAAATAATCTGATGTTGTATCACAAAGTGCTATTCATTCACTGGTGAAAGCACTTTAAAAAAACTTGCAATGGTTAACGAATTATCGTCAAATATGTTGCAAATTTAGAAGTCATCGTGACATCATCAGCAAAAATTTTGAATATAAGAGGGCATGAGGAAAGTCACGTTGCTAAACAATGGTGCTTGTTCAATTTTATATTCTCTGTCATTGGCGCGGTGGCGATGAAAAACCATAGCAAGTTGATAATCGCCAAGAAGGTTTGAAACGTGCGTGAAAAAGTTGAAGATATTTAATTGCTATAGTAATGACAATTAGTCCGTCATCGTAAGCCCTATTGATAAATTTTTATAGGGCCTATAGGCCCTTAATTGTGCATGCATCTGTGAAATTTACTGAAAGCTAAGTTTGGAAACACAGTATTGTTTCTCCCTAGACCTAGACTATCCAGGACTAGCTAAAGCCACAGTACGACGCCTATACGTAATTCTAAGCGCTTATCATCAAATACTGTAATGTGAATTTTTAAAAACAACCACGGTGACACCTTATCCACTCATCTAAACACAACACAATTTTATGAAAACGGTTTTGTTAATAACTTGAAAACAAAATTAACATTAACTTCGGAACCAGCGTATTCTTATCCATATAGGCTATGGGCTTGTTCCATGGCCATCCATATATATCCATATATCCGAAACGCTTAAACGTATTTCAATCTACCTTTGACAAACTTCACGCAGATAAAGACAACTTCAAGCGAAACTCCCTTTGCATCTAAGAGACGACGACCAGAGTAACTGTGATGTGGGGAATGACATTGCATAAAAAATCGTGCTTACTATAGATCCCAGCACTAAATTTACAGTAAACGTCAAAATTACACGGAGTGGAAAACTTACGTATGCCATATTAGATGTATCTCGAAAAATCTGGCATTGTTTTCAACGAAAGAGCTTATTGTCCTTAGAGTTTGGATTTAAAAACTAAACGAATTAATGAATTAATTTTTTTGCAAATTGTTTTATGAATACCTTTTTAGACGATTTTTATCTATTATATATAAATACAGTACTGTATATATATATATATTGAATTAGGGCAAATACTATAGGGGAAATCGTTTCAACTAAACTCACGACAAATGTTTTGATAATTTTCATAAATTTTAATCAAGTATAAGTAGTTTCTTATATACGTTATATGGTATAAGCTATATGGCTATATACGAGCGAACAAAATATCGGTGCAGTCAGCAGAGTAATATAAAATGTTCAGTCAGCTTAAAGATTGCTGTACACATATAAACTATAAGGGATATATGGTTATATTATATATGCAAATAAACTGAGCAAAGACTTATTTACTATTTAAGGACATAATTCGCGACGATTATTATTCCGTGAATTGGACGGACATGAACGAGTTTGTATAGATGACCCACTACAAGGAGCACCCAAGCAAGTTCTTCCTCGTCTAGGCAGGTCTTCACATCTAGCAGAAAAATGGCAAGAGCCATCCCAAGATGTCCACTGCGACCAGGTATCTGCCATAACGAAACAAGAGATAAATTTCCACACGAGCGTCATAACGACGTGATATACGAAACTGCTCATTTACAAACAAATACTGCATGCTGACAGAACAGTTTGATTTAGTCACTTGGGCAAATAGACGTGTTGCAGTCAACAGTTTCTTTGTTTTGTCCCGGGCATCCTGGACCGTTGATACAGGTGCGTCTACGAGTTGCTTTTCCTCCCGCGCAAGAAACAGGACACTCACCAGTTGACCAAGAACCCCAAGCTTAAAAACATGCGTATTAAATTTTTTTCTTAAAATGTTAAGCTAAACGCACAAAATTTACACATTGGAGCTTTTTTAAACATATTTCAGCCCTCAGGGTTTTGGCAAAAGCTATGCAATATCTTACTTGGACATGGTCTAGCATGACACGTCGCGATTCGTTCATCATCTCCAACGCACCCAGGTCCATTAATACAAGTCCGCCTTTGACGTATTCTTCCCTTTCCGCAAGTTACTGGGCATCGTCCAACGTCTAACCAAGCTCCCCACACTGTGTATTAAAGATTGTTATCAAACACCATCCAAACAAACGAGTATTGAACAGTATAAGCAGATATAGGACGCGAGAGGACTTGCCTGGACAAAGTTTGCTGTTGCAATCTAACTTTCGTTCATTGTCGCCTTCGCAACCGGGACCATTGATGCAAGATCTAGTTTGAGTTAATTTTCCTCCGCCGCAGGATTTGCTACATGACCCATAATTTTTCCACGGACCCCAAACTACAATCAAAGGAAATATCAACCTATCAGTAACCATTTGTGTATATACTACCTACCTTCGGTTCCTTCAATACAGTAGCATTTAATGATTTAAGTCAAAAGAACAATTTTAGGCGTTGTGGTACGTTAATTATGATGTAACAACTTTAGTGCAGTACATTCATACAAAAGAATGAAGAGTCAAACTAACCTGGACAAGCTTTAGTGTTGCATTCTACATTACGTTTGTCGTCTCCTTCGCATCCAGGTCCATTTATACAGAACCTTGTCTGAAGAATATATCCAGTTCCACAAGTTTTACCGCAAGATCCAACAGTTGTCCAACTGCTCCAGGCTAATAAGTTTGAAGTCGAAGGTAAGACCGGTTGTAGTATTTGTATACATCGATTTAATATATTTCATCACAGATGAAATAATGGTAAAGACAAGAAAAGTTATTTACTTGGGCATGATCGGGGAAAGCAAGACTGCGTTCTTTCATCATCTCCAACACAGCCAGGCCCATTAATACACGATCTACGTTGGCGATAGGTTCCAGAGCCGCAGGTAACGCTACAAGAAGTGACATCTTCCCATGATCCCCACACTGAAAATAATCAAGCAAGATTATTACAAAATAACTCAAGTCGTAATCTAATTGTTGTATAGTAACGTCTGTCTAATGTCTAGAGTACAATTATACCTGGGCAAGCGTGTACGTTGCAGCTGACCCTTCTCGAGGCGTCCCCGACACATCCCGGTCCGTTTAAGCATCGTCTACTTTCCCATCGAGTTCCTCCACTGCATCGTGCACTACAGGAACCAGTTGCCTGCCACTGACTCCAGCCTTTAGGTATGAGAATGTTGTTAATAGTCTATAATGTAAACTGTTATTGTTTTAAGACTAATTTTTGTTGCTTGTAATAGTTGTGTTTTCTAATAATTGTTTTTTACTAATCTAAACGTTGTTTTACACCTATCATCATAGCATTTCTCAACATACTCGGACAACCACGTGACGTCGTACAGGTCACAAGGCGAGCGCTTTGTCCATCACATCCCGGACCATTTTCGCATGCTCTGGTTTGAAGAGTATTTCCCCTACCGCATGTTACACTGCATGATCCACCGTCTCTCCAAGCGGTCCAAGCTGGGAAAGAAAAAAGTATCTAATATGACCATATAAATTGTAGTTGTTGCTTATATTTTAGTCTTGCATTTTCACCTGGGCAGGGCTGTTCGTTACAAGGAACATTTTGTTCAGCAGGCTCTTTGCATTTATCCTTGATCAAACATTCTCTTGTTTGTTGAATCGTGCCTACACCGCAACTTTTGCTGCATTCTCCTTGTATTTGCCATGGGCCCCAAACTAAAGACAACGTTTTAACGTTAAGTATAGCAGAGGTCTATATTAGATACAGGTTATAATACTTTCACGAAAACAAACTTGCGTGACTGACAACATCTTTAATAACATAGTCCCAAAATATCTTGCGAGTTTGTACAATGCTTATGGTGGGAAAAGCAGTTGGGTTTTTATTGTGTGGTATATTTCGAGATTGTGAGTCGTGAGAAAGTAGCTTCCGTCTTTTAGAAAAATAGCCAGTCGGATATAACAGTGGTGACACTTCCGACCGCATAAAAAATATAGCCTATTTCTCTTTGAATCTGAGCTCGGTTTTTGAAAGTCTTGCTTAATTAGGTTAAATTGTGTGGGGAAAGTACCTGCACATGGATCAGGATTGCATGGTGTTGTTCGTCTGTCCTGGCCTTCACACCCTGGACCATTTGAACAAAACCGAGCTTCCTCAAGATCTCCGCCTCCACAAGTAACGCTGCATTCTCCAAGTGATACCCAATCGCTCCAAGCTTAAAAAAGGAACATTTCTTTAAGCTTATTTACCCATAAATCTACGTGGGTTGAATGAAGTAAAGAACGATGGCGATCATTGCGGTACTTGGACATTTTTTCGTATTGCAGGCGATTGTTCTGGTGTTGTCACCAACACATCCTGGTCCGTTAAGGCAGGATCGGCTCTCCAATCTGTCCCCTCTACCGCAAGTGATGCTGCATCCTCCAGCTGGAATCCAATCGCTCCAAGCTATACACAAACAAAGGAAATAAAAAAACTTTCACTTAAATCTACTGTATGTACAGTAAATTAATCCAATGCTAAATTTGCCAAGCCATATGAGTAAGAGCGTCAGGAAACCTATATCCATTTATTCTCTGTGTCAGACGTAATGAGATATACAGAAACAGACGTAATTGCCAACATAGTGAAAATGATATTGAATAATATCAACTTTATGCTAACTTGGACATGGTTGAAGATTGCAGTGAACGATCCTTTCATTCTCTCCCTGGCAATCAGAGTCACCGATGCAATTTCTTCTTTCAGTAATGCGTCCTTCGCCGCAAGTAACGTCACAATTTCCAGCTTTCTCCCAAGCACTCCATTCTAAAGTAAAAATTTTCTGTTACTGAAAGTAGAAAAAATAGGTCATTTTTTTCAAACAGAACTTACTTGGACAATCCTGTTTGTTGCAATCGTAGTTTCTATTACTCGGCCCGCTGCAGCCCGGGCCACCTAAACACGCTCTTATCTCGAAGATCTTACCACCGCCACAAGAAACGCTGCATTCCCCGGCTTCTACCCAATCACTCCACTCTGAACAGCAAGCGATATACTATAATTATGCTGCTGTTCCTAGATTATTTATATGTTTCGAGTGTTACATGAAAACAGAAATTTTTAATGTTTTCGTCAAACCTGGACATTTCCCGAGTACGCAATCTAGCATCTGTCTACTTTCACCCACACAACCGGGTCCATTAACACACGTTCGAGTTTGAGAACGTTTGCCACTTCCACATGTGACAGTGCAACCGTCTTCGTCGTTCCAAGCGCCCCAAACTACAAAAGAAGATTAAGTCGGCCGTCAGCTACCCTACAACGAGTAAAATCGTTGTTGTACAATATGCGGAGACTTACCTGGACAAGCTTGTGTGTTGCATTCGATGTTTCGTGTACTGGGACCTGTGCAACCTGGTCCGTTTAAACACATCCGTGTTTGCATCGTTGTTCCATTTCCACAGCTTTTGCTGCAAGGACCTGTTGGGCTCCATTCGCTCCAAACTGAAAAAAAAACAGATTTAAATCATTTCACAGACTGTTTCTTTGTCAAATTCAGAAGATCTTTAGCCTACGTACTTTTTGTTGCTGTATTTTGCTTGATCCAAGGTATGACGGCTAATATGTTTGAATAAAATGCGGGAAATAATTCTCTTCTTCCATTAATTGTAAACGTTTGACCACATCCCCATCCCCAGCTAACAATACCAATTTGAACCCAACAGCTTTCGCCGGTTTCATCATCCCTGACCTATATGGCAAATGTCGTAAAGAAACAAGTAAATATTTCATCGATAACTTTACTGAAATATATTTTGTATGAACAGTGGCTATAGAAAAATATTTCAAGCATACCGTACATGACACAATTGTTCAGTTAAACTATAATGCCTATAGTTTATAAATATCGATACCTCTCTAACAAGCGGTCCCCCACTGTCACCTCGGCAAGCATCAACCACGTTTTCCGACGATCCTCCAACTCCGCACAGCATCCGATCCGTGATGTCAATTGTTGGTGGCAAGCCATCCTTTACCATTTCATCTCGTGCTTCCTCACACATTGCGTCACTCCTAAGTCGGATGAGACCTTGCCTCAGATAACTGGAAGCCGGCCCGTGTCTTTGGAATGCACTGATGCTCCTGGTTGAACCGAATCCAGTTATCACCGCTAAAATATTTTTGTCGTTCTGTTCGTTCCGTTGAATCAACCAATCTCCTGCAAAGTGAATAAGACGTAAAGTGTCTCATAAACTTCGGTATAAGAAAAGATAGTTTTATCCGCTTCCATACCTTCAGTGCGACATTTTTGCTCATCACTGTCGTTTTCTTTAGTTAGACCTAATTTCTTCAAGTAATTTTCTGCGCAGTTGCCCGCTGTCATGCATGGTAAGCAAATAGGTTTCACGTGGGTTGAATATTGAATGACACTGTCAACCTCTTCCCGTTGCCATCTCGTTCTAACTTGCACCATTTTTGCACCAATTTTTATCTACCTCAATTAAGAAATGACATTAGTTCTACTGATACTAAATCTTACTTTTTAAAGTAAGCAGTAAGTTGTTGGTAAATGACTTCGATGTCATTTGATAAAGAATTACGATGAACGAAACCTAACTATAACCACTTTTAGTGTTTTAGATGTAGTTACCAATGCTATGTCGTAGTCGAATGTATCAGTCCTGTAACTTGGATGTACTATTATTCGGGATGCATCAAATACTTGAACGTGCGAAGGTAGTCGATCCGTGCTGTGTAGCGGTTTTCGAGTTAGACCTTAATAAGTAAAGAAAAAGCTCTTATTATTTTCACCGTTGAAGATAAGGTAGGTCTAGGGAAGTATTATTTGTATTATAGATTATTCATTTGTTTGTAAGTTTCATTTTCCACTTTTATTGCAAGTGAACTGACAATTTACCGAATGTCATTAGAATGTCCCTCGCCCATTCAACGGACTTGTCGATTCCATCAAATATATGAGCCGCGGTAAGTACCCACCGGTCGTTGACAAGCGAACCACCACCTCTGCTTGATCTGTACGACTGTGTATAAGAGGCAAGTCAGATGAGCGTAAGCAAAAAAATTATCAAAAATTGATCGCAACTACTTACGTTGAAAACAGTTGAATGGTACAAAGTTATCAGCACTTGCCAGGGCCATGCGCCGTCTCCCGCCCTATAACCACCAAGAACATTACCAACCATCGCTTGCTTTTTTACAGCTCCAACATCCCCAGCTTTTCCACATAGCCCATTATCTTTGAAGATTGAATTTAAAACAAATTTTATTACTGATTTAAAACGCTGACATTTGCATTGTAAATTTTGCAAGTCTGCGTATACTGTATATGAGTCGTCGAAAGAACCTTTAATTAACCTTTATTTATTATTTATTATGTAATTTTAACCTTTATTATCTTCTTCTTCGTTGTTGCCGCTTGTGTTACGCATATTAAGATTTGGGTTTGGAAGAAATCTTCCAAAAACTGCGCCCAGGGATCGAATTTGATCATTTACTCTACTATTGAACAAATTTTCTCCAAACGACAATATATAAACCTTTAAACAGTTTACAGTATGTTACAACACAGATAGTACATGCAATGTTGTGAATATGTGCAACAGATATAGAATAATAATTTCAACGTAAACATTTCTATCTATGTTGTACAATCTTCGATAGTTTTATGTATACGGTAGGCAGCATCGTAGAAAACCTCTTCCAAATCGTCCTTATATGTCGCTTTGATGTTTTCCATAGCATTCTGCGGGTCGTTACCTCCTTTGTTTAGCCCTTCGCATAACAAAGATAACAATAACAAAGATGCAGTAAATGCCAAATAGTTAACTTTTGCAAAATCATATTCAATATTCATTAAACATTAAGTGACTATTTCACCGTAAATATAGATTGGTCACGCAGCTTGTTGTTGAAGATTAACGACTATAGGTTAGAAGAATAGGAATGCAAAAATTTGATCTTAGCTATTTCGGGTTGAAACGAAGTTTGATTTAGGCTAGAAGGTAATATTAAGTTAAGTTGAGTTTACTGTGTTATAACGTAAGTTACATTAACAGGAAACTGTGAAAAATAGCTTCGAACTCACAATTTTTCCGGTGATATAGTGGCAGCTAATAAACTTTATTCACCGTTTACAAATAAAAATGCTAGACGTTCCCCGACTTGACTTTTGGCAAAAGAAAATTGTAAAGTTTCGTTCAGTCGAATCAGGAGCTTGTACGTGTTTCTGCGAGATCCAATTCTCCGAAGTATATTACCTGCAGTGAGTGTTCGGTGACTTTCTCCTTAGTTTAGAAAATCCTGCAGCTGACGATGATTCATTTCAAACTTACGTCTGTCGGTTACGATGTTGCTTAGAACGTCAATGACCTGAGATATCGGTCTAGTCCTCAATTCAAGCGCCACTTCTACTTCAGAAGCGTAAACAAGTACGGTGCATTTGATTAATCCTTCCCTTCCAATCTGCAAAAAATCAAATAGAAGAAAAGAACGAGTTTAAAGAAATGTACCGTGACGCGGTTATGTTATTATCTATTGTTAATTTCCATTCTGATAACAAACATTGAAAGTCCTTTTCAACAAGGCATCCAGTATTTTAGCTATAGTCAAATTATTTACGTGATTTGTTTTATGTAATAATATATTACCGTTTCAACTCTGCCTTTCGCGAAGGATAGAGAATTTTTTAAGGCGCTAGTTCTAACGTCATCAGATACGTCAATTGCAATATAGACTTCGGTGTTGGCTTGTTCTTCTGAATCAATCACGTGACCGACGTTTATAGACAAAGATTCATCTTCTAACTTTGACGTAATTCGTTGCAATTTGCTCAAGGAATTTTTAGACTCGTCATGATATCTCGGATCTACAGTATATGAATGTGTATGGGATATGGCTTTGCTTGATAGTTCCCTATATAATACTATCAAAACTTTAAAATTAAGCCTTGCCAATATGACAGCTTACGTTTTATTCAATCATACTTATGCACTTAGGTACTCCACCACCGCTCCACTGAAGAAAATAAAGACATTCCTGGTTTTTTTCTCCGGTCATTGTATATCCCGGATCACATTCAAACTGCACCCTCCTTCCAACGCCGAATCCTCGACCGGCCAAAATGACTCCATTTATTGGGACTCCAGGATGTGGACAACGCAATCTTCTGTCTGAAAGTTGACTACTTTTTTATCAATGAGTTTAAAATTATAGCTGATAAAAATTTGGTTTTTCGTACAAGCAGTACGCAGCATGACTAATAAGCTTATTGCAGTAATTTATAGCACCAACCAATAATGTCACACACGGTATCCTTTCCACTCCATAAACCACTTTTCTGACACGTCCGTTTACTGTCACCTAGCAAGCGATGAAATGACCTACAGCGTAAAATTACTTGGTCACCAACGTAAAAAGGCCCGGGCTGATGGTTGACCATTATACCACCCATCGCTTCAACGGATGGGGCGGGATCTCCGCAAGTGATTCCTGTTGTGGGGACAAAGAAAAAACGATATAAAAGGGCCAATACTGCATAAATAGCCAACGAGCAACACAACCAGTCAACCATTGTCTGAAATTCCCTGTCATCGTGACACCAAAGTCGTGTTGAATTAAAAGTATGAGCAGGTTAAACTCATTGTTCAACGACTAAAGCACCGGCATCGAAAAAGTTTGGAGTACAAGTTCAAAAATATTGAAACTGGCACAAAATGACTCGGCTAAATTGCTAAATGCAGTAACACTGCTTATTATTCGGTAGCCCACTTGTTACTAATATGTTATTGTCATCTGTTAGTATATACAGTTCTATCGGCATACTATTGTCACTATATGTTGGCATCTATATAGAATAATATCAATATTTTATTCAAGACATTATAGTTTCGCTAACTTTCGCAAGTTATAAGATGTCCATCCCATGTCCCCCCACCAGTACAAGTTCTGGTTGGATTTCCAGACCCAACATAAAATCCTTCATCGCATGAGTAAAAAGCAATGCCACCAAATCCTTGATCAGATACCGTAACTTTGGCGTTGTTGGCAGGAGGTGGCTGACCACAGTTGACACCTAAAATGTACAAAAAAAACGAAGTTTGTAAATTCAAACGTTTAGTAAACTAGGTTGCAAGTGAAAGATTAGCGTAAATTAACTTAAAAATTTATCTAATATTTTCATATAAATTTATGTGTTAATTTGCCGCTCAGAAACCCTCAAATATTTATTAATGGATTTGTTTGCTCGATAGAATACGCGATACATACGTCGACTAATACAAGTTCTACCACAGGGGCCATCACAGGTGCAGTAAGAATTGCCTGAGCAATCTCCGTTTGTTATACAGGTCCGACCACAAATCATTCCATTATCTTCCGCCCCAATGAAGCTATAAGGCTCACACGCCCCTATAAACAGAAAAAATTTTTAACAGAAGATAAAAATGTAACAGCAAGTAACAGCTTGATTCGTATCATACGAGTGCAAGATGTCAACCCTAGCCGTGTCCAGTTTTTCCTGCCATGGCAAAGATGTTGAACCTCAGGCATTTCTCGGCTATAGCCTGGGTCACACAAGTACTCTGCAACGTCGTCAAACTGGTAAGGTGGTGTTGCTCCGGGCACGAGGGAACCGTTTTCATGTCTTCGAAAAACTCGAATTCCGGTCGAGTGTTGTATGCTTGGTAGTTCATCACAGTAATTTTCTGTACAAAACATATACATCGTTAATCATCGGCAATAATGGAAAGGAAGCATTTTATTTTGTTTGTGTGTTATGATTTTAGATTAATGTATATACACATGACTTGAATTTCTCACCTGGATTTATACACGAATATCCACACTCATGATCACAGCGACAAACTTTTGCGCCCTTGCATTTGTCAGCACTTATCGTGCACGATTTTCTGCAAGGTCTTCCCACAGCACGTGCTGCTTGTGTATCTCTGCTAGGGCACTGTCCTGTAAATAAATGCGATGTCTATAAAGTTTACGTGAGAGTTTTCAATTTAAAAACACAAAGAACAATATTTGAACGTAAAGCCGGTGATGGTCAACAGGCGAAAGCCAACTTTCTGTTTGACCCGGAATCATTTGTTTTCATCCAATGAAACTTTTCAATAAATGTCAATTCAATGATGTTTTAAATCTTTATCAGAACCACCCAATTTAGGCTGCGTTCGATGTGAGGCATGTAACGCATGTGGCATGACTATAAACTTTTGGCTGAGTATAACCTATAGTTAGCATGCGACGGATAATCAGACTATTTCGCCGGAGGATAACAGGCGTTTTAAGCATCGGTATAGCCTACTAACTTTGCTTTATCGCTCAAACATAATACTACCAACTAGATTAGTTTCTTACCTTGTATAGTGATAAGAAAGGTGATAAAACACAAAGTGGATAACAACAATCCTAGATTCACTGATTTCATTTCTGTCTTACCTTCTTATGCCGATATCTATAAAGGCTAAACAAAAAACAACTCATTCGTTAATGTCTAACTTTTACACATGATGGACGCGACCATAGCAATTAAGTTTTGGCATGACTTCAAAATTCTAGATGTTATATAGCCTACAGATTAACCTATGTATCTTATACCTTCTGACAGGCAAGGGACTTCGTTTTTCATTAATGCTATCTTACAGAATTTCTTCAGACATACACCCTTGCTACTGGTAACGGTAAATGAACTATAAACGTAAACAGCCGAAACCAATTTTCGTCGCATGATTATTCAGAAAACTTTCCTCGTCATTATCACGCCATGAATCGCGTCAGTCCGGGCTTCCCCAGTTTTAAACAATTTCGATTAATCATCATCACTTGTGGTTGCAAGTTCAAGGAACTTTGTTACCAAACCTAATTCTCCAGACATTATTTCACAGCCGAAAACGAAGTAAATTTACAGAGTTAATTTTAGAAATATTTACCTCGGTCAAATTTAAAGACCAAAAACAACTTTCGGCAAAATAAATTTGCACAGAATAATTCAATTGCTGTATTTAGCAATGTATAAGCTATCATATAGATTGTAAAAATTTGCTGTATGGTAATAAATATTTACTTTTGTAATCAAAGGTTATTACCGTTATTAATATCGGTAGGCTGGCAGCATGTAAGTTAATAACTTTTTATTCAAAATCTATAAATTTCTGTGCGAATAAAAAGTAAGAGTCAGCTACTGTAATTGGTTAATTATATAATGGCACAAAAACAACTTTCTGCAAAACAATCACAAAATATTCTTGATTGTAGGCTATAACCATGACATTTGCTGGCAATATTTTACTTTCCAAATTATTACCGTTTTGACTTTGACATCGGTTGCCTTTAACCATGTTTATCGAAAATATTTCATTTTAAAAGCCAATAGGGCTCATTTTATCGGTAAAATGCAATAGCTCGTAAAACAACTTTTTCGAACACAGTTCAAAATATTTTTAGCCCTGTATCACTCAACTACCAATCTTGTTTGTACCGAAATAAAATTTATTGCCGTAGGTTATTTGCTTTTAAAATCGGATATTATTAGTTATTACTCTTCCGATTTCAACAATGGCAGCAAGTCAGCATTTCTACTTAGAACAACTGATTGCAAAATTCACTTTATCTGTCCAATGCAACGCAATAAGTGCAGCTGCACTCCATAGTTTAGCTTTGAAATTCGCACTAAACGGTTTACAAAATCAACTTATCAATTCATATTTCATGTAAGCTATCAGAATAAAGATTATAATGACTCTTTCTCCCTATAAGTCACGGAATTGATTTTAGCTATTTAGAGTTTATAACTGGAGTTAGATTTAGGATTTAGATGAAGGAAGATTTAGGTCATAGGTTTAAGTTACCATGTTACAATATTCTAGTTAAGATAAAAAGAAACTGTCAAAATAACTTCAACCGTACAATATCATTTGATGAACTAATGACCGCCTAAAATTTTAGGTTTCACGTCGTATCATTTCTTGTACAGATTTCAATATTTGTGGATATGTTTAATAGGACGCTGTATTAAAATACTTTTAAATGAATTTCTTCAGCTTAAATCGTTATTAAGTTGCAATCCGTGCTACTTTGCCAGAGGCAAGGTAACTACTGCGCAAAACACTATTTCAGAACTATCTGTCAGATTATACGCTTAAACAAGTTAATTAGCAAGAAATATCAAGCAGCTTCTCTATTGTCGTCCAAATGTCGTTTTGCTGTTCGGTATCCTTACTCTACTGCTCAAGCCTAGTTTCTGACACGAGTATAGGAAAAAAACATCGCAACTAGGTCGACAACGCCGAAGTTATCGCTGAATCTTGCACTCGGTGACAAGAAAGTAGGCACAGCAAGCCTGATCCAACTCAGACAAATCTCAGGTTTTGCAATAAATTTTGTAGCGTAACAGCGCGGAATGATGTTGAAAAACAAATGGCAATTAAAATTTATAGACCAAGCAGCGCTTAACAAGGCAAAATTCAAAGAATTATTTTTTCAAGCTACATAACAGCGTGCAACGAATTAAGTTATAACGGGTGCCATGGCGTCCAATTTCTGTCTTGGGCAACCGAAATTCCACTGAATGGATGCCCGCTTTCGACACTTCAACCAGAATTCACTCCCCGCCCAAATTTGGTAGCTAATCAAACGTTTGCAATGTAATCACGTTGGATAGGTCCAAGTTTTAAAGTTATTCTCGCGACCAACATTTGGGGATTCTTGGCTTAAAATCGACAAATTATTATTTCACTTCATTAACGCCGCAATGAGTAGATGTCAAAGAGTGTTATAAACAAGTGTCTTGTGGCGTAGAACGCGTAACTGGAAAAACTCAAGGACATGCAAAAAAGTGTTATACCATGGCAAGACCTAATGCAAGACACTTAATCCTAAAGGGGTTATTAGGCGAATGACAGCAATACGCTGTAAGTAGCGTACATCCAAAGAAAGCATTTTAATTTGCTTCCATAATATAATCAGCGTCATGGGTTTTTATAATCTTTTTGTTTCAAAGCAAAACTTGGGCATTCAGGTTTTAGAAGGTTGATTGCCCAGCGGCAACTATGGAAAAAAATTAAACATATTTCCAGTGTAAACCATAATACTTAACAGAAAGAAAATATGGAACAACGATGAGTCTGAGTTGAAGCTATGCATATAACTTAAGAGACGAAATGATTGTTAAATCATTTGTTAGCTCTACTGCGAACAATGAACACATTATGAGCAAATATTTCCGGTGTTGCATTCTGTTTACACACGTTTTATATAGTGTACAATGTATGCCATTATACATCAATATAATCTATGATGAACTCACAATAATGGATATGCGCTTTTTACACTTTATTCACTCACCGTAATATACGTTTATACGCAATTAATAACAACACAACGTATATATATCCAGTAAATGTAGTGGCAAGGAAAATACAATGGCGGTACAGACCGATTTAGCAATATACTGTATTATTAATATACAATACAACAACTTAATAGTAATAATAAGACAATAACAATGCACCTTAAACCGGAGCAACGTATCATTGAAAGCAAAACAAATTATGAAAGGAAATTTATTAGAAGCTTGTTTTATATGTTTTTAATATTTATTACAGAGATACCAGTATTAACCAGCTACTGTTGAAACTTCGCTATGCTGTGTATTCTTTTGTCCTTCGTGTTTTTACCTTGCTTGCTAATATTGCATATCATTGTCAATGGTTATGGTTTCGTCAAAACAACATGTTCATTCATAAAACATAATATAATTATATGGTAGGAACAGTGCATGTAAAACAGAAACAAAGGACTGTCTACAAAGATTAAATATCAACATTATTTACACAATAAGGACATATCAAAACTGAAAATAATAAAGAAATGCAAGCTTTCTTAATGTTTATCAGGAGCCATTTGAGGGCCAAATTTTTCATAACATAGATCAGTGATGTGACGCTTGTCATCAGAATAGGCGTATCTATACAAAATAACGTACAGCAAAAGATGCATAAACAACATATAAAAAAAGAAAATTGTGCGAGCCAATTTACTAGACAAAATCATTCTGCCGATTCCTAACGTAACTTTCTCCGGTGGACTGAGGTTCATGTACTTGCGTTGTTTTTCTTTACGATTAAAAGAAGTGAATGGATCCAGGTTATCTTCGTATTGAGAGGAGTAGCGGCTGGAAGTAACATCTTCAATTGGAACTTTCGAGGAAGTTGGATAGCTCTGCAAAAACTTGATTTTCTCATAAAGCTTTATGTTGTCAGCTCGTAGTGTGTCCAACTCATTCTGTAGCCTTTGTATGGTTTGTTGATGGGTGTAGTTTTCAGCTTCAAGTTCATTGTTTCTTACTCTGAATCTTTCACGTTGGCTTGACACTACGAGTAAGAGGGAGCTGTTGCTATTATCAGTGCCAGGAGATTGGCTTATGGCATCAGCCACCAATTCTCCTGACATGTTGGTAGCTGGAGGGGCGGGTGAGCCGTCTGCAGCAGAGCGAACCACAGATGCAGGAGATTGAACCATCATTAAATCTGTTTCCAACTTATGTATTAGCGTCTGTTGTTCAATTTTAGTTTCTTCCGTCATCGCCAGCTTGTTTTCCAATGTTTTACTAAATTCTGTCAACTGTGAATTGGCTGCTCTTAACCCAGTGTTTTCATTTTGCAGAGCTCTGTTTTTATCCAATAAAAGCACTTCAAGCGACTTTGCTTCCTTTGAAAGGCCTGAAAATTCGGTTGATCTTAGTATACTTAATTCCCGCTTTACTTCTTGGTAGTCCGATTGCTGCTGCAGCTTTGCTTCAAGCTCAGCACATTTTTCCACTTTAGCATCTATTTCCTGTTCTAATTTTGCAATACTCACTGCAGAAGTTTCCCGCAATTTTATCATTGAAGACTGCAAATGCTGAATGTCTTCAACAAACTGGGATATTTCTTTCTCTTTTGCTGCAAGTTCCACTTCAAGATTGACTCTTGATGAGACCTCAATTGAGTGCTCTACAAAAGACTGCTGAGTGACGCTTTGCTCAACTTGAAAGTTTGATGCAAGTTGTTCTTTGAGAGCCTCAATTTCTTTTGCAGAGATTTCATTTATTTGATTAGCTCTGTCCAGGTCAGATATGATGATCTCCAATTCAGCGTGCTTTGCTGCTGTTTCTTCATCGTACTTGCACTTTAAATTAAATAATTCCGACTGTGACGCATCCAGAGCAGATTGCACGGTCATGACTTTTTGCTCGGCTTCAGTGAGCTTGGTGGCAGCAGCAAACTGAGCATCATGAAGTCGTTTCTCTCTTTCAACAAACTCTTTATTTAACTCCTCATGTTTTTCTTCTATTACACGTTGAGCTCGATTATCTGTATCTCTTTCAAGGTCTTTGACTTTTTCTTTAAGGGTCTTTATCGTTACTTCCTGATTCTTTACTTCAGCAAACTCTTTGTTATATTCTGCTAAGGTCTCCCTTAATTTCTGATTCTCAGTTTCAATATCATTCAGACGTTGATTTTTCTTCTGGTAGCTCTCAGCTTGGTCCAATGCAATTACAGGGTCAGGCAATTCTATTAACTTTTTATAAAGATTTAAAAAATCAGTTTCACAGGCTTTGCTTCGCTTTGTTAGGGAGTCAATCTCGGTCTGGAAACTCTTCAGCAGAGGAGCAACAGTTTTACGTACGTCTTCAGTAGATGACTTCTTAAAAAGTTTCATCTGTTCAACAAGCTTTCGTCTGGAAGCTTCACTCTCATCTTGTCGTGTTGCAATGTTTGTTGCTGGCTGATCCAGGTTTCGTTGCATTTGAGGCAAATCGAAAGTCCTCCAGAACTGCAGCACTGATGCTATGTTTACAGCCATAGTACATGGAGCCTTTATTGCAAATCTTAGAGCTGTATTCACTAGAAAACATATTGTATATGAAAAAGGTTCTTGAAATGACGTAAGCAAAGAATAAAAGTATAACTAATCTACTGATATCCAACAACGAACAGGTTAGCACTATAAGCTAACACGTGCTAGACAAAGCTACAAACAGAACTATAAGACTTCCACAAATCAATGAAATTTTGGGCTGGCTTCAACCCATTGTATATAAATAAATTTCAGACAGGCTAGTCGAAGAAGCTTGAAAGTATCATTTTAGCCTGGTTTGATACTTATGTATACGTAAGTTAGGTAGCTAGCTGAGAAGTATGTCAAACTTTATCAGTAGTGAATATCAACAATTGGGATGTCAGATAATGGCTGACAAATCAAAAGGCGAAAAATTCTTGTTCCAATGCAAGTTAATACTTTTATAAATAATCTAACTATTACAGTAATTACAAGCCTATACTTAATATGCAACATGCAGATTGTAACTAGAACGAGAAATGGTAGCCTGGCGTATTAGCATTTAAATCTGTGTGGGAAGTTTTCATGATCAAGTTAAAAGGTTTGATTCGCACATTGACGAGCTTCTTGTGTGTGCGTGCCACACATTCTCTATGGCCGGATGAGATTAAAATATTTACTTGATTATAAGCCACATGTAATGGTAGTAACATGCACAAGAAAATAAGGTACAGTAAGCCCCTGCAACCGCAATATACTCTCTGCAAGAATATCACAGTGAATACTAGAGAAAAAAGGTATATTCGCCCATTTTTGATTAAATAAATAAATCAAAATTAAATGAAATCAGTAATCACTTGTTGCGGAATAGTGAAAAACTTTGCGGTTACCCAGAAAAAAAGAGGAAGAGAATTTTGTCAACAAAATTTAGCCAACAAAAAATGGCAGTTACAATTTCGTCTGAATAAAAAAATGTAAGCCACAAAAATGATGATATATCAAACTTTACAAGTCGCCTCTTACAATCAAATAAATGTGGTATGATCAAATGACAAACATCAACGGCATCTATTTTAAGCATCCTTCAGTCTGATGTGGTTTAGTGTTGTGCTAGATGTTATCATTTAAATCCCATCACTATTTTCAAGCCTTTGTCGCTTTTTTATGTGCATTAGCACATGTTATTAACAACCAGAACTGATTTTTTGTCCCCACTGCACCAATGACAAAAAATAAGATGATTGATTGAGTAGCTGTATACGAACCGCTTGAATGTTCTATAAAATGATTTTGTGGGACATATACCAAGACCTCGCTCAAATGTTATTGTGCCTCTTGATCACTAACCTCAGTTAGCCAGTGCACAACACTTGGTAAGCCGTTAGTGAACATCACAAGTATTTGATCATCATGATGATGCTCCAAATTGAAGTCTAGGGCTTTTCTACTCCAGATTTCCAATGGAAAACCGAACACAATTTTTAAAATCAGATATTATTACTCTTCCGACTCCAATAATGGCAGCAAGTCAGCATTTCTACTAGAATAACTGATTCCAAATTCACTTTATCTGTCCATTGCATGGCAATAAGTGCAGCTGCACTTCATGGTTTAGCTTTGAAATTCGTACCAAACGGTTTATAAAACCGACTTATCAATTCATATTTCATGTAAGCTATCAAAATAAAAGTTGTAAGTGACTCTTTTTCCCTGTAAGTCACGGAGCCCGTTGTTAAAAATAGGCGACAAGGTTAGGAGAATGGGAAGCCTATATACAAAAAATTGATTTTAGTTACTTAGGATTTATAATTGGAGTTAGATTTAGATGAAGGAAGATTTAGGTTATAGGTTTAAGTTACCGTTTGGCAATATTCTGGTTAAGTTAAAATGAAGCTATCAAAATAACTTCAAACGTACAATATGATTTGATGATGAGTGACAGCTTAAAATGTTAGGTTTCACGTCGTATTATTTCTTCTACAGATTCCAATATTTGTAGATATGTTTTTATGGTTCAGTGCATAGGATTTAAACCGCTGTAAAATAAGCACTACAAAACATATTTTCAAGAATTTTTGATTATCATGTAATTGATGAACATGATTTGATTCATATACTCAAGTGCTACTCACTTGAGTGAACTTCTGCAAACCTGATGCCGTAAACGCTTGTAATTTCAAAAGAATGGTTGTGAATGCAAGTTTTTGTGCGTTTGTAGTAGATGACGATAACAATAACCAATTACCTGCGCACATAGAAAGCAGCAGTCTCACTCCAATAGGACTTCTCTAATAGGCTTAAATGTCAAGTACAGTAGGCCTACAATCACAGTTCAGCAGTACGGTCTGACATTCACCACAAAAATTTTGCCTTATTATTGTTTTGATTCGGATTATCCGGATAGGCCTACCTCGCTAAACCGACCTCATGATTTGATGAAACAAAGTTGTCCGAATATGAATTAATGAGGTCTGACTGTATAGGCGATCGAAAAAGTCTTGCTAATCAAATAGTAACTCGGAAAGGGTCATATTTTCAGAGGAAACCAAAAGTCAAACATTTGAGTTTTTTGAGCGTCCATGCACAATCTTCACAGTATCAAAACCAAATGATTTTGGCGTAAGAATAACGTCACAACAAGTCACAACTCTAATCTTTAAAAAATAACACCCTACTTTACCCGCAATCTTCTTAAAACAGGACTTAAATGGGGTCAGTGGACCGATACAGTGATTAAAAAGAAGGGGATTCCCAATATATTGGCGTCAACCAGACGCCAAATTTTCATACACGAATCAACAAACAATCTTTGTACAAGGTCGAGGCGTTATATTTCTGTGGATAACATGAGCAAAAATAAGAACGGAAAGATTTTAAAGAAGGGTCGATCCCCGGCTTTCCATTTGTTCTGTCATAGAAACAACGTCACTACAAGATGAAATTTTACTCTCTTATGGCTAACTTACTACAAATTGAGCACCGGGAACGTGGCGCTCTGTTAGATTTTTGCAATAGATGACACAAACGGCAAAGGTACCCATGCCTTTTAAATGGCGTAAAAAAATAGAAAACGTCCCAAAAAGTGATGAGGATAACTTATCTAGTAATAATTCCACAAAAAAAATAACTAGAAAATGTTTTGGTTCTTAGTATTTGTGGTTGCTCTGCTTTGAAAGGTGGTCAGTGGTGTCTGGTCCCGTATTGTTTGTGTTAGTAAATAAATTCTTCTTCCTCTTTGCTGTCTGCCTCTTATCAATAAGGCGTTATCAAATCATATCTAAAATTTTTTTATTTTTTATTAAAATTCGTAAATAGTCGAATACAATTTATTAAATAATTGTTAAATCATCAAATTCTTTCGGTTAAGCTTCGTTACTAACAAGATATATGAAATTTTGCTTGTGTTCATTCTTTTGTCATTATGGTTTAAGGTTTGTGTAATATCACGAATCTGACATTTGGTGGATCAGCAGAAAGGGGAACTTGGGTTTAGCCCTTAGCCGAAGTCTCAGTTATTCGCTTTGTATCGGTAAGACTTTAATTAAGAATTATCATTTACAGACAGTCTTCAATCAAACAGTCATATGCCTATAGACCTGTAAACTAAAGGCATAAAGTTGTTCTAGCTTATACCCTAGGTTACATTTCTTGACAACAACGTACGATATAGGCCTATTACCCGTAATCGTATAACCTATATGGTACTGGTATATACTGGTACCGTATATATGTTGCGAGGTTCATGAACGTGCACGCTAAACTTTTTTATGTTTACGATTTATAATAAATAGGCTAAACAAAAAAAACTTGATGCTTTAAGGCCAATTAATAACAAAGAAATGAAGAATTACGGGTTTGGTGCACACCACCAAAATTTGTGCTTTATTCAGTCAGGATTTTGTGGACATCGTAGGAGTACAAAGTATGAACATCTGATCACAAATCAAACAATTAAATATATTGGTATGTGTATATTTCCACGATTTAAATATACAATAAATCCTGAGCAGAAAGTTGGTATAGTCGAAAAGTGTTCTAAACTCACATCTCATTATGTAATGGGATTTTGAAATTTTGTCTCTTCACATGATCTGGTATCAAATGTTAAAATATTACTAATAGTGATGTTACAATTGCAGAGTGTTAAAGTTTATGTCAAAGATCACAGACATTTGACACAACTTATACCCTATGCATTTCTCAAAGTTGATATACAAAAGTGGTTAATATATATAAGTTTATGCTATTAGATTATTGCAAAATACAGCTTGCATGTTGAAATTTAAACAACATAGTTAAGTTTTATACGGATGAAAAGGCTGCATAGAACTACTGTATGTCATGAAGATCATGCAGAATTTTAGTTTTCCAAGTGCAAATCATTCTTACCGGTAATTTATTTAATGTAATATTTAGCTATGCATAGGCAAAGTAATTGAGCATGTCGGTTGTTTTGTATCCAAATTTGTATGTTCTACAACTTTCCAACATGTACTTTGAGCTTTATGCAAACTGACATTGCGAAGTAATATATTTGGGGAAGCATTTGACATGGTAATAAATCATGTTTACAAATGTTAAGACTGGGAAACATCTAGTACAGTTTAAACAAACATTTCTCATCAAGTATACTCACTCAGTATACATTTTCTCACAAGTATACTTGTCTAGATATATTTTGCTTTTGATTAAATGAAACTAAAGGGTAATGTACAAAATGCACTAGAGTGTGAAGTGAATGCTCTGATATCATTCGTCCTTAACATGTCTGTTACTGCTAGACACATATTATTTGACTTTGGTAATCTTTAATGCACACTTCTCTTGTTTCTAATCAAGTTGAACTTGTTTCAATTGCTTTGCATTTATTACTTCTAGCTGACAGTCATCTCAAGAACAGACAACAGCATAGGCTTAGAAATCAACTATCAAAACGGTGTGACATTTTTGTTTTGTTGGTAAAAAATTTTACCAACCTTTGACCAATATCACAGTAAAAAGTAAATCAAGTTGTGATGAGAAATTGCACCATATGTATGGAATTTTCAGAAGTGTTTGCAAACAAAACTTTTTTGCTGAACATTTATAAAAGGCTAATAACTGTAAGCTGTAAGTTCAAGAACAGGAGAAACCCCTATTAGTCTGTCCATTTTAGCAAAAAGAAAAAGAGATGTTTCCAACAGTCTAAAATAACAAATAAAACAGAAATAGATTGTGCTACTTTATAAAAAAAAGTCAAAAAACATTGTGCGGTGTGTTATTCTTATGTTATATTTTATCCTTATGATTTTTTGTTACTGTCTTATTTAACATGTTGGTATGGAACATGTTGTTGATTGAACATTCTAGAGCTGTTGATTTGGTTGACCTTCAGTTCTCATTAAGTGACTGTTTGAAGCAGGTTATTTTTATCCTAAGTTTCGAAAGTCCAATTATCATGTTTACATAGGACACTCTGTTTTATTCTAGTTTTGTGTTCCCATAATCAACTCCCAAGTGACATACATATCGTTTACGAGAGCTGGCTATTGTATCATATGTGGCAAGCTTTCAAGTTATATATACATTGTTGTTATCTGTATGATTTTCTTGCAGTGCCAGTAGAGTAACTTCAGATAATGTTATTGTAACATTTGATGCAATATTTAAATATGAGACTTCCGTTTTAGTGTATTTGGCATTGTAAGTTCCATAGTAAACATTTGACCATTGCAATGTCATCTGGAGATGTTAGTTCCTCGTCAGAAATATCAAACCATAAACAAAGAAGATTGACGTGGTTTGGCCGAAGAAGACGTCCATCACTACCGAGGTAAATGATGCCAATCATCTTTGGATTAGTATTAATGTGAAGTCAAATGAATCTGCTTGATTGCCTGATGAATGTTCAATGGCTGTTGGTAAAATACTAACTTCTACCATGACAGCAAGTATCAAATCACTATAAAGTCAGAACTTTTTCGTTTCATAGATTTGGCCGATGTAGCAGCAGAAAGAAGAAGCAGAGTCAGAGCTCATTGTCCAGTGTTGAAGCACTTTCCACCACTGCAGTGGAGACACAGAAAGAAGAGATTTCAGACACATCATCTGGTGATCATGGTGAGACTTCTTTCCATGTTGAAAGTTTTATTTGGAAACGTTAGTAAACAGTAAACCTATTAATTTAGTAGCTGTTTGTATCTCTTTAGATTGCAGTTGATCAATTACTAATTACCGTATTATTTCAGCAGCTTTGTGTTGTAATATCATTAAAAGAAAATAATATTATTTTGTCTGGGGGTTGTCCGGTTCATCACTGGTCAACACCAACCCGATTAATTCAACCTATTTAACTTGGGTTGAACTATAGCTATAATTGGCTGAGCTGACATGGGGTTGAATTGGCATAGAACGCTGTCCCATATATACATGCATTTTTTCAAACCTCTGTTATTGAATATTGTAAATGACAGTTGATGGTTGTGTCTAAAGTGTTAAAAACTCATTGGTCAAAGCAAGTATGCTTCTGTGTAGCAGGTTTTAGTGTTTAAAATAAGAAATGTGTTATATAAACTTGTATTGATACAAAAATTTGAGGGTTAAGTTTTGTTTATCTGTATCAATGCCAAACACAGATTCATGGGTGTATAAGCTACATAGATATTTATGAAAAAAGCAATTTTTTCATCAGAATTCAAGTGTCTGATCATCAGAGGTTGATATTTATTGAACTGAAACCTTATCTTTATAGACACAAACAAGGAGAAGAAGAATGACTCACATGGTAAGGAAGATACTATCCCAGTTAGTAATGACAACAGTCTAGCTTCGATGGAGTGTCCTTTATGTCTTACTTCACAGGTATATAACTGAAAAGTTATTAAATGCAACAGTGTTGTGGTTTGTGTGGTAATGTCAATGGGTTTCAAATTAAAGATAACTTTGCAGTTTTCTCAGAAATCTTGATAAGACTTTTGTGGGAGTTAAGTATTTTCTCAGAACAGAACCCACTTGAAAATACTGTATTCAATTTGCACTGATATTGCTTTTTTAGCCCATGGAAAATTTTCCTGTTCTGAGTACATGCCAGCACCGTTCTTGCTTAAACTGTCTTCGGCAATATTTAGCCATAGAAATATCTGAAAGCAGGTAAATACTACGCATGTTTGTGTAACCTAATCTCTTTGTTATTGAACACACCCATTTTATATAAAGGGGCACGCCTGGGTGGCTTAAATAAGTGCACTATTATTCTTTCACATTTAAACATTTTCCTACTTCCCTACGTGACTGTTGCTTTAGCTGTATATAAATATGTAGGTTTGAATCACGACTGTTGTGCCAGCAGTGGCACACATTTGAATACATAACATTTAAAAAGCAATCCTTCCTAATTATAATGAATTAGGTTGAGTAGCGCTTCATAACTTGAAAAGTTCATTTATACACAGCATAACATAGATCTAATTCATTTTTCTGTTAGCCTACATATTTTTTACATCTTTTGTTACAGTGCTCAGCTGTACTGGTACCTCTGTTTTTCACCGATAATAATCATATATGTAACTGTATAAATACCTTTGTATGCTTTTAGTGCTTTATTGTGTTGGCCATGATACAATGATACAGTTATCTAAATAAAAGTTGCTTTACTTGATTGTTGAAATATAATTGGTAACTACATCATTTAGTTGTTGTTGACTGTTGAGTAACATAATTCTAAATTTATATACTTGATTGTCATTATGCCTGTATCTTTATCAAATACTGTACTGGTAGTAAGAATGGTTAGCTCTGCTTTGATTCGTCTAGTGGTTGTTGCCTGTTGTTAACATACTTATGAATTTCTGTGTTAGATAACTTTGGAGTATGCCTAGTAAATGTATGATACTGGAGCTAGTACAGTAAAGCTTTACTTTGGTGTATCACGTGGCGATTTACAAGAAGCATAACGTGTATTTATTTTCAAGTTTTAAGCATGAATTTGTTTCAGAATGTTGCAACTAAAATATGTATAATTTATAGTAGGCTGCTTAACCTTAAGTGGACTTGAGGTTTTTATTTCTTTAATATTATACATACTGACTCCTGTGGCTTTGTTTGGTGTCACGTTACATGCGTCATATATTGCTTATGAAATGATCAAGTTGCCCTAGGCTGCTTTGTAGAATCTCACAAATAGCTGTATAATTTCTTTATATGTAGATGGTCCAGTAAGTCAAAATAAATGAATGATGCAATTGCCCTACGCACATTGATACATGCCCACTCATATACTGCGTGTATGTCATAAGAATCTTTCTGACATTTGTTCCTACTGTAGTTAGATTGTGGAAAGATGAACAGTCAACCATTTATCAAGTTTTTCATACGATTTTTTTCCTGTTGTCTCCAATTATATCATCGGTGCCTCCGTATACTGCACATATATACAATATATATTTATGTACATATTGTCACATTGAAACTAAATTCGGTTATAATAGTTTTTTAAAAAGAAAGTTGGCTCAATTTTACTGCATAAACACCTAATGTACTTTACCTCTGTGACTTCGAACTTTCTGAAAGTGATATATTTTATGTATTATTGAATTTTGAAACCTCATGTTCATTTTTATAAAATCATGTGACTTACGTCCTGAACAAAAAGTTGTGCAGATTGGTTTTATTTAATTATAATCAAATTAAAAAATTTGAATCGTCAAGCTTGCAATGGCTTTACATAATGAGTTGTTAAAATACTAGTGTTTTAAATTAAAAAAGAAAACAGGAAAATTTTCTTGCTCGTGCTAAGTCTAAGTTTTGTATGCTATAATTAAAAAGTGATTTGTATTTACATGAGTGAGTAGAATATGCATAGAACAATTACAAAATTTATGTTAGCTGAAAGACATTTTTACAAGCAGTTATTTGTTTTCAATGTTTATACTAGTTGCATATACATAAATTGCATATTGGGATTATTGTTTTTGCTAGATTTGAATTTTTAAATATTTTGATGTATTTGGCAAAGCTTTGATCCTTGTTTAATTTTCTCCTTGAAATTATTTGTCTGGCTGGGAGGCTTGTCACCCAAAACAATCCTCCAGATTATCAATACCAGTATTTTCTATTTAATGTGATGTTTGTGACTGGGTTTTGTGTTGGCAGTAAAATATTTTCATGTAAACCTACCAACGAGACTGGGTCCACTTTTTGTTCAATCCCAAGCGTTGCAACCTCAATAAAGTAACCAATAATTTGAATATTACTGCATGCTAGTGATAAAATTAGAGAGCTACATTTGACTGAAAACATTAAACATTTCATTCTATTGTGCCCCTAATGCCAGGGTAATTTACTTATATAGACAATCGGATGGTCTTATTAGTGGATGTTTATACCTGCATTCAAGCTGGTTAATCTTACTAAAGTTAAACAAGAATTGGTAATGAGTACACCTGTGCTATAACTTCACTTTCTGTCAAAACCAAACTTTGTGCTCCTTTGGTCCCACTGTTTACTCTTACATTATCACTTGATCAGTTGTTTCAAAGATCGTTTGACAGTGTCACCATTTTCAGGGTCAACTTGATGTGCCCTGAATGTCAGGAAAAGCTTCATCCCACCGACATGAGAGCAATCCTTGAAAACGAACCTCACCTGATGGTAAAGTGGGAAGAATTTACATTACGGCGAACGCTCTCTGTTGATCCGGATTGCAGATGGTGTCCTGCCCCAGACTGTGGGTATGTAATACTTGTTTATATATGAGTCAGTTGCAAGTTGTGATCAGGAACTAATCATTGCCCCTTAAACACTTCTGTGTAAAAGACACTGGTACGAACATAACTGTACATGGCCAAACTACTTTTCAACGCATAATAATTATTATGATATCCCTACCTTAATCAAAACTTTGCACAGTAGAGTTTACCTGAGTAACCAATTCAAGAGGAATAGTAAAAGTGATTAAGCGAACTGATGACTGAGACAAATAACACAGTAATATGCAGCGGCCTACACAAACTTGAGAACCCTCTTTTTCTGGAAAATCTGAACATTTCAAAAATACAATTTTAACGCTAATAAGGAGCAGTTTTGGGGTTGCTCTGTTATAATGTAGTGTATATTTAAAGTTTAGGCGAACTGGCGACTTAGTCGAAGGAGACAGGAGAGTTCTGTTGTAATAAGAATCTTGACAAGTTTTTTTGGAGATTTCTACAGTTTTATTATATTAATTAATTATCTACTCAAAAAGATCAGAATTATTGACTAATTTTATGTATATTTACTGCATATATATTTTTTTGTGAATAAGGATTATTTTAGTGAAGATAATTTACGCATTCCCACATTATATATAGGAAATATCGGATACAAACAAAACTTGCCATAAGTATCATTTGCGCTAATATATTTTATTGATTGTCAATTAACATGGTTTCTGAATGAAAGTATATCAGATACTTCAGGTTTAAATGGGTCTTGGCATATCATTTCACTTCGTTACATTTACTGTATGACACCAGTTTTTTTGATTTCTTGAAATTAACTTAATATATAATAGGTTCCTTGAAACCAAGGTGAAATATAGTTGGTTTTCTATACAATATAAAGTTGTAATAGCCATAAAATAGTAAACATATAATCCTAATTTCGGCTTTGCCAATTTCCGAGTTGAAGTTGATGTGAAGCTGTTACTGTTCTGTTCGATAAATTTAAGCATGATTATTGCTTATAAATCCACTCCATCTACATCTTAGGTATGCTGTAATTGCGTATGGTTGTGCAAGTTGCCCCAGAATCGTCTGCCAAAGGCCAGGATGTAACACTGAGTTCTGTTATCACTGTCGCCAGGTGACTTTTTTTCACTTGTTATTGTCATTATTGAACAACTACAGTTTATTTTGAACTTGTGCTGTTTTCATTTTCTGACAAAATGAATGAATTTTATTGTAACATAACAGGAATGGCATCACAATTTAACTTGTGACTCAGCGCATTTGCAGAGAACAAAACAACTTCGTATACGATCAAACTCTACTGCCTACAGTCAAGGGTCAACATTTCATGGTGAAAATTTTATTAATTTTTTGTGTGCTCTACTAACTCTATTAGTAAATAGATTTCATAATTTCAGTTTCTGTTTAAAGTCAGTGCTACAGACTTTATTTACATTTTCAGTGAGGAAACAATGACTCACTTGAGGCATAAAATTTAAAATATACGAAAAGTTGTTTGTGTTGTGTATCTTTTAGGGAAATACTTTTATTTTAAGTATGGTACTTTCGATTGTGTAATCACTTGTTACTAGCCATGTTACTTCGTGTTTCAATTTTGGTTAATATTTTATAATTTGTACTTTTGTAACTTATATTTAGATGAAATCAAACCTTGCCCTAAATGTGGCGCTTTAATCGTCAAAATGAATGATGGCTCATGTAATCACATGACGTGCACTGTGTGTGAGGTTGAATTCTGCTGGTTGTGTTTACAAGAGATTACAGATCTTCATTATCTGAGGTAAAGTGCAATATGCTAGTGTGGGAAACTAACAAAATCTTTACTTCCTCATTGACTTGTTGCCTGCGAGTATCAAGTTAACATTGGGGGGAAATGTTTTTTATTTCTTTCTATTTGTCACGCCAACAGTCATGTTTGCATCATAGAAATCATTAGTGTTTGTTAGATATAATTCATACAAGAAGCAAGGAATGAGACAAACTGAAGAAGGTTTGAAATTGTGAAAATACAAATCATATATTTTCATATTTCTTGGAACCAGAATCTGCTAGGTTTGTTTCTTCCGCTGAATGAGAGTGTCTGTCAAGTAAAGAAATCATGACAAAACCAAAAAAATAATTCCATTTGTTTTTCGGTTATTACATGAATTTAGGAGTAAATCTCGCAACTGTGTTTATGGCTTATCATGCAACCAAAAATTTTGAAACTTTCTGTTGATTTCTCACTTTCTGCAAAATAAAGGATTGTTTTCAAATCTCCTTTCAAGATTCAGATTCACCAGTATAACAGAAATGGTTGATATATGTGTAATATTTGAATTTGTTTTGGATTCAGAACATCTTTACCTCATACGTGTATAATTGTATATCTTGTAAGCTTTAAACAAGACTGAAGACATATTAAATACAAAATTTTTTAAACATTTAACATCCTATGGAAATATAGCATACACGCAGTTTTTATTTTAATGAACACTTCATTTAAGTTCTTAATCTTATACACATGACCAGTACAAGCTTGCACATTGTGTGTAATTACTCCAAAATTTAAAACTACATGTATTTGAGTAACCACACTACCACTGTATCAAGTGCTTGGTGACAGCCTAAATAATAAATGAGAGTATTTCAGATGAATCAGGTTGTGGTATGGAAATATTCCTTATAATTAGCTGAGCCAATATGTCATCACTCATCACTTTTTGCGACTTGGCTTACATGAGACACAACGAAACATGGTGATACAAGTTTTATCATAACACGATGTAATACAGCACAACGATCCCATGTTGGGCTTGGTTCATTTACGGAATGCTTGTCCATGTGATCTTATGTCATCGTGTGTAAATATGAAAATATTTTCTTTAGAGTTTATGTGGGTGTTGTGAAAACTGATGGGGTCCATTTTAGTCTTTTTTTCTGGAGTAGGCCATGACAACTTCAATGATTAATACCTACTTAACATGTCGCTAATTTTAATTAATTTTCATCGAATTATTTTGAAATTTTCTGTTTGTTGGACTTTTAAAGTTGCCTTCCATCGAACATTGCTTTGAGACATTCTTCTTTCACCATTTTTAAACGCAAAAACTTCAATTAAAGATCACTTGAAACAAGCACCAAGAACGCAGTAAATGGCAGCTAGAAGATTAAAGATAATTGACATACTCGCTGTCACGCTTGTATTTATAAAAATGTTATAGCACCATAATTACTAATGAATAATTTGCCATTTAACATTTGCTGTTTTGGCATTAATCCATTGTTACGTGACTAACTCATTGATGGCTGTTTGTATAAATTCAATTAAAGTCAAAGAAATATCTTTACCCTGATATTATATCAAAACCAAATAGCAAAAGCAAATAAACATGGGTTAATATTAACCTGGTTGAAAGATGAATTGTTTTTTGCTTTTGTAATCTTTTCTAAGATACTTCTCGGTTGAACATATTTTGTCATAGCTCTACCCTTTTTTCAGTCCATCTGGTTGTACTTTCTGGGGTAAAAAACCATGGAGTAGAAAGAAGAAAATTCTCTGGCAATTGGGACTGTTAATTGGTGCACCACTTGGAATTGGTTTGGTTGCTGGGGTAGCAGTTCCTGCCATTATATTCGGCTTACCTGTTTGGGTGGCAAGACGGGTAAGCATTTTGCCTTTGTTGTGTGAAAATCATGTTTGATTCATTTATTAATCAGAACAATTCATTACATCAGTTAATAGTTGCGGGGGCCATTCATTGGGTGTGAGTAATTAAGAGGAGTCATTTGCATTACTTCTACATGTTATATTTGTCATTCATTTTATAATATCTAATTGTGTTTATCTACATTTGATGTTTCCAGCTTATTGCCCAGTTTGAAAATCGAGATGTGTCAAAATTCAAGAGAAATCTTATAGTAGCTACTTGTGTCACTGGCTCCGTCATCTTTGCCCCTGCACTTGCTGCTCTGGCTGTTGGTAAGACAGTGTTAACGTTTAATGAAGCCAAATTCTAAATTATAAACAATACAGTAGTATGTTTTAGTTCATTATCAAACATGGTTATGTCTTATAATGTTTACTCTCATCCTTATGGTAGTTTGCAGATGTTTGAATTGTTTGTCAACAAGTGTAAAAAAGTCGTGTTGTTGTAATGAAAACTGAATGATTCATTCATAAAATTGCAGGTGTTGGGGTACCAGTCATGTTGCTTTATGTCTATGGCGTTGTACCTATTTCGCTGTGTCGTACCGGCAGCTACGGACTACGTGACAGAGATGGGCCTGCTGGTTTAATGCTTCCAACTAACTTCCGGTTTGATCTGGTTGGTTCTGGTGCACAACCAGGAACTTCATCACCGGATGATGGTTCTAATTTCTCCGGACAACCAGTCCTTATTAACTGTATGTTTACTACTGTAGCTGTTCGCATGCATTTGTTCTGCGCCATGATCAGTTTATGACCATACTGTCTTCAGTGTATCAAATATAACAGTATAGCTGTTATAGTTGGCAAGTTGTTTGATTAAAGTAGAAAACAACTTGTTGAAATAAACGTTGTACTTGCAGCTAGACATGGGCCAACCAATCCAAGCATCGGAGAGGCAAGTGTAGGTGGGATGACCATGGGTAGCTTTAACACATCCCGTGGCAGCAACATGGACAAAGCTGGAAGGATTGATGCTGATGGAGCCAGCACGGTGGCAATGGCAGGTAACTGATACAATTTTGTTAGAGATATTGTCGCAGCATATCATCATGTAGTCTGCATGGTCACAAGAGGCCTGGGCAATTTTTCAAGTTTAACATGCCTAACAAGTTGTCTAATATTTTAATATAGGCCAGTCAGTATTCAGTAAACCTGTTTTTTGATAAAACTAGCTGTTGTGTTGCTTGCTGTTGTTACATGAACCCAATTTTTTTTCATCAAATACTATGAAAGCTTAATTTGCTTTTTATGTATAGAATTCTTCCAATTGTTTTATTTTGCTTGACACACATTGCTTTCCTATACCGTGTATTAACACTATTTTATAAATTTGTCCAGGCATGAGTATTACTGGAAGTTTGTCTGGAATAAGTGGTGCGGGCACAGTTGGGGCAAACAGGTAAATACTGTTGACAATGTGATTTGGATGACTCATACTGTTTTCATAATGGTACTTTGAAGTGGCACCGACAATGTGTAAATAAATGTATAAAAAGAATGACTTAAAGATCGTGACTGTGTAAGAAAATTTTTTTATAATTACCGGTGAACAGATATTTTAGTAGGGTATGCTATACTTGCATTTATCAAATATAGTTTCGTAATTAGGTAAGATGTTTTCTACAAGTCGTTATGATGTTTTGTAGAATAGTTTTAGATTGAATTTCATTCCCATTTCAAAGTAACGAAACGTTGGGAATTTTTCTACATAGGGCCGAGATGATTTCTAAGGATTCGGACCAACATTCTACTCACACACAAATTTCAGTTGGTTCTGCTCCTAATTTCACCTCTGTACAAGTTTGTATTTATCTATTAAGTTTTTTTTTATTATATTCGCTTGGTGCATACACAATTTTTAAAACCACTTATTAGTTTATTGTTGTGCTTTGTTAAACATGAGATTCTAAACAAAACTTTAACTGTTTTTTTTTGCTCTTTTTATACCGTAGTTACTAGTTTGATTTTCTTGCGCTTATTTTCAGTGAAGTAAATTGTTAATTGTAAAACAGCTTGGTCTGCTCCTGCTTTCTCAAGGATTTGTGTGATGCAATATTTTCAGGTTCATATGAATGACAATGTATCTGAACATAGTGCATTCAGCTTCTCTTCAACTGCCACCGCTGGCAGCACTGTTAAGAAGTCATATTCATCAAAACCAATCGGAGCTAAACGTAAAACAAAACAAGCCAAAAGTGAGTTGCTAATACATGTAATGTATATAATTATTATCTGCTTAATCCCAGTAAACAGCCTGTGTATCACTTTGCTGACTGTATTCAACATCACGTGATGCTTGTGGAATGATTTTTTGAATTAATTATTATCTTGTACTTTTAAGCGTTTTATGAGTTTTCATTTGCTTGAGGCATGTTTTTGTAATTCTCAAAAGAAAATTTAATGACATGGCAAATTGTAATAATTCATTTTAGGATCGTCATCTGTCAATGCAACGAGTGCAGTAAAGAATGAGAGCGGTTCCCATGGTCTTCCTGTTGTCGCTGACACTTCAGTAACTACCACAAGCACATCAGACCAGTCCGCTTTAACAATTGTTAACGAATGTACTGTAAGTTGCTCAGTGTCATTATTTTGCCTTTCTATATTAAAATATTACTAAAAGTTGTTGCGTCATAATACCCAATTATACCGTAAGTGGATAAAAAAATTCGCTTCATCTCTCATTGAGTATGAATATTGTTACTACTAATGAAAACGTTATGTATAAACACAAAAAATTTTTATTCGAAAATGCAAACATTGAGTTTAGTGCTTTCACAACATCTAATATCGCGTAGCTTGAAATTGTTTTTTTGCCAATCATCGTAACAAAAAAGATCTATCTGAGTTCCTAACCTTAAATGTTTTTCAAAATTTCTTCTACCTGATTATTACCATAATGTTCGCCATATCATTCCATTGTTACGGTTTTAGGTAAAAGAAACCAAATCTTCTACCTTGAAGGCAGAGGTTAACAAAGTTTCCGTCCCTGTAACAACTCTAGATGACCGAAGTGATTCAAGCAGCTGCGGCAGTCAAAGTCAACTTCTTCCAATTACGAAAGATTCTGAAAAATATGCCCAATTGTCCACCTCTGCCACTGAGACAGTCTATGTTTGATTGGCAATTCCACTCCCTTCGGTAATTTCAATAGGCGTTTTTCTTCTTTTCTTATTTTGTCTTCCAGAATTACCCGATTTTCATGGGTTTTCTTCATCGGCGACTGACCGCATCAAGGAAAGCTTTTTGGACATGCTGTGCTTCATTTCGAGAGCACTTGTCGCTTCAATGGCTTTCCACAGTTGGTGTGATAAAGATTTTTTTAATTCTGTTTTTGCCGGTTTCTTTTAGTTTTGCCATGTATCTGCAAATTGTAGGTAGTTTTTCATTTCTTTAGAGCTTCATTTTTTTCTTTTAACGCCGCATAGTTGATGATATACTCTGTTGCCAAATATCTTACAACGTTATTCGTGGTAGTATGCTGCAAAAAAGCTGCAACTGATTGCGTTGGCCGCTATCGCTTGACGATAATAACTTCTCTGTGTGCAAATATTTCTGAATTAATTTCTTTCCAGTATTTTGCTGTTTTCATGATTTATTTCTTACGATATTTTTGTGTTTAAAACGAAATATAGTTTATCTTCATAGTAATGTCATCTCCCTGGAATGACAAGATAATCCGTACATCAGTGTGCGCGATGGTGTTTTTTACAATGTTCCAGTCTCATTTAAATTCTGTAGTCGCCGGCATAAACCAGAACCGTTTACGTCGCATTTTACCTGCTCATGTCTTTTCGTCTTATGCAATTCAATGAACGATACTATCCCGTAGAGTAGGCATGAATTGTGTCAAATTACCGTAATGATTCATGTGGTTAGCTTGGATGCTGGTGTCGATCCTTCCCTCGATATGCTCACACGAAGCTTAACATGGTGCTGCAGAGCACTAACGCTGTACGATGATGTTCTGTTATAGACTGTTACCTGTTTAGTTGAGTCTGGGATATCCGAGATTATGCCGCAAAAATTATGATACGATTGTGTACATACCGATTTAACGTATTGTTAAGAGATTTAAGACGTTCATTATATCCGCGTCTGATGTGATCGTTTTGCCTTTTAAAGGTCATTTTGTTAAATAAAACTTTGCCACCTTTTGTTAATCTGTTTGCTTTTTACTGGAGGTAGCTTTTGCAGTTTGTCAGTAAATTATTGAGAAGTCGGCTCGTTAAATGAATTCTATTTGACTCTCACAAAAAAGTAACCCACTATTTGGATGCGAACTCAAGTTAGCTCGTAAATGCTCCACTGTAGTTGGTTCCAATCGTCCAGCCAGGAAGTCTCCTAATTTGGTTGGAGTATTAAGACAACTAAATTACTGTATTACTTAAAGACATTTTTTACTTATCTACGTAACGCTCTTGCGTTGTTCCCCAGAAATCGCGGCGGGGAGTTTCGGTTCGGGCAACGTCACCATTTAAGGTTCCTTTGCTTTCATTAGCCTATTGACAATACATGTTAACATGTGGCATATGGTCACATCACGTATTTTCCGCAAAATAGCTGCTATTATATCAACAGCATACCGCCACCAGCCAAAGGAACCCGTTACTTAAAACTACAGTAACAATTAGAATAACGGAAATCTAACGCTGATAGTAATAATTGATCACCGCAAAACATTTGCGTTATGTGAAACGTAATATTCGTTGACACAAATACTTGGTTTTGTTTGTAATTTAAAGCAAACTTTGTTTTCTTTCTTGAAGCTTGGATAAAAACAAGCTAGCTGACAACAGATTGTATTGCACCTTAATATTTTTATACCACGCTTAAAAAATATAACACACTATTAAGAAACCAGCATTGCAACATGTTTTTGTATTGGTTAAGTAAGTTATGATGAAAAAAAATGTGTAATAGACATCAGAAACAAGTCACAGCAGGCTTAACGTAAAAAAGCAATTTGAAATACTGTAAATCTATTGCAACAAGAATAGGACAACGGAATGATTCAATATTTTAGTGTAAAAAGGCTTGGACGCTGTAAAGAGCAAAATTTTGACAACAAAGATAGTGATTTTATAAGTCTAAAAATTTTCTCTTCAGCACTTCAAATAACTATTTGGTTTCAAGGTAATATGTCGTATCTCACAGTGCATTTGAACGATAGCTACAGTTTTTGTGGCTACGTGAGGTAATATGAGCAAATTACCGTACATCGCTACACAATTACACATACACCTTCCTGGACTTGTTGCTTTTACGGTTAAAAGGATCAGAAGTTGGGGTCTTGGCAACAGACTTTCGGTGAGCAACCTGTGGCGTGGTTTCAGCTGCAGTGATGGGATTGGCATGTATCACTTTCATGGGCCCTCGTGACCTTTCAAACGCTGATGAATGAGCAGATTGCATTTTTTTCAGCAGATCCTTCTTCTTTCTCGGAGGCATAGATGTGTCCGTGTGCAACGATTTTATCAGCTCGCTAACTTGCATTTGGGTGAAGTCAACACGTTGCTTGTTGTATTCGGTGTTACTTATCCTGGCACAGAAGGTCGAGTCTGCAGATGAAGTAGGGCATTAAATAGACTGATGCACTTACGAATGATAGAAAAATTACTAAGGCATGACTGTATGTGTTATGTTAATCTGAAGACCCACGCTGATACCTTAAAGTCAAAAAAATATTACACGGATTTATTATTCTCAGTTATTGTATAACTTGTTATTACCAGGAACGAGAGATGGACTATCCACTTCTCCTGCTTCCATAAGTTTTCTTTTGCGGTTCATAGTGGAAGTGACTGAAGGTGGAAGACTAAATGCCTGCTGTCGCTGGTCCATGATGAAATAGCAAAGACCACAGATCCCTGATTGAAAATCTGGAAATTGTCTGTCTTTGGCTATTGTGGGGAAAATAGCTGATGGAAACGTCTGTATCACTATTTTCTTGTTACTGCACTGTTGGTAAAAATGAAAAATTTTAGGAAAAGCTAAAAAGTTGTCTCGCAAGTCATCATGACCACCAAGATTGTGCCATAACAGGATGTGTTGTGATAAAACAACCAATAACTTCTTCAACACTAACCTGAGGTGTTAAGGCCACATCTTTATTTGTTATGACATAATGGAGAAATGCAAAAAGATCTCGAAGTTCATAAAGAAGAGATTCGGTCAATAAATGCATGAATAATTGCAAAGCTTCCAAGGCAACATCAGCAGGTTTTGAAGCTACAGTAATAAAAAATAAATATCCTAAATAAGATCTTTTAATAGAAAAATTTTGCAAGTAGCTACAGAAGTAATACGGTGGAACCTTGGTAACACCACCGCCCGTGAGACCACTAATAACTGGTACTGTTGCTGACGCACTCTCCTTACAAGGATTGTGGTTTTCAGTCTACTACTGCTGTACCATATGACATATCAGTAAATTGCTTCTGGTACTAGCAACACTAAATGATGCCATATTAAATATTTATTTTCAACTCGACATTAACCGACTTTTATTTTTCAGCCCAGTAAAAATCAAAGTGGTTAAACACGGTAATTAAACATCTGGGACTGAAGAAAGCGGCTGCAGTGGTTGCGCAACCGATGTGGTTTGAATATCAGGTTGGCCGTCAACCAAAAATCCATTGTGTATTACTTAGGTTAAATTACATGTGGTAATACTAACAACCCTTATGATGAGCAAACTGCCAATAGGTAACTTACCAAGCATTTGCACAATAGCTTTTATTATATCTTTCATAGAATCATCAATAAGAGGCTTGGAGAGTGATTTGTAATAATCGGAAATCGCAAAGAACAACTTTATCTTTTTCATATAAGGTTGATCTCGAGCGTGTCTGCACAGGATGTCATATCCATTTGGCAGATGCTGAAGAACAGACAAGGCTGAAGAAATCCAGCTATCAGCACTGTAAAAGAAATATAAAAAATACTTTTGCATGTACAATTTTACCAAACAAAAAAGAGTACAACTTCTCTTTTCGGAATTCTCTAAGTTTTTTCTCAAAAACTGTTTACACTTATCGTATAACAAATCTAAGCAATATGTAACACTCTTACAATTCCGTTTTTACGCAGTTTGAACGAAATATTTAGAGTTACATCGGCAAATACTTAACCGCAAAACTTGACATGCTCCATTTTGCGCATGGGGTGAGCTACTTATGTGAAGTTATAACGGAACACGATGACGTCACATCACACGCTATTTCGCTAAGTTTATGCCAATGCATGAAAATATTATAAATTATATCAATAATGACAGCCAGTTATAAAACTCAGCTACACTTTTACAGTATCGTAAATAACTGTTATTGTACCTATTGTAGGCAGATACAACTTCACTATATTGCACACCGTGTGACGCACATGATGAACTTGAAAATAAACCATTAAAATCTGAAACATATAATTACAAATTTTTGTTATGCAAAGTATGCTTGTTTATTATGTTACCTTGCAAGAAAAATATGCAATTTAAATTTAGGGAAAATATTTAATTCAAGTTAAAATATCCTCTGGAAATTTTATTATTTAAATTCCTTCTTACCACTTGAACTTGCTCTCTTATCATAATTCGGTGACGTTATGAGACCATCAACAAACTGTAAATCCAAGATCTGTAGCAACCGAACTCTTACACATTCTCTTTTTAAATGAGATAATTCTGCAATAATTATGTGTTGCTGTGAACATCTATGCAAAAATCCTTAATAAAAATCAAGAGTCTTAGTATACTTAGACAAATATATTTCATTGAATAATCTGAACTTTATTGTATTGTTTATTTTTCGCCATCAACTGTGTGGAGCAAAAGTTAGGATGCTAACCGTTGTAGTTATAGTACAATAAATATTACTCATGTTACTACAGTGGGAATCACAAGCACATGATATTTTACTATATATACTACCTTGGGATGTAAGTTTTCTGTGAATTGTATCTTTTCCATTCTGTGATCCACACCTGCTGTCCCGGTCAGCAACAGGATTCTTTATGACACATGAGTGGTCACCGTTTAACGAAGACTGTTCAGCACGTCTGCAAGTTAATAATTAGAATAGATTTCAATCTAAAGATTTCTACATAGAAATCCGAAACTGAATAGAAAACAAAGCATTTACTTTTTCTATGCGCATTCATGATTCACCTTGTATATACTTCCTATACAGTTAACTGAGGAAATGTGAGTTGAAGTATCCGTGCATATGTAACAATTCATTTATTTTTAATGCATGCATATGTAGCAAATCAAAAAATAATGTGATGAGTGTATAGGTTGGTGCCAAACGTTTCACAGTTGCGTGTAACTAAACTGTTGTAGATCCTTGTCATGAATATAAATAGTCCTAGCCCAGAGATCTTAAACCATATAAAGATACCAACCGACCTTATTGGTTTCCTTTTTGACATACGTTGCACAAACCCCCCCAAAGAACCTAAATAATTAGACTTGGATGACCGAAAGCGACTTGGAGTTTCTTTTATTACATCTTGCCGCATGATCTTGGTAGGACTGCTTTCAAAGTCATGAGGACTGCTCACACGATGAGTTGCAGGTGTAGCGCAAAACTGTCTTCTAGAATTGTTGTTGACTGAAGCCAAATGCTGTTGTGAGGTCTCTGACACCAATGGAACTTGTTTTTCAACTTCAACAAAATTATAACTTTGACGACTTCTACGGCCAAGCAGAGTTGGTGAGGAAATTATTTTTCTTAAACTGCGACATGGTTTTGCTGACTCTTGTTTCATGGCAATGCTCTTTCTTCTGGGGTTCAATGCTGTGGTTTGTTGTAAGATTTCAACAACCGGTTGGGAGTGTTTTTTCTGGCCTTGTAAGCGGGTATTGCCATGAGGAGGCAGTGCAGAAATACTACTCGTTGCCAAATCTTTGATGTCAAGTAATTCTATTTGCTGGTTAGAGCTGCGCAATTCAGAATGAAATTAAAGCCACACATGCAGGTTATTGTGCCATGCATAACATATATAATAAGGAACTTTTGTCAATAAAAGAAAAGTTCAAAAGATAATTGTAGACATGCAAACAGAAGTCAGACTTAAAACAAATCAGTGCCTTTAACGTGTTTAAAATGTGAACAACCACATACCTAACAGATTTTTTCCGGAAAGATAATCTCTGGCTTAACCTTAATTTTCCACCCCGGTTAATATCATCGGACTTCTTTTCTTTGACATCTTCTGCATCAGAACAGGTCTGGAAAAAGCATGATACATTAATGATAGTGTAACAAAAATAAGTTGTAATCATATTTCCTTTGAATATTGACTGTCAAAATATAAGTCTGATAATTTACAGCAATATCAGCAATCATAATATCATTAGCTACAATAAAAGAGCTTACAGAAGTTGATGACAAGCCCTGATGTACACCTGACTCCGATGAAGATCTCTTTGTGACAAACCGAAAACTTGCTGAACGCTTCAAGGGCCTTCCTGAACGAGAATCACTTGACTCTCCTTCTGATTCACTGCCATGAGCTGAGCTCATAAAGGTGTCTTTTAGCGAATGAGCAGAAATTCCTCCAAAAGAAGGAAAATGCGATCGGTTGCCTTGCTTACGGGTTGGGATCAAAATGTTCTTTGACTTTAGTGTTGTTTCATGCATTGCATTTTGCTCGTTTGATATTGTTATATGTCCAAGACTATTTCTAATGTCCCCGTCTATTGCTCTTAAAACTTGTCGACCATTATGTGATTTTACATCTGATTCCTTTCTTCCTTTACCAGTAAACTGATAAAGAGACGATGTTGAATCATCAAACTTAGGATTTTTTTCAGCATTACTTCCTACTCCAGCTTGCTCAAATATTTGATTGTCAAGGAAGGACTGACACAAACGAACAATGTTCTCCCTTGCAATTGTAGTGTTGTTTGAAAATTGCTCAGGATTACGGCGCACAAAGTGATGTAACACATCAACAGCGTTGGCACCTGTGGATTTTAACAAGATAAAATATGCATTAACATCACACCTTCCTGAACAAAACCACTTCCCAATCTGTTTCACAATAGTCATCTGATACAGTTATTAAGTTACCAGGTTACGTCAATGAAAAACTCAGCAAAGCTAATGAAACATTTTAATTTTTGATTTAATATTAGTAGGAGGGATATGGTAGGGCTATTGGAACATTTATCCTTGGACTGAGAAAAGTTTTTATAAAACTTTTATTTGATGATGATTATTCACTACCATGCCCCGGTTACTGATCTTGACTGTATATACACATTCTTAACAGGCCTAACTGCATTTTTTAATGTTTTTTTTATTCTTAAGAAATAAATTTTCGTTGTTTTTTCTTGAATTTAAAGCTGTTACAGGTACCATTGAACAGGAACAAGCACCATTAATGACTTCTCCAAAGATATTACAATAATCCATAGTGGAAAGTGTGGCACCTGCACGCACGAGATTAATCAACATGCACTCCGAATATTTTACTCCTCACAACAATTTTTAATAAAAATTTAAAAAAACTGGTTGTTTGAACGCCAATTTATAATAAATAAACAAAGAATTGAAGCTTCAGTGCACCCCATCATGCCAAAATTTGCATCTTTGCATGCACAATGTCGAAAACCGCCACAGTTTGCAGTCAGGACAATACTGCATGTCAGCATTAAGCATAAAACCTGCAAAGTCAAATCATACATACATGTATCGCTTTACTATCAGGCCAATAAAGCTTCCTGTCTACTGATACACTTCCACATGAAAGTCTGAACAAGGAGTTATGAAGTAAAAGTAAACTCATGAAACAATAATTTCTCATATGACATCGATATGATATAGGAGAACTGTTTACAACAGGTTTTAGGTGTAGATAGGTCTAATACAGCAAGTTCACTACTTGTAGGCCTAGCCCCCAATGGAAGTGTTCCATCAGCAATCTTGCATGTAGAGACACAAATTCTGGAATGACGGTTGGCAATGAAGCTCAAGGTTTTGTTTGTTTATTACAAATTAGGCCTAGTGTTTATGCAAACAAATAATGCCTGCCTAGTTTATTCATCAGAAATCAATATTAATGTGAAAACATTCAGCGTAGACAATGGTTTGTCTAGGCTTGCGTGTCTTTTTCACTTTTTCTGTGTCACTTTTTCCACTAAGAGGCCTAGCCTAGGACTAGCAGAACATGATTTTCAAGTTTTTTTTAATCAGTATGATACAATGTACACCCTTGTAAAGAAACAACTCAAAATTTTACATACCTGTAAAGCATTCCTCATAACATTTTTTGACATTTCTTCGTCTCTTCACGTTGGCATTTTCCTGCAGGTGTTGCACTAAGTTATTCCATATGCGTGTTGCACGAAATGGTCCTAAAAAAGTTAAGTATTGCTGTTAAGGATTTATAATTTTGCTATTCTAGGCTGGTATACTAGCATGGGAAATTTCTAAATTTACCCACATAACCAAGGCTTAGGATCGCTTATATTAATCAGTTTAAAGGCTCTGAACAAAACTTTCGCCGGAAACGATAGCATTCTGACAACGCTTTGGAGCTTAATACATAATTTAATGGAAATGTCTGTGTATACTTCGATTTACCTTCATGGTATGTATACTACAATGAATAAAGAAATAGAAAACTACCCTTTAGTTACCTGTTGCAGGTGAACAATTCGAACTTGCCGCCATCACCAAAGCTGCCAACTTCGAATTAATTTGTTTTCTTTTTAAAATTTGTGCTAGTAATAGACTCCAACAATAAATGCAGTCTTATCCTATCAGAACTTTTCTACTCTCTGGAGTTTCTCAAAGTATAGAAAAAAATTAATATACAACAAAGATAGTTTGGGGTTTGAACATAGACCACAATAAAGTATATTTTATAGTAATCTATGGTTTGAACTACCAAACCAAACAATTAATATTAAACATCTGGTTATGCAAAGCTAAACACCCAGTGTCCAAGTTTATTTCAGTATTGCTTGATTTAGGTCATGTTGCTGCTAAGCACTAGTTCACTAAGCTTATCTGTAGGCTACTGACTTCTGCTTCACCCTGGTACAACTGTAGCGGAGATGGAACACCAACAAGTCAAAACACTTGACAAGATTATAAAACTGCTACTGTACAAAAGCGTTCTTCCATAGCCTACGAAATAACGCATCATAATATCAAGGGGAAATATTCTGCGAAAACTCTTGAAATAGTTAGCATGTACGTCACATTTTTCCAAGTACAATATCGCATTTACGACAGCAATTGCGAAGTTTGCTGTTAAAATAGCATGTTCCAATTGACCCGTTGCTATTTTCGTGGCACAACTAAGCAAAATATGCAATACTCGTGTTATATACAGAAAAGCAGTGTCTGTTTCATTTCATTTAGCTTTTTCCTTTCAGCGTTATCATTTGCGCGTTCTTTTAGAACAGTCACACAGCTTTTTGTTATCGACGCTGTATCTTAATCTACGTTAGTCGCTTTTTTCGTTTTACACCAACACCTTTCAGTATGCAAACAATCGCGCGTGGGTTGCTCAAGAGTAAACATCCTCTGCAATTGTTGCCAATCATCTACCGATAATGCATTTAAAATTATCTCTTCTGTTAATTCCTTGACGCAGTGTAGATCTAATCAAGGCCGTCCATGACATAAACACAGTGTGCCAGTCTTTTCTTGTACTGTATTCTGTACTATGCTGATATAGTTGAGTAAACCAATATTTTAATGAGTTTTGCCTCAAAATTCAGTTTCTAATCTGTAAGTATGCTCACTCCTAGTCGATTAGGCTATAAAAAGCATTCTAATGTGAAGTTAGAGTAGGGGTGGGTGTTGGCTTAAACAAAAATAGTTTTTAAATGTAGCATAGTTTTCTAGTTATTGTAAGTCGCTTCCTTCATCGTTTCTTAATCGTGACGTTAGAAGTTCTAAATTGTTATCTTTCATTGCTGCGGTTGGCTACAGACCGCGAAAAGTAGGTTATGATGCAAACCCGTTATCGCACTATAAACCAGACACAAGCTCAAAAACAAATAATCTGCATCGCGCTGAAATTAAGTGCATTGCAAATGAACCAAATGTTTTAAGATATTAAGTAAAATTCAATTCGAATTCATTGCACGAAAGCATAGCCAGAGACTAACCGCGCAATTTCTTTAATGCGGGGCCCAGGATAATCATAAAACACCAACAATTTGACGTCAATACAACAGAATCACTACAGGCGTTTCATTCTATTGAAATTCCCTTGTTTCTTGTAGAAAAGTTTCTCTTTCAGCTTAAGCATTCTTCTTCTTTCATTTCAAAATCTTAACTTAAATCGTCTTTTTTTGAAGCATTTCCTGGGGTTTCCGAACTCAAAACAAGACATACCCAGAAATTGACGAGACGTTCGTCTTGTGCAGATGATGATTATTTGATCATGCAGACAAACAACTGTTATTAAAACTTTCCTCACGAACAAAATTAACTTTATACGTGATCGGAGTATTTGGTACAATAATATCTAATATCTTAATTCAGGCATAATTGATTGCAATTGCTATTGAATGTTACAAACTTTATTAAATAAAAACACGATACGTGTTCTCGTCAACCGTCAACATCAAAGGCCATGTATCACTGTGAAATCTGACGGCATTCTGTAATGCCCATTAAAATGAAAACAGTTGAGTTTGAAATTATAATTGTGTCATTGAGATCTATACGTCTACAAAATTTACGATAGCGTTTCAAAGGTTAAGTCAGGACACAGGCGGTAGACAATGAGATTTGCATAACAAATCCAAACACGACATACGATCATGGTACTGCATATAGGCATATCAAGTGGATTTTACATAGATCACGACTTTCTCTCAAATTATTCTCATAAGCGTGACGCAGGAGTTTATGCATCAACCTATAGTTCTTATTGTTTGTATAGCTTTTTACATTGAAACACTTATAATTTCCTAATCAAATGCTTTCGACGTCTGTATAGTTAAAACCTTAAGACTGCTACAGTACCTCGTATATGGTTTATTCAAACAAAAACTCTTAGCAGCTTGTCAAATTCTTTATAAAGCCGTTACCAAGAAAACAGGTTCTGAGATTTAGCTGGACACATAAACCATTTATCCTACATCCAACCGCAACGTAACCCCACGTGTTTCCTTTTTACCATTTTCTGGAAGTGCATTGGGTTGATGACCGGTACACTGTAAATGCATATGTGCTTATTTGGCCGCAATAAACGATCGTGTATGTATGTATAAAATACGTGCACGGCAGCATTCCTGTGTAATTACCGTTTTGTGCAATAGATAGTAGGCTATACTTTGTGTCATCTCGCCGATTCGTGAAACGTTTATTGTCCTCTTTGCTTGTATATTCTTCAAACGATTTCGTGACTCGGTGGCAGATTTGAGAATTACGTAAGAAAACGTTGCAACGGAGTTGAAATAAATAAATATAAGTGACGTTAATACGAAATGTTTTGCCGAGTTCGTAGTATTAATACTCTTTCTTTACGCATTGTGACGTAGGCTACTTTTAAGTTGTACCCTAAGGAGAGCCTAAGCAGTCGTTAGAACACAACAGAACTCAGCCTAACAATTAATAAAATGAGAAATTACAACGGGCCACATTGTCTAAGGCTTTCATTTAGCGGTTATTTTAAAATGAAAGATTCACTGCACGAAAGGAAAACGACGTCAAACGTTTCAAATAATCTCGTTAAATATATATAACTTATATATATCATATAGACTTACGTAACCATTGACTTAACAACGTTAAACACTATAAAAAAATTGAAAGGGAAAAAGTTTTGTCATTTCAATCCATATTCGCTACGCCGCTACAGTGTTTTCAAAATGTATGAGAGTTTAAACGTTGAATGTTTAGTATCAAAGCGTAAGCTATTGGATAACTTCAACTTTGCTATTATGTGAGGATGGCCCATTGCTTTCCATAACGATTGTTCACTCTAGTTTTAAGTAATATTTTCATTGACAAATTTATGACCCCTAGCTATGCAACCCTTTTCATGAGTGGTTTAAATAAAACACCATTCAGTCTACAAACCCGGATTTTCGACAATCGAAACGACCTCTTAAATTTATCCAACTGCCTCTCAAACTTTTATACTTTTACGTCAGCAGCAAAAAATTATCATTTACTTTTTAAAAATCTCGGTCTTTAAAAATTCTTAGCGGTCGTCAAAGTCGTACTTTAAAAAACACAGTTTAGGCGTAGCCTATTATAGATATCATCGATTGCATAATTGGGAGAGCGGGTGACATGAGAATAAGAAGAATAAATAAATAAATAATTTGTTGTTGCAAGTTATAACTTTAAAACTAGCCTAGGCCTAATAGTTGTTGAAGTTGTTGACTTCTTTGTCATCTTGAACATCGGATAAATTGGACATGTGGATGTTATTGAATAACTTATCCTAAATACAATTAATGTAAGAAATATCCCGTCAATTAATCTTAACTAAAATTTTCAGCTCTGATTAGACAACAAAGTCGAGATCGAACAGATTTAAAGTCTTATATAGCCTACGACGTAAGCTAGTCATCATTGTTGGTATTGCATAAATTAGAATGTAACGATTCTGGTCAAACATTTTTAACGTTATGATAATATTTAATTTTTCAATCCGGGTGAATAAGTACCTATTTTCTGAAGTCTGTTGTCCTTTACTTGTCAGATACCGGAAGTTTTTTCTTTCTTGTAAGTTCACTTTACTTGAGTTTTATTTCTGTGATTACAAGCCATCTGTTTACGCTTGATCATTTTCAATTTTAAAAGTAGGCTACTATCTGCATATTTTAAGCCTATCGGCTTTACCACACTTTTTCGTTCTATTCAGTGGGTGTTCTTCTCCGCGCATTAAAGTTGAGCATATTTTTCACCCTCTTTCCCACAGTCAATGTCGATAAATTCAAATGAAAAATGAATAAATAATGGTTGTTAATTTAACTGCCGTTGTTATATATATGATGACTATAATGGTTTTGATACAAATATAATGACTGTATAACCTGACGATCAAAAATTGCCAGTTGTCAAACAAAGTTATATCGAGTATCTTATGCTTAATATTTATTGAATACTTAAAATGAAATATTTGTTATTCATTACCATTTTATAACAGGTAACAAATAATAATAGATACCACAATACGGTTTACAATTGCATAGAAAAAAAACCCATACTCCAAGAAGATAAGAAAAAATTGGGTCAACACTTGTAGCGTTGTTCTACTCACAATAATGTTTTTATCAGTTCAGCTTGTTGTTGCTGTTATCTGAAGCCTGATAAGAACTTTGGGTCTAACTTGATTGTATGATGTTGACAGAATATCGCGTGATGTTTTTACTGAACTTGTTTGTTAACGTTTTTGTGTAGGTTACTCTGCGTGACAGTGTATAAATTATCAATGTGCTGGATTCTTTATGTTACATTAATGTTCTAGCTAGCCTACGACCTGCGCCGGTTTATTCAGTTATTAGAATTAATACTTGGTGCTTTTCTATGTGATTTTCTTTGGTGTTTCCACATCATGTTCTGGGCTTGACGGTTTCAATTTTTCCGATTGGCAATGTGACATTGTACAGGTAATGACATTATAGGCCTCTTAATCTTTTTATGCATTGTACACCGTGTATACATTCATGTAATGATTTGTTGTGTGACTACTGGTTAACCATAGTCTGATATTAGAATGTGTGGTACCTGCATGCAGGAGATTCTTCAATGTGTACGCCGAACTTTTTTATCTTCACATCAATTTATAATGAAGAAATAAAGAAAGAAAGAGATATAGAAATTTTATTTCACCATTCAAATAAATAAATAACACAGCTTGACAAAAAAATTGGGTCTGTTTTACTTTTGCACTCCCTTATCAGGATCGAGTATTGAGGAATTATTACGTTATACTTTCTTTTCTATTACCTCATAACTTCTTTCCATTCAAGTCTTCAGATCGTAGTGCAAAAGTATAGGAGACTCTGAAAATTGACAGTTGTTTGACATGGGGTGGCAAAAAGAAAATTTGGTTGTTTAAATGCTATTTTAAAATAAATAAACAAAAAACTGAGGCTTCAGTACATATCATCATGCTAAAAATTGCGTTTTTGCACATGATTTCCCATGGAGGACTGCCATACTTTCCAGTCGGGCTGGTTAACAATTTCAGACTGCAAGACTGTTGGCTGAAGCTTAAAATACTAAATTTTGGAATTATAGTAACCTAACCTGTATGCTCACGTAGTTGGTACCCTGTTATTCTGAATAGTTCCCGCAATCTCTGTGGTATAGGATTAGATGAGCCTAGTTACTGTATCAAAAACATACTATCTTGCTTTTTTAAATCTACAGGCTACAAGTAAATAAAACAAGTTATACTTAACATATATCAAAAAAATATATATCAGTACATGTGGACTTTGATTCTGTGTGGCATACTTTTAAACTGCTTTGTTTAGCCAATGATTTTGTAAGTATATAATTGTAACGTTTTTGCAATAAACTGGGTCGTAGAAACACACGGGCATGTTGGAATGTTAAAGATTACTTTAAACAAGCTAAACGAAATAATTGTGTTTAAATCCGACTGGTTGAATGGTACTAGCAGAAAAGTGCTTATCAGTTCACAAAGCATCTGCTTAGGTTGTTGTTACATGTGGATTTTGGTTCAACCAATCCTACTTTCATCCCACACAGGAAAGTTCGCAAAATAAAAATCTAATAGGCATAGGCAGGATTTATTCTAAAGATGTGTGAAAGGTTGTTGATGGCTCAAAGTTACAGTGATGATTCGGTTATGTTATTGTTGATAGTGTGGACCAAGGATTTGCTATTTGCATTGAGATCCGTTGTTTTAAACACAACCACATTATAAACATGTTTTGAAAATTGAATTGCATTCCAACCTTAGCTGAAAAAAAAATTGGAAATCCTCATATTTCCTTTTTATAACAGTATCTGATATCAACGTAATATAATAAGCCTGATGGATGTAGAATAAACATAGACTTGACAACAATCAGAATAATTTCTGATGATGTCTCAATCTTACCAGACAGTCTATATTAGAGAGCATAGCAGATCTTGGTAAGACCTTTTGCATTAAATGACAAAGTTGATGTGTTGATTTTGACTTGGTTGTCTCGAAAGGTAGTGAAGCAGATGTATGGTGCTACATGGCATACATTGAAAAAATTATTATAACCTGCTTTTGTGAACTTGCCAAACAAAATGATAAAAGAAAGCAAGTCATGGCTAAGTAGAATCGTTTGAAACGATAATGTATTGAATATTAAAGAAATTTGTGTATTCCTAACAACACACCGCTTCAAAATAATGACTTGTCTGCACTTGACTTGCAGAGATATGAACTCTCTGAGTGCTTTTCTGGTTAATAAAAATGTTATGTCTCTGAAATTTAGTGTTTTGATTGTATGATACTATGCTTTTCTCTGCATAATAATTTTATGTCATCACCTTGCTGTTTTTTTCCAGCCTGCTCGTGCTACTTAGCTAACAGCTACCAGTATGCTTTAGCTCTATCAGAGCTGAATAAACTAAAAGTATTTATAATTTAAAAATAGATCTGCAAGTTTGCTATACAAGCTTTAACTGCATTTGTAACATTCTGTAACTTCAAGCAATGTTTAAAAATTGCCAGGCGATAAGCCATCTTAATTGCCCTTTCAATAAAGTATCTCATTTAGTTAATCCATTTGTGACTTACTGTTTGTACGTATGTATTCAAATAGCACAGCATAAAACCATTTTGTATATATAAAGGAATTAGGCGGGTAAATCATAAACAGCTAATGTTTTATGAGATAAATAATAACTTTAAGCCTTTTTTGTAAAACTAGTGTTGTCAGCAGTCAGTATAGAAAGAATTTATTGAAAATCTGATTGGTTTAATGTATTTTAGGAATGGAATTATCATCATGCAATAAACTCCCACCAGATAAGACATGGGGTACATGCACACAGAAGTTTGGCAAGTTTATATCCAAACTCAATGAAAAACTGGTAATCAATAGTTTATTCCTTAATTTTATTCATTAAATAAAGCTATTCAACCATTTTTTTTCTTAACTCGTTTAGCTTATTTACTTTTTGACATCAATTACTTGCACTTCAACTTCAACAATGATGTTGTTGAATCAAATTATTTTGTATCGCTGACTGATATTCTCAGCACCCCACAGTAATTCTTGTATTACTGTAGTAGTTGGAATCAAAATTGATACTTTAGTTGGCTCTATTACTTGCTTAAAGTAGGCATTTTACTTGCTTAATTTTCTTGGTTTTTGCAAAGAAGCCAATTTGAACTGGACTCAGTGCTTCCTAATCCAATTTATACATTAGTAGTTCAGTCTTCAAGTAATATGCCAGTCAATGGTTTGTTACCATGTTGCCTGATGTTGGCAAGCTAACTTTTAATTTTTCTTAAAAGAATGTTTTTACAAGGAAGTGGATTATTAAACATCTGTGTCGTTTTTTTAGGATGAGAAGCCAAAAACTCACCTCAGAGAAGCAATAAAGTCATTATTGGATACGTCAGATGTTGACAATTCCAAAACGGGTGGATAAGCTTAACAAATAAACTATTCAAAAAATATATATATATATGCGTGTTTTGTATTTCTGATCTCATGTAACTCACTGTTGTAGGGCTACACTGCAGTGTCCTGATCATGAAATGTATGCTATCATTTTAAATGTTTGCTTGGAAGCTGTTTTCTCCATATTATTTTTGTGCAATGTAAACGCAAACAATTCTGTTCTTTATTGTGTTGTCAGAAACATGCCAACAAGGCCGATTTTTGGAGAAAGATACAAACACTTTTCTTGAGGTAATTTATGTGACTCTTTAATCTTTCAATTAAGTCGTCAATGCCTTTTGATTTAAAACCTGCTTCGCGCTTTTATGTTATTTTATGTATGACCCAATCTGTTTTTAAGAACTTAGCGTTATATGAATGTTTTTTGCCATACTTAACTAATACTTAATTTTAACCTGTAGGCCACTTAAAATTAACCAATACTTAGATTTATGTTATCAAACCAATTAACAGAAGTATAGGTACATGGTTAGATACTGCATCAATCTAGGTAATGCATTAGAAATTCATATTTACTTTGACACTTGAGGTCCATGTTTGTGTGAACAAATAGAGTCCGTGGTAAACAATCAGTAGTGTTTCTTGAGCCCTAATCTATTTTCTATCTTATATATACAGTAGTACCAGTATATACTTGCTAATATTATAAAAGTAGTTTTATGTTAATCATAGTTAATGTAAGAATTGTTTTATGTAAACTTCCAGGCTTTGTTTTTGATAGCATCTGTTTTGATATGGCATATCTCACTACTTGTGACCTAATTAAATTATTGGTTATATCGGTAGCCTTAAGCTGTCTTTGGTTTTGGTGTTGTACTTTAAGCTTTTATATATAACATGCAAAGATGTGTGGTTTTATTTGCCATATGACTGTCATATAACTGCCAGTGATTGTTATAAATTTTATATGCTGATAAATATAGCCAATTTTAACGATATATATGCACTAATTGCTACTTGCCAGTATAATTCATATGGAATGCGCACATATGCAGTGTTTATAAATAACAGATTGTCACATTCTTCGTGCTATAAAGGAGGTGGTTTTCAAACTTTATCCTGCTGCTGACATGTAATTATTACTGAGAAACATCTTTCTTATTTTATCAGGACATAAATGGCCTCTACATGGTACTGGATGCCACATCACAAATCTGTGTACATGCCGAGCTTTCACTGCATCAAAGTCTTAAGAAGGTAAATTAGAACAATGTTTTGATAAATTGTCAAACCTTCTGTTTTTGGTGGCATAACTGTTTTATGTTTGAAGATGCTTATGTGAGTTTAATAAATGCCCTGGCAGCAACACTTCGTACTGGATTGACTGAGTTAAGAATTTTATTTGAATTTTGAATTATGTTGTGTGAAGCCAAGTGGTAGTTTATTAGGTGGTGCTTAAAGAATTATTTGTCGTCAATTTGTTTAAATGTTTTTAACTTTAAAACGATTTAAAGACAATAAACATTTCCTACGTGACTGTCTTCAGTTTTGATCAGTCTCAACTTTACTTGCACAACACCTTGGCAAATATTTAGCAACTTTGTCATTGTGGCCCAGTTATTACCTGCATGTTCAACTCATTATTACATCACATCCAGCCTTGTGAATGTTCAACGTGTACCTGTTGTTAAGATGTTTTCAAATGGTACTTTAATTATTTTATTTTATCTCTGCGACAACATATCTATATCTACAAACACCTTGTCATGATCATGTTTATCGTTACCGGCATATAGTTTATTGCCATGTGAGATGTTTTTTGTTAAGAGCTCAATATTTGTTCTTGAAACTCGCTATTGTTTTGAACAAATCTTAAATTCTCCTGTCTGTATGTCAGTACTACATGATGTTTTAAAGTGTTCGTTTTAATTGTGCAATAATATCAGAAATTTTTCATATTACTTTGTTCACAACATGGCCTGGAGAACATAGTTCTTATTTTCAGTTAATATGCAGTATATATAAAGAAATCGTGTGTGTGTGATTTTTTTAGTAGAAATGGTATTAATCTTCGTTTTTGGCTTGCCGGTAAGAAAGTTGGTTATTTATTATTTTCAGATCCAAATTTGTGGGAAAAGGTTGGATGACTTCATTCATCCCCAAGATATTTGCCATTTTCAATCATCAATCAATGAAGCTGCCATATTAAAAGATTCAAATGGTATTTTCTTTGAAAGATTTGAATAATGTACAAGATTGATACCATTCATATTTTTATGAAAAGATCATCTTTGTTATTATTTAGTAAACAAGATAGGAAGTTAATGCTCTGTTTTTGATATTTAGTAGTATGTATAGAGTAAGGCAGGTGTCTTACCTTGTCAGATCACTGATGAATCATGGGTTGTTTGTGTGATATTTTACTTATACAATTCTTTCCCTCTTTTTAAATAAAAGCTTGGGTGCTTGGTAGTATTAGGGAGTATTGTTATTGACATGTTGAAAAGCAATAATAGTTTATTGCATACCAGTTAGAACCTAACTGCCACTTAAATAAATCATACACTTTCAAATGCTCCAATTGTAAAGCTGTTTGAATCTGTACTGACAGTTAATTTGATGACATGTTGATTTTTTTAATATTATTGACCTGATAATTAATTGCCAGTAATACTTCCTCAAGTGTAGTTTAAAAAATGGTATAGTCGTCACCTATCTCAAAGTATACTCAGATACGTGACAAGCCGCAATTCTCACCTGATCAGGCCAAAGCTTCGCCCAAGGCAATCTGCATATTTTACTGCTTTGCGGGCCAAGTTGTATCAAGTGTGTTAAACCTCAGCGCATGTTGTGGTGTCCTGATTAAGGATTGCTTATGTAAGATGTATTTCCCTGAAGTACTGAACTACTACCCGCTTTTATGGAATGCGCATTGGAGAGTTATCTTCCGCGGCTAACTTACAGAAAGTTCTGCCTTTTGTATTTGTTAAACATAACTATGTTCTTGGATGTACTAGTACTACCAAGGTGTTGTTTATTTGTATTTGTTACTCATCAGGTTATGTAAAGGTTGGTAGCTTCAAGGCAGCTTACTACAAAATAGATGGGTTTAAACAGTTTATAGACATTTCTTAAAAGCTAGTTGAATTATGACATATACGAGCTTACAGAATGGTTGTTTCAGCTTGATTTCGTCAGGGCCTTGTTATTGTGCTTTGTTGAATCACCTTGTATCAGCACCAATTATTACATTCAGATGCTTAGTTGAAACTTATAAAAGTTTTCTGGATAAAAATCATATTAAACCTTTAATTAAGAGGTACTTGTAAAAGTTCAAAGGTGGATTAAGTAGTGTATGAGTATATATGATATACTTTATTACGAGTAGAATCTAGTTGCTTATTGCTAATTGTTTACTTGTCAAGTTTAGGAATTTTATTCAAAAAGTCTCGCTTTAAAGATTGAGATAGAAGAAGAGAGAAGAAGTTGAGATAGTGATTTTGATAGTTTAGGTTTTATGAAATTAGCACGTGTAAAATTAAGTATTATTATGTTGCCTGCAACTTTTGCATTATTATTATTATATAGCATTATTATAGCATTGCTGTAAAGTATTTCATGCAATTTCTGCAAAAAACTGCTCATAATTGGCTAGTCAGCTAAAAGTGCTGAATATAGCATGTATTGTGTACAGAAATTAAATCAGCTGACCCCCTGCCTCCTGACTGTTCAGAACTTAAACCAACTGTTCTTGATACATTTGCAATTAGGGATTATAGTCTCGATCTAGTCTGTAGTTTAGATCTAGGAAAACCTACCCTAAAATAGATCAAAATTTATATCATGCCCTTTTGTACTTTTCTCAGTTGGTTTGCGCATATGTGATGCGTTTGTAAATCTGTTACACCTGTCTCATTGTTTCATTTTGCTATAGTAAGTATTTTTCTGAATTATTATTATTCTTAGATCTGAATTTACCAACAATTACTCATTTAAACTAATAGGCCTATAATTTTAAATCTCCTTCCATGTCACACATGAATGGAGTGCTGTATTTCTTATACTGCGGGACATCCTGTCAATAAGTTCACAAAAGTCAAATGTTACAACTACTTGCTGCCTCTACTTGATTGTAAATCACATTGTTTATATTCGATTGTGATGTTTTAGAGTGTGACAATGATGTGAAGCCAAGTACATTTACCAGTCAATTTCTTCTGAACCCCGCAAAGGACGATCCTATAAAAGAAACTGCTATTTCTGGGGTTGCTCATCTTGACGCTAAATGCTTTGGTTTGAGTACGTTGGCTCAAGCAGAGGAGAACTCATCTAGGAACGGTATGGTATGATATGTTGTTTGTGCCATTAATACAATGCTGTTTGTATTTTGTACAGTAGGCATTTGGGATGTGTTGAATCAGACACGAATACAGATATATTGCACTAAAATAAACAATTTTTGTTATTCTCACGAATCTGAATCTTGCAGGCAGATTTGGGCCAAATCGTTTATTTTACATAAAGCAAGAAAGCACCAGCAAAACATTCAAGTTTTTTTTACAAAACTTTTAGAAATTTTTAGTTTTTTCAGTTTTAGAATACTGTTGAATTGTTTGATTCACTGACAAGGCAGCAGGTTTTAGCATGATCAATTACTTTGATAAAACAGAATAAGCCAGGTCAGAAAATTCATGTTTGCATCAATACCAAATTCTTATGTTCGTTTTATCAGAAATCCAAGTTTTCCAATTTGGCCTATCAGTAATAGATACAAAACTGCGTAAGAGGTATACCTTGGTTTTTGGGTTTTTACATGTTATGTAAAAACATGTAATGGCTGTTGTAATATTTAATTACTTTTTACAGTACACTTCTTGTATTTGTGAAGTTTTTATCATTGGTTATGTAGTTTATACTCTTCACAAATAGCATGTATTAACAGTCAGTATAAAGCAAATATTTTGTCCAATACTATTCGGTCTTCATTTAAAGCATGGTGATAATTTTACCATAATCAACAAGTCTTCCTTCTTAAATTCCTAGACTTCAAGCAATACTTTATGTGCCTTGCAATTTTCCCTAAATCAATGCCTCCCCCACTGCCTCTGGTGGTTGATGTCACCACAAAAGGGCCTCCAAATCAAACGATAACTACAAGAACAGAAATTCCACAGCCAGAAGGTTTTTACACAAGGCAGGACATCAAGGGTAAGCAATTTCACAGTCATTTGTGAGAACTACTTCGCAAGAGATCAATATTTTAAACAGGAATATTAAACTGTTGTAAAAGTAAACCGTAAAAATTGGCAAAAAATTGTCAAAATATTATCTTTACCTGTTTAGGTGCTTTTACCGGTATTGACACCGATAATTTGGGCTTGCAGCCCAGTAAATGTAGACGGTCATGTGAGATGCAGGAGCTCATTAAGTGTTGCGTTAAAAACTTCCAGGAACCCCGACAAAATGGAAATTCTTTGAAACAGATTTTACTTAAGCAAGGTAATGTTTGTTAATTGATTTTAATCAGAAAAGCATTTAGTCAAGGTTTTTTTTAAAGTGTGAACTAGTGCAAAAATCAGTCTGTCTTATACGAAAAAGCTCAATAAACTGGTGAAAAAAAAGTTTTGAAAACAGTATCGGTGGTTAGGTAATTATCACAAAAAGTATATTTGGTAAATTGGACAGTGATAGTGGCATGCTCAGTGGAGATACTAATGATCAAGATGCATGACAACAATGACCTTTGCTTGAATTATAGAACAAAGTGCAAAGTGTTTTTTGATGCTAGTCTTGTATCAAATAAAAAGGAGAATCATTCTAAATAGCAAAACGTAGCTTATGTAGAACTACTAAACACCAGAATATATCTAATGTAGCCACTACTATAGAAATGTGGCAAAATGTAACTAATGCAACTAATGCACCCCCCCAGCTATTTAAGGTTCAATTACTGTTGTACTTTTGGATTAGAAGGTTGATTTAGATTAGATTAAGGTAACAGTGTTATAAAAATTGAGTTAGGCTAACAAAAAAGTTGAAAACCAGCCAACACACCTGATAAGAAAAAACAGTAAGCCCGCACTTCTTCAATTGAAAGTCATTTGAAAAGATGTTCTACTTTTCAAAGCACTAGATTTTTTGACACATTTGCAACTAATGTGAAGATGAAATTATGGATCATGGCCGCAAGTGTAAATGAATTGTGTTCTGTATTCAAATTATTTTGCAAACAAACAGAATAACTCTAGGAAGTAAAAACGGCACTGATGTAGATGAACTACAGTATTACAGACAAATTCTACTTTTTATCAGTGATTTTCATGAAATGTGTCTCTCAGGTAATGATGTAATCAAGTAGGATACCAATACCGTGCAGTAGACCTACTGGAAACTAGGTCACAGCTGGACTATTAACTGAATACAGATTAACTTTACCAAAAAACCTGCCAATCACTAAGCTACCTGACTGTCCACTGAACAAAGGTCATCCATTGCAATTGCAAACAACCAGAACAAATTATGCCAGTTGAAATATGGCACCCCTACTGTTGCATTGATTAGGATACTAAGATTTTTTAATTCTGTGACTAGTCAATGTATCTAAATATGTTATTTGACACAAAATAGACTTTTTCTTGCACTAGCTCCATTGTTAGTGCAGTTGCAAACTCAGTTAAATTGTTTTTATTGTCATACATTTTAGGTAAAAGCTTGGGTGCCTTTTGTGTAATTGGAAATCCTGTTTTTAGTTTTAAGACAAGGGCAAGCAACGAGTCCCGCGTATAAGTTTCTCTTTCGGAATGGCACATATGTCACTGCCCAGACCAAGAGCAAGCTGATGGGTCCAGGCCAATCTGGAGAGCCCCCCTTTATTATGTCAATTCACACCATTTACAGGTAATTAACTGGTCTGTAATTTATGATCTTGCCAAGGGATTAGCTGAGCATTTACTAACCAAAGTCTGTTTGTTTGTTAGTTGGTTGATTGATTTGTTTTTTGTTTGCCTTATTTTGTCGTTAAAATGCAGCTTGTAGTAAGCACCAAAGATTTGTCAACAAATTTTCTTTTTTTCTATTTTTTACTTTTGAATGTACTCCAATGCAGGTAATTTCTGTTGAAAATATTTACCTGTGGCATATTCACTGCAGGATTTTTATCACAATGTACAAATGTTATTGTTTCCTTTTACTTTGATACCTGCAATGCATGATGCTGCATTGGGGGTAGGATAGTACACCCACTATGGCACTATGCATGTGCATGCGCCATTTGACAGAAGCGCTGATGGAATCCTATAATGTTATGATTCACAGTCCTGGTATTACTAATTGGGTCATTGGTATGTATTAGGTGTGGAGAAAATTATGTCACAAGTGGGCAGTGTTGCATCGTTCCATTGACAGCAGATTAATATGTTAATTTGTGGTAAACAATCATTTCTGAAGCTTTTAAGTGATTTTTTTGGCGTTATAAAAATTTGGTTTTAGGTTTATTATTTTTTAGAAGCAACAGATTCACAGTAGACTTGACATTTAAAGTACTCTACTGTTGTTTGCATCCGCTAAAAACTTACAGTTTTGTAAATCATAGTGCCAATGCTTTTGGCTTACCTTTATAATACATCTTGTAATGGACGAACTTAGTGTAAGTTTGTTTAAAAGTTAACACTAATTCCATTGAAATGAATATTACATGTAATGTGCATATTATTGCGCTATTAAACCATTTGTTGCACATAACAAAAGATTTTAGTGAGCTACCTAACAGCTTCTCATAAATACATTTTTAGATTACATATGCTTCATTGGTTTTAATTTCAAAACAAGCATGAAGGTTACTCTGTCAACCAAGAACTGTTTAATTTAAAAGTATCAGGTTTTTGTCAATTTTGATCTGAATATTTAAGATACAGGTCAGCTTAACTAGGGCACGTCTTTGTTCATCATGAACAATTGAGCAAAACTTGCATTGCACAAGAGCTTTCTAAATCTTGTATGGTGACGCTTTAGTGACAGGAAATGACATCAGAGCCAACGTTATTCGCCAGATGATAAGCATAGGCGAGGTATATCTGAAAAGTAGACATTAAATGCGCGAATCTGGGCCAGCTTAAAACATTTCCATAGTTTTCGTGTTGAGTTAGCGATTGGTTAATTCAAGGCAGTGTTCTTGTCACAGCACTACCAATGTTTGCTTGCTAGGTAGGCCAGAATGGTTTTTGGTTAGTTATTTGTTTAGTGAGCCACTCGGTGCAGTAATAATTTACGAAAAAATAGGTCGATGTTGTTAAACCCTAATCTTGACACTTGTTTACATAAAAGGAAGTCCTTTTTGAAGATTGCATGTGAACATTTAGTCTTTGTCGTATTATATGGAAGTAGTTTGTAGTAACTGGTACTGTACTTAAACGTCATAGGATACTTAGACTTGAAATACTTTTGAGCAGTTAGTATTCTGCTTGCTGTAAGCCTTTGTCACATCTTAACAGCTTGGTTTAGGGTTTTAAATTCATTCGTCTGCAAACTTATCATTGTAAACTATTATTTATAAAAAAACAAAGAGTTATAGCTTAAGAAAGTCTTGTTACTTCTAAATATTTTAGGAGTTTGGTGTGATTTTTGGTATTAACCATTACCATACTTTGCACCAAGATTTTTTGTGGACTACAAGTCCAGAATGGATATTAACTAAGCCAACTGTAATGCAACATATTCTTTTGTTTGCCAATAATTAAATTTTCAAAATCCACGTGTTAAGTTAGCGTAAAGAAACCTGAAGGCTAATCCATACTTCAAGCTTATATAGCTTAACTGCTTTTAGTGATTTCAGTCTCTGATGTTGTACTTAACCGCAAGAACATGTACTGATTATGTGCCATAACCAAGTGCTTTTATAGTTGTCATGGTGTAACCAATATTGTTATTATAGGCAGTAGTGTATACTACACTGTTGCAGACTGTGGAGATGATTTACTTTTTTTACATTTTTAATTATGAACCTAGCAGACACATGTACAAGCATCTGTCATATCTGGTAGAGTACTTTTACAATAAATGGAACTGGAAGTAACTAGTTTGAAATTTTGCATTGAATTATCTTTTCAGTAATAATAAAGCCCAATTTATAAAAGGGTAGTAAGATTAAGTGTATTTTAGCTTAGCTCATGATGGTAACGATTCATATTGTTTTGACAAATCAGGAAACTGCTTGCTTCCTATAAGTTACAGAGAGCAGCATTCTTTTGTAAAATTAATGCTGCTTTTTTATCTAACAGTGTTTTGGGTTTGCTGTTTTGTTTGTGGTAGTTGAGATCTGTAGCTATTTGTTCGCCTTAAATTTTAAAACAACTTGTTGAACTATATAAATGAGAGCTTTATGAGCATAGTTCACATATTTTCTTTCTCAACTTAAATCCCGCAAGTTTAAACTCTTTATTAAATTTACCAAGGTGGTTTTATAATATTTGTTATGAAGCGCATGTCGACCACTTCAAAGTTGCACTTTTCCATTTAAAACGAATCTGATCTGTTATATTACACTTAACACTTCTGTTTTAAATTCAAAATTTTCTCAAAAGCACTTTATTTAACCTTGCAGAAACGTTACCATAGAAAATTATTTATTTATTAAATCCACAATATCACACCATATCCAGGTAATGCTATGACCATCACCTAATTAATGTAACTTGCTAGTGAATATCGGAAGAATTCAGTATTTTAAATATTAAAGTATAATTAAGCGCTGTATAAGTATAAAAAAGTATTGTATTGCATTTTTTAAGTTTGATAATCATTGAAATTTAGGTGTATATAGTTATAGCCTTTTAACGTTTTTATAATGTAGTATAATTGAGGTAGTTTTTGACTAGCCAGAGTGGATGATTCCTTTTGATTTTTGTTGGTAGTTATTGGGCTAAAAATTATATTTAGCAATTGCAGTGTTTTTGACAACAAATTTCTGTTTTTTGTAAAGCAGTAAGATTGAAGCAAGAACTAACGCCATAGCCATTAAGATCTAAAATGCCGCGTTTTCAGTTGTAGCTAAATAACAGGAACCAGTACGATGCATTGTTGTTACCTTATCTCTAAGAGGCATGCATGTGCAGAAAGCCATAATGATTAGACATGCTTAAACATTGTACATTGTTAGCTTGCATGGGCAACATCCTCTCATTTTTTATTGAAATAAACAAGTAGCATTTGTTAAATAAGCCTGATTTCGAGATTAACTCATTTTTTGTCCCTGCAATCAAGACTTTCTTCATCAGAGTAATAGAAACATAAAACTAAGAGAAACTTAATTTTTAGTTTCAGTTATTTTGATGCTTTTTAAGCCAGGCAAAAGTTAGTGCCTAATGCTTAATTCAGTCAATAATTTTAGACAGCAATTTCCCTCCGGAATGCCTGGTAGAGAGCAGTGCATTAGAAAGACGTTGCTATAAAGATTACTTACCAGGTTTAGGTCAGAAATTGAAACTATTCTAGCGGCTCTAACTCACCAATAAAAATTTATAATGAGGCAAATGATTTTGTTATGTACTTAGTTGCTGTGGAACTTCAGTTATTTAATAACTTTTGAATGTATTACAGAGATGGAACGTTGCAAGGCCTTGATCTTCAAGGATTGCCGCCGTCAATAAGAAGTATATTGTCAGGTGCGTGTTTAATTCTCAACTTATATTTACTTGAAAGCTCAGAATTAAACTCTGCTGTGTAAGTCGTTATTTTAATAACTGCTTATACGATGCTTGATGAACTAAATTCCGTGGTATTACGCCATTGCAAAACCGCGTTGTGCTTACCCGTTGTATATATTATACTTACTTGCAGGTCCTGTTGTTATGGAAACACCTTCTACGAGTTGCCAGGCAATTACAACATCATCATCATCGACATTTTCTCCAAATAAATTTCTAATCTCTAGTCATTACACTGTCACAAGAGCGACAACTGTAAGTTATATGTGTCCTTACAAAGTCTAATTGCCACTTTTGTTTGCTGATTTGAATTACTAATTATCACAGATTATTATTGCAATTATATTTGCTCTTACGTTTGCGTTCAATGGAATGATTATTATATTGTTGTCGAAAAAATGTACCAGAACCTTTGATCAGAATTTGCAATTAAGTGTTCACTTCATAATGATATCGCGTTAGTTTAATTGACGTCAAGTGCTTGGCTTCGTTTCAGACATTTTTTTGTACATTCAGACTGCAGTATACACAAGTCATACAACATCGCATTCTTGGTTGCAAAACAACAATCCTCGCCCTTGCAACAGCATGGAAGTAGCGCGCCAATTGCTCGCCAGTAGCGGAGTGAAATGCAACGCAGAGGTAGTGACAGATAGATTAACGTAATATACCCGAAAGTATTTAGATGTTTTCTGTATGTTTCTTGTCTGATGGAGAATCTTGACAATGTTTAGACAGTCAACAAGGTGATGTCGCCGCCTCCGCATTTAAACGGTCATCTTGTCCACGCCGTTGGTAGTTTGAAATCACCAGCCTATCTCAATGAGCTCTTGACCTCAGTATCTTCGGAACTCTTCTCATCAAAGTCTACTCAGGAACCAGCAAATATATCAGGTAGGCTACGTTTGGTTTAAGCGAGTATATTAAGAAACAGATTGTGTGCGGTGATCTTAGCAAAGGTAATGTTGACGCAATTCACACATTTTTCAGCTTCCACCGCTTCGTTAAGTGACGGGAGCTTGTCTGCCAATTACCCTGGGCCTCCTTGCATTGATATTTCTCGCTTGTCAAAATTCAACAGTCTTCCTACAACTATGTCCACCGCTACGCAAATGGTCGTCAATGGCATAACTACCATGCGCAAAGAGGCCGCCGTCACAACAACAATGTGCAGTATTGCAGCTAATGACAACGACAAGAAAATTGACCAGAATAATAATAAGGTTATCGACGCGTCCAATAAACTCCAGGGAAGAGTGTGTACTCCTCCTGAAAACAGCTCTTTGACTTATCAGCCTACATCCTTGCGTCCTCGGAGCGCATCTGTGAACACCAGTCCTCCAACAGACGGAGTAGGCTTGAAAAGGAGCTCATCGACCATATCGCAAGACAGCGGCATCGGCGAAATTACGGCCAAGTCCTTACGGAAGCCATCGAAAGAGAGCAAGGCCAGTTCCACCGAAAAGAAGAACAAAATTCTCACTCAGTTATTGAGCTCTCACGACATGGAAGAGAATAAAACACTTATGTCCACCGCTCTGAGGAACCTACGCAGTTCCCCGTTGAAGATGCACTCGCCCGAGTGTTCTTCCAACGACAATGGCCTGTCTGCCAAGAGAATAAAAACCGAGAAAGTGTCGCAGATGCCTCAAACTGGTCCACCAGTTAGCGCTCAGTCGCCGATGCTGGTTAAATCCAAGGCGCCGTACACCTTGAATTTGAACAGAACTGCCGCCTGTAGCCTGCCATTTAATGCAGCGAGCATATATTCGCAACCCACTGTGCCATTATCAGAAAACTTTCCACTCACTGATGCGACATCGAGCACCGAGAGCAGTCAAGCGTCGGCCGTTATACGCCAGCGTTTCAGCGCTTTGACTTCTGTTAGCCTGGAAGAATCGCAGGAATTACACGAAATATTGGAAAACTTCAGCGACATAGACGAGTCGCCGAGCAATCAACAAACGCAACAAAATCAGAATTATTCCGATTTTCAGACGCAGTTGAGCAACAGTAGTTTAAGCGGAGGCCACATAGCGTTTAATCAACCCAGCATAATTGATAATATGATGGCCGGTAGCCAGGTGATGATTATTAATGTTTATGTCATTTTACTCTCGTTAAACATGAATACTGCTGGTGCAAATCGCCACCATTAATTTAAAACTTTGCCATGACATGAATTAATTAATCAAATTATCGATCTTGTTTGTTAACGATTTTTTGACATGTTTCTCTGCAGACCAACCTTGCGATGCAACAGACGAATATGCAAGGTAACGGAAGGACCTTATTTAAGTGTTTTGTTTAGATCTTTTACTGTTTATATAGAAGCGTGATTTAACTGCATTAGGTTGCCTTTTATGGTCATCTGTGTCACCAAATCGGCACGAAAGCATGGCTAAGTCAGCAGGTTCCTCAACCGACCTTTTACTTTCCACAGACCCTCTCACCAGTCCCAATTTCAACCAGCCACAGATGATGACCTCACCGCTGTCCAATAATATACCTAGTGTCCTTAACCCTAATCGACCCATGAATTTGCCGGCTAGCGTTACCGTAGAAGGCCCACCCTATACTAAACTAGTCCCAACTGGGCAAGAAATGTGCCCAAATATGGTGGTAAGCACATCGGGTATGATGAGTCCCCGAATGCAGCAGCCCCAGTCTTCCACTCCATACAGAGGTGAACTGTCAACCCTGGAGTCGTGGGAAGGCAAGGAACCCCTGGTCGATTTAGGGACTCACCCTCTCCCGGCCGGTATCAACCCCCGAATGGCGATCCCTGTTCCACAGAATAGCAGTAAGTTTTAATATTTGTGTTCACTTGATTTTTGCCAATTATTTGCTAATTAATTGTTAATTCACCAATTACTAAAAATAGAAGCAACGTTGTTATCTGTAAGGTATCTTGAGCGATACGACGAGAAAACGAAATAGCAAAACACAACAAAACATTCTTTTCGGACAAACGTCATAAATGTATTGTAACTTATGTAGTTCTAGTTCATTGGCTAAGGAAGAAGAATAGCAATGTGCTCGAAAGAAGATAGCACTTTTACTTATGACTACCGTACGTCATAGCCGAACTGCGGCCGTATTATAGTTTCTTTCAACAATTGTCTATTAAATTAAATAACACCCACATTTCAGACAAGAAATATTTCACAGCTGCCATCATGAATGGACCGAATATTATGAAAACACGACCCAATATAATCGCTGGCGGTAACACTCAGGTACGTAGAAATGCGATCGTTTATGTTGAAGTTGACACGCTATGCTTAGACGGCTGAGCTAAACATATTTGTGTAGAATGGTGTGGCTTTTCCTAATCCCCAATCCCGTATGATGAATTCAAATCAGGGACAAACCTTGGCGCAACAGGTAACTATCTTTATATCGATACTGTTACTGTCTTTGACTTCGCCTATGAGGCAAGATCATACCGTCTTGTTGCTGTTTTACCCAAGTTTCCTGCGCGTTGCGTCGTTGTCAAAGGGCAAGTATTTGCAATCTATCCGACCGAGTTTCGGAAAACTTTTTCAACAACTTCGTTTTTACTTTAGCCGTTGAATGCGAACGGCATGATGACGCCCAGCGCTTCACCTGGTGGTTTTTCCCAAACTCGTCCGAGTCCAACTATGAACGATCCTTACCGCACTCTGTATAACAATACGAGTAACACGGTAAGTACTACTGTACTACTGTTTATTTTTCTACAAATTTTGATCTAATAGTAATGTGCTTCATAGAATGTTGTTTTGGAAAGAAAAATTTGTAAGGTCTTTTTGAAGCCCTTTACAGTACGTAACACTTTTTAAGCGCGCGTCGCTTTTCGCTGAAGATGACGTCACTTGACGCACAACACGACAACCCCTAAATAGACCACGATGCACAGAAAATGACATCACTGGTTGCTTTGGTTAAAACCAAAAATATAGCAATATGTAGTTTTTTAGTTACGATTTTGGTATAATAAGTGAGTTAATATTGTTCACCGTGCCACAAGAACTTATTTTAAAATGACGAAACCATAGACGTTGACATACAGCTACCCACACATATTCACGTTTAAATACTATTACAACACTGCAAGTGAACACTTACTCACTATCTCAGCCCAGGTGCTGCACAAGACACACCCAGCGGCAAAGTGAACAGGTCACCGCAAGTATGGCTGCTTGTTACCGATTTGTCAGCAAAGTCCTTTGCATTTAATCCATTGTACGCGCTGAATAGTGATTAAGGTTGCTGATAGTGTAATAAAGTTATAAGCCCGTAAATACGCGAAGACGTTTTTTTGTCGCGAAGTTGTGTAATGCCACTTACAGCAGCCCTTAGCCTACAATTACTGAGTTTTGCGCGCCGCAATGGCGCGTTTGTGGTGGAAATTACAAGCGCTTGGAGCTGTAAGTGGTGGGAATTATCATAAGGATTCTGATATTGTAGTTTTCATTTTAAAATGGCTTAAACTACTCATGTAAAATGCAAATTGTATACATCAGATCAATTTTAGAGGTATATTTATTATAGTGCGATAATGTGTTCAGTATTACAAATATTATTCCCTAACCCGCTATATTTCGGACACACGAAAACTAATATAGTAAAACACCCTCATTATAAATACAACCGAAGTGCTTGAATCTTGAACAATTACTTAAAATGTACAGAAGTTTTTATACGACTGTATAAATAGCTAATACTAAAAGAATTTATTCAGGTGACGCAAATAGTTCGCATAAAATATTTGAAAGTCTTCTTAGGTTACACCATTTAACCTTTTTAGAGGGACTGAAATTCTAAAGACTGAGAGTCTGGACCCTAAATTCTGAACACATTCTATCAAACCACGTTGTAAAGGAAGTATTGTAATGTGTACAGTTATGTGTGTAATTTTTCACAGTTTAATGGAGCCAAAACTTCATAAAAATTACCAATATGCTTATTTTGTTTGAACAAGTCATGTAAAACAAAAGTTTGGTAACCCATGGCTAACAATTGTGAAACACCGTAAGCACCAATTTTATAAAGTTTTATATTCCCACTGTGATAAATGATCCGTGTGTTTTAGACCTACTTGCCTAGTTATGCGTGTCGACTTAGTTAAAGAGTTAGTTCGTTAACTACTGTACATTGTGCTGTTGGCAAATAGGTAGTTGTGCCTATTATTTATTGTAAGTCTGGTAAAGGTTCGTCGATTTTCTGATAAACAAAGTTTGTGGTTTGATTATGTAATCCCATTTCGGTATAAACGATTGGTGTGACATGGCACACTATTTTGTAAAAGGAACAAAACAAAAAAGTTTATTTGTAATTGCAACATTGTTCCTTTCACCTATTGCGATTTGAGCTGTTTGGTTGTTTCTTGGAATCCTTTTTTTGTTACTGGCGAATTATGTAGAACTATTACAGTGTTATCTTATGACGGGTAACGGTGATCTGCCGAAATCAACTGACGACCCAAAATTGGGTCGCGACCCATAGGTTAAGTGCCGCTGATGTACAGCATTTTATTTGGCAGGAGACGGCCACCAACAGCAATCTTCGCTCACCGTTTCTCCGGCAGCAACAGCAGCAGGTATGACGTCGGTTTTGACGTAATAATCTCAGCATAATCCATTTCCGGCGTGGTCAGTTACGTTGATATCCCTGCAGAAAGATTTGTGCAATACCGTGCTAAAAATAAATGCTATGTCTCATCTTGTCAATTACGTTGATGTCTCCCGCAGTTTAGTCACAACAAACAAGATAATAAAATCATCAAATTGTCGCTTGTACAAGTTAACCGGTTTCTGGGCGTATCTGCTATACATGCTTTTTGAGGTTTGTTAACCACAAATTTTGAATAGCAGCGTCAGCAAAAAAGCTCTGTATGATCACGTATAATTAATTAATCATTGAAGCTTATTGTTGATTTATTAAGTGTTTCATATTTACCTTTTCAAAATGCGCTAGCCCTTTCCTGGAATATACAAGTTAAAGCTCAACTAAATGATAGTTTGAACATTAGAAAATTTTCCGAAAACGTTTAATTGCGGTTTGCATGTAGTTTGTTGGTTCCTTGTGTTTTTTTGGTAACACTTCGTCTTCGTCAGTCGTAAAACTCATAAACAATATATTCAGTGAATTAAATGATTTTTGTTAAGTTGGAAAATTGTGAAGTAAGAAACTTGCTGCTATTGCGCCCGTACTTGTAAAATTTCATTACTAACGTTAAAAGGAAAAGTTCTCATAAAAATTAGGTTTAACGTTTAATTAACAGTCGCCACATATCGCGCTGCTGCTGCTCGCAAAATGCCAAGGTTCAGCTATTTGTCACGTGATGCCAAGATCTGTTGTTTTTCACCTCGAGCGCCTTATTTTAAGGCTCTTTTGTATTAATTGACCACGTCTCTCAGCTTTCTTGTCCTTTTTTATAGCTACACCAGGAAATGCAATACACGTTTAACGTGACACATATTGTGACGTAATAATAGATATACACTATAACCATCCAACAAACCAGCTAGCAATTTTGATTTATTGCATAATTGTTTTTCGCAACAATACCGTCAAGCGCTGTACTTTTCTACTGTATAAGGTTATGTGTATTATTATTACTACTGGAACACTAGAATAGATATAACGCTTTAGTACCACTATAGACCTAATACACTGAGGTTCTTACGCAATATGAAAAGTACAGACACCAGTCATTACGTTGTCGATACACAAAAAAGCATATTTTACGTAATAGGAAGCCGATACCGCTGAATTAGATCTATTTTGTTATGTTTTCGTGTAACCCTAAATTTGCTTACAGATCCAGCCAGTGCGAAATGGATTACCGGGGAGCAACCCGCAGTATCCCTGCAATGCTCAGTCTGTGGGGTCAAGGATAATGAGCCCCAAGGCAAATGACATGATGAAGGCAAGAAGGTAAGCCTCCATATGAGTTGTGACATTGGAATAACTTCCAGTTGAATTTACTTGCAAATCGCTGTGATTGTGTAGTCCGCGGTACTCAACGTACGATAATTTATACAGGACGCAAGAGCCGCTCAATGACATGCAGCGAGTTATGACGTCACCAAACAGCCAGCATTTTTACGGATCAGTCGGTTCACCGCAGTTGATGCCAGGTAAGAAAGAAATTGAACCATTGCGCTTTTTGTTTGTCGCATAGTTTCCCTGTTGTCGCAATTTTTGCACAATCTTTAACTGAACGATATTAACCCATTTCAATGCGTACTTGTAGGTCAAATACCTATGAACAGTTTCTCGCCCATGAAACCGAGTGGCTTTTCCCCGAACCCGGGAATACAAATGGCCGAGGACACTCACGCGGGGTCGGTAAATTTCTATTCTGCGATGCGACCCACCCCTACAATGCTGCCGAAAGTTAACGGCCAGTATAATGGAGTTATGGGTGTGTACAATAACAATAACGTCAGCATGATGATGCCACCGAACCAGCAGCAAATTACCGCAAACAATCCAAACGTATCCATGACGACACCGGTTGCTAAAACGACCTCAAAACGCGGGAAAGGCCGCGCTAAATCGCGCCGAAACAGCAAAGCAAAATCTACAGAAGACCCACCATGGGTCGACATGGCGTCCCCCAGCGGTTATAACCCGGGCCCGTTACTGCAGATGACGATCGGTGACAGGGTGCAGCGCCCCCAAGCGACGTTTAAGCCATCATACAATGGTGTGCGTGCAATGACGTCTTCGATGAACATGGGTATGACGCAACAGAACCAGATAGGCACAACCCAGACTTTGAATCTAAATGCATTTCTGAGTCAGCACAAGCAGAGTAGGAACGCCAAGCAAGAGGTAAAGCTCACTTGAGTCCACTGAACAACTGTCTGAAAGCTTTTGTGCATCGTTTGCTTTTGTCACTAAAAGTTAAATAGTTAAAAAGGTGTTTTACCAAATTTAACTTGAAATCTAAAGTATTTTATATTGTCTTCACAAAGTTCATCAGCCAAATATTAAACTTTTTCTAGTTTTCCCTTGACTCTCTCGCTAGTGATTCGACAAATAATGTCGGTATGACGCCGTCTTCGTCGCTTGATTGGCCACAAATGGACGACTTTAAGACAACTATTGGAAATATAACATCACCGAATTTCTCAAATGGCGTGATGTCTGAGGTAAAACCTAACTTGATGAGCTTTCAAGTGTTTTATTCTTGTAGTTAGGCTGTGTTACTGTCACAGTGTAAGTTACAATGGAGGAAAGTTTTTCACTGCGCTGCAGCACTACCATATCATCGATAAGGGCGCTATATAGAAGCAAAAAAGTTAAAATCACGATATGTTTATTGTTCATAGGTTCCTAACCTTTCTTCGCAATCCAACTCACTAGCGCTTTCTGGCGGCGGCATGCAAAGTCCGCTTTCATTGGAAAACAGTAACTTGTTTCTTCCGATGGATTCTGCTGCGAATGATTTTGCATTGAACACGAACGTAAATAACAACGTGAGCTCAAGTGTAACTCATCCGTGCAGGTATACGGGGTCAGTCGCTTCCGCCTCCATACTTTCTCTTAATAACTCGACAACGTCAAGCGAAACGGTGACGTCACCAGAGGCCAGGAGAGCCGCACAACGTACGAAAAGTATCCAGAAAAACAGCTTGCTGGCCGAACTTCTCACAAGGAAAGATCCATGAGTTCAAATATTGTCAAAGTTTTTCTAAGAAAAGTGCCGCGCAAAAGGCCGTGATTCTGCTACGTTTTTTTATGCCAGTTTTTCACAATGCGTTTATTTTAATTTTATCATTTCGCTTAAGTTATCTTTAAGTGCATATGCAGCGCTAAAACATGTTTATTGGAAAATAAACTATTACATACGTAGTTATATATCCACGAGTATATAGCGTTGCGCTCGCACTGAAGCCTATTTTTTTGTGGAAACGTTTGATCCATCAGAAATACGACCTTAGTTCGGTCGCAGAGTGAAACCCCATGTTCCTTACACTTGTTGAGCGTTTAGTGATTTAACTCGATGTTGATGAGCGTGAAGCGTGTAAACTTGCTGCGATATTTTTGTCGTTTTATTTATTTGTTGGTGCTAGAAGATGTCAAACGTGCAAGAGATTTATTTAATTTATTCCTGTTATATATTGCCTCTCTATTGAGATAATAGCTTATATCGTGTTGTTGCTGAATTCGGTAGATAATTTGATATAGTGATGGAGTTTGAATTTTTGTTTGCAACTGGATTTTGGTTGCAGAGTTTACTCTTTTAAACCATTACACAGAATGCCATGTTAGAGATATTTTTTCCGCTTTTAGCAACTGCTGTGAAACGCACAATATCACAAATTTGACTCATTTTTAAATTGTGTCATAATCGCTTTACGTCGGATTATCTTCTGTTAAGTACTGTTTTATGACTGCTATTACAAACTTTTTTCGACTTTACAATCAAGTGTTACCTGTGGTGCAGCAGAGAAGGTAGTTTAAATGATTGATGTGCAGGAAGTTGCAACAACAATCATAGGAGGGCTGTACCGCGGTACCGGTACCGTCGATACTTTTTAAAAAATATCGAATCTCTGTACCGTATAACTTTTTTCAAGAAATTTCAGTCGGTCCCGGTACTCGGTACTTTTCAAGTGATAATTTCAAAAGTTTAGCAAGTATGTTTTCAAAAATACATGTTATTTAATCCTTAATATAGAAATGACAAGTAAAACTGCTAGCGATTAACGTCACATATGTTTTGACCTGGAGTAACCTTCACCAAGGACATAATAGCGGCAAACATGGTATTTGAAGCAGTAACGTTTACGGAAAAAGTACAGGTACGAAGTGCCGAACTACTTTTTTCAAATAGTACCTCTGACAACAATGCAGCGACTTATATGCAAATATCTTGCGCACAGAGGACAAGATGACGTAGTTAGACCAGTGCACAAGCACAAATTAGACGTGCCGATTTTGTACTACCACAAAAAAAGAAAATAAAACCAAAAAGCTGCTTTTAAATTTTTATTTACTGCTGTTTCAAACGTAACAAATAGTAGCCAATAAAAAAAAAACTTGAATAAACATACAAATTGTGAGTTAGAACATTAGCATTTGAAAAATTAAGATATAAGGGTGGAGGCTGTAAAGTGCTATCTAACTTATAAACTAACAAAAAACAAAAATAACAACACTGTGGTTAAAACAAAAATTTCATGATTAAAGGAAGAAGTAACGTAGCGTATAAGAAGCGTACATCAAACAGGAAATTAGTAGATTTGTCATACAATACGAGCTTTGACCTACAATGTCAGCTTAGGTTTAATAACTCCAATAATTTGGTTCAATTCTTATTCAGTTAAACTAATATTCCTGAATTCCTCATTTGAATGAATTTCAAATCCTATTGCGTCTATTTTTCGGAAACGGTTTGGTTTTCTGCGCAGCAATTTTGTGTCACCGTATTCAAGCAGCATACTTCGAATTGCGATGTTGTTTCGTTAAGATACTGTGTGGTAGGTGTTTGGGTAGGTGGGGTGGCGTTACGTGCTATGATGTAACTTCCTCAGCTACGTTCTATTATAAGCATTAGGCTTATTTCTTACTCAGCTCCAGTTATAACTTTGTTGCGTTTGAATGAAGACGTTCTAGTTGCTTAACGTTGCTCAGGCTACGGTAACGGTAGTTCAACATAAATTGTCGAGTGTTCTGTAAATATCTTCTACTTGGAGTAAATAATGAAAACGAAATACGCTACTGGTAAAAATTACCTGTATTGTAATCTAGTTGGTCTACTCGTGTTGGTTTGCTCGTGAATTGCTGAAGGCTGTTAATGGTTGTTGAACTGAGAAATGTGATATTCGATTCCCTGCAGGCAATCACAAGTCGAAAAAGTTCCTTTTAAACACCTGTTATTACGCGGTTCGTTGCGCTCCAGCAGGCAAGCGCAGTAGGAAACATCGTAATTATGCGGATTGTTGCGCATTCAGGTCCTGATCCGTGACGTCATGGCCACCCTGTTCTGGTACTGTAACGCTAAAGTCTAGTTATGCACAAGCCATGCAGTCTTTATTTCTGTTGGAACTTCAGTCTGTTGAGACAGCTCAAAGATCTTTACGAAAACGTACGGTTCTCTGCAAACCATTTGTAATCGCCTTCCAACATGTCTAATTGATTTCAGTACTTCGTTCACGGAACCAAAGTCAGCGTAACAAGTTTTAAGCTTTTAGTGTTGAAGATAGGAGAAAGTCTGAAAGTTTTGTTGTTTGGTACTTTTGTTAATAGTAATGTTAATAACCTGTGTCCAACAAATTTTTAGTTTTTAGAGGATGAACTAGCACCTAGCTGTTTTTTTTGCTAAGGCAGTTAAAATAGAAATTGTTGCGTGTAGCAGCGATTGATATATGATACGTTTGTCATTTAAACCTATTGTGGTTGGCGTTGCATGCATGGTGAAACTTGAATGGTTTAAGTCAGTGACTTTAGCGTGTGAACGTGACGTCATTGAGACGTACGATATCCGTAAAATTAAGTTGATTTAGAGGTGGTTCAGTTTTAGGAATCTCCATATTCAAAGGAACAGGTTTCCTATACGAATGTCTCATTGGTTGTAGTAATATTCCACGAAAATTGTGTAAATTTCTTGTACGCGCTCAGTCACCATCACTTTTAAAGATCACACCAATTTTTTGTACGTTTGGCAATATATGTCGTCAGTGCTTGCGCAATATGCAGTATCTGATTAAGAATCTCGGAAATTAATACCAATAAAAATTGATAAACAGAACATGAAAAATTTAGAAGCTGCTTTGCAAATGCGCGTATTGATTATTATCCAGGGAGCAAGACAATTGCAGATCACAGGCTGCCCGTGTTTAACCAGAACCTGCGTAAATCTTCCGGTGAGTTATTCTTCAAACGGAATTGTAGTAGTGGCTAGTTACAGTTGCATTCCATATTTTGTGTGATTTACATGAACTTGGAGTTTTTGCAAGGCTAATTACTCGAGAATTCTGCACCTGTATGTGATGCCCGGCTGTCAATAAACGAATGAAGTACAGTATGCTTTTCACAAAAAGCTGGTGTTTTGTGGTTACTATTTTAAAACGTTTGCATTACGTAGCAATAAATACATCAATAGCTTTCTTTTCCTTAATAAGAGTGACGTAGGCCATTATGACGTGTTTCCGAGTTGCTTGGTGATGATTTTATACAACCACCTGCATCAATGTCGTCAAATACTCACAACTTATTTTGGTTCCAGACATCATGGCTTTAACTGTTATTAGTTTCATTGTCCCCAAAAGGCTTTTCCCCGCCAGTATTCCTGTCGTGCCTTAGTAGAATAGTTGGTTTCTTCCACATTGGCTCAATAGCTCGCAATTATTGTTAAATTTGTTAGTGTTGTGAAATGATGGCATGGCTTACTGCTAGTCTTGCGAGTTAAACAGCATAGTAAGCTCTTTGTCTGAAAGAACTTTGATGTTATGATTTCTGGAGCAGAAAGGCCTGAAACAATTGTTATAGTCCAGGGGTGGCCAGACCTGCTTCATGCTCGAGCCGCATATAACATATTCCAGTTTTAAAAGAGCCACAACAAAAACACAATAAAAAACACGAATTTATTCACTCACAAAAAAGTGTAGCTATTGATTAACATTAGTGTTGTGTGGTGATACTATGACTATGAGTCTCCAACTGGGCTTCACCAACTCTTTTTGCAATTATTATTATAACCGTAACCAAGACTTAAAACTAGGTCAGCCCTGACGTACAGCTTCAATCTGACAGTTTACGTAACTACAGTGTACAAGTTAGCACACTTCTGTACAATAACGTACTTTTTGGAGTGTAATTTGATTATTACTAACAATGAGTCCATTGTTACTACGTGTGATAGAACGCATTGTTTCATAATCTAATCAAACAACTCGTCTAGACCGGGAAAATGCATGTCTAATTCATCAACGCAAATTCATTAAAGAGCCGCAATCAAAGGCTCAAAGAGCCGCATGCGGCTCGAGAGCCGCAGTTTGGCCGCCCCTGTTATAGTCCTACGCTTCTTTTTGTCGTGTACTGTGCTGTAATCTTGAAACATTCATACAAAACACGATTCTCGCGTCGAAAGCTATGTATACTTTCCAATAAAGCAGCGATTTAAAAAACCTTGAATTGTTGGAGCCATTTTTGATGTAAGGTCAATACTGTACTAGAACCCTGTTGGTCGACAAGCGTATCTTTTTACACAATTACGCCTGAAGCGTGTCATTGCACCTGAAGTATAGCTGTCGCTGAGCTATTTATCACACAAGTCTATAAGGTTTTGTTTAGTTCGCAGTAGGCAACTGGGCAAATTTCCATTCATAGTTTTTGTCACCTAAAACGTTTTATAGCACTTCGAATAATTCACAATACTCGTTTGCAAACGTTGGTTTTAACGTGTGCAGTGTGTCTAACACTTTTGTGCGTTGAATCTTTACTTAAAAATTGGAGGTAGTAGACTAATGTTTGGTTGTACAGTACTGTACAATTTCCGATCGTTCGATTCGGTGTTGGATTGGTTTGACACAGGAATCCAGGAAGTGTCTGGCCATCTATGAGCCATACACAGCCAAACTAAACCAGTGTACTGGCTTGCTAGGTATTTTTAGCTTTTGATAGCTTTCGGCAGTTTGTTTTATTTTCATTTGCACCGCAAAGGACTTCGTCAAATTGGCGTGGACTCAGCGTGAAGTTTGTAAACGACGTGCTGTTACAACTTGTTGAGCTAAGAATAAGATAAGTTGTTGGCAGTAACTAGTACAGCTGCGTGTTTGGGTCACCGATAAAGACCAAGTATATTGACGTCATTAAAGCTCACAATGATATCATAAAGCAGTGGAAGCGTTTTTCAAATGTGACAATTCAAACAGCATTTATAGTTATCGCCGTTTTGTGTGACGTTTTGGGAACAGACTACACTAGTATTTGCAGCAGGGCTTTGTATTTATAGCATTATGGTTATTGGTATAAGATAGCAAACGATATTCTCACAGCTGGCAATAAGTAAGGCTGGTAGACGATACATTCTGTGTAGTGTGTAACTGTGTACTGCTTGTGTATTATAGGCTACCTACCGCCATGGGTAACTTCTATGCACTTGGATGGACAAAAGCTTCAGACAAGTTGTAGTAAAAGAACAACGTTTTTTGTTTCAGAATTTTAATGTAACTGCGGCCTTGTTAACCTGAAAAATTTATATTATGTTCAGAACCCTTGCAAAATTAAGGTGAGCAGCAAGTTTTACTTTTTACAGCAGGAATGGAACCGGCATATCTAATTTTGCTTTGTTTATAGAGGTCGGAAGCAACGTAAGCTAAAAGCGAGAGACCAAAATCCCAACGAGGTCAAAGAACATACTCTAGACCCAGAATACATAACAGACGATGCTTCTAGAAACTTAGGTAAACGAATGTCCGTATATAGCTTGTCTTGTACAGCGTTATACGCCATGAAACGAAACAGCAACCTGTAGGCGTTGTGAGAAACTGGTGGCCTGTCATTCATCGTTGTATATTTTGTTGCCGGTCTGCGGTACTTGACAAATAAGAGGGCTGTCAAAACCGATTTGAGAAAAAGCTTAGCACTGGGTGAACAGTTGTGTTGTCTTTCAACGTTTTGATATAGCATTCTCTCGAGATACAGCAAGTTATCATTTCGAATAAAAGGACTGTCTGAACATGGCTTTCATTCGTTGCGATGTGCCGTTTTCGTTACTTTCATAGATAACCGCTTTCGAAGGGTTTTGAATCGTTAAAATGTACTGCTTGTAGATTCTTGTAAGTGGCGCTGTTGAAAGACAGTTGATTTTATTTGTACATTGCAAAAAATTACGTTTTTTGTGTGTAATTTTGTGTCTTTGTCGTTTGTCCGGCAGCTGATTCACGAAACTGTTCCAAAACTTCCTTGGCTACCAGCGAATGCAGTCAACTGAGCAACGGTGACGTCATTGAAGACATTGCCCAATACGACGACGAATTGGACGAGTTGGATGACGTAAAACCGAGCAAGCCGGATGATACGGTCATCCCAGCAGATAAGTTGCTCGATATATTTGTGACCAAACATGCAGATGAAGACCGCTTATTCAGAGGGGAATTTGAGGTGTGTAGACGTACCAGCCTCTTTTCAAGCGCATTCAGATGCACAATAGGCATACTGTATGTGCCCGTTTTCGAAGCGCTTTTATATAACAAAATATTGCGATACTGTAGTTGATTTTGAATAATGTTTTCGTAAGCTGGTGTAGTATTTTGGTGCAGTTTTAATAAAACGATAGCAGAATAATGTATCACCTTAAAATTAACTTCAATGTTTTAACACAAAGCTTCGCAAGCGTAAGCCTGCGTTTCAGGTGTCGCTATGAGTATAACTATACATTTCTAAAGATAGGTTAACTATTTAAAATTAAAATTAAACCGTTATTTTACGTCTAGTCTTTACCAGCGTTTGTTGCATCACACAGTCCCAAATGTGAATATGCAAAACGTCCTGAAAATAAAGACAAGAACAGATACAAGAACGTCGTTACGTGTAAGTATATTTAGTACATTATGTCAGCTAATTAAGTGCTATCCATACGTGGATTTTTCATAAAAATGTTTGGTACGTTGTCATTGCGACAATTTGGCTGCAGCTTGCTAGGTACATTGATTACACTTGCGTCATTCAATGATCGATATATTCTTGCAACTATATACCTCAAATCCTCCATTGTGGTGATGGGGGTAGCAGTTTGTTAAAAAAGTTCACCTTTTTTTCTAATACTGACAGAAAAGTGCAAATGCAGATTGATCTTAAAATTAAATCAAATAAATGTCAGTAATTATACCGGAGAAAAACATTTTCAGCAATATGTTTAACAATAAGTAATTGCCAAAATGTGTCGCGAAAAAGCGCAAATTTAACGTTGATAGTGACATATGTGGTAGCAAATATGACGTTACAATGTGAAAACAGTCCATGACGGTGTCGTCTCAGTTTTTACTTACGCATGCGCATAACAAAAATACCTTGCATTAATTGTCTGTACGTGTATTATAATTGTTGTTTCACAACTAATGAGATAGATGCTTACCACTAATATGGGTCTTCACTGTTGGCACTAGTCTATTTCGCCGCCGCCACCGATAAATGTCGTAAAGACACGAATGCTTCACTAGTGAATGCACTGTCACCTGTGGTATTTCTATGTGGAATATAAACATTACATGCAGTTATTCACCTACCTGAGAGGTCGTTATTCAATCCAAAACGCGTTAGCTAACCTTCAACTACCACCATACTTAATTCGAACGCCAGCCACCCAGCATATTGAATTCACATTGTGACGACATCTTCGTCGTAATTAACATCAAAGTTGAGATACTTTTTCCAATAGTTGCTTAACTACTGAATATTATTGAAAAATTCTTTGTCCGGTATACTCGTACTTTCTGGCAACTCTACATTCATATTCATTTAAGGTCAATTTGTTTCGGGCTTGTCTGTTACTTAAACTGCGACTATTCCACTGACACCAATAATATAGGTGAAACAAAACCGCTTTAGCTGAATTTTTCAAAACCATTGTAGTATGTATAATATATAACATTGTATCAGAAACAGGCCTACAATTTTTTTTCATAAAGCGTTCTTTATAAAAAGTTTTGTATATTTATAAAAAGTTTTGTATATTTTATCAAATTATGTATCGTGTCGCATTCCTGTAAACTTTGTTTAATAATAATCTTCACAATAATTTAACGACGTAATATATATTGAAGGTGACGACAGCAGAGTAGAGTTAGATAAGATGGAAGGCTTTGAAAACTCAGATTACATAAACGCTTCATACATTGACGTAAGTAAATTTGGCTTTAACGCTCCATCAGGATGCCAAGCTATCTATCCGGGTGTTATTAATAAGTAACCCATCTGTAAGTAATATTTTGGGTTTACCACTTACAGGTAATGTAAATGTGCTTTTTTCAGGGCTACAAACACCCTAGAAAGTTTATTGCTGCCCAAGGACCCAAAGAAAATACAGTCGCTGATTTCTGGCGGATGATTTGGGAAAGACGTTGCTACGTCATAGTGATGATTACTGAACTGCGCGAACTTGGAAGGGTTAGTATTGTATTGTTTCTATCATGGGCTTAATTTTTGTATATTCTTTTATTGTTACAATTCGACTTCTCTCAGATATCAACATCTGTTTTGAGTTTCACTGTATTAGCAACTGCAAACAGCTCATTTAAAGCATTTCCGTTTATTCGTAAAGCATTAAATGCTACATTTGTGAGTGAAAAAACATACCTTTCCATACCAATACCTTTAAGCGATTCGTTCTTATTTAAAAATACCATACATCTGTATTGCCACTCACATAATTCATACACCTGCCAGAGTAGTTATTTATGATGCGGCACAATTTTTACTTTTACAGCACGTAATATAACATACACTATAGACGTGGCCGACGGCATTTGCTTTTCAAGGTTGCTAATAATAATGCTTTAGGTAGGTTAGTTATGATTATATAGTAATTACGATTATCTAGTGATTACGATTGCAACTTAATAGTGGTTTGCTGTTCCGTGGGTTCTTCGTTTTCGAGGTCGCATCGTTACAAGCTACTGTATGTAGTATAATAAGTCGCATCTGTACTCGAATGCAAATCACACGCTTTATGCCGTAAGTTCAAAGGGGCCAAGAAAGAAAGGAAATGACGCATTTGAAATTGTGAAATGAAAATATAACAGTCGGTGATTACACGAGCAGACATCTGTTTGAACGTTATAGGAAATTAAACCAAAGGCATCAGCGTTACGCGACCAAACGCAAAATGTTTTGCTTTATTGGCAGACTGTTAAGCGTTAGGAGACAGATTGTTGGGCATTTTATTCTGAGGTTGTTTAACATCGCAGTTGTCCGCAGCCAATATTATATAAACTACTGATTTTTTTACAGTACATAAGTTGGCGCAAGTTTTGGCAATACGGCGATAAACCGGCCTGCAAGTCATGAATTAAACAAAACGGGAATGCTGTATTTTTGGTAATCTTCATGTTTTGTTTTTTTCTTTCCGCAGTTTTACGTAAAAACACTTCCGTCACCCAACAAATTTCCGGGCAAGGTAACAACTCCTCAGTTGCTTTTGGGGGGTTTCGTTTGCATCTTCCGGCCAATGTTTGGCCATTTGCTTTCGATGCGTAAAAGCTTCACTTTATGGTTTTGCGAGAAAACCATGTTGATAACAACAACAGCATTTTGTTGGCTAAAAATATCTCCTCCCTCCCAAAAAAAAAATGTTCCAGTTACACGTACACAAATGAAGAATTATTTAGGTTCATCAAAATTAGATCATGTGAACTGCCTTTACGGTCAAGATTAGGCAGTCTTGCATTTTTGGTCAAATTCAGTGTTTGTATTTTTTGTTGGATTTTCGTATATATTCTAGTATTTTCTGTTTTTGAACTTGAACTCACCTGCGAAATGTCTGCAGTTAGTAAACCACAAACAAAAATGCTTTAGTTTTTACACGGCCGATTGTTTTGTTGCCCTGTCAAAGCGCCACAAACAGACATGCACAGCTAACAGAATGCTGAAAATGGGAATATTTTTTGCCTGGAACTTCTTTTGTTTTTTGGTTCCTCATTAAATACAAAATAATTTATTTTCGAATCACGAATGCATTGTTTTCAAGAATATTATTTCATTTAGTTGATTTCGGCTGGAGATTTTTGGTTGCTTTGCCTGCTATGGATTATTAATCTTTTTTATGTATATGCAAGTTCTAACGTTTACTCTCAATGTAAATTATGTGACAAGACGTTATCTTCACTGCAATCAAGTTCAGTGCAACAACGGGCATACTTGTAAAAGCGCACTTCTTTTATCAGAAAAAATGCGAGCAATATTGGCCGCAAGATGAATACGAAGAATACGGTAAAGTCACCGTTCAGACACATTCAACATTTCAGTACGGGAGTTTCACGAAGAGATTACTCAAGGTTTCCCATTCAGAACACTCCGAAGAGGTAGAATTGATAAAAAAACGTTCTGTTGATGACTAACACATTCGAGTATAATTTTTGGTCGAAGTTAACCATGACAACATTCCACTCGAGTGGGTTTTCATTGTCTGTGTGAAACTTTTCCCCCGAATCGGCACAAGGCCGATCTTATATATACCCTATCCATATAAGTACACTTAGCAGTGGTTCTTATTTATGTTAGGATCCCCGCATGGTAACCCAGCTCCAATACCGCGCCTGGCCCGATCATGGTGTGCCTAAGACAACTTCGGAAATTTTTCGATTTAGACTACGAAGTTTGGAAGCCCAACCCGACGACATCGATGCTGGGCCTATTGTTGTACATTGCAGGTAGAAATACATCTACAGTACTGGCTGAAGCAGTGTTTCTTTGTTGGCAAGTAGGCTTGACGTGCATTTTGTGATAAACAGCTGTCTACGTTGACCACAATTTGATCTCACATACTTGGTTTCTGTGTAGAATGAAAAGTTTATTTCTTGACCTCGTTGCAGTTACGAAATTGCGCTAACTTGCTTAGACATACAGTAATGCAAAAATTCCGTATATGACCACCCATAAGAACGCTTTCTGTGACAGGATAGCAAATATGTACAGTTTTGTGATACGAAGCACGACATTAACAGTCATATGCTTTTATTCATAGCGCTGGGGTTGGTAGGACCGGAACATACATCGCCCTCGACTGCTTATTAGACCGTTTAAAGGAAGAACAGAACGTTGATATCTATTCCCTGATAGCTGATATGCGCCTGTGCAGAACGGAGATGGTGCAGAGTTTGGTAGGCGGCTATCCATCGCATTTTTAGTTATTTTATCGTTGTTATCGTAGAAATATTGCTGTGGTGCTGCGGTTATGCAGCCTAATATACGACAAGCTATAAGTCTATAAGTTTGGACTGTATTCTTGTTTTTATATGAACGTTGTGCCTTCTGTTACTAATCGTTTAATTACTATCTTTGATTGTTAAGAGTGCACTGTTGTCATCACTATAAGGAACAAAAAATGTCCTTGGCGAAGGAAATGCATTTTACTGTTTGTGAATTTCTTTAAGTCCTGATCGAAGGACACCTATCATTCTCAGACAGTTTCGTATTTTCTCTGACGTTTTCACATTTGCAGGACCAATACGTTCTTCTTCATAAGCTTATCACGGAACACCACTTGTTTGGCGACACTGACATTACGACTCAAGAATTTAAAGAAAAATACGAAGAATTAAAAAAGTAGGACGTTTAACGTGGCGTTGTTTTTTGTTTTTAAATACTTCTCGGTGCAAATCCTTGATTGAAATTCTTGAAAACTTGAAATGCTTCAAGCTATATACGAAAAAAGACTTTAAACATGTAAACAAGGTGTCATTTCATTCTAGTAAAAATGTGACTGTGCAGTTGCATTTGGCTGTTACAGAGTCGACGAGGAAACCCGACTTGCCGGTTTTGATTTTCAATTTAATCTGCTGAGTAACGCCTACCCAATGAACGGAAAGCAGGCGGCTGGCAAACTAGCAGATAACGAAGACAAAAATAGAAATAAAGATGTCATACCCTGTAAGCCTTGCAATGCACATACGTTGTATTAAAGCGTGAGCGCAAAGTTCACATGGACCTAATACGTGTTCGTAGACTACATCATTGCCAGCATACAAAATCTATAATTTAGGACTGTATGTGTTGTAACTGCGATGTCTTTTGTGCAGATGAACATAGCAAAGTCTTCGTTCGAATGAGACCCAACGAACAGATACCTCTGTATGTCAACGCTTCTAGTTTACAGGTGCGTTTCTAATTTGCTTCTAAAGAATCCTTCAGTCGGCGCGTGTAACGAGGTTAATGCATGCAATTCATGACATTGGTTGCCGTAGTCCGTAATGTAGATGCACCGCAGTTAGAATCGAAGCTGGTTAAAATGCAAGGCGTATTTCGTACACGTATGTTCACAAATTGTTTTATGCAGGCATATGATGTCAATACTAACCTTATTGCGTCACAAGCGCCACTTGAAAACACTGTCGAAGATTTCTGGCGAGTCGTCATCGACAATTACGTCACGTGCGTTGTAATGCTGACACCGCTAGAAAAGGACGGAAAAGTAAGATTTATTGGTTGCTAGGCGACCGTATTTAATCCTTCCAATCTTCTAACTCTTTATGCTCTTCCACATCATCAGAAGGAATGTTATCAGTATTGGCCTATGGAGGGCTCCGTTGAATTCGGTGAGATCTTCATCCACAACGACTCGTTGGATGAGCACGCTTACTTCACCGAATCATCTCTTAGCGTGATGAGCGAGAAGACGTCGCACACTATCACCCACATCTATTACAACTCGTGGGAGGAGGAAGACTCCCCTCCTGCTGAAGGGGACGCAGCCATCCTGGAGTTGGCGTCCTTCGTTGCCAAACAACTCAACACCCTCTGTGAAAACATCAGACCTCGTGTGCTTATCCACTGCAGGTGTGACATCATACTAATGTCTCGGTTTTCTCCTGTTTTTTGACTTGTTTCGTCATTCTTGCTGATTATATTTTAGTGACGGGGCTGGTAGAACGGGGGTGTTGTGCGCCATTATAAACCTGATTGAACGTCATAGTCGCGAGGGAAGGATTGATGTTTTTCGCTCTGTTAAGGACTTGAGGGACTGTCGGCCTCTTATGGTCAAGTCAAAGGTATAATGTTCAGTAATCCCAGTAACGATGCTTCCACATAATCTGTTCTTGTTATAAAGATGATAGTAGTGTGGCAAGCAAGCCTCGTTAAGTGTTATCAGCCCAGTGTTAAATTATGTGTTCATTTCAAGGAGCAATATCGGTTTTGCTATGACGTCATGAAAAGGCATCTAAAAGTCGTGGATTCCGCTCCGATAGCTCGTGAGGAAGATTCAGATCAATCGGAAAAAGAATGCGATCAACTCTGACCTCACAAACGAACCAATCGTAAGAACGGATTGAACTCCCTTCCGCTGCAATTCCCTGGGCGCGTCCCTTTACGCAACTGTATCCGATATTTCAACTATGCAGTAGTTAGGTACCAGTATTGCATGTCGAAGGTTAAGGAGCTTTTCGTGTTGACTGGCCCCCGTCGTTCTTTTACTATTTATGTGTGCATTTATGTTTATCGTTTATTACTATCATTTCAGAGCTACGTTACAGTCACTTGTACATTGCCACTTATTTCTATTTCTTTGTTAAAATATAACAGATCTGTGTGCAATATGTTTGAAAAGTTTTGTTTGCGAATGTAGTCTAGGTTTTTAGGCCTTAATGCCAGGCCTGTAGTGTTGGGCCGCATAATGTCAAAAAGAAAGCGATACCTATTGTGACTTCACAAACGAAACATCTAGAATTCATTTCTTGCAACAAGCCAGCAGCAGGTTAGGATATCTTCGCCCTTGGGCTTGTGTCAGACTGGTAGGAATTGACGCATTATAAGCAGTGCATGCTAAATGCTATCACTTTGTCAGTGTGCGCATGATAGTAAATTTAACAATTAACGAACTGGAAGATCAAATAGCGAAAGCAAAATAAAAAGCATCACCTGTTGGAATGGTAGGCCATAGATTACTGCAAGGCTGTGTAGTAATCTATAATTATAATTAGACTAAGCCAGTAAGTAAAGTACTATGGATAAGATATTATATCAGCTTGTATTAGGTAGGGACCGTAGCCGCACTTCACTTGACAATGAATTTTGTAATACCATTTCTTTTCAACATCTACAACGTGGATAACCTTATTTTGCTTTTACAACTCGATCAAACAGCGAACAACTCCGTATCAGCAACAGCAATGCTCAATTTGCATTTTTTGAAGTAGGCTCTACAGACACTTTCTCTTGATGCTTGACAACCACAACAACAAGCAACCTGTCGTGTTTCACGATCAGCCAATTATGTTCTTGAATTTGGTCATTGTTTTATAACAATGCTATCTGAAGCTTTCATGTCATAGAATTATACGTAATACACTGTACTGTATTCCAATCGTTATCATAACTATATGATATAGCCAATGAGGAGTCTCAAAGGAAAAAAAGCAATGAGCATAAAGACGTGGAAACATCTATGGTCCCCAAAATTTAAGTCCGTTATAGGGTGGCTATGACCCAATTAATTATGCTTCCCTCCGTAAGTACGTTATTCTTAGCAATTTCTTTTCGAGTCATCAATGTGTGCAGCCGGCTTTTGATTAGTTTAATTTAAAGAAATAACATTTTCCATTGCAGTTTGAAACTATTTAAACGAAATAAACACGCAATGATATGTAAATGTTGGAAAAAGTAAAGATTAAATTAAGGTAAAACTTTAGATTTGGTGAATATTTTTGAATTGTACAGTGGTTTATTTTTACTCATTTGTGACACAAATTAGCTGGCCAAAAAATTTGTTGGAGCCCCAAAGTGGTGGGGGACCGGGCCCCCTGAGCCAACCTAAATCAGGCTCTGCTCTGACATCTATGCGTCAATCTCTACGGCGTATATACTCGTATGCTTCCGCGTGAGACCGACGGGAGAACTCATTTGCCGAGCCCTTATAGGGCTATAGGCACATCAATCAATCAGTCATTTTATTTTTTTACAAGTTTTAAAAGAAACGTTTGGCTATATTGACCAGCCGTCAGCAAGAAAGACAAGCAGGAATTGGTGTGATACAAGTTGTGCGTTGTAGCGTATTTTAAGTACGTGAATTTAGACTTTTGAGCAAATGCGTCAAACGCATATACGCCACGAAACTGGTGGAAATGCGCCATAAAGTTAGTCTATTTACAGTATGTTGCCTTCTATTTTATCGTTGCAATATACACTGCTTTGTTTTTATACAATTATGACGAAAGTCTTGTTTCAACATGAAAGCAATGATATTCGACTTACTTTATCACAAATAATATTTTTGCTACCTGGTTCATACGTTATGTGCATATGACGCACATGCGCAATGCGAATCAGTAGGGTATAACAAACAAGCTCTGTTGGAAACTTTGCATTATCCCTCTTCAAAAGCAGTGTGGAGAAAAATTTTACTATTTAAATTTCATCCAATGTTTTTGCACAGCTATTGCGATTATTATGTCAAGTGCATTCTTCTAACCAAACTTCGAAAAATATAATCATTATTTATACTTGTTTGTAAATCTTTAATAATACGAGCCACACAAAAGAAAATTGAAAAATAATTGTTAGGCTTGGAATTTTATAATAAAAATTAAAACATTTTTTTAATTAAATTGGAATACTAGAAGAGCTTTAGGGACTTCCCCAGGGAGTTTTTTTTTATACACACATGGCAGATGGCACTGACCTATGGAAAATTGGCCTTAGTTTTGGAAGGGTTAGCCTCAGTCGCAGTCCTGCTGGAAAGTTTAATGGTGTTTACCAGCGAGCACAAGGTACTGCAGTGTTTATCGTTTTCTTTGCTACCGTTGGCGTCATTATTTGGTCTAGTCTGTTGTTATAACTTTAGTTAACCTTGCTGCCCTACTGGAAAGTTTGCTTTCAGTGCAAATGGATAAATATGCCAATAATGGATAAATTTCCGGATAATGGATAAATATGCCAATAAATATTATGGTAAAATTTGCGCCTTGTCAAGTTAATACCTATAATGGGTTTAATATACAAGTACACAACTACATGATGCCTTTTTGTACTAGGCCCCAGCTACTCAAATTGTGACATCATCTGGTTGTGCACTTGTATATGCTGAACCCCCTATTATATAGAACAGTGGTTCCCAACACGTTTTTAAGGCGACCCATTTTTTAAAAAATTCAGATTTATAAAATCTTGCGACCCAAGTAAATTGTCGTAAGATTTTAAAAGTTACACAAGATTGCGTTGCAAATACACAGCACTTCAAAAGCAGCAACTTTTTCTGAAAATAATATGTTTATCAATTCATATATCACACTAATGAGATAACTGTGCTCGCTTGCTGTCAGTGAGTTTTTGAAATCGAGGCTTATTTTACTTAAGCATAGCCGCAAATCGGCTTCAACTTTCAGACGGTTTCGCTGTTTAGTTTTCAATGCACACATGGCGCTAAATCCAGTCTCACAAAGCCAAGTTGTTGCAAATGGAATCAGTTTTTGAATCACATATTTTGAAACTATGGGATACACTTTGTGCATGGAAGCCCAAAAGTGGATATTTGCAGAATATTTGGGGTATTTGTCTTTGAAGGACGCAAAAGGAATACGATTTGCTGCTTCTGTCGTCATGTCCATAAACTGTTCTGCTACATGGATGAGAAGTTGAGACAGGTCCTTTCCAGCAAATGGATCAATTATCCAATCATTTTGGCTATTAGGTGTTGGAGATTCACCATAGTAGTGCACAAACGTTTGGGCAAGTTGTTCCAAGTGTCAAATTATAGTTTGCTTGATATCAACTTCCTTGTCACAAATATATTGCGTTAGCTCAGGAAACATATCTTACTCATCTCTAGTGACATAAATTTTCCAGAGTATGAGTTTTTTGTGGAAAGCAGAAACTTTGGCGGCGTGATCAATCACCATAAAACAATTGCCTTGCATAGATAAATTTAGAGAATTCATACAGTCAAATATATCGGCAAGGTAAGCAACTTTTGCGTTGAAATTTTCTATCCAAAAACTTCTCGGCTAAGCCTACATAGTTGTGTTGCTTCAGGAAGATAGCAATCTCCTCCCGCAAACCACAAACTCGCTTTAAGACACGACCTCGTGACAACCATCGCACTTCCGTGTGCAGCAGCAGAGCTTGATAATTAATCTGAATCCGTGTCAGTGCACAAAAACGAAAACAAACGCTGATTTAGTGGCCTTGCTTTGATGAAGTTTACACACTGCTCAACATTATTTAAAACTTCGTGCGGCTCTTGAGACATATTTTTTGCAGCAACGGCCTTTCTGTGGAGAAAGCAATGAGTCCACAAAGCATTTGGGACTTCGTCTTTGATTCGTTTTACCACACCAGACTTGATGCCAGTACAAGCTGCTGCGCCATCGGTGCAAATGACAGCACATTTATCCCAAGGAATGGAATACTCTGTAAAGAAATAATCCAACAATTGAAAAATATCTTCACCTTTGGTGTGCAGTTTTAGCGGTTTGCAAAATAGCTTCTTGTTGCTTCTTGTTCTTCATTCATACAGCTTCATTGTTGATAAAGCTGATAAAGACAGAAAGTTGGGGCAAACATTCAATGTCGGCAGATTCATCCAATTGAATGGAATAAAAGGGAGACTCCTTCACTTGGATAAGAATCAGCTCAAGAACATCATCAGCCATGTCTACTTGGCGTCTTTTCACTGTGTTGTTGGATGAAGAAATTGCATTTAACTTTTCACTTTCTTTCTCACCAATCCTTATTTTTACTACTTCTTTCATAACTGGCATTATCAAATTCTCACCATCTGTAGTTTTTCTGCTTAGCAATTTGATAGGCCGCAACATACGAAGAGTAAACAGCAACGGTATTTTTAACAGTACTTTTTTATCTTGAATCGATTTCAACTTGCTCTTAAAAAATTCAACAGGCTTATTCACACAGTTTGGATCATTTGCGGATTGCATGAAATAAGTTCACACGACGCGCTCAAAACTTTTTCACTGCGGGAGCTCTTTGTACGACAAAATGCAACTGATGCGAAATTACTCAAGCGTCACGCAGAACAGCTTTCTCATTTCATGACATAAAATGCTTCATGTCTTGGAGTTTATATTTTCAACTTTTGTGATCTCTTCAAGTTTTCAATTTTTTTATTGTAATTTTTCGCTCAAGATACAATATGCCTAAAAAGCAAGCGACCCAAAACAATAACCTGGTGACCCAACTTTGGGTCGCGACCCATGCGTTGGGAACCACGGATATAGAATACATTATAGGGGGTAATTATGCTCTCTATCATATACAAACCAGTATGGAATGTAGGTTTCTTGCACTGGACTGTGTAATTTTTTAGACTCGTGTGGACCAGTGTGTACCAAATGTCGCGGTTTGGGAATTAGTTGCAATAATCAACCCATTACAGTAATCGAATCGACCCATTTTGTGCACCAAATAGCTATGTTATACACCATTGTTTGCACTAGATAGCTACGTTGTGTACCGGACATGTCCGGTGGTGCATTGTTTGTACTTGGGTTTAGTGCATGCTATCATGCCAAAATTTGAGTTTTTGAACACACGTTTTCTCGTTGAAAATGGCCACTCTTTCCAGTCTGGAGTAGTGACAAGCACTCAGTAAGCAGGAAGAAATTAGATTTTGTATTTTTGTTTTGTCTTCTTTTTTCACTGTTTAGTCGAGTATGACTCCTGGTCACCTGGACCTGAGTCATCGGTTTTTCCTGTTTTATTCCAAATTGTTGCAAGAATGACAACAAGTGCAGAGAAAATCATACTTTAGTAAACATGTTTTTTAATAAAATATGAAGTTCTCTGCACTTGTCATTCTTGCATCAATTGGGAATAGTAAAGCAATTTATACTCTCTCCAAGTTTTTCCTGTTTGTTTTGTAGATGGCATAAAATTCGTCTGTTTGCTGTTGCGATATACAATCGAACCAATATTCTTTTTTATCATAAGAGAAACTGACAACTTTAGAGAAACTTCAAAAAAAAAATGATTTTTAAGAATAGAGAAGTGTTTTTTTATTTTTTAGGCTATCTAACCAGTTTTATTAACTAGTGGGCATTGGACAACAACTAGTCTAGAACAGACCAATATGATTAAAAATTGATTATTTTGTTGTGTGTCTTCTAGTTAAACAGTTTTTTAGCCAGTTAAATATAAGTGGTTTGGTTAGGATAAAGAATATATATATATGTAAAAAGTTAAGTTCAGTTTTTCAGAGTATAATTTAAATAAAATTTAGCTAGATATAAAAAAATATGTGTATTGGATATCACTTAAAATTTTTAAGTTTGATTAACAAGCACTGGAAAATTTAGCTTAAGTTATGACAACCAAATTTAGGCTCTATAAACAATGAAATAACAAGAAGAATCATTCTCGCTATTTTGTTATAAACTGTTTTAACCAATTTTTTTACCTAATTTATTATCTTTTATTTATTGTTGCAAATAGTTCATTGATATAATGTTGGCTATCATTTTTTTCTAAGAGATGTGAAGGAAAAATTTTCTCTACTGCCAATCAAAATGTTGTGTGATTTTTCCGACACACATAGAAAGTCATTAAATTTTACCCTGCTTGAATGTCTGGCTATGCCACACTAACCTTGGTTAAGTGTTACTGGACATAGTGCAAACGAATTATGACTAGAAATTTCCTGTCTTGTGAGGTAGTTTGCCAAGTTGTTTACTGGAATACATTTCTGTTGCAGGTAGTCTCGTATTTACTACTTAAGCAGTTTTTTAAGTTCAAATTTCATCTGCTTATGGATTTGGATGAAGAAGAAGTTAAAGGCGGAAGTAGCCAAATATTTTGCTTGACATGGATCAAACGAAAAGCCGCAAAACCTGTTCCTGATCAGATTGCCCTTACTGATACTGAGTTAAAGAATTTGATAAAGCATAAAAAGTAAGTTTTGGAGAAACATCTCTCATAAGATTAGAAATAAACTTTTGCGTTGCAATACATGTCTTTTACTCAGTTAAGTGTTCTGGTTTTCAGATGTTTTATTGGATGGTGTTTCGCTTATGGTAATCCATTTTTTACTTATATACTATTGACTGGTTTGTAAATTTTTTGGTTTTCTGTAAATAGTCTAGTTTTGCTTCTGTTTTACTGGGCCAAAAAGGACGTAACTTTTTTACAAGCGCCTGACTGTTAAGTAATTCATGTCTTAAAACAATTTTAAAGCAATTAGAATCACCAAACCAAAGCAACTTACTGTATATATTGTGCAGCAATTTGTAGTTAGACGAAGCAAGTCAGTATGTTGATTTAGGATAAAAATCACTCTGATTTAGTCAATTTCCATTGGCTAGTCTAAATTAGATTCCTGCAAAAGGTTTGACTGTATATTAAAAGATGTGTGTAGATATTGCTGAACATGTGAGACTATGGTTGCAGACAAAATTAAAATAAGCAGTCAACTGAATCAACTGCATGAGCATGACGTAAACTTTGGAGTGTGATTGGTGGCCATGGTAAATAACCATATTTATAGAATTTATTAATTCAAATTTTTCATAGCTAATGCCGTAAATAATGATGCAATATAGAAAACTTTATCGTTACAGAAAAATAACTTCAACTCAGTTCAAACTTTCTCCTGCTTTTTTAAGGAAGAGAAGGGTTTTTTGAACTTTCAGGAATATTAAAATTACTGCTTACCAGCAATAAATACGACAAGAATCTTTTATTAACTATTTTTTTACTTTTACGCTTCTCATTAAAAAGCATTTGCTTTTACAACAGTAACTTTAGCAGCTTATTTTGGGATGTTGTCAAGTGGGTACCGATACTGTACATTACCATGGTGAAAGTTGTAGAAACACCATGAGAGCGTTACCAAGGCCTCCTTAAAGTTTGTCTTTTATTAGAGTTTCTGATGATGACTGCAGTGAAGATGAAGACAGCACTGACAAATTAGAGGTATATATGTTTAACTTATACTTCCAGCACAAAGGCTAATGTGTAATAAAAATAAAGCCACAATTTTTTTGACGTAAATGACTATGCAGATGTCTACTGCATAACATCTTGTACTAATTATACTGTAGGGATCTAGTGACCACAACAACTTTGTAAACAATGATGATAACGGCGATGATGGTGATAATGATGATGATGACTTGAAAGAGTTTGACCTGGACAACTATGATAATGAGACCAGTTTAGTATTTTGGCCTACTGATATATTCGCTAGCTTAATATTCGATTATATTTGAAGTCTAGTTTTTTGGCTCAATATGCAAACATATACAGTACATTATATATATACATATAGCCTTATCAGCTCAGTATTCTGCTTATTTATTCTGGTTGTATTTCATAACTTGCAATATTGTTACAGTTGAATCCATTGTTAATTTGTCAAATTATACTTAATAACAGAATTTTCTTGCTTGTTACTGCAGTTGGCATAGCTTTAAATATTATCTTTATAAGTTATTCATGTAATGAAATTGTATGTTTCTGCTTTAAAGGAAACTTAATGCAGAATAATGTACATCATTATATTTATCAGTATTCCAATTAATCTGCCTTTTACTTGTGTAAGGTGAAATGTTTGGCGAAACAATGTCCGATCTGGTGGTATTTGCTTCGAATGAGGAAGACCCTTATATTAAACAAGATAAGGAAGACGATGTGAGTACTTGTGATGGATACTTCTGAGAGAAAAAGGTTTCCACGTTTGTGGATCTCATTTAACAGTCAAATTACAGAGCAAAGTTGTTCATTTTGCAATATTTCGTACCGTACTTATTGATTGCAGTCCGATGAAGAAGAAAAGGAAGACCTCACCCTAAATGATCAGGATAACATGTTGGTTTGTGCCCGATGTGAGAAAGATTATGCTTCATTAGAAGTTCATTGTAAGATTACTACTTGTCCCTTTTTTGCTAATGTAAACGTGCTAACGTTGCCGTATCCACGATAATAGAAACATAAGTACCGGTAACATATTATTTTATCAGTGTACAATCATGAAAGTAAAGACTTCTACGTACACCATGACGTGTCTTTGTCTAGCGCTCCTCTTTGCATGCAGTGGCTTGACTTCGATGCCGGCAATGTTTTGGACAGATGTAGCAGTAACAAGGGTTAGAGAAAGATTATAAATCAATCTATTTGTTGTTATTTTAGTTGTTTGAGTATTAAAAACTGTTTTAAAAGAAAACTTAAAATCATTCAGGTAACTTCGTTGCAATTGGAAATATTGATTCCGTTATTGATGTATGGGACATAGATGTTTTGAACACATTGGAACCTGCATATTCGCTTGGTGTTCCCAAGGTATAAAATTACTTAGTTTACATTGCATTTTGAAAAGAAAGCCATCAGAAAACTTACTTTCTGGTTGGATGTAGATATTGGTGACTTTAATTAATTAATATATAACTCTATTCAAGTAATTTGACATTTTGATGTAGAAATAGAGATACTGGTATATATAATTTCAAATAACGATCTTAGGAAAAGCAAGATGAATACTTAGCTCGTGGTAAAACCAAGTTTGGACATACCGATGCAGTTTTGGATTTATCGTGGATACCATTGGCAAGGTTAGAATATTTATTTTATGCATGTCAATATTAATTTTTATCATATCTCCCATTAAAAATTAAATTATTGATATATAGTGACTATGGTATAAGGATTAATTTTTAGTTTTTTTTCATATAATGGATATTTATCAGTTTAGTCATTGATGTGCAATTTGATGTATGATCAGACTAAATAGTATTCAACAGCAGGGTTGAATTTTAGTGGGTGTGTCAGTGCCATGCCAACCAAATTTTGAATTGGGCATCCAACATTATGTGGAAGGGACGACCACTTGGCACCCATTGTTTTTTAATGATTGGTCTTTGCCCCACAATGAGGTTGCCCATGTCACTGATGTCTGGATAATGTCATTGTTTAAGGTTTGATCTGTGCCAGACCATGCTATGTGCACAGCATGAAAAGATGTATTCACAGGAAATCAATCTGGCAATTGTCACCAGACTACTGGAGAGACAAAGAGTATAGCTTTTATGAAACTTTAGACCAAAAAAAGCACTGCATTGTTTGATTGTGTCTGGTGGCAGATTAAGCTTAGTTTGCCAAAGTTGGGCATCCAACTTTGGCAACCATTTTTACAGAGCCAGGATGCCCAGAGGCATCCACTAGAAACAATTAAGGATTCCACTGTTCCAACGTTTATGATTCTGAGTAATTTTTGTAGAGTTCACCGTTTATTTTATAATTATGTAAAGCACAGCACACATGGATATGCTAATCAACAATAACTGTATCACTTTATCAACAAAAGTTGCGCCATTGTAGGAAAAAACTTTTATTTTAAAGTTATGACAAGCCACTAACTTTAAGTTACCTTTAGAACTGCAATTTTTTATTTTCTGAATATTATATCACATTAAATATTGCGAGAACAATTTTAAGTGACATCTCTCTATTAAAGGAACAAAATTGCAACTGCCTCTGTGGATCACCGTGTGGCGCTGTGGGACCTTGAAAAGGCAAAAGTGGAAAAGTTTTTTAAGAATCACAAGGAGAAAGTAAGGATTTGTCACTTATCCATTTAACTTTTGCGATGCCAAAGTAATACTGAAAGAGCAGCAGTCGCTTTAAACCTACAAAATAGATGCAGCAGAAAGAACCAGTACGTATCAGAATCATGTAGCACTTATACACTTGTCGTATGGTAATAAAATTCGACAAGTATACCGTCTTACAGTGCTGTTTTAAAAGATATGCTGCTTCACGTTACATTATAACACTTCACAATGCAATTTTGCAAGTCGCAAAGATTAAAAAGCTGTCTGCTTTCTCATAATCACATGGCTGAAAGCAGATAGCCGTTGAATGTTATATATTTTCCCATGTTACTGTAAACGGCGTAATCTTTCGAATTGTAGGATTTTAGCCATATCTTATCGCCTCTTTCCAGCTGCAGTATGATCGTTTGACTCTGCATGTGACGTTGGTTTGTGATACTTTCGTCGTAAGCAAGAACCTTTGAAAAAATTCGTTGCAGGCTTTAATTCAAATCTGGAGTTAATGTTCTTATTTATCGTAATTAAGATAACGCAGCGGAAATAAGTTTTCAACTGTCACTTACGTCTGGAGCCCCCTTACCTGAAATTCGTTATCGTTTTTCATGAGCGCCACCGATAGTTTCTTTTTAGGGTATTTCCCTACAGTGTAGGCAAAGTAGTAAAGTCCGTTTCTCGGCGTCACGAATTCCCCGGTTTGCTGATTCATGACGTCATATGTATTGACAAAGACACGATCATACGTCAAAATACCGTCTCGGCTCGTGGGGATAAAAGTTCTGTTGCTATCACTTCCAAAAACACTGGTCGTCCTGGCAACCGAAAAAGCCACGAAGTTTGAGTTCGCATTCTGGAGTGGATTCGCTAACCTCTTCGTTCGCGAACTTCGTTTTCTGCGGTTGCTTTTGACGTCACTATGATCATTATCTAATTGTACAGGTGTCAGACTGATTCCGTCGAGATCTAAAAATCAAACAAAGTTTGAGCTCCTGTCTGAAGTTGCTGTTTATAATCAATTTAACCAAATACCTTACTTTATATTACTGCTATAAAAGAGATTTAACCGTTAAATTCTCGTCCAGAAACATTCGATATTTTGTTTCAAACTAATTAGAATTTTTTGTGACTTAATTACAAATTATGTCAATAAATTGGCAATATATTCCTGTTCAAATTACTTGTCGGCGCGTAGTCGTCACGCGATACACGGCGTAATATGTGTCCTGTAAAAGTTGTGCTGTAGCCGTTACGTTTGAATCCTATGACCCCAAAACTTCGGTTCGGAGCAAGTCGGATCCAGATTCTGCAAGACAGACGTTACAACTTAATATCAAACGAAATTCCATGGTTATGTGTCGATGGAGTTAAGACAATAATTTGTCTGGAAAGTATTGCTGTAGGTCCCGTCTGTTATGGTGTTTATTTCGTCACAAATAAGGCAGTGTTACGCTCAACTAATATCAAAATGCTCATGCAATGAGGTGTCTTTTTCATAGGTGCTATCTCTAAATCGCCGGATGGTGTCAAAATGACAGTGTATGTAGATCGGCTTATCTCTGGTTTTAAGCAAAGGATTATCTTGTTCCGCTATTGGACGTTTTATATGAGACGTTTGCTAATGGTATGGCTACAGTGCGGTCATTTTCTCAAGGAAATTTTTCATTTTCGTTGCCTTTCGCCAACAATAAAAGATCTTGTAAGTGCGTTCGAAGGGGCAATTTGGCTCAGATTAACAACATCATGTGCTTTTGACACGTCTATGCCAAGTCCGGTCTAGACAAAACCTTGCAATATCACCAATATGCTCCCTTTTCGGAGCCAGGCTGTTTGTTTCAAAAAGCGATTTATTGGTTTAATGTGAGGGCAAGTGCTGAAACAAGTTCCTATAGTATCTAATCTATGTATCAAGTAGAATACTCGCAAGCGGCGGCGCCAAATCCGTTTCGTAATCCTTTTGGCCTTGCAGCTAAATCATATTGCACATTACATGTCACCATGGGGGATCAGTCTTTCGAATGACACTGCGAGTTGATTATTCTCTCCACAGTAAATCCTTTGTGTTGGTCTCCAAACAGGGTAGCTGTGGCCTGTGGGTACCATTTTTTAAAGCCTTCGATAAGAACCGACCTGGAAATCGAACCCAGGTCTACCGCATTCGAGCCAAACGCTCTATCCTCTTCGCTGGGAGCGCTCAGTCGCTTCAGAACTTCTGAATTTATGAAGTCATCATCTTATGAATTTTACTGCTGTAATTTGTAGCTATACATATTTGTACACATTGCAGTTAAAATCAGCACAACAAATCTGGGCTCGTGATTGTGCTCCCAACAAACAAAAAAGAGTTTATTAACTTTAAGTTGGCCCAATACAAGAGTTTCTTGCTTTCCGAAATAAGGTCCCTACACATTTTTGTAAAATATTTTCTTATTGAGAAATGAGTGTATTGTCGATTAAGCGGCCAAAAATTTGCACCATAGTGAAAAGTAAACTATGTATAAACACTTCATTGAAGGCAGGGATATATACAATTGTTCAAACATACCCGCCATAAAAATAGACCTACTTTTTAACAATCGATCAATTTTGCTTAAGTTACACACAGGCTTTGTCCTGAAGTGTAAAGGTAGAAAAATCGTTGCCTTTTACGCTGGTAACGTCGCTTTTTATCATAGATCAAGCACGGCTTATAGCCTGAGACGATCGTTACAATATTTACGACAGATTTAGTGTTTGCCCAGGGTGAAATTTACGATTGTGATCTGCAAATATCTAACGCGTAGCTCGTCGAGACAAAATCTGTATCATTCCGTAGATATTGTCACGTACTTTCTGTGTTTAGGCTTTTACATTTCTTAACCTTCTTAAACTGTTGCCCACCTTGGTGAGATGGCCATGGTACGCTATGCAGCTGAAATAACTGTGTAGTTCAATGTTATTTTGAAGATATTGATCTTTTATCAAACGCTAGGTATACTTGAACGTTAGTTCCAACTTTTTCTGTGCATTGTGATTTTTAGTGATTAGTATTTGTAGTGTGGAGATACTAGAATAGTTTTCGTAAATTAGAATAGTTAAATTCACTGTATAGTTACAATTCTAAACATATATTTTGATAATACCGGTTTTTTTTTTCCACGTGCTACTCACAAACCACCGCCGGTTAATTCGTTATTATCAGTACTTCAAGAAGTCCCGCCTAAGCATTTGCTTTGAGCCCTAATAATAGATATTTTTGTTTGTGTTGTGACGACAGGAATGTCGTTATTTTTGTTTGGAAGCTGCCAAGAAATAGCTTCTACGTAAATATTGATAATTTGAACATCACCTGTCTCCTCGGTCAAGTTGCAAGACCGTCTGTTGATTTTGTACTTGTGGGTTTTTCCTTCTCTTTCCATCAAACGCCAAACTTTGCACTTCGTAGTGATTTTTCATCAACTGAAGGGAAAGTTTTTTATGAGGCAACGCGGCACCAGAATAAGAAAACTGGTACACTCCGTCAAAGGGTACTGTAAAAATCCCAGTGTTTGGATTAAGATGCCCCCCTTCGTTGACGAAAACTTTGTCAAAATTCACTCCATTTTGCTTCTGTTTATGTCCCTTTAACGACGTTGTTCGAGCAACTGAAAATGTTGCCGGTAAGTTTCCGAGTCCAGGGTTTTTTTGCTCGATCCTACCGTACAAGTCCTCCTCAAATCCGGCAGACATCCGTTCTTTGTTGCGATGCTGTGCGTGAACTTCAATCATCGCACCAACCCAGCAAAAAATCACAACATTCAAGGCTGTAATCAACATTGTATTTCGATTCCACCTGAAAGTCGTAAAATTCTCGTCAGAAAGAATTTTCATTTTAAAAACCGTTTTTCTATTAAAACTGAAATGTTTTGCTTTAAAACATTAGTGTGTTGAGCTAATCGGTGTCTACTCGGCATCAGTTAAAAACTTCGACTGCTTCAAAACTCAACTCGTAACCCAACTGATCTAACCTACTTTTCAACGGCTTTAACTCTTTCGCTATGTTCTATCGCTGAGCTTCACAGGAGAAGAAATATTTGAGCACTTCATAACATCATAGAAGTGAAACGCTGTGTTTGTTTATTGCGCAACTTCGGAACGTGTCATGATGACGTTACAATGGACTCCGTAGCATATTTAGAAACTCTAAAAGGATACAAGTGCACACTGCGTTAAAAATGGAATTGAATCGAATTGTCTGTAGCGCGTATAGACCAGTATACGATCTTAACAAAATGTTGGTAACCGGTCTAGACCTGACTTTGCCATAAATTTGATAATTCGCTGTACATGTACATTGTACAGTGTCATAAACTGTTTCGAATAAAATGTATTAAATAAAACGAAAGTCCGAAACGAATGTTTTGTTTTATGGGAAGCGTTTCTATAAGGTACACCTTTACGGAACCCTGCAATACAATTTTTTGCGGTTTGCCGATACACATAGTCACATTCCACAGTCGGCATAGCTGGAATAAGGTTACGGGTTTGTCATAAATTTCCACGTATGTCGTATACCGCCTCCTGAGTAACGGCTTGGAAGGTGCCGTAAACTTTAATAGCTTTGTAATATACTGCTTGTAAACCACCGCCCAAATAAAACTGCCCTATTATTTTCCCATGTCGCTCGAAATAGATTTTTACCGCAACGTGCATTCCCCTTAGGATGATTTGCAAACGAAGAGAATTCTTGTAAAGATAAGTAATCGCATTAGAAACACGTTCGTCGTTCTTTTCTCTACCTTGCAAAAAGAACATTTAACGAGTCGGGATATTGTACTTAGGTGACTGTAAATAACGCTAAACTCATGCTCAGGCTATAGATTCCGTTGATTTTGCTATACCCTTCGAAAGCTTTCAGAACTTTTTCTAGTTCTTTAGGTGTGTTCCAGCGTCAGAACCTAATATGGCTATTAGCGTATAATTCACGATTAGCCACACGCGCGGTTTTTTAATAATTTCATAAGTTCCTTAGCTTAAGTGTCCATCTCGAGCTTGTAACCCATAATTTCTTCATCTGTTCTCGAATTAAAGTATGTGCGAAACGCAATTGCCTTGTCAACTAACGTTTGACTTCCTGGAAATTCTTCTGCTGATGTGACCGACCATCGCCCGAAGTATGAGCCCGATACCTTCAAGCAATGGCTGCCACTGGTACCGCCTTTGCCGTGTTCGCTCTGAAACTAGTTCCGGCGCGACCGCCTTTAATCTGTACCTTGGTCGACAAATCAACATAGCTTCGCTTTATGCGGTTTTAAAAGTCGGAAACCAGCGAAGAAATTTGCTGAGTTCGGTAACTTTGCAAATACCGCACCGGTTAAAGACTTCCTAATAAGTGACAATATAGTTTTGCTGATAAAGTTGCTCAAAAAGTTAGACCTTGGTGTTATCGCCTTATTCATTCGCAACTGGCTGTCATCTGTGATCTGTATCATATCAGTTTGCGTGTTAGCGTTTTTCTTTTCTTTCTTTTTTCTGGACACCGCCCGTGGCATAAAGTTTATTGGAATCCGTTGCTAGCGGAATTAGTTATGTTTGTTGGTATAATCAAAGTCAGATCCTTTAAGTTTACCCGCGACTACTCTAATGTCGTGAGCTCGTGGCATCTTCCTTGAATGTCAACCGTCACTGTTTTAATGCGTAGGCGGTGTCAGAAATGACGAGGTAAACGTCTATTGTGATTTCACGATGAAGGGATGAGGGTCGTTGTACGTTTTACGTGACCCACGTTTTCATGTTTGTCAAGTAGACACGTTAAGAAAGGTTAAAGAAAACGAATGCACAGCATTCGCATACTTTACATTCCGCTATTTGCCTTGTGCGTTTGTTGGCGTCCTTATGGGGTATCAGTCTGCATAACAAACTGTAATAATTGAATTTATTTCAAAGCCTGTGGAAAGCCCCTGAACCAAACGTGTGCTGTGGGTTTGGCAATCGTGTTTTACCGGACGATCTGTGTATAAAATATTGTGAAATGCCGGTGGCAGTTTATAGCTTAATGCGGAAGTGGTTGAAATGAATGTCCTCTCAAAGCGGTCATTGCCTAGGTTACAAATTACTACTTTAAACAGACGCTCACCATACCAAGATCGGTTTTTGACTTCTAAATATATCAAGGCTGCGATGTTGTATCTAGATCTACCAAAAATAGTATCGCATATGTGCAAAGCGTTTGTAAACAAAGTCCGTTTACATGTAATCACACAAAGACCAGATGTCAGTATGCTGATGGAATTTTAATTAACGTACCACTTTATAGTAAAATGTCCAAAACGGGATGCCGGCGGTCCTAATACGAGTTGAAACCGGATTAGTCCGCCTAATACTAACATGCCTGGTGAGAAACATTTGCGGAAGAATTGTATTTAAAAAATGATCGCGGAATTAGCAACACGCTTTCCAGTACAGCATCAGCTAGCATTAAAAGTATTACCGAATTTGGTTACACAGCTCCGGTTTTGCGTGGATTACATTTCTCTCTGCAGCTTTTGTTATGAAAATATGTAGTGGCCCGGGTGCAACCACGTCTAAGCTTGTGTTGCCAACCAACGTAGGCGTGTTATTAAACTACTAAGCTCTTAAACGGCGATTGAGCATCTCGGTATAAGTGCATTTAACATCTTATTTTAATGGGCGAACTTCGTTCCGCCGAAATCGCCCGAAAGACTGGGGAAGTTAATCATGGAATTTTTTCCATGTCAACGATTCATAATTTGAACCGAATACTGAACATAATGAAGTGCGATGAAAAGATCAAGTACGCATAGGACACCTTTTCAGTTGAGCGTGCGCAATCTATTTGGCCTATTCAGTGAATGGTTATTTTGTCCAGCGTTTGTTGTTTAAAATCAGCTCTTATCGTAAGCGTTTATCGATCTCATGCAAACTCCGAACCCATCGATGAAATATTCCTCAATTAAATTCACACGCCCAATTCAGTCTTTCAACATCACTCTCAAACTCCCTTTTTAACGAAAGTACATTTCTACGTTCAGGTCCAAACTATCGAATGGAAACCGGATTCGGTTCACTGTTTGCTGTCTGGTGCATTCGACGGGTAAGTCTATGAAAACGTTGACCTCGCATGAGTATTAAATCGAACTATGAATTTACATTCGACCTTAAAGGGGCCTTTGATGACTAGTCGTCTGACTATGCTTATCCAATCTCATAAGACGAGTGTTTTGACCGATTTTTTGTTTGCTTTTCGCTAACCTTGCGGTGGACTTGTTTAAAAAGTCTTCCAACTGTTGGTATTACCCCGTCATACGGTATAAAATTTTATATCTCTATGTTACAGGCTGTAACATGAATTTCAGTTAACAACTAACAGGTTTCTTTTACATGCACAGACGAATTTTTGCGCTTGACACTCGTTCTGGTGCGTCATCTAGCGGTAATTTTAAATGGAAATTAAAAGGAGAAATAGAAAAGGTCAAATGGAATCTCGGGGATACAAATTATTTTTCAGTAAGAATAAGCATTGTTGCTTAAAATTATTATAAGGTACAATGCTCCTTCTTTGACTACTTAATGGACTCGCTGTTTACACTTGTTTAGGCAAGTACTGATAAAGGAATCATCTATTACTGTGATCTGAGAAAACCAATGAAACCGCTGTACAATTTCCAAGCTCACGACGAAGCCATTCCAGCCTTAAGTATGACGTCATCTTTGTTAGTTAGCGGATCAAGCGACGGCATCGTAAAAGTTTGGAAACTAGGCTCAACATCCGCTGAGTTGCTTGAAGAGAAGAATATGAAAATGGTGCGTTTATTAAAAACAAATTCTTTTTCTACAATTGTGTACATGTTGCGCTCTCACTACGCGGTCATAATGCAGGGCATGGTTCACTGCTTTCACCTAAATCCTGACGTCATGTCGTTGCTAGCAGTAGGCGGAGAAAGAGATGGAGTTAAACTATGGGATGTCAAGACGTCAATGAAAAGTAAGCTTGTGAGTGTATATTGCAGAAATCCATTTAACGCCAGGAACCGACTTACATGATGTCCAGACTGGAAATTGCACAGTGGCACTTACAAGTACGGTTTGCGTACATACGCAACCGTGGGGGATGTTAGTTTTTAGATGGTTAATCTGTGTTGGCTTGTTGATGATAGTGTACTATGGTTCACTGTAACAATAATTGTAACTAAACTAGTTCAAAAGGGTTACAACAGAACAAACTGTACCCATATGTGCATAATGCGGTATACTTTGTACAGTCACGTCAAATGTTTTGTCCACGTACTTTGTTTCTTAGAGCTTGGTTTTTGTTCCGATGGTCGCTAGTTCCATCACCCTACTCGAAGTAATTTTCTTTTACCGCTGCAGAAAGTCACGAAGAGTTTTCCGATATCAATTGTAACGTGAAGAGCTGGCCGAAGGAAAGCGAGAGCTCGTCTGTCAAGATTGAGACAGAAATAGAAAACAAGAACAAAGGAAAGTCTCCTGAAAACGACAATGAACAAGAAAATGAAATCGAAAGTAAATGTGCTAAAACTACCAAGAAAAGGCACAAAAAATCCACAATGTCGAAGGATGCTAAAGATCAGTCTACGTTTGAGGAGTCATCAGTCCACACGGCATCAAATGGTAGACGCAAAAAGAGACATAAGAGGAACGACAGCTCGTCATTATTGTCACCGGACCACGACAGCAGTGGTATTAGACGAAAGCGTATGTTTCCCAAACAACGCAGAAAATTAATGAGAAAATTATTGCAGGCTGAAAATACGGGGTGAAAGCGTAAAACCTGACGCTGTGCAAACTAACCAATATTGTAATGTTTTCCTATAGGCTACCGTGTCTTATTATCCTGCTCTGTTCTATCAAAACCGGTTGATCTACTTATATCACAATATAGCGAAGTGTTTATAATATTTTAATAACGTTCGCTCACGCTCGAAGACAGTCTTAATTTCTTGCAAAAACTTGAATTACGATTAAATTCAGTCTACAGTATGTATAATCGTAGTACACCTGCACTTATTTTTGCTAAACATTGCTTAAGTGAAGATATGTCTGTGGTGCATATACAATTACAAATAAACAAAACTACTTTACCACTTGTTATTATTGTTAAACTTTTGCTTTACGATAAACTCCCATAGTTCCAGGCATTTTATCAGTGTCCCATTGATACTGGTAGTAAGGTTTTATCGCAATTCTCTCTGCTATGCCAGCCTTGACCAAGTCGTCTATTTTCATTTCAAAATTCTCCTTAAAAGTCACCATAAATTCGCTTGTCCGCATCGTGTTGATGAAATAGCCACCAGGTTTTAAAACTCGAAACACATCCTGAAATAATGAAATAATTGAAGCATCGATGTAGTCGGCACCGAGGGAAATTCGACAAGTCTGTCCTGATTTATGCACATACTGGTATACAATTGACGACTAAGGTGTCTGGGCCAAATCCTCCTGCACAAACCACCATGTCGTATGTCGATTCTGACACTGGAAGAGACGACTCGGGCGTGAAGCAATGAAGAATCTTGGAGCTAAAATTAAGAAATATACGAGTTATTGCAACACATCCAAACGTTGGGAATTGACTGCAAGGACGATCTTTATAGGTTTACCTGAATACACCAGGTAACTGCATTGCCTTGTCTAGCATAGCATTGGAATAGTCCAGGGCTGTCATGGGTCCTCGAAATCCGTTGTCATGCAATTCTTTACCGACCATCCCTGTGCCTATAATGTTGGATATTGACGTGTAAAGTTGAGCCTTACTTTTATCCTTTAAGTACAAGTAGATATCTTTCACCTGAACCAAGGTCCAAGACCTTCCAGGATTTTTTTGCTTCCTCATCGCAAACAATGAGGGCTTCTTCAGTGATTGCTTTTGGGGCGCCGTAGCCGATTGCCAATACGTCATTGTCGTAATGCTGTGCCCAAGTTTCGTAGAAAGCTTTTAATTCTGTAATTGAAATTCTAAAAGTTAAAATTTCTAAAGTCACGGTTATCACAGTTAACTGCATAAGTTACATAATTTTTGCTTTGTTTTTCAAAGCTGCATAGTTTTTTGTTTTCTTCATAACGTCAATTAAATATTATTGATACAACCTTCCAAATGTGAACGAACGCTGGTATTTTTACTTGCGGCTTCAAACATATTAGATTCGGTATCCTATACTGTTATCATATATATAGCCTACTAAAGGAATGGTAAAAACGTACCTTTTTGGCAATTAATTTACCTTGTCATACTTTAAAGAAGCGTCATGTAAACCGGGCACGAACAAAGCATGATACTATAGCTTTAAATTAAATGCCAAGCCCGGATACAAGTCACCGGGCAAAACGCAAACGCGGCGGTCTGGACCATATAGATCAGAAATTATACTTGTCAAACATCATAACGTATAATGCCAAACGGGTCAAACGCATATGTGTTTTCACTTGCCACAGTTCCAGCTGGTAACTAATTAATTATTATTAATTGATAACCTTTTGAAATTTAGACGATTTAGAAATCTTGCAGCAATCAAGCCATACCTCAAAATGCTTTCCTACCTCGTTTAATTATACATTTCCGTTGAATAAGTTATAAGCCGCACCATGTAATTGATGAAATGAAGCAATCGAATTTCGCTGTATTTCACCGAAATTAGGTGGCATGGCTCATTTTTATAGAGAAGTTTAGTTGGAAAAAAGTATTTGTGGGAATGTGGATTAATTATTAGGCAGTAGACATGTTTGCATGAGGTTTTCTGATTACTGCAAGGGTTAAGTGTAGACCTCAAGGCAAATTTTTTGTAGCCTGACCGAATTTTGCAAACTTATGGTTCGTGCAATCCGTTGTAACATATTATCATAGCACACTTCGCCACAGGGCAAAACGATTCACGTGTGACGTCATTCCTCCCTACCTTATTAGCGAGTTGTAGAGAAACAAAGAAACAGCGAGAACTGTGTTCTATGTTGTGACAATCTTCTTAACATTGCTTAAAGTTGTATCTTACCCTCAAAATCTCCGTGTGGAAAATTACACTCCAGCCTTTTCCAGGCAAACTTAGCTTTTTCATCAGCAGGGCCCTTCCATTCTTCGCTTTCAGACTGCATTTCCTCAGTTTATACGCAGCTTATGACGTACAATATTACTAGGGGCATAAGACGCTTACACCACGTTACACACTGCGTGGCCCTGCTGAAATGCACAACAAAGCGACTATTTCACCGAAAGTTGTTAACGCAGCCTGTCGTTAAAGATAGGCGGTTCGGAGAATGGGAATGCAAAAAGTTGGTTTTAGCTATTTAAGGTTTTATTGGAGTTAGGTTTGGATTAGAGGGTACATTTAGGTTACTATATTATAAAATTTAAGTTAGGTTAAGAGGAAACTGTGAAAATAGGTTCGAACACACGATTTTTTTCGGTGAAATACTGGCAGCCAATATACAAATAGCCTAAATTTGAAAGGCGATATACATTCAAATGATAAAATAATTAATAATCTTTCGAGTATACCGTACAGCAACTAGAATGTATATACCCATAAACCTATCAAATGGGTAAACACTTACATATATCAGTCATTTTCTGGCAAACTGTATCATTGCAGAGTAGGTAATACACTGCAACTGACTTGCCAAGCGTGTGTCAATAAACAGTATTGCTAGTTTCAGGCTCTGTTGTTGTTGCCTGCAAAAAACAGACCTTTTCCTCAAACTGTACAACAACACAGTAGGTCGACTGAGAGTTATGTGATTGTTTCGTCACGCAGGAGTGACCATCTATTACCTCGCCCTAGTCAACCGCGTTACATTACTTTGTTGACGTTAAAGACGTAATAATCTCAGTTGACTGTCCTGTATCTTGATGTTTCGACAAAAAGCTGATATCAAATTGTTATTAACAAACTCAAGGTAAGGTTAAGATTGCCACGCTAGTAATGGGTGACGCGTGGAGCAAAGATTTATAATGAAATAAGGTCAGTAAGGTGTTGGCCTTCGATGTTTTAGTTTGATTAGTATACTGTACTATGTTTTAACTGTTTGTGGGCAGTCGGTGCTTTGAAATTATCATCTGTAACGTTTCGGTGTTGTGTCAAATCTCTCCCGCATTGTGAAGTCATCGATTCAATTTTGATTGTGGTTTTGAATCAGCACAAAACGAGTGCGAGCGCAGTTAGACTATTGAATATTAAACACTGGCATATTGAATATTTGGGCCATCCTGAGAATTAAAATTGAAAGTTTGAACAACGTTCTCATAATAACTGCGTTTGCGGTGAAGTTTACACCCAGCTATAAGTCAAAGAAATAGCTATAAGAAAAACTAACAAACAACTCTCTTGTACTTAGTAGTGAAACGCATTTATACCCATCACAACTACTGTCGTGTTACAAAGAACTATCGAGAATTCAGTCCTCAGAAGAAATGAAAGACGAAGTGCTCGTTGGGCAAGCTGCTAGTCTATGGCAAGCCATACTAGTCAAACTACTGCTCCTTTTCTGCTGCGTCAAAACCGTAATTGCATTTGAATTTATGACGTCACTATGGCAGGGACGGGTTTTGGTACTACAACGGCACTTGGCAAACATTTACCGGTATTATTTCAGAAAAGTTGTTCGGTACTCTGTACCAGTACTTTTTGTACCGTGGGTCTTGCAGGCAATGGCAATTCTGCTCTATTATTACCCCGTTACAGGGTACTCAGGGTCAAAACATATGTGATCTCACTCTTTGCGACTTTACAAATATTTGTTGATTAAAAATGAACAGCAAGCACAATACTGAGGTTAAGGTTGAATTAAAAAACAAACTTTTAAAAACACAATTTTCAAAACCTTGTAATAATCACTTAAATAGTATAAACGATTACTGTTTATGACGCCAAGTAATGCTGAACTTTGTCTGATTTGAGGAAGATGTGAGGAAGCTACAATTATTGCACAACTTTTTCTTAATTGCAGCAGTTCTTTATCGTCTTATCAGTTACAAAGTCATCAAATTAAATCGCCTATTATAGAAATGTCTAACAAACGCACATTTACCAAAGCGTCACTTAACAAACAACCAGAGGCCATTGTACTTAACACAGGTTGATCTACCTTTCCACTTCTTTCTTTTATGTACGCAGCTGAATATAGTTCTTGGGCTGTGGGCACACCTGACAGCTTGCATTAAAAAGTTACTGTCTGCAAATCAAGGGCATTCAGTAACCTCGTGCCAAACATCAAAAGTTTATTAAAGCAACTGTAATTCTGGACTAAAATGGTAACACGCCAAGTAAAACTTAAAATCTTACCGAAGTCTACCTACTATAATTCTGTAACTATTATATTATATTATAGCGATATTATTTAATTTTTCCATTTAACGCCATGCTTAACGATAAGGGAAAACTGATAGCAGACTTTCACCTAGCAATGTTAAAAACTTTTTTCCATCTTATACTGGTATACCTGATGAAGCAAGCTGATGGTTGCGAAATGACTTGTCGAGCAAATAAAAGCTAACCACTGAAGTGCTACTATGACGTGTGGAGGTATGACAAATTGCCAGTAAGATAAAAAAAAAAGGCTGCCACTATTTCGCCAGAAAAAATCGTGTGTTCGAAGATATTTTTCACAGTTTTTTGTTAACCTACAGTAACTTAAATCTTTTTAACATAGGAACCTAAACCTAATCTAAATCTACCTTCTAATATTAATCTAACTCCACTAAAACCTTAATTACCTAAAATCACCATTTTCAATGCTCTTGTCTCCTAAACCCACCGCCTATCTTTAACAACAGGCTAAAAGTCACTCTCAAAGTAAAATTATGTGACTTTAGTAACTATGTTTGTATTACTCGCAAGATATAATTTTTCCATAACATATCGTAATTTCTAAGCAGCTTACAAACAACTTCGTGACAAACGTTTAAAGTTGCGTTTCGTGTCACTCTTGTCTTTTTTTCTTTATGACGTGATTTTCTGTGCTGGCTTGTAACAACTGCCTATATACACTGCAATGGTTACACCCATTATAACTACTCTTCCAGCATAACCCGGTCTACTTTGGGCCTTCATCTGTCTAGTATACAAGTTGCTGTTTCGTGATGTAGTTCTAGTCTTAGTGGAATTGGAATATAGTGCGATATCAATAAAATGAACATTTTCATGGACAAACTTAGTGAGTTAAATGCAAGTTTACTAATATCAGAATTCTGGCAGAAGATTTCACGACCAATAGATAGAAGATTCATTGATTATAGCCAAAACAATTTAAGCTATAACCACGTAACCATGAACTATAAGTTTAATTCAACACAAACCGAAGCACACTAAAAGGTGCAACATTTTGTTACAATAACCAACAACATTTGGTTATACTACCATATATACTACAAAATTAATCGGAAGACAAAAGAATATTTTAACATTTCCAAAAAGTGTTAGTTAACTTTCTTTTTGTGCAGAAGTGCACAAACAAATGCTGCATTTGTATGCAAGACCCCGGCTATCCAAATTGTGACGTTAACTAGACTACAAGAGCACTCGTTTTTCCTTTTTTCTCTCGCCTGTCCACCAACAGCCACATTTCAAAGTTACGTTCCAGATTTGTTTATAACAAAATTTTGCCTCGTGTAACCAAACATTACTTCTCTATCAAGATGCTGAGTAGTAAAATTTTAAGTATTTTTATCCAAAAGAAACGATTATCATCGGCCGGTGATTACGGTTAATCACGCGACAGTGGTTCTTTGTTATCTCGGTCGCGGCCCAATTTCGGATGATTGATTTCGGTAGATCGCTGTTCCTGTTGATATTGGCCTACTTTAGGTCTCAAAATTAAGAAATTTTAAATACAGTAGGCCTACGTCTCAAAATTCTGGGCGAAAATATCGTTACGGTTTTACTGTATTTTAAACGAAAAAACACCGAACAAAACTTCAGTCAAAGAAAACTGGGCGAATCATTCAATCATCCAAAAACTTAAAATGAAATTTTCAGGACATGTACTGAGAAGATCAGCCTGTGTCTATTGCTAGCCAGCGATTTAAAACAGATATGGATTCAGTAGGCCCAAGCCCTATTCATATAATATAGTTAGGCTAATTTGCTTTGACAGAAAACTTGAGTGATCCTTGCAACACGTATAATAGGTATAACAATCAATTTGCCAAAATTTAATGTAGTCAAGTTTTGGTTGAGATAAATCATGAAAACGTTCCCGGTTCGTTCCAAAGGGATGTTAAACGTATTGCTCAATGTATGTTGTAATGGTACCACAAAACACCTATATACATGGCAATGGCATACGATTACGAACGAGCAGCTAAGTAAGATCCTATCCATTTAAATTTTCATAGTTTATTTTATAGTTATGTAATTCTTTTGCTAATACTACGTGTCTGTCTCTAATTTTTATTACAGTAATCCACAATTAGTAGAATCCGTTTGAATAACTTTACGACATTAACCACTGTAAAACCTTTTTATTACTAAGTTATCATTTTTAGCCTATCTCAGAAATGGCATTCAAATCTTATTGTACGTTTGGCGTCCAGGTATAAAAACAAGCTGGTAGCTGTGAAGTTCTCACGATAGATTGCTTGCAGGGCTTTAATAAAGAGTGGACAATAATAAAATCGGAGTATGTCTAGCAAATTACCAAGTACCAATTGGCAATAAGATGGTAAGTTCTCTTCAGCCTTTCCTGATTTAAAAATACCTTAAACATTTCTTCTCTAAGATATAATTAAGATCATCTAAATCTTAAATTTTAGAACTTTAGATTGTTTATTGATGTAAGTTAGATCCTAAAGCAATTAAGCAGTGTTTCTAAACCGCAGTTTAATTGTAACGCAAGCAGTTATGGTGACCAATGATCTTATATTCGTGCAACTCTCAAAATTATCCCTGTTTTAAATTTACCTTTGCAGTAAAGAAAGTTTAGAATTACTTATTTTAATCCAGAATCTCGAATACACATGCCGCCTGCAAGAACTGATATAATGCTGCTGCAGTCATGATATGCGCTGCTCTCCGCCTACTGACAAAGCATAAAAAATTAGGTTGCATAGAGCAAACCCACTTAAACTATCAGTCCAATGTGTGTCCAATAGTCTTTATTTAGTTAAAATTTAACTTTAGATCGGGCTCGCCAGCCATTGTACTAAACAAATATAGATCTAAGGAATAGTTTGTTTTCAGACGTTTTGAAATGGGTATGACACTGCAAAGTTGACGTTACATTTTCCCTTCCATTTCAAGCCAAGTTTAAAATGCCAGGGTAATGGCATATGCAGTGGTGGGACTCAAAAACACCGGTTCTATGAACATAACCGTACAGGACTTCACTTTCAACACAAAATTCGACAATTGTTTGTAGGCTAGTCAAATTCCAGAAACCGATTTAAAGATTTGCCTGCAAAGTGACGTTTTTACGTTCACTAGGCGAATGTTTTTCTTATTTGTAAGCGTTTGCGAATCATGGCAAATACAATACAGTAAATTATATCAGCCAACGTTTCCTTCGTCCATTCAGCATATATACAGACCAGGGTATTTATATTCTTATAAAGACTATAGGTATATAGAGACTCTGCACTAACTGAAGATGTTCACAGTCTCACACACGCAGCTTGATATCACGCAAACGTGTTATACGTCCATTCTTACACTGAACTGCTGCCCACCTACCTTGACGTCATGTTGAATAAGTCGAATGTGCTTTGGACTTATGGTGCAACTATGGCGATGGTAATAGCGAATTGTAATAAGTTAAATAATTGGCAGTTTAAGAAGCGATTGTGTGTTCTCCAGTTAGATGAAGTGTAATATTTAGAAAGCTCTATTATCCTTGGTTAATCATGTCATGCAACCATTGAATTCCTAAAGCGACATATTTTACCCATTATATAAGTGTTTTCAAGTGGCGTCACATTTTAGAATGTATGAAGTTAGATGTTACTTGTGATAAAGAACCTCGGTGACGTAGAATATGTTACATTTTAATTATTATTGTAAAAATACTATCTATACGTAGCATGATACAAGTAACATGTCGTTCGCTGATTGGCACATACAGTGATATAAAACCTTAGGCTTGGTTCAAACCGCTCTCTTTTTCCCTTTTCGCTTATTCATCATTCAATTCAAGTGATAGCTCGATTCGGATTGAAAAGCGATATGAAATTGGTTTCTGATGTGACTACGACTATATTTTGGAAAATATAACAATTTAGACTTCATGAATGTTGTGCTGACTTAAAGAAACAATCAGAGATAGCATATGCAACGGAGTCGAAGATAAAATAGTCAAGGAGTTCTAAAAGAAAGACTGAAGCTTTGGGCTTTAGGCCAACCTAAAACAATCAACATCTCCATACAACATTCAAATAGTTGTAAAATATAATTTAATATTTTTTTGTAATGTAAAAGTTCTTATAATGCTCACCTGAGTGAAATGTTTATAATCCCATACCGAAAACGTTTGTTGGTTTGCAATTTAAAAAATAGTCGGTGACTCGATGTAGGTGGGTATTATATAGACATGTGCAGTAACCGAAAAAACTCTGCCGGCTGGAAAAAATGTATAACATAGTTCACAAATGGCTCAATATGTATGGCGCCTAATCTTTTTGTTTGTGATGATATACATTATAGTTTAGGGTTGCGGTTGCCTTACGTCAGGATTTTCCCTGACGTGTCAGGGAATTTAGCGTTCAAATCTGCGTCAGGGAGAAATGGTAAAACGTACTTAAAATTCGGGGATTTTTTAAATTGTATTTTAGTCCAAGTTGTTTTAGTTTGCCACCTTTATTCAAACTTTTTCTAGGTCGCGAACACTCTCAGCTCGTCAACATTGTCTGCTTGAAATCTATCTGCAACTCGTTTATGACGTAAGTTGTTTACTACCTTTTAGGATAAGATTTAAGATTTTTAAAAAAGAGATAAGATGACCATTGAGAGAATGAAAGGAATTTTAACGCTTCAGTACAAAGCATGTCTTGTGGAGAATTTTATTTGTTTTTGAAGTCCAACAAGGGCTAGTTGAAAACAATGAGATCTTCGGAAAAGTACGATTGGTATGAAGGAGAGTAGAGTATTATTCATAAACTATTATACGTTCATTACTTGTAATTACTTTGTAGCGTATTTTGTAAAAATTTTGGGTTAATTTTCGTTTTCATAAAGGAAAAAAGAAAACTTGCATTCGTGTTTTGCGATGTAACATCTCTTTGCTAATTTTGTATTGTTTCGTGTTTATCCTTATTTCACAAAAAAGAAATGGCGAAAATGTACTTTGGTAATATTCTAACGTTGGTCAATGCAACTGAGATAAATTTGTCAGGGATTGTGCATTATCAAGTATGGTAACCCTATTATAGTTAATCTACCCAAAATATTAATGGAAACAGTATCTTAAATTCTTACATCGTTTGGGGAAATTCCCGTTTTCATGTTCAAGAAAAGAGTGATGCAGATGCAGCACATGTTCATGGCACTGGTCCCTATAAACTTTAAATTTATCGTGTTGGTTAATAAAGATCAGTGGTTCATAATCATAACTTCATAAGGCTTCGCCTTATTTTTGCTGCTTATTTCTCACTGGAAAAATTGTTCGTTCAAAGCAATTTTTCACAGTTTTTATCATTTTTTTGTTAACATAATTACCTATAAGAGAGTAAACTAAACGGTTTAGGCTAAATCTACCTTCTAATATAAATCTTATACTAAATTTCCGATTAAACCGTAAGTCCTTAAATGTTTGCATAACCATTCTCATATATAACGGTAAATTACCCGCCTATGTAGCTGTAACAACAGACTGTGTGACCTATTATTGCTGAAATAGCCACATCCTTTAATTTCTAAGGTGTATCATAAACAGAAGTGAGCTCAGCTTTTTTGAGTGATGTTCTTTTTTTTATTATAGGAACGAAACCATGAGCGTACTTCTTTTCATGGGTTATTCGCTCGTCACTTTTTTTTCACAAAAATGCTGTGAACGCGCAAAATGGATACAAATGCTTGGATTAAAAAAGTTTAGGTTTTTGGGCTGTTGTAAGACGATGCTTTTATGTAGTGAATAAAAATTGACTGCTTTGAGACTAATTTCATGCACAATTTTCCTTGTGCAAAGTTAATGGCGAAAAAAAAACAATACAATACACAACACTAAGTGTGTCTGACCCATGTAATGGTGGTTCGATATCAACACTGTTTTTAAGCCAACAACAATGAGCCAAGTTGTCATTAGACTGTAGTAATTTGTTTCACGTTGCCGTTATTTTTATAACTCAACCAATATATGCTTTGTGAGTAAAGATTATTGAATTAAATGCAATTCATAGGAGGTTGTTAATACTTTACTAGTCTATTAATCATTTGCGGCATGTGTGACCAAAATAAAATTTTTCAGCTTGAGATTTCATAAACTTTCCTATAAAGTTTACAACAAATACTGATAAGCAATTACAGTTGCAGTTGTTCACAGGTTTAACAATGCAAATGCATTACACACGAATGTGATTGATGTTGGAAAATGCACCAGAGTAAAAATAGTTCTGCTTAAATATACATTATATAATACATGTTTGCTTGGACTTATACCACCGTCCAACACTAAGATTTCTCCAATCGCAAATTTCTTTTAGAATGGTCACAAGTCGAAACCGCTTGGTGGTCATTCATTTTGTGTTCAGCCTTAAGTTCTTCACCATCATTGTAAATATTTGATAAATTGTAATGTTCGATACTTGCTCAGTAACAATTGTGAATTTTTCAGCTTGTGTAACATTTTGTGGAAAAAGGCTTTTTGTCATAATTTAGTCTTTTAGTAAGCTTTAATGAATACTTTGTATGCTAACTAGCTATGTTAATCATTATGTTATTTCGTTATCTTTCAATACAGGTATTTGTGTAGAAATTAAGACAAAATGTATCAATCAAATTAAAACTGTTACTATCATTTTAAAACTACTTTTTTAGTTACCATTACAGCAGCATGTCTAAGTTTAAGACCAAAAAGAAACATCAAAAAAACAACATTGCAAAGGCTACAAAAGATATTATTAGTAAACTTGCTATAAACCTGGAAGAAAATAATGAACAAATTCATCACGTGGCACCAAAAATTGGAAGAAAAGAAAGGCGACGTAAAATGAAATTGGAAAGGAAATTAAAGAGAAGCAAAGCTAGCACAAAGACCAATGATAATAAAATGTTTAATAAATTTGGAAGCAGAAAGCGGAAAAATTTTACCAATGCAGACCATGGGCAATGCAAGAAACAAAAACATGATGTACCATCTGTTAAACTACACAAAGAATCAACTTCAATTAAAGAAAACACCAGTACTGGCCTAACTATGGACAAAATTGATCAAAAAGAAAGGAGGAAAATCAAAAAACAGCAAAAAGAGACACTGAAGAAAAATGAGAAATTATTAAAACAAAATACAGAAGAAGACAAAACAATCAGTAAGCTCGAGAAACTTATGTATATTAACACAAAAAAGAAGAAGAAGAATAAACTGCCATCATCCTTTGCTCTGGATGGTCTTGATTACCTGCTGGATGTTGTTAATCACACCAGCAATCTGTCTGAGAGTGACATGTCTGGAAAAGAAGATGAAGGTTAGTGGTAGTACGTTGAGATTAAAATACTTATTTAAATTAACTATATGTGCTTAGTATGTGGTCTACATTTTAGTAAAATTCCAATTAATCAGTTTTAATTAGGCGCAAAATATTTCCATGGAGGTGCAGTTATCTTTTATTTTAACGTGTTGTAAATTTGTAACCATATAAATACATGTTTTAACTACATGTTTACTCTTTAAGTTTTTTTCTCGTTTGTAATTGATTTTTTTGTTTTACTTAATCTAATTCTTTTTTACCTTAGTTGGCTCTGAAAACACAAATAGAGAGGAAAATAGTGATACACATCACAGTGATCAAGATGACAACCTGATAGATTGTTACTCAAATGATGAGGTTGACAGTGAGTATGGAGGCTCCAGTAGCGTGGAAACCGACGACGCTGATGATGAGATGTCTGATACCTTTGAATCCGACATTGAAAGTGCTGAGGACTATCAGTGTGAAGAAGATTCTTCAGTAGCAAATGAAGATAAGGAGTTGAAGGATTGTGATCTGAAAAACACAAATGAAGAACAATATGCCTCTGTGTTACCTCCGAAAAACGTTACAAAAACTGAAAGTAAATATATCCCTCCAGCTAAGAGATTGCAATTAATGACCACCGATGATGAAAAGTTAAGAAAATTAAAACGGCAGATAAAGGGTTTATTAAATCGTCTCAGTGAAGCAAACCTCCATTCTATCTGTTCAGAAATCCAAAATATTTACCACTTAAATAGTCGTGCTATTGTTACGGCAGCTTTGACAGACTTAATTTTGGTGCAGTTTTATACGCCTGATCCCATACCTGAGCGCTTAATCACAGAATCAGTAATGCTGGTAACTGTTCTCACTCATAATGTTGGGATTGAAACTGTTGCACATTTTATTGAAACTGCTGCAAAAAAATTAAATAACTTGCTTCAAAAAGAAAATTATGGAAGTGGAAAAGAATGCAACAATATTCTCCAGTTAATTTGCAGCCTGTATGAGCTAAAGGTCATTCAGAAACAAATTATTCTTGATCTCATTGATCTGTTTGTGGATTCATTTAAGGAAAAGGACATTGAACTAGTTGTGCTTATTTTAAAAGCGGTTGGATTTCAGTTGCGCAAGGATGACCCCGTTTATCTAAAACGCATTATCGAGACAGTTACTTTCAAATCTACCAAAATTGCTGCCCAGGAATCCCTGACTCGAATGAAGTACATGTTGGATGTTCTCACAGCAATAAAAAATAATAATGTTCGAAAAATTACAGGTATTCACACAAAATTGTGTAGTTTCCTAAGTCATTGAACGTATATAGTTGACTTATGAACTGTTGCCTTTTGATTTGTTTGAATTGCCACTTCAACAACCTTAAGCAAAATATTTTATTTTTGTTTAAAGAGTATGATGTTGATTTAATAAACAACAGAAGAAAGAAAGTGAAAGCAATCTGTCAGAAGGAACATGATACCTTTCCAGATGTCAAATTTCAGGTTAGCCCAGAATTCTAAAGTTACAATTCACATTAGTAAATCTGTAGCATTGAAATGAGTCTAAAAACTGAGTTTAAAAAATAGGATCTTGTGGATGCTGAAACAAGAGGAAGATGGTGGATTGTGGGGAGTGCTTGGACCGGTGCACCCATGTTAAAGGATGCAAAGTTAGAACAAGGAGACCCTGGTGAAAAATAGGGCCATTTTGATGCTACTACTTTTAATGCATTTGCACTAACACTAGGGGGTAGGGATATCAAAGTCTATTCTTGGAATTGATTCCATTTGGCTCACAAAGTAATCAGTTGGAAATAACTCTTAAATGCGGAATCAAATAACCGTACGTCTCCCTTACCTATCAGTTCTATGTTTTGGAAATCCATCAATTCTCTAAGTTGGAGTCAGAACTGGAATTGTTTTTTGATGTTTTCAAATTTGACACCCCTAGCTAAAGCATTGTATTTTTGGTTATTTAATTCTGTAGTGTGGTAGCATTAGAAATATGCCGTAAATAGAACAACTTCATATTTATTCCGTGATTTTTAGGATCCATGGTAAATTCTAAGCTGGTTAGAGCAGGAAAAAAACTTAGAATGAATACAGACGTCCGGAGAAAAATCTTTTATGCAATTATGTCATCAGAAAATGTTGAAGAAGCATTTCAAAATGTCTTAAATATTGGTTTAAAGGTAACTTAACTATTTTAAACTTTGCTTTCATTTAATAAAAGTTATTTTCATGGCAGCTATTTATCCCGTTCATCTTTATTATTAATTATTCCATAAAAGTTTTCTGCAAATAGGGCAAGCAGTTACGAGAAGTAGCACATGTCACAGTTGAGTGTTGTCAGCAGGAGCAAACTTTCAATCCGTTCTATTTTCATTTACTAAAGAAATTTTGTCATTACGAAAGGTCAGTTTGTATGTTGATTGAACCAAACTTAGCCTAAGAGTTACCAAAAGTAACTTCTGAATTGATTTCAATGAAAAAAATTCAGAGAAGGGGTGTATGCATTTTCGTTTTAGTGTGTTTTTCATAAACTTCTGTCATTACTAAAATTTAACATTGTTGTGTGCATTTGTTGTTCAAGATGTGGATATAGTAGAGTGTTTCTTATTGCAGGCAGTTTGTGATGTCTGTTCAGTGCTCAATCTGGGACAGGTTTAAATTGCTGACATCTATGTCAGTGCAACACCATACGAACATAGCCGCTTTATTGTCAAACCTGATATTGGCAGAAGCTATTCCATTAAATTGTCTTAAGGTAAAACTATAATCGTGTTAACTCTGTCTTGAGTGAGTATTGCAAAGTAATTGTATTTTAAAAATTTGTTGCAGTCATTAAGACAATAACAGTTCTTTTTCTTTTATTTTTAGACTATTGAGTACACAGAAATGAACGCACAGACAGTATCTTTCTTGCGTGAAATGTTGTATAACATTGCAAAGAACTGCACTTCACCATGTCAACTTGATAGCATATTTGGCAAGTTAGCAGCAAACAAACAATGTTTGGCCCGCCAAGGTCTCAGACTTTTTCTTCAGCATTTTATGATAAGAGATCCATCCTATATAAAAGATCATGGTGATGTTCAAGATGCTCTTGTTAGAATGGATGAGAGACTCGCTGCAGGAAAAGCTAAATTATATAACTAATAAGAAAATTGTTGGTTTGTTATTGCTGGAACAAACCACATTGTAAAACAATGTTATGGCCAAGTGGTTTCATGATACAGTAGCGTTTATTTTCAACATTTTTTTCTTGAGGCTTTTGTGTGGTATTAATGATACCTTTATCTAAAAGGTGTTTAACTGGATGTTTAAAAAATGCTATGACTCTTGATTGGTGATTGACGCTGAAAATATATTAGTAGCTTACGTTGTAACACTAATTCACAATTTCAGTCCCTTTTTTGTCTAATTTCAATGGTCAGAATGAAACATACGTCTTTGTCTATGCAATACATGTTTATTGTTTAGATGCTGTGAGATAAGTTTGTTGTTATGGATTTTAAGTTTTCATTTAAAATGAATGTTGAAGACGACAGCGGTGATGACAAAGAAAAAGAAAGTCTCAATAGCTCTCAACCTGACTCTCTTATTACACCACCGTGTATTTGCTATTCCATTAAGGATATCCTGGATAATCAAAACTCATTTGATGATTATATTTACACAATTGAGAGCATCAAGATAAATGAAGTTTGCTTATATTTCATTCAGCCATGCTTTGAAAATATGTCTCTTTCTGAAAACAACGAACAACCAGATAAAAAACCTGAAGGCACCAAGCGCAACTGTTATGAGGAACCAACAAAATGCAGCAGACTTACACAAAGCAATGTGCTTGACACCTCTGATCTGGTACCAAATGTTTACGAAGGTGGATTAAAAGTATGGGAATGCACAATTGACTTAGTAAAATTTTTACAAGGCTTGGACCTTGATGGAAAAATTGTCTGTGACCTTGGTTGTGGCATAGGTCTTCCAGGAATATGCGCTGCTGCAAAGAATGCAAAGCATGTGGTTTTCCAAGATTTCAATGACTTTGTTATCACAAAAGCAACTGGTATGTCTGTCATTCTGAACAGTTGGATAAATGAAAATGTGTTCAAAATAGGAAGTAATTCAGAACGGGTCGTGGATAATGAAGAAATAGATGTAAGATTCAAAAGTTACATCGACACTATTAAAAAGGAAGATATTTCCAAATGGAATAAATTTGCATTTATTAGTGGAGACTGGAGTACTGCTGCTAGTGCTATTAGAGAGAAGGTTGATGTAATCTTGATGGCAGAGACAATATACAGCATTTCTTCCTATGAAAAGCTTCATGATCTCATTAAAAATATACTTACAAAAGAAGGGGTTGCCTATGTTGCAGCAAAGTCATTTTATTTTGGTGTCGGTGGTGGAGTCCAACTATGGACAGACTTTGTCAAGAAGAAAAACGTTTTTAGAATTGATTCTGTGCAAATAATTGATGCTCCCCTGAAGCGTGAAATATTAAAGATGTCTTGGTTTTAAATATGTAGTAAACACAATATTGCCGATCACCCAATGATGTAATTGCAATCTTTCGTGAGAACTTTGTGGGATAAGTTTTCAAAATTTATTCAGCACAGTAAGACTTTGTTGAACAGTAGTGACAAAACTTTTCTACTTCAGCTGCAGATTAAAAACTTAAAAAAACTTAGAACTGGCTAATGAGACAAAACAAGCTACTGTACTTGAGCAACAGTTTATTTATTACACTGATAAATGCTGAATAATTCTGCGTGCTCTCTCTTGCTTTATAACATTATTGATACTTTCATCATCCTGTTCAGCAAAAAAATTTTCAGCGTCCTCAATTGTTTTTGTTTTTGCAGAACCCTTAGCTCCTTGCAGGTAATCCAACAATGTATTAAAATGGATGTCCGACACTGCATCTTGGTTGTATAAATTATGAAGTAGCCATACTTGTCGGACTTTTTTAAATGACCAATTATTTCTGTCTTTTCTCCAGGTTTCCAGGTAAGCCAGGGCAAAATCTTTTGCGGATTTAATTTCTTCTTTTTCATCATCATCCTGATCTTCACCTGACGGCTTAGTTTTGGGTTCCTTTTTTCGTTTCTGTTTTTTTGGAGGTCGGTGTGAATTTGTTTTGTCATTGCTTTTGGCTGTGTCCTCTTCTGAAACAACATGTTCAGTCACATTTAAAGTGGCTTCATCAGGCTTGACTGTTTCGATTTTACCATCATTTTCTGGAGAGCCCATGTCAGTGGTTTTCAGCATAGCTTCAAAGGCACCAGGTTCTGGATACGGTAAAGGTTTAATATTTTTCTTTTTCCTCTTGCGCTTTTTTGGTGGCAGTGAATTATTGCTCTCCAAATTTGAATTTTTCTCACCATTATTTGCTAAATCTTGTTCTTCCGTGGGCTTTAAGTTACTTTTAGGATTTTGGTCGTCATTTTTCTTAATATCAGGAGTGTCTGCTTTACGCTTTTTCTTGTTTCCACTTATTGAATCTGATTTAGATGTCTTTGGTAAAGGCGTCTTCAGAGTCCCATTATTTTCTGGACTGAGTTCAGTTTGTGTCCTTGTTTTAGACTTCTTGTGATGGTTGTCAGCCTCTTTCTTCTTACTTTGTTTTTCCTTGGCCATTATTACCATTAGCTATTACCATAAAAATCCTTAGCACCTGAAATGGGTAAAGTTGTAATGAAAGTATTGACATGTCCATACCTCTGACGTATTAATAACAAATAATAAAGCACATAAAAACCCGACTTTGAGTCAAGGATAGCACAAACAAATAAAGACATCCCTATATAGATTGAGCAGAAACTGCACATTGCCAAACAAAAGAATGCCTATATAAAATGTGAAAACATGCTCACAACATCATTTAAATGGAATTTATCTTTTAAACAAATTTAAATATACAGCTTAAGTCCAACCAATAACAATCCAGGATGAGATTTGTGGAAAAAGTAAAATTGTGCTGTGCTTGTTGCAATTAACAATACAAACTTTGGAAAATAAAACATCAATATTAAATTAAACAACTGAGTGGTCAACTAAATATTTTTCTTCAGGTTTGATAACAGTTTCATCTGCAAGATTAACGATCCATCCAGGTGAAAGTCCAAAAAAGATTTGTCGAGGATCTTTCTTCATGGTGAGCATTTCAAACTGCTCATCCTCCGTAATATCTGGAAGTACATAACCATACTTCTCAGCAAGGTTTTGCCGTTCTTCCCTAATCTGTACAGGATCAGTCAAATATCCCCTAGTTTTAGGGTCCGTGTAATACGGCACCAAGTCTTGAGGTGGTAACATTCTCTTATGAATCGGTTGGCCTTTCAAAAAGTATTCCACTGGGTTGCACAGGGCAAGGAAACTTGGCCGATCATAGAAAGCAGTTGTGATCGTTCCACCACATTTTTCAACTGATGCAATAGACAATTCATCAGCAATTTGGACTTCAATATTGACCTTTGCTTCAAATATGTTAGCACCCTGTTCAAGCAAATAAAGTCCATAGCAGTTAAACTCTGTCTTGTCCAAATTAAGAAATCTTGCATTTGCAATGGTGGTTACATCAATTGGATCGGATGGATCAATTCTTCCAAGATCAATCAAGCGCTGTAAATCCCACAGCGTAAATGGCAAAAACTGCCTCTTTAAATGCGTTTCCCTATTATAGCCATACTGGGGAATTTTCTTCTGAAATGGGGTTGAATATGAAAACCCAATGTGTTTTTTCATGTTGGAATATTTATTGTAGTAAGAATTTTTTAGATTTTTTCCGATGTGTTGTTTTCCTCTTTTAAATGAATAAGGATTCGGTTTGACATTGTCCAGACCAACTCTAGGTAATTGTTTCAAAAAATCAAAGTATTTTGATTGTGACATTCTGATATTTACAGCATACCCTAAAACTGTATAAGATAAATAATTGAAATAACTTTTAAAACTGACAATAAACATGCAACAGAATATGATATTAATGCAATTTTAGATAAAAGCATGAATGAAAAGTGTGGCAGTTTTGAACAAGAAATGACATGCAAAGACACAAATTTTGGCCTGACAACTTGCACTGAAGCCTTAGCTGTTCACACAACTAAATGTGCCATGTTTGTTTTTTATAAATAAGCATGAATGTGAAAACATTGTGGTAATGTGTGTGTGTACCACCACACTTTTCACCATGGAAGGCTTAGATGAATTAGACAAGATAGATAAATCTGAAAGTTAATGCTTTCATATTTTTACATCACCACCTCCTCCACCATCGCCAAGTTCATGTCATGCAAAGACTGTCGTTTGTCCTGGGTCGAAGATTGTGATACCATTACCCTAAAACGAATTAGAATCATCACATTTTATAAGTAATATTACGTTCGGATTTGCCAGTCATACTTTTTCGTGGGTTTTTGTTGCCCAAGTTGTGCAGATGCAAAAAATTGCTATCCTATTTCCAGTGGCAAAATTAACTTTGTGTTGAGAAGAACCAAAATTTTATATTAAATTTAATTAAAAGCTGGGTCAAAAAATTTTGCTTTGAGTTACCCCAACAAAGGGCAAAAATTACATGTTTTTTCACCTCAACACAAATCTAAATCACCTCCAAAAGGAGTGTAATCTCTTATTTATATGTATTTATATTTATATACCATAACATGGCTACAGCAATAGACCCATTCCGAGTTACTGTTACCAATTCCGAGTTTATAGCAGCATACTGCTACTCAATTATTTTAAACTTTGCTTGTAATGCAAGGAAAAAAATTACTGGTGTAATGCGCAGCAGATACCACACAAACGTTTATACATTTCACATCACATGTTATGCTGACCATATAACGTAACTTCATGTCGAACAAAACCAATGTGTACAATTCAAAGCAGTCTAAAATAAAAACTAGGAAACCGTAAGTTAATATTTTTTCTTTTCTATGTACAGAAATTCATATGTTGACCGCCTAAAGATAAACTTTTCAATCCGATGCCCAGAACCCTTGTAGTTTTAAAAAAGTTGGAAAACAATTTCCATTGTTAAGTATAAGCAATCAAAAAAATCTTGCCACCCAAAACAAGATGGTAGCCAGAGCTCGGAAAGAGTCTATTTGTACTGAAGAGTATTTATATAGGTTATAACTGTTACATAATTGTAAACAAAATGGATGGGTAACACCTGTGGAAACGAGTGAAAATGCCTATGGTCCCAGTGGGTTTATGAGAAAAGGGCATGGCCTAGTAACTCTCGAAGTATGCTGTAATACCTATTTCCAGTAAAGCAAATTGGCAAAGCATACGGTAACTGTCGGCGTTAGAACATCACATTTATAATAAAAATTACTTTTTATAGCATATAAGAAAATATCTAATTAAAAAATGCACGTACTGTAGAGAGAAAACACAAACCAAAGCTTCTTGCTTTTCTATTTTTTGAACAACAAAATCATTGATACTTATTTCAAAAACAATCGCCTTGGTAAGTTCTACGGTATGAATCATAATATTTATCCTTGGACTAAGAAAAGTCTTTGCACAACTTAAATTTGGTCATCACCTGACCTATCAAGTTCCGATTGGCATACATTTTTCATATTGCATTACCCGAAGTTATAACTGTTCATCAGGGTCAATCAATAGGAGCGAGTGTTGTTAATGACTATCCCAAAAGCCTTAGAACAGGAGGCGCATTACAAGCCCAGCGCTTTAATCACTCATCTACCGAGCCCCATGCTACGCCACTGTCTTCGCCCGAATCTTCCATTTAGGCCATATTCGTCGAATCTATTCAGGCTTAGTTTCGTATGCTACAGGCCCATTCCCAGCAGTTAGCACCATACTCTATTAGTCTATTCGGTTGAGTACTGTAGTCAGTGTTGCCACTCAAAAAAAGAAATTAACCCTACCAGCACACCTAAAAAAACCCTACATCTCCCTACGCAGTTTGAACAAAAAAAAAAGAAATTTTGGCAGTTTTATGGCACTTTATAACTACTTTAGTTTCAGTTCAAAAGCACCAGAACTAAAGTAGTTCAACATTTACTGACGTTTGTGTTTCCACTAATTGTGTTTCCCTTTTTAGCCTAATGAGTTGGTATAACTGTGTTTTTGGTGATCCATTGTACAAGTAGCGGACGTTTATACAAAAGATTTTATTCATTGATATATCTGATGCTTTATCACAGAGAATTGAAAAGCCTTTAGCTTCTTGTAGCTCTTGAATTAACCTTTCATGAGCATCAACAGCTAGACATTCTGTTAGTAGATATGTTGTTTTTGTCCGACCAGAGGTCATATCTTTTATTGCTTTGGAATCACTAGCAATATGCTTCAGGGTTGGTACTATGGGGATGGGGTGTGGTGGATTGGTTTTAGACTGGCCTGAGCCAAGTCTACTGTTTGACTCCGAGCTAATGATTGTCTTTGACTCCGTTGCGTTTACTGTCTCTATATTGCTTCTTAAATCAACACCAACTTCATAAGGTTTAGTTGTTATATTGTCCGAATAAGTTGTATCGAATTAGCAATATTTACACCATGATCCCACTTTCATAATAATTCAGTAATAACTTCAATTCAGCAGAACAAGGGAAATAACTCAGAGAAGAGAGAATTTCCAAGAGAGACGAGAGAAGTACTAGCAAGTCCTGAAGGGATAAGCCCTCGCAGAGCCTCGCCAGCCGGAGCAGCCAGGCCGCTTTGAACCAAGCTTAACCTTTTATATCATACACGTCAGCCAATCAGCTAACGCCATGTTATTATTACACTGCTACCCTAAAACCACGTATCGCATACATTCTACGTCATCTAAACGTTTCATCAAGTACACTTCAAACTTTACGCCGTGAAAACAATGCTACTTGAAATGCTTATATCTGCGTCCAATATGTCAGTTAGAAATACAATTTGTTTGAATAACAGAATTTACCAAGTGTAACACAGCTGTCTAAATATTCAATTTTATCTAACTGGAGAAAATGCAAAAACTTATGCAAATGCCAATTTATATAACTAATTGCCAATTCTATCATGATCCCCACAGTACCATGTATGACATGAAATTGAAAGAAATATTGCGTCTTGCAATTAAGGCCACAGTATTTAATTCAGCTTTGATGCAGCCTTGACTACTTGTGACATATTGCTCCATCGATGTGCTTCCAAGAACTTGTGCAGCATTTTGACAACGTTGAGCAGTTTTTGCATGCCTCATTAGTAGGGCAACCAAAAGTCAATATGGTCAATTTTTTTTACCTGCTCAGAATGCTATGAAACAAGCACAAAACAAATTTCAGCTTTGTACGACGTGTGGTATAGAAGTTATTAGGTCAGATAAAGTCAAAATGTTACGTTAGGTCAAAATACGGTCAAATTGTTTCGTTAGGTCTTTTTTTTAGGTCAAAATCTATTAAACTTGTAATTTTGTAACCATTTTGTAATATTATTCTTCCGTTTTTCTCTTTTCTTGTACCGCAAACAATTCCAGTCCCGCAAATTTTACTTAGAACCAAAGCCACAAAGAGAGGGAAGGCTTTTCAGCGCGTTTGGTGACGTCACGATGTGACGGCTTTGCATTTGAAACTGCAAGTTGTCAATCTTAATACGCAGAAACGAAAAAAAAGTCAACACTAGAAAAGCATTTTGTCATTTTTAAATGCAGCTTTAGATTAGAAAGTTGCTGTAGACATTGTAGAGACTATCAGTATAGCGTTTTTCAAAATGAGGTCAAAATTTAAACGTTTTAGGTCAAAATAAGGTCAAAAGTTAAACTTTTTAGGTCAAAATAAGGTCAATATTTAAACTTTTTAGGTCAAAATGAGGTCAAAATTTGCAAATTTTAAGGTCAAAATTTAAAATTTTTAGGTCAAAAAACTGGTTGCCCTACTCATTAGTTCTGATTTCCCAGCAAGAATGTTCTTGTCACAAAATTGACAAAATGCTTTTGATGCTCCCTGAGACGAAACTTTTAACCATCCTTGTGCCCAGTTTTCCTTTTCCCATTCTTTTCTGTAGCTTTGCGATCGAAACCTAGAATTTTTGGATCTCACCTCTTTGGGCATTACCGTTGTCAACTTGTCAACAACCAGAATTATTGTAATTTAATGATAAAAGTATCGTATTCAAGATCACTTGACTTGATCAAAACAAGATCACTTGATTCCTGTAATCCTGTCTGTTCAATCTGCTGATTCTGCTCATCTGCTGTCTCACAGTCTCACTCTCCAGTCTCCACCTGCTGGGCTTCTCCAACTCTTTTTGCAATTTACAATTATTAGTATTACCATAACCAAGACTTAAAACTAGGTCATCCCTGACGTACAGCTTCAATCTGACAATTTACTTAACTAAAGTGTCCATTGTTACCACATGAGATAGAACGCATTGTTTCATAATCTGATCAAACAACTCGTCTAGACCGGGAAAATGCATGTCTAATTCAACAATGCTAATTCATTAAAGAGCCGCAGTTTGGCCACCCCTATAGCTTAGACTATGTTTTTGTCATTATTCAGTAAATTTATTATTTGAATTTATTTTTATTTTACTTTAAACAAAAGGAAATCTATGAATAAAGGTGAAAAACCCGTAGGGTCACCCTACACCCTACAAAGGGCCAAAAAACCCTACCGTAGGGTAAAATCCCTACGAGTGGCAGCCTTGACTGTAGTAGGCCTACACTCATGCGTTGCACCAAAACGAGTTTGGTACTTCCCCTTTTATGCATTAAAAGCCTTATTAAAATATTTATATTAATACTAGGGATGGGCCGATACGAACCCAAACCCGAATAGATTCGCCGAATATCGCCTTTATGGAATATTCGGGCGAACACGAATACCAACAATGGCGAACCCGAATGCAATATTACTTATAAATTTACTGACTTTTCTAAAAAAAGATGATCTAGCTTCCCGACAATGCTAAACTAGAGTCAGCAGTACTTACAATGAAGGTCGTTTTCCTAAAGATTTTGCTTTTTCAATCGTTTTTTAAACACTATTTTTTGAAAGAAAGCAATTTGTTTATCGAGTACATCATTTTAGAAGCAAGACTTGACAACTTTTGAAGGAAACTCTATTGTTTGGTTCTAATACGAATAGATTCGGGATTCGTTCGTGTTGACCTTCATGATATTCGGGTTCGCACGAATCCGAATAATCTTCCTCGCAGCACATCCATAATTAAAACAGGACGTGTTATTGTTAATTTAACCGTTTGAACAAACCACAATAATAATAAAAAAACTTACTGTAGAAATTCTTTTGACTTATTTTGTTATGTTTCATCAAGTAATTGGTAATGACTACTAAATAAAGCCTAATTAAACTACGAAACTAATGTCGATTTAAAAGTAGTTTGGTTTATACACATCGTCTTTGTCATTAAAATTTTGCGGGCTTGCTTTTTAGATTTCGCAACCTTTTTTATATAGAGTTTAGATTTAAACATTTAAACATTTAAATTTGTTACATTTAAACTAACTGTAATATTCATCACTTGAAACACCACAAAGTTGAAAACAAAGCAACTAGCTCAGGAAACATAATTTATTAACAATGTACTAGAACGTGCATTGAAATTAAGTGAAATTACAATCTATCACAAGCACTCTCGTTTTCGAATTTCGATACCTCTTTTATCATCCATTTCACGTCACCTAAATTAAGTTGATGTTTTATGACGTTCACAAATCTTGTCTGATTTGAGACTACACAGTGGTGGTTCTGATTGGTTGGTTGGTCTAATGAACTCATTCTCCATTTTGCTCGTGTGGCTTGTTTTTATTCAGCGATCACAATGAAAAGTTTATAGCTTGTAGGTTTAATTAGTTTTCATTTGTTAAGTATGGCATAAAGGCCTACTGCAAGATCTTTCCTAAGTTTATCGATACTACAAAAACCGTGAGAACATTCCGAGTATACAACGTGTTATTTCCAGTGGTTGGCCTTGTAGATGTAGACTTAACCATGGATTCATGCATGACGGCAGCATGGTGTGGCACTTACAGACTTGGGCCAAACCTACTTATTTTTAGTCTTGGGCTACCGATTGCTGGTATGGGCAAAGTGAGGAATTGCAGAATATCATAGTTTAGTTTTCATATCCTATGATTGTGTTTTGCGGTAAATAATGCAATTTAAGTATCAGTGATGATAAGTTGGGTCTAGTCTAATAAATCAACAAAAATAGGTTAGCCTAGAATGCTAGATATGTCATTGTTTTGGTAAAGAAACTCACGCTTTAAGCTTATACCGGTATTGCTGCAGCGAGTTCGGGTTTTAACGCTTGTACATTCTGTTCTTAAAAAACATTTAAGACAATTGTAAAGGAAAATTTAAAACTTTTACCTGTCCTGAAAATCTGCACAAAATAGCTTATATAAATCACTTAGTTAATAAGTGATTTAAATAGTTTGCCCGCTACGTCTAACTACTGAATTAGCAAGTACAGAAATATTTGTACAACTGTTTCATTTGTATGGAGTAAAAATATTTACAGAACAACTGGACAATGATACTAGCCATAATGGAACGAAGTGTGACACCTGCACGACAAACGTTTTTCCTTACGTCGATTTATAATAATTAACAAAGATTAACTGGTGTTTTAAATGGCGATTTATAATAAATAAAAAGAACTCAGTGCTTGCTGTCATACCTAAATTTGTGTCTTTGCATGCACGATTTGCCAGACTGCAGAGTTTGGCAAGAGCACACCCAAGATTTTTTCTCTAAAAAAGGGCATTGCCCTCCAGGGAAAACCGGTGTATCCAACATATGTGGAACTCCAACTTTTGCTTCAATTTATACTGCAAAATCGGTATCTCTAACAAAAAAGTGGGAAACAACAATTTTTTCCCTGATTTCTATCGTATAGGACTGCATTTTGCCTGCACAAACACTGGGCAGCCTTTGGCCACGAGTAACAGTACACACCAGCTGCTTTTTTGCACACCGGAATTTTGCTTTTGCGCACCCAAGATCTCACCAAAAACTGCCATACTATGCAGTACAGATGATTTGTGGTCGAGAACTGCCACACTTTCCAGTCTGGGATTAAAGGAATGGTTAATTAGATTCTGAGGTAATAATCCCCTGAGATTTTGCTAATTCAAAAAAAAAACTTTAAATGCTATGCTTTTTTCCTATTCTTTTTTCTGTTAGAGAAAGTGCATAAGTTTTTGAAACTGCAAAGGATTCAGTTATATTGAAATTTTAGTGAAAATATCCCTTTATTGCGAAAGAATATCAATTATCAGCCTCCACTACCGATAATTTGTATATATCTACCCTAGAATATGTATTGGTCAATTTCTGTCAATGCAACTGCTTGGTAGCAACTATATGCTTGTATCGTACGGCTGAATCAATCGAAACCTTAATTCAATCATTACAAAAAATCAGCAATAACTACGTCAAAAACCCTTGGTCTACTCTAGGTTATTATAGAATAGTTGCATAATGCAATAATTAGTCTGGTCCAGTCATATCAAGCAAAGTAAAACCATCAGCTCAAGCTGCTCGATCCATTGTTAACAATTTCTCAATGTAATTGTAATAAAATATATTATGAATAAGCTATTGTACTTGTTTCAGATCAAGCTTAAGCCAGCTAAATTTTGAAAAACTGCTGAAGTTTACACATTGATCAAAATATCAATGCTCAATGGCACTGATGAATAAAAAGATTAAGTTTGTTCAAGCATCTGTCAGAATCTGAATTTAAACAATTTAATTTCGTTGATTTGGTGGAAGTTGTTAGGGTTGTTATTGATTCTTTCAACATGGAAGACTTAATTGAAGAGTATCAATCATCTTTAGAAGATTTAACGTTCAATTCTAAACCACACATCAACATGCTCACAATTCTGGCTGAAGAAAACAAGCAACATGCAGAGTTAATAGTTCGGCGTATTGAAGCTCGCTTGGCTGAGGTTAATGTTACTTAAATTGATTGTAGACCTAAACCTTGCAGTACATAACCTAAATTGGAAAATTTGCAAACTGCACAGGAAATTTTAAATATAGGCTATGGACAATTGCACACTACACTAATTTCTTATGATCTTTGTTGCATTCCAGTTGTAAAGCCCTAAAGCAGAGGTCGGGAACCTATGACTCACGAGCCAGATGTGGCTCTTTTGAAGACGGCATCTGGCTCGCAGATAAATCTAAGCTGGCATTTCTTAGGCTCACGATTGTTACGAATAAAACTTTCTGTAATTTTCCATAACATACGATCAACCAATTCAGTAAATATAGACATTTATTGTTGTCTAAAATTGTTGGTTTTGCTTAAAAATGTACACATTCAGTTGCATTAAGTGTTGAAAAATATTAAATGGCTCTCACGGAAACATAATTAAAAATATGTAGCTTTCATGGCTCTCTTAACCAAAAAGGTTTCTCGACCACTGCCCTAAAGAATTAAATGAAGTGGACCCGACATGATAAGTTTTTACTGTGCAGTTAGAATCTCTGCCTTCCTTGCCTACTCTTGTCTTGTGCACACTGCAAAATAAGCAGTTTGGAAGTGATGTAGGATATAAACTTCACATATCGCCAGTCACAGCTAACATTTGATCTACTTCTTTGCAATCACACATAAAATCATAAATCACTCTTAGTTGCCATTTTAAGATGATTAATGTGATATGTACTGCAAGTGGTAACCTCTACTTCTTTGGTTAATTAATGTAAATGTAGTTTCTACTTTAATCTTATGGTAGATATACATCAATATCTTGTTTGTGAAAATATTTTGTATGAAAAGTACAAGAAAATATACTACATTGTGATTTTTTCGTGTGGTAAGACATCGATTGAAATAAGTTTCAGGATAACAATCAGCTAGTGATCTAACTGTCGTATTAGAGTGTGCAAGGGTTAAGCAACCTATACTCGAAACATTTCTCAAAAGATTGAACATTAAGTTAGGATGGGGGGTTCTGTTAAAGAATCCATATGAGGATTTCATGAAAGTTGAAAACTTGAAAGCCGACAATTTCGTACAACTAAAACACCTGTGTGTTTCATGCCTAACTGTATTGGAGAAACGGAGTTGGCTGACAATTGAAAAATAACTGCGAAATACTGGAATACATGCAAAAGACCTACGCATTGTAGTGTTTACTTCAAGCAGCTACACGTTGAGTAGTTGTGTTAGGTGTCTCAGACTTCATCAACAACAAATCACTTACTTAGTTGCATCATTGCATTCTTTGTATTCCTGATAAAATGATTTTTTTTCTTTCGTTTGATGTTGTGGCATACTTGTTAAATAAAATTTCCATTCGTGCTACGATGTGCATATTGTTGCCTTTATTTTATTGTGAATGACTGTATAAAACTCTTTCTGTTCATGTCGTGTCGCAGTTTGAAAAGTGGTCTTTCTGCTGTTATTTCATGGTTATATGGACTCTATTAACGAACACTTATAGCCCAGAATGGGTGTAAAAGATCCAGAAATGGACATTTCATACAATTTACTTAAAAAGCAGGCAAGCCAGAAGCTTCCTATTATGTATCTCCTGGACTCCATTGTAAAGAATGTTGGAGAAAATTACAAGGCTCTTTTTGCCAAAGATTTAGTGAAAACTTTCAAGACTGCATTTGAAGCGGTAAGAATTAGAGTGAGGGAAGTTTTTGATTCCAAAATCTCTATCAAACACTTAAATGTTTTTTTTTGTGTTAGGCTGATGATAAAAGCAAGATGAGTTTATATAAACTTCGTACAACCTGGGGTGAATATTTTTCCCTGAAAAAATTGCATGCGCTTGACATGGAAATCAAAACACGTGACCCAAACTGGCCTGTTAAGCCACTTCCATCGAATTTGCAAGAAGGAGTCACGACTAACATCCATGTTAACCCGAAATTTTTGAAGAAAGTAAGACCACTACTTAATTTTTGTGAAAAGCTTAAGGCTTAAACTTAATTACAAGTTAGTGTTTAGTAGCAAACTTTGGTTTTGTAATTATGTATATCAACATATAAATATTTGCAGGTATACAGTAATTCACACTTATTTTCAACCTATATTACGTTACAGAATGAAATTCACCCAAAAGTTACAAAAACTCATTCCAGCAGTGCTGCAAAAGTCAAACAGCCAAAGCAGAATGCAGTTAAACCCAGCAGTGCAGATGGATCATCATCACAGGTGAAATTTCTGAATTACACAACTTCATAAAAGACTTGCTGTAGTATAAAGACTGGACTGCTGGACTACAGACCTTTCAGATATTTACAATCTATGATATTTAACAAAAGTATGATTGTAGTCGACAGATGTTGAAACAATACGGCAACAGCTTGTGAGACAGCAAAAGGAACTTCTTGATCTCCAGCAGAAAAAATTGATGTTGGAATTGGAGCAGACCAAGCAACAGTTGGAAGCAAAACAACGTGAAGCTAGTTTGGCCGTAAAAAAACAGGTATGTTTTTCACAAATTATGATATATTATAATGGAACCAAATTCACTACAACAGACAAATTATTTAGGATACCAAAGTCTCAAAAGATCCACGTCTTCAAACAGCTGCTCATCAACCACCAAGTATAGTACATTCTTATGCTTGCTTTTATATATTAGTATATGGTAAATATATAACGTGTGATTGCTTCTTGTACTTATAGCTGGACTGAAAGTGACCTTGACCAATGAAAAAGTTGTACAAGTAAGTTCTTTATAATAACCTAGGTGTCTGTTTGAAAAATGCCTTTTTCTAAAGAAAATAAATGCATCTGTTCAGGCAAATGACAATGTTAACAAAGAGGATTAACTAATGATCATTTAAGTCAGTGGTTCTTAACCTTTTTATCCCCAGCGCCCCTTTTCAGAGGTTTCCATAGTCTGCTGCCCACCATAATGAAAGGGCTGTGTTAAAAATGATGAGTGTTTAGTGAAAAGGCCGGCTTAATCACCAATCCGGTTGCCTTGTATTTGGGAGAAGCGATATTATTTAATATATTGATAAGAGTAATAATAACAGAAATAATAAGAGAATGGTTGATATAGAAAAATACACATTAATAAAGCAGGAAAAATGTATTTAATGGCTACCTTGGGCCTGGTGAGAACTTGCCAACTTAAGTATATCTGGTTCAATATTTGATAAAAAGAGCCTCAGATCACCCTTTTTACTTATTTGCAATCTATTTCTCTGCTTAGTTAAGCGTTGCAAGACCGAACTGAATCCCTTCTCTGTAGACTGAACTGAGCTAAAGCTTACTGTCTTAGCAATGAAATTGCGTTGACTTGCTGTTAACTAACTCTTCGGATTCTATGTCTATTGTTACGTCATAAACGAAATGCTGGCCTAAATAAAAAAGAGAAAAAGAGAGAAACGTTCATAAACGGTACTCTTGGTAGCCTTTGCAATTTTTTTGGAATTTTACGATTCGACTAGAAGAGCCACAAAAAACATGCCGGTGAGCCGCAGTTTGACCACCACTGGCCTATACAAAGCAAGAGTATACATTGATCTTGATCTAGCAGAACTACTAAAGCAAATTTGCAGTGAGGTAAATATCGTTACACCTTCTGAATATAACGCCCCCTATAGCGCCCCTCTAAAAATCAAAAGTGTCCCCTAGGTGGCGGTAGCGCCCAGGTTAAGAACCACTGATTTAAGTTATGTTAAAACACCTGGATATACATGAGCTAACCATTCACAATTTATGTCTTTTCTAAACAACTGTGAAAGTTCTAAAACATGTTAAGAACAAAACAGCGACAATAATTTTTTTGCAATTTAAAAATGTGCTAAATCAAAAGCACAAGGTAAATTGCCAAAAAGCAATGTGTTGTTAGAAACCAGAACATTGCAAATAACTTTCATTATAATTTACAGTACTTTTACCAGCCATATGAGACATTTTTGGATTGTTTAAACTTTAAATATACTGCAATATTCTATGCACAAACAGAAATAAGTTGTCGCACTGAGGTTTCTTGACCCGTTTAATGACAGTTAGCACCTAAGCCATGCTAACCGCTATTTATTTGTTTAAAATTCAATGTATTTTAAGCCAAATGCTCCTGCTAAAAGTGCTGGACCCAAGGATCCTAGACTGAAATCTGCTGATAAAGGAAACAAGGTACATTACAAAGTCGTGCACAAGTGCATTTATTCTGCTGTATTTTGTTAAATGTCAACTTTTCATGTTTAATGAAATTAATTGCAGGCCATGTCAAAAAACAATGTTAGTGCTCCAAAAAAAGCTGCTGAGGTGTCCAAGGTTTCCAAAAATTCTTCTCCAGCAAAAAAGAAATCTCCAAAGGTAATAAAAGAAAAGATAGCACTTCAAGAAATCTCTAAAGAAAGCAGCTCATCAAAATCACCTCCTGCTGTTAAGCAAGCAAAATTAAAAACATCCAGTAAAGAAGTCAAAAAAAGGGTAAGTTTAAGATAATAGTCGATCCACAACACAAATTATTGTAAAAGGCTTATTCAGTATTATTGAGGTTTCAAATCATTCCAGAAAGAAAAGTCCACCTCATTAGGTGAAGAGAATGAAGCATCTGCTGAAAGTGAAAAGAGGAAGAAGCGTAGCTTTCAAAAAAATCAGAGATCGCCTTTGCTGCCACCTCCGAAAATACCACGAAGAAATGACCTTCCTCCAAAGTAAGTCCGTGCACAAAAAGTAACTCACTATTTTTAAGCTCTTCAAACATGTTGAAATTGTTCAGATCATCACGCCACATTCCTTTTGGTTCTGAAAAAAGGCATGGTGCAGAAAGAGAAAATAGAAGACTTCAGACTTTGAGAGAACACAGGCCCTCACCAAGGTTTGATTTTGTAGATACCTTTCTTGGTAGTTTATCGATGTTGATATACGTATTAGTAAATTATATTGTCTATGATTTCACAAAGTTTATGCTAAGCAATACTATTGCAATGCCAATCATGCATTAATAGTTCTAATTTCAGTTAGCATTGGTCAATGGTGTTTCCAACTATTTATATTTAATTTATCTTTGTTCCAGGTCAAGTGAAGGCTCAATGTCACCCAGGTTTTCTCCTGAACCTAGTGATGACAATGCATATTCTGAACAATGCAGGCCTCTACCAAAGCGACCTAGACCTTTTGAGCGTAAGTAGAAATATGAAGACATTTTAGGAGTCATATTTACAAGAAACAATTGCACTTTATACATAATTGATTTGACAGAGAAATTTTGCTCATTTATGAGTTTTGATTTTATAGAACGAGATGCGTTATTGAGACGACCAAGTTTCGATCCAGACCTGGAAATACCGCAAGAGTTAACACTAGGCCATCAAAGTGAAATACTGAAACAGGCAAGTGTCATTTTTCAATTTTGCAAACAATTTGTTATCAATCTGAACATAAAAATTACATATTTTTTAGGCCAACCGCCAGCTTCAGCATGGACAGTTGACACATGGCCAGCACCAAGAACTTTTGAAGCAGCTTCATCAACTTTTTGAATTGCAACGTTTAAAAAGGGAGGTGCAAGGAGGTAAAGGAAAAATATTAGTTTTAAAATGGCCAAATGTCAGGAACCGTTAACCCTTTAACGTCAATATTTTGAATTGCTTACTAAACAAAAATGTAAGTGTTTCATTCATAAAATACCAGTCATGAAATTATCTTTTTTTTGTTTGGAGTGATGTTGCCTGCACGATGTGACTAGTAAGGACCGTCGTCAACTACACAACTTTCTAGCTAGTGCATATGTGTGAGCTTAAGAGAATTTAGTTAGGTTATATGTTCACTGTAAAACGAACAAACACAAAATCATTTGCAAATTTAGAAGGGAGGAGACAGACAGGTAACTACTGGCAGCAATGGGTGCAATTGCTTGCACATTTGGCATTTTTATCAATTTATGACTACACTCTAATGTTTCTTTCTAGTTGTGTATTCAATATAAGTTTGTAGATAGTTATTTTAGTAGTAATATTGATTTTGTGCCACCCCCTCTCACTTTTAGAATCCTGCTTTACATCACCCTCTTTAAGCAAGGTACCTCTTGCTATGTCCATGGAGGAAGTAAACGCCATGAAAATAGTTAATGAAAGCTTGTCATTTCAAGAATATATTACACTATACTGTTCCATTCACTTGAAATATATAGAATCATCATTACTAGGTTACGCAATGCGAATATTTTTGGGTAATGCGCTGAAAAATGTCTCATTGATGAGTGTGTCACATTTTTCTCATCCACAAACAACCTTCAACTGTTTCATAACAACTGGGTTCAGTAAAAGTTGATGCTAATACCCTCAAAACTGTTCCAAAGTAAATATTTTTAAATTCACTAAATAGCTTCAGAAGTATTTCATACCAAAATCAGGCTTTCACTCAGCAAAACAAAGCATACGAAAATCGTATTATCCAAGTTGTCAGAGTTTTCGGTTGAACTTTACATTATAAAAGTATCTACGTGTGATACAAATAGGTTGTGACGCTTATGAGACAACTGAAAAAAATCGGCTATAACAGTAGCTGGTATCTGAAAAAACAATGTGTTTTTTAATGTGACGAATATGTCAAATATGACATTAAAATCTTGAACTTTGCTTGCATGTTGTTAAATGATACCTTACTTTAATCGTTTAATTTATCCAGGACCTCCTCCTCCTGAAAAGAGAGTGAGAGAAAGAAGAAGTAGATCTCCTATTGATCCGCGGAGAAGAGCCAGGGGTGCTTGCGAGAGACCTGATATTCCAGAAGATTTCTTTGACGATAGGTATTCTATCCCTCTTCGTGGACCTGGTCTTGGCAAGCAAAGACCTTACTTGCCTCTTCGCAACGATGGTCACCCGACTGACGATCGACGAAATGAGCCACATTTAAGAGATCGCGGTCCTCCGAGATCACGTGGTATGTCAAAGCAGTTTCGACCTGGATTTGAGAAACGTTTCACCAAACCTCGTCCATCTTTGCGTGGTTCCAGAAGGCCATTACCCCCTCCTGGTACAGGTTTAGCTCCAAGATCTCGACCTCCCAACCCAAATTCTGATGAAAGGATGCAAAAGTCTCCTCCTCCTGAATTGAGACAGATGTCTCCTCCACCATTTTTGCGTGAATTGGATGCAAGTAAGAAAAATGTTCTTGAAGTACAACATCTTCCTCCTGAAAAACCCTTAGCGCCAAACAGTGAAAAGCAGAGTATGAGAAGGTTTGCTCATGGAGATAGGTCAAAGGAGAAATGGGAAGATTCTAAAGATGATCCAAGAAAGAACAAAGATCATGGACAGAATACAAAAGTACTTGAGCAAAGAAAAGAAGGTGCTAAACTGCTAACCGAACATCTTGATGAGAAGCTTCCTCTGGAAGAACCAGAAGATTACATAATTGCAAATATTCCAAAATCAAGTGAAGAAACAAAACCCAAACTAGAAGAGCCAGAAGATTACATCATCGCCAGGCTGGAAGAAAGGAAGGAATCATGTGAGGAACCAGAAGACTTTATCATTGCAAACATTCCACCAGGAGCAGAAGCTTATCACAAACATTCAATGGGATTAAAAAGAAATACAGAATCAGAGAAAGCTTACATGGACCACATGAAGAAAATTAAGCAATCAATTTACACAAAAGAATTAAAGGACGCTAGAATAGCCAGTGAGAGCAGTACCGAAGGTGCCGACGAAAGTGCATCTGAAAAGTCAAGTGCAGAAGCAGATTGCGCTTCAAAAAAATCCGAAGAAGTGTTGAAGTCTCCTCCGTTACCCTTAAAAAAACGACGCTATGTAAGTGACGAAGACAAACCCAAACATATTAAGAAAGAAGCAGAAGACTCCAGCGATATCTCCTTGGGTGATCAGAATATTGAACCAAGAAACCCTGAAAATGTTGAGCAAGCTGAGATCGCTAAAGAGAGCGAAGTGCTGCGGCCAATAAAAATTGAACCTGTGGATTCTCCAGCAGAAACCCCATCAAGCTCTGTTGATATCAAAATCAAAGAAGAACCAATTGAAACATCTTCGGATGTTGTTCCCAAGCTTGAAGAAAAAGAGTCAGTTGAATTGGATGTTAAACCTAGCGCTTCCGGGGAAAATTCTCATGACATTGCTTTGAATGATGAAAAGCAGTCATTGGATGAAGGACTTGAGGGCCTTGATCCTGATAATCCCTTGGTGTATGTCATCGATGAGGATGAACAGATGGAGAGCTTCTCAAAACAGGATCCTCGTAGACAAGAACCTCGGCAAGGCAGGGGTAGGCACATGCCACGGGGATGGAGAATGCAGTAAGTTGGTCAGGTTATACATAACACTGAAATCTGATAGGATGGATTTCCAGTTAATATAACCGAATTATAAGACTAACTTTTCGTCAAACTTTGATGCTCTTATTATCTTCTTTATTGATGATGTGGATTATTTTTTTTCAGTGATGATGAAGAAGCTCGTATACAAATGATGATGGCAAGTGAACAGAAGCAAATGGAATGGGAAGACACCCTGCATCGAGAGTTAGAAATGGAGCATTGGAATGAAGAAAGAAGGTAGCACTTTTATCGCCACAGAATAATTATTAACTTCAGGTCAGAATTTTCATGCAACATTAATCAATGTTGGCAGAATGAATACGTTGCCATGGCGAAATAGGGAACGAGGAGGACGTTTTGCTCACATGGATCGATGGGAGTCGCCTCCTCGTGAACCTGAAGATCCACCGCCGTTTGACATTGCTCATGGAAACATCAGGGGAGAAAGAAGTCGATTGCTGAGACCAAGACCAATCAGACCTGATGGTAGAATGGTAAGACAAGAATATTTTTGTACCGCTGGGATGAATGGGCTGTGAAGAAAATTAGACACAAACTTTTATGAAATGGTCACACTGTACAACAATTAGGAGCGCGATAGACGCTTTGCTCCTGGTGCGAGGGGAAGACATCCACCTGGGCATCTTAGACCAAGAAGACGGTCTCCTCTTCCACCTGAACGAAGACTTCCACCTCCTCATCTTCCAGATGATAGAAGACCACCAGATTGGGATCTACCACCAACGAGACTCCCTCCAAGAGGTAAAGTGCAAAGAAATATAATTAAACAATGAAAATACAATCACCGATCAAGAATCTCATGTTCTTATCATATAGCTTCTTATCATGTCGTTAAATTAGTTATATCTTAATACTACCCTCCCTTATTCCCTTAGATCCTCCATTTCATCCAGATAGAAAACCATTCCCAGAAGAAAATAGCAAGCCTTCACTTGAGGTAATATATCAAGTACTTTTATGCTAGGGATTTCATAGAAATGTACAATTGTATGAAATGATTTCATTGAAATGATTTCATAGAATTGTACAATTGTATGTATAGAAATGAGTGAATGTACAATTGTACATGTGCCAGTGAGGTTTTGGGTGTTTTAGATTTTTAAAATTTGCTATATCAATAAAGAAATAATTAGCAACGAAATGAATTCATTTCAGTTAAATATTTTTAAACTTTCTTTAAATTTAAATTTCAGTTATGTGAACCTGCTGTGCCACAAGCTCCAATTAATCAAGTTAATGTCAACAAATTGCTCTCGGACCTACTCAACATGGGCATCTTACCAGGAAACACAGCAAAATCTGAAAAGAAAAATGCAAGTCCTGTCCCTCAAGAAGACTCGTTGTTGATATTGAATCCTGACTCCAGTTCTACGAATGAAAGCACTCGGGTATGTTTATCAGAAAATTCTTGGTTTGCCACTTCTTTTTTGTTGTCATTAATATTCTTGAAACATTTTACTAGTGGTCATACTTCATCCTTTTCTAAATTTTCTGTCATTAATCATGTTTAGCCAAAGGTGTCAAATGATAAGGCTGAAGAGACAACTCGTTCCGTTTCTCCTTACTTGGAAGAAGACCTTATGACCCTTGATCCAGATGCAAAACTTCCAAATATAACTCTTACCTCAGACCTTAAAATGTATGTTTGTAAGGGGATGCAAGTTCATGTTCATAATTACTTGCTATCACGTACCTCGTTGTTTACCAACACGGTGATGAAATTATATCGCTTTAACCTATTTTTTATTGTAATAATATGACAGATATTGCAATAACTGATAGCATGAAGAGTCAAACTACTATATTTTTGTATATATTTAGACGACATGGTGAGATTATCAAGAGACTATACACTGGCATTCAATGTTCTGCCTGTGGTTTGCGTTTCACAACTCGTCAGACTGATCTCTATGCTGACCACCTTGACTGGCATTATAGGATAAATCGCAAAGACAAAGAAGGAGGGGCACAAACCCATAGAGAGATTTATCCAGCAGCTGGGGTATATGAAAAAAATTCCACATAAACCCATTAATAATTAATAATGATTTTTGTCTGTAATTTTTACCTTGGATGTCAATTCAAAGTTCTTTGTCGTGTTTTTTTGAAGGAATGGATTTGCTTTGAGGAGGCTGAAGATTCTCAGGAGCGATCAAAGAATCCTTTCTTCGAAGAGTCTGAATGTCAAGAAGGATTCGTGCAGCAAACAGATGAAAATAATTTTCATGTTCCTCTCACTGGAGCACCAGGAGAAGATGTGAGCTTATAAATTAAATTCTTGTTTCAACGAAATTAATCTTTAATTCATAAGTTTATCCTATTGTCGGCTATGCTAAAAATTCCGGAACGAAATTTTATGGAAAAGGTTTTTATAATTACTGTAAAAGTACACAATTATAGATTGAGTGAAAAGAATAATCATGTGAGTAATCATGCATGTGCATTATTGAGAATTAATGTGCATTGGATGATTGGCAATAAAGTACAGTCAGAAGCTCTTCGCAGATAATAAATATATATATTGAGGAATAATTGCAAAATCACATATTTATTTATTATTATATTTATTATAACTTTACCTTGACAGAACCATTTCAAATATATCTGTTATTACACTTAGTTATTACATTATTGATTAACGAATGCTTAAGAACCGAATCTCCAAATCCAATAATTGCATCTTTACCAGTTTTTCTGTTTGGAAAATTCTGGTTTAGTTTATTAATGTTTGCTATGTCTAACATTCTCAGAGCTGCAAAGTTTGCAAAGAGGCTTTTGAGACATTTTACAACGAAGCTGATGATGAATGGCAATTTGCAGATTGCATTAAAGTGGATGGTGAAAACTTTCATCCAAACTGCCATGGAGATCACTTTGAATTAACTCCACTGCCAGTAAGTTTAGTTAAAAGTTTAATCAATTCAATCTGCATATGTTGGCGTTCTTGAAATCTTTGACACTGTTTCTAGAGATAAACGTAATTTTGGAACTCACTTTTAAATGTAATTTACATGTGTGATTTCTAGTTCAAATGCCGTATATTTTCAAATATAATCTGCATTCATTATTTGGCGAACATTGAAATTGTTCACATGACCACCTTCATAAGCTGCTTTGTCTTTGATGAGTCCTAGTCTTAAGACTGGATTTATTTTAGCCAATATCGTTCAGGTGTCCAATGTTCAAATGACCACCACTAGCGTGTTAATGCATTTATTTATCGCTATTAATGCAGTTTTGCAGCGAGCTTGTGTTTCAGCAATTTTACAATTTCGTAATATTTTGACGAAGGGTTTCTAAACCCTAACCCGCTTCTACTGTCTCATATAGCATGGTGGCTATATATTCTCGCGGAAAGGGTTTTTGTCTTTCCATCTGCCTTTGTGTCAGGACAAAGCATGGACTTGAGCTAACACGGGATAGAATGCTAGTTGGAGGTAGTTATAATATTCACAAAGTAATACATTGGCATCAATATTTCCTGTCGCTCTGTAACCACTCCTGACGACGAGAAAGAAAGCGCAGGACTGCAGGTGTATTATTGAAACGAGAAAAAAACAGTAACATTCCTGATCAGGAATTTTTGACTTGTATATGTTACCTCGCTACATAAACTAAAAAAACTAACTGTAACAAGTACTGTAAAACCTGCTTAATACTAGAGCATCGGTTTATAGAACAAACCACTTCTTTAGAGCAGTTTTGACTGATACAGAACAAATTGTGATTTTTGCATTATGAAGTTTTTGTTGATGCTGATGAACACCTTGACTTGTAATAACAGGTGTTTGTGTTGAAGCTTAATAATGCTTAGAACAACTCAACACATGATGGCGTCGTGAAAACAGCTCATATTATTTGAAAGAGCAGGTTTTGCCACTCTCAAATGTGCATTATTTTTTACCTCCAATTGGTCTAAGCAGGTTTTTAAAGGTGTGCGTAAGACTTACACGACACGATTTTTAACCTTTGTCGTTGGTCAACAATTTAATGAATGTGCAGGTGGTAAATCTACAGCAAGTGATAATGTAAAGTTATGAAAAAGCTATTTTAAAATGTAAATATTTTTACATTGTAGCTACGTAACAGAAGTTGTTAAATACACTCAGCTCAAACGATCGTTTTGTATCACTGCAGACCCAATTGAAAATGCCAACGCACGATCCTGTTGATGATCACGAAGGTATCCCAGGCTTTGCCATTGAAAACAACTTTAAAGAAGAGGTGGATGATAACAATGCACAGAAGATTGTAGAAGTGAAAGAGGAAGAATCAAAACAGGATGTGAAGATTGATATTGAAATAAAAACAGAACCGGATGTAACGGTAAAGTTTGAACATCAGGAAGAGGAGGACACAACATCTGATAACCATCAACATTCTGGACAGCCTGCAGAACTTCCAACCCTTGTTGCCATCAAGCAAGGTGAGCAACATGGTGTACTATCTTGTGTATTTGTATTGTATGTTGTACAATAAGCTATGTGGCTGCGAACTTACTGGACGTGATATGTTCCAATGCGATTTAATTTTTTTGCTATTTACTGAAAGCTCTTTGTTGTCTTTTGGTTGACGCCTTTAATTCATCAATTGGCACATTTCATTGCAGAGATGGAACTTGCGGATTTTGGCGCTTCAGAAATAACTGCCGACAACCTCAATCATCTTGATGGAGAAAGCACAAGTATTAAAGAGAAAACTATGCACAATGAGGCCCATATAAACATTGACCTTGAAACAGTTGAGAGCAAACTAGAAACTAATGCAGTTGATGCGCAGAAAGTTGACGCTCTAACTTTTGAAAATAGTCACGAAGATAATGAAATGGACACAACCACAGTTGAGAATATGGCTGCCAGTACTTCGGAAAATGATGAAAGTATTGAGGTTTCTTCAGTCGATCGAATTAACGATATGGCTCTTAATCCTGATAGTTTGTCTCCATCTTAGCAAATTATCTGTAGTTCTTTTTGGATTTTGTGGAATAATCGTTCATTCCTGGCGGAGTTGGTTTTTGCGAATAAACTGTGAGCGTCAACAAGCATTGTGGTAGGAAATACGAAGCAGGAAAATTAAAAGCTGTGTCAGTGTAACTCCTTACGAGATACTTGTAGAAAACCTCTTACTTTACGCGCACCCTTCATGTATGAAAAGAACTTTCATGTAATAAAATTACCAAATTTCAGAGAGAAGCGTCGAGTTGTCACTTTTTACTTGTAATTATCGCCAGAATAACGACAAACATCACAAAAAACAATTTGCGCAAAAATATAAATAAATTCGAATAATGCAGCTAAACCTGTTCGGACGCTTACTGACAACAACCTTGGCGTGGTCGGTCTAAGCAAGGGTAGTACCCAATGTGGTCGGGAGTGGATTTCTCTTGTACAGTTATATACCCCTTGAATTCCTTGAGTTCATAATGCAATGAAGAAAACATATTTACAAAATAAGATAACAATTATGGGATTATCTTAGTGCAAGGTAGATAACATGCTTACGAAACAGATTGTCAATCAATTGGATAACAATTAAGTTGTGAACGAAGAACGATTTATAGCAAATATGAGATTATGTAATAATAGGGCAGTAAATAGCAGATAAATAATTAATTATATCATCACAACTTCGAAGAAAATGGAAACAGCGTCTTCCAGGTTTAACATAGTTATGTATCCTGACAAAAATACTGAACAAAATTCTGAGTTACAAGAACTTCAAGTTGACGAGTTGTCTTAAGTTGTTTACATGCACTTAAATAAGTGTTTCGCTAGTCCGTTGAAATTGTTTTCGGTCATCCAAATTTCAAATAATGCTGTAGGTAACATTAACAAATAATGCTATTGCTTTTCAAATAACAGTTCCGTTCATTCCCAGTCATTCCGTTGCTAAAAGTTTTGACAAAAACTAAGAAAAGAGATTTTTCGCGAAGACAATAAATAGTAGATTTTGATAATACTTTAAAATATGATGATTTTTACTTCAGCTCACCGAAATTATTTTTTCTCGGGGCTAAATGTTTTAAGGAAACCGACAAATATATTTTAATCTTCAAAATAACATTTCCGTTCATCTATTTTTATTTACAAAACAACAAAATTGTTTCATCACTCAAGACAGATTTTTGCTTTGTTTTAAATATTTTGCTAATCCCAACATATTTCTTACATCCAACGTATTTTTCTTCAGGATATTTGCATCAATTTTGCAAAAAATTATTTAGTCGTTGAAAATATTTTGATGGTACTAAAAACCACTACTAGGCTAATAATGTTTTGGAACATCCCAATTCTAAAATATATTTTCAAATCACGAAATATTTTACTGCTTATGCTAAATATGTTTCGCTATCTGAAAATATAGCTTATGCCCTATAGTACCGTAATATTGCCACCTATGTCTGTGGGTTCAGAAACAAAGGTGTTAACCTTTTTAAAACAAAAAAATGCAAACCCGGGGAGCTTGATATGTGTGAGGTGGTAGTTATACAGTAGTGCAATAAGGATGGAAGCCTAACACGGCCACTAAGCCTAAAAAGTGTCTACTTTGAAAAAACACACAAGAAGATCAGTAAATAAATTTAACAGTAGGATACGAACAGGACATGCTTGCGAGAATTTGCTGATGTGCATAAAATGGTTAAAATAAAACCCTACTCGAAGAAACATTATCCCATAAATAGGAATCTTGTGTCATAGAACCCAGATTTCAGCTTGGGCACATCTGAGTGAAGTCCACTGGGCATCCGGTTTTCGAGGTTGCATGGTTGCTTGAATATGCGGTGCCACTGCAAAACAACGGCACATGGTGGTTGTCCGAGCGTTGCCAAATGGCAAAAATGTTGTTTATCGTTTTTTCTCCGAGTTGTCCACAGTTGCTGGAAGATGCCATTTTTCCTGCTCATTAATTAATTGTTCTTGAGCATATGTTTTATTATGCTATAACTACAACGGTTAGCATCTTAAATTTCGCTCTGCACAGTTAATGGCTAAAAATAAACAATACAAGATAGCCTACAATACAACACAATGTCCTATGTAGCATGTTTGCATTACCAGTTTTGAGACGACACACGAACAGAGTTGTATTTATGCGCATTGTTCAATGTTCATAACATATAGTTTCACAAAATATTATTTGTAGCGGGTTTTTGTGCCATCAAAATATTTGCAACAATCAAACGTTTTTTAGCAAAAGTAATGCAAATATTTCAAAGAAAAATATGTTGGGTGCAAGAAATATATTATAAATAATATAAATATTTTAGGAGGCGCAAAAATATTTTAAAAGGATGAAAATAGTTTGATTTATATAAATAAAGACAGCGTGAACCGCAAAATTGTTTTGGAGGTTTAAAATATTTCGTTCAAAGGAAAAAAATTGGTGAAGCGAAGAAGCCACCGTAGAATTTAAACTCCAGTATTCTAATTTAAATAAGCCTTGGTCTGCTTTTTGTGATTTTCTGTCGTGTTTCTGGTGCTTTAGGTTTTAAACCCGTAGCTTGATAAATCTAAAACTTGATACTACCCAGGTGGATTTAATAATGGGTGTAAAGTGGATTTTACTGCACTTTGAAAATGTGACCGTGCGGTTGGATATTTATGATGCCATATTGCGTATTCGGGAAAGCCCCGGGAAAATTCAAATGCTTTGTTTTTGTTCAGATGGAAACTAGTTAGTGTTGAGTAATCTTATAAAATGGGTGTTCATGGGCTTTGGGATATACTAAAAGAAGTCAAAAGTTTTAAAACTTTAGAAGACATTCGAAATGAAACTTTAGCTGTAGATTTAGCTACCTGGATTTGTGAAGCACAAGCAGTTGGGGCATTGAGAGAGAAAGTGTCAAAACCTTATCTAAGGTGATTTTTTTTATTATTTTTAGAGTTATAAGCGTTCACAATAGTAAACTAATGCAAAGAATGATATCAAAGGTATACTAAAATAATTATAAACATTAAAAAGGATTTTATGAATTTTATCTGGCAGGAATCTCTTCTTTCGATTGCACAAATTTATTCGAAATGGAGTCAAGTTGATATTTGTTGTTGATGGTAAACCACCAGAACTAAAGTGGAAAACAATTGCTCGTAGATTGGATGCAAGGTAAGTCATAAAGTCAGTAAGATTTGTTTGTTGGAGTTTGTTATTTCAGCATGCTTTTGCTGATTGATTAAAACATCACTTAGCACAGAAAACCAAAAGGGCACATACCGGTAGGCTAATTTTGTATTTGCAACCCAACCTATATCTTTGAAAATTTAAAGATAACCAACCATGGTGTGGTTTAGGGAAGACATTGCATGTTCACGGAGTGGTGTTACTTGTAAATCACGAAGTGGCTTAAATGGTCGATTTAAAGAGGTTAGTTTATATCAGGGGTGGGCAAACTACGGCCCGCGGGCCGCATGCGGCCCGCCGGCACTTGCAGAAACTCCTACTCATCACTTATTGTTTTAATTAAACAGGTTACATGACAAAATATTATTCCCTTTACGAGTGTGTTTTTCTCTTCACTTTCAGTGCGTAAACACACACACGTCAGTCGCGCATGTATTGCAACATGCTTTCAGCAACTAGCCGTACACTTAGGGATGCACAATACAGAATATCGAATCTTAGAGATTCGAATCTCAATGTATTCGAATCTTATTTGCAGTTTATTTTTGGATATCAGGATTCGAAATTAAATCTGTTAAATGAACAGTGTGCGATGTTAAACAAATGTAAAGTTGATATTTTCCGTCCTGCGCGCCGCCTTTTTTCTTCATAGACTGTATGTTCCAAGCGCCTATTTTCTTCCTTCATAGGGTTCCCGCAGTTATCAGAACTGCAGACACACAGTGCGTTCCCGTACGAGTAAATAATTTGTCCTGCCTAGATTTTAGTTTAATCATCCGTAACGAAAAACGCCAACAAAAAGCTGAAGTTTGCACGTGCTGCATGTGTGTGCGGGCGAATGATTCATTACGTGTGCTGTGCAGTGCAGTTGCGCGCGCATTGATTCACTCACCAACCATGCGCTTGATATTCGTAAACAAGACAACAAGTAAGCAGTAGACTGCATGTAAGTGTAGAGGAATAAGGTAATCTATTAATTATACTGCGTCATGTCGACTGGTCGTGGGCGAAAAAAAAGTTCCAGCGTATGGGAACATTTTTGTAAGCCAGATGAAAAGAATAGCGTGGTTTGTCGCCATTGCAAGGCAATTTTATCATATTGCAACAGTACTGGCAGTCTGTTGATTGTTGAAGCACTTGAAGAAAAAGCATGTGTTCTTTAATATCAGCGGAATTGAAGGCAGTCTCTCTGCAAGCGCAAATAACAACAGTAGGAAGTAGGAACAACACCAGTAGGAATTACAACAGTCCAAGGACTCGTGGAAGAATTGTTACCTCTAAAGGTGGCCAGTGACTTTATTGAAGGAGATAAATATGTGACAACTGCAGCCATTATACCATTAATTAAAGGGCTGTTGAGTAACTACTCAAGCTCCTTCTCTACAAGCAGTGCTAGTGTGCATATTTCTGCATTTAGACAAAAGATTAAATCTGATATAGAATGAGGATTTGACTTTGCTGTTGCATCTGATGATGTTCCATTTCCATCTTTATTTGATATGGCAAGTGGCAACATGGCTTCCCCCAGCATACAAAGAAAAGTATTTTAAACCGCATCATGCTACAAGGGTTCGCCTGCATTTAAAATCAGAAATGATTTCTGACACAACCATAGCAGTGATAGCACCACACCGTAATTCCATTCCTGTTGGCGACAGCACCACCAGTTCTGTTTCCATGATGGAAAATTAGTTTAATTTAGGAATGGAGGTGCAACAAAGCAACCAAGAAGATGCAGATGATGAGGGAGCTGACATTGACACTATTGTAACTAATGAGGTTTCAGCCTACCTAAAAGATAACTCCAATAAAAAATACGTGTTGGAGTATTGGAACTTAAAAAAAAGAATTACCGAAAGTCACTTAGAAGCACTGAATATCCTACATTGCAACAAGCAGCTTCTTGATTAATTCTATGATTCGATGTGTAAATGTGTTACCTCCGAAAAGTATGGTATTAAGACTGTTGGTAGTGCAGGTGGCAAGAACTACACGGCTCTATGCTTTAATATGAATCGTATGATGCTTGATTTAGCATATGTTATACTGTTTGTCATGTGATACTAATACAATTCAAAATAATGTACAAATATTTTTGCTTTTTGTTCGTTATTACAGTATTTGGAAAAAATTGCCGCATAATTTCAGAATAGATTCGAAATTCTGGATTCGAAATTAAGTATTCTAGAATATTCTAGAATAGCCAGGTATTCTGTATTGTGCATCCCTACGTACACTTGTCACGCATTGTTTGATTCAATTGTTTGATCATAAAATACAAGTACGGTAGCGGCTACCGTAGGCCTTTGTGATGAAGATTGCGTAGCTTTAAACGTAACTGAGTGTGAAATGCAAAAATTGTGTTTAATATGAATATGCGTTTATTTACACACCGGGTAAATTTTCCTACTTTGTAATGAGAGTGTGCGGCCCGCCGGCTGCAACATTTTTTCTAATGCGGCCCTCAGTACAAAAAGTTTGCCCACCCCTGGTTTATATTATAGTCAATTGTGCTATAGGCAAGTATCGTAGATTTATGTGGAATTATGCTGGCTTGTTGTCATATTTTTATGTTAGCAATAAGCACCTAAAAATTTTATTTTGTCAATGCAGTGCTGTCGTCTTCTCAGCATGCTTGGAGTGCCATGGATAAAAGCTGAAGGTGAAGCAGAGGCGACATGTGCTGCGTTGAATGCAGCTGGATTAGTTGATGCCTGTATCACCAGTGATGGTGACGCCTTTCTTTATGGAGCAAAGAAAGTTTACAGAAACTTGACAACAGACAAAAAAGTAAAAAATATCTTGGATATGTCTTTTGTGTTGCGTTTATCTACTGTAATAAATTATAAAAGAGTTGACATTTTATTTGTTGGTCTTAGAAAATACATGTGGAATGTTATGAGATGGTAGACATAGAGAGAAAGTTGCAACTCAATCGAAATGCTCTAATTGCAATGGCATTACTACTTGGATGTGACTATGCTCCACAAGGCGTTCCAGGTGTTGGAAAGGTACTGCATATTAAAAGTTACCAGTAATAAGGATATAAAATGAGTTACAGAAGCCAATATATTACCAGAAGCTGTTTGTTTAAAACACCTTTTAGGCGCAAGTGGTAAAACTGTTTTCAAAATGGAATGGGGAAGATCCAATTTATAAAATGAGGAAGTGGAAAGTCAGTAAACCAATTCCAAAAAGTGAACTGATAAAACCAAGTCACTGCTCCACTTGCAAGCATACAGGCATCATCTTAACTTTTTAAATGAAAAATTCAAATACAACAAGAATGCCATTTTCTTGTGAGTTTGTACTCTTCAACTTTCATGTTACGTTTTCACAGGTACTAAGCGTGATCACCTCCAGCAAGGTTGTCCAATCTGCAAATTTGCTTGCACTGAAGGCTCAAAGATTCTCCTAAACTGTACGTGTGAATGGCATGTTCATCAGCAACAAAGAAAAGAAAATTCTCTTGAAGAAGCAATTATTGAAAAAGCAAACAATGTAATTATTATGCAAGCACTTTAAAAGAAATACTATCAGTTTATAAGTACACCTTTACGATGAACAGGTTTCTGATTTTCCAAACGAAGAAATTATTGTTGAATTTCAAAGGCAACTTTCTCCTAAACTTCTTTCTGAATCACGAGCCCTTATGTTAAGTGAAACTGTTCAATATCTTGGGAGTAAGCTAGAATGGCCTGAAGATTATGCCATAGATAAAACGCTGTCATTGCTTACATACTGGAAACTACATCACCCCAAGGAAAACTGTAATATATCTATAAACTGGTATGTTTTGTGACTTTTGCTATGTACATATTTGCAATTGTGTCAAACTTTATTTCACTCTTATTCATTCAGTATCAAGCGAACTCGGACCAAAGATGGAATCGCAGTATTTGAGATTGAGTGGTTGCTACCGGTGTTTGGTAAAAAAATCACTCTGGAGCCACAGGATATTGTGCAAAAGGCATTTCCTGAGATTTGTCAAAACTTTTGGCAGGAAGTTGAAAAGTCAAAGAAAAGCATAAAGAAAAAACCAAGTGAGAAAAACATGACTTTAACACCTGCTGTAAGTGAGAGGTTAGGAGTATATTGACTTGACTGTGGTGCTTACAGGTACAGTGTCAAAAGGTAAAATCAAACCCATCCACGATAGGAATGACCAAAGAGCAAAAATAACAGATTTTTATCAGAAGGAAGTAGTACCTCTGAGGGATATCTCATCCGGTATGGTAGTTGTACACGCTTTCCGACTGTTTATGTATTTAAGTCAAAATTGTTGTTACCAGCAAGAATGTTAAAGCAGTTTTGGGCCATATTCAAACTTAATTCACTCTTACAGATCTGAATGACATTACATCCTCTATGAAAAAGATCTCGTTGACCTCTGATGCTCACTCGAAGTCAAACAGCTGTACTTCAGCACCCCTGGTTGCAGACATCCACAAAAGTAAAAGAACCAGAACGATAAAAGCAGCAATGTATGATCACGATCTTTCATTCTCACCTGACTTTTCCTTGGGGCAAAGTATTTTGAATACTCCAAATACAGACATAAAAAACACTGACGATGAAGTAGAAGGTAGTCTCGGTATTTGTACTCCAACAAAAGAAAAAAGTTTTCTCATGGAAGAACCTGGAAGTCCTGTATTTATGTCGTTGGCAGAGAGAATTCGATTAAAAAATAAACAATTGTGAGATTTTGTGCATGAAGTGTTACTCCTTTTTGTTACTTGTACACTGCTGAAATCATGTGTAATTCTGAACAACATTGCATTATGGAAAAAGAATTTTAATAGCGCTGCTCGCCGTTGTGCACCATGCATAAAACCAACATGAAACAGTTAAAGAAGTAAAATTTTAACTGAAAGGCTGTATAGAAAAAAGTGCCAAATGAAACCAGAAAATCACATCGCAATTTACCAGGAAAAATTACCAAATAACACTGAAAATGAGTGAATTAAAATCTTATAACAAATCATTCCTTCCTCCTCCAGTCTGGATAGTGTCTGAACTCCATATGCTCTTTAGACGTCCAAGTGGGTCATTCTAGGGATCAACAAGGATGTATCAGTAAACAAAATATTATTATTTTTAACCTAGCTCACATTTGAATCCTGAAAACTAGTTGTCATAGGATTAACATGAAGCTGAAGGTGCCCATTAAATTATCTGCAGTTGATTTACTTGATATTATTGTGTAAGCAATTGGCATATTACAGATAGTTAACAGAAATTGTGAGATTATAATTTGGAAGCTTTCACTTGAATTCAATTGACTCTGCCAAGAACTTTGTGTTTTAGCAATATTTTATTTAACTGAGTGTTTGTGAACAATACAAAAGATTTTAATTAACCAGGTCACTGCCTGTAAGACAAAATTATCGGCCTTTACGGAAATTTGTACGTTCTAGATTAACTTATATTAATTACATCGATTTGTTACCTCTGCAGTGTTTCTATTTTCATCCATGGTAACCGCATTGATCACCGACCAAATTTCATGAGTGCTGCGAGGCGAAGGTGAATTATTCCATATTTCACTTTGCATTGGGAGTAGTTTTGGGGTTGTTGGGGAACCGTGCAGGGGCGGTTGAGTAGTTAGGTCCAGTTGGCGGTGGTTACCCCAATCTGGGGTGGATACCGAGGGTGGGATGCTTAAAATTGGCGGTGAGTAACTTACGCATTGGGGCGAGCTCAAACTGGGGCTTCTGGGTTCGGTATATTGTGCAGTTGTAGCGTACGCTGGTCTAAGTCCAGTAGCTAAAGTAAAATTGATGAAAATGAATAAATTACAGTTAAAAAAATAGTGATTGAACCAGTGGGTTTAAACGTTTAATCTCATTTTGCTGCCACCGTTATATTTGCAGACCCCTTGCTCTTATTTTTAAGTAAATTCGGGTAAACAAATTTGCTTCAAACATTACCACAAAAAAACTATAACACAAATACCCGGCTAGTAAAGTTTGCATAATTAATTTTATGGTGCAAGAAAAATGTTTTAGGATGAGTAGTTCAATCTAGAAACAAAACGTTTCCGCACATCCCTAGATACCTCACAGTCCCCTGGTTGAGAACAACTGCATCAAACAAACTCGTAAATATGGTCTTGGATTACAAAACAAATATTTCATACTTATGAAAGTGATGCTATTTAAACAATAAAATCTTCTTGATGTCTGAAAACAGAAAAATACTATCACTACATTCTACCTTCAGTTATGTTGAATGAGTTCTGTCCAAAATTATTCCAAGGCGGGAGCGTGGTAGAAGGATTGGGTGCGAGTAAAGTTGGGTTCGTCTCGTTCGGTCCTGAAACTTCAAAAACAAAAATGTTAATTTGGATTCGTTTTTATAGATATGAAGTAAAATTATAAGATTAAAATAAGTTGATTAAATCATTCTGTTGATTAGTTACGCATGCCTATGTCGTCATCCGTTGCAAAATTTGTCGTTCATTTTTAAAACATTTGCCATAATTAACTACATCTAAAAATTAAAGTGGTAAATGTTCTTTGAAAGACCAGTACCAGTTGCTGCAAACATGGAAAATCCTGAGTTCGATTCGACTTCGCTCTTTCTACGACTTTCTGCTAATGAGGTAGGAGCGACTTGTTGGATGACTGGGAAGCTGTCAGGCATGCTGGTGGCTTTCAAAAGATTTCTCTTCTTGGATGTTGTTTTTGCTTTCGTGACTGGAGGAATTTTCATATTGGTTAATTTAGCATTTGAAACAAGCTTTTTATTCGACTTAAATAATGTTGCAATAGTTGGAGATTAGCCACATTCAGTGAATTTTTAGGGTCTTTATTGAAAAATAATGTCGTTAACGTTTCTACTGTATTCGCTTGTGTTCATGGTTAGAAACATTTCGGCGTATTTAAAATTAAAATAATTAGACGTAATGCATAGATAGTAGTTTAAATTAAATTACCAGTGGTTGCTTTGTTCGTGGCTTCATTAGAACTCGACAGTACACTGGAATAAGAAGAATTCTTTTCGTTGTTTTCCTGATCATAAAGAAGTGTTAGCGTAACGCACATGATAACTGAAGAGACAAATGTTCATTTCATCGGGCTAACCTTGTTACGCAGCGAGAGTTGAAGTCGCATTTTTCGGTCGATTTTCTTGGTCTTCTCAGCCAAATCTCTCATCTCGTCTGGGTCTGAAAACGGAAATTTCTGTTATACACTTTTTGTTTATCTACTATATTTCAAATGAATGCTACATCAAAAGAAATGTTTTTGTTCGATATATGAATCTCGAAAGGGTTCAATGATACAAATTATACCTTGTTTGGAGATTGTCTTCGGCAGGTCCCAGTTTGGTTCATCGGTGCTGCTGGTATCGTAGGGTGTTCTGGATGTCAATGGCGTAGATGTTTTAGAGTCAAAAGACTGCAAAAGAACAAAGTGTCAAGTACGCAGACGAGCACTAGAGTCAAAACAACAGAAGACGTATTTACTAATCAGACGCTTCGGTTGGTACTACGTATGAGTCGTAATTTCCCAACACATGTGTCACTCAAATCATTTGCAGATATCGTAAGTTAAGAAATCAGTAAGCATTATTGATGCTTTTATCATCTTCAAAACTGGCTAAATCAAAACCACTTATGGCAAATTGAAGTGAAATACCTTATTCGGTTTATGTGCAAATGAATTGTCGTAATCGGTTGTGGTTTTTCTGGGCGACGTTTGTCTATTGTAACGACGTCTGAGATTCTGCTCTTGTGTGGTTGTGTAAGGAAGTTCGATGCTAAAGCAATCGATCAATAAGGTAATAACGGGTTGACGTCAAAATCGACTAATCAACAATCAATAATTGCAATTTATCAAATTCACTTCAGTTAAACTCATAGCGAATCAATTATAAATACCATCACACAAAATAATTCTAACCCCTGTTCAAAATTTGCCGAACGTTTGCCGAAATCTGTTGGTTTCCTCGCCTTATTTGATTCAGCAGCGTGTCTTCTCTTGCCCTGTTTCCGCGAATCTTCAATAGAAATTGGCTGTTGAAAACAAGACACAAAAACAGGTTATTTCTAAGAAACAATTTGGAAAATTCCAATGATATTAAATAGTAAAATCAGTAGTGTAAATGATATTACGATTTACAGAAAAAAAATAAAAAGTCCTTCGTTAAATTTGTAAAGAATAGTGTCTGCATTCAGAAATTTTAGGCCAAGATTTTACGTTAAAGATCGCTTACTTTTTCGTCAAAATCTTCGCTTGATTTTTCGGTCGTAGTCGATGAACTATCGTCTATATCTCGAATGAATGACGGTTGTCGACAGGGTTTGTTTCTACGTCTTCTTTTACTAACTAAACAAAGAGAACAGACGTTGGACAACAACACAGGTTGGTTGATGTTTCTTTGCAATTCAGAAGTTTTTGCTTTTATTGATCATGTTTAAAAACCTCTTTTCCACTTTTTGGTTAAATTTGAGTTTATTGAATATTTCAAATACAGTGGAAGCTCATTAACTCGAAGCTAAAAGTTTATTCAAAGTTGGTTAAATGAATAGAACAATCGCAGGGACCCGCAAAGTTGTTTCGTTTTAACCGAAATTTCGTACCAAGGCGGTCGAGTTAACCAGCTTCACTGTAGTTTATGATTAACATTAACCAGAGAGGTCAATTGGGTTTGATAAAAGCGTCGAGTGCCGCGTTTCACCTTCAGCTTTATTCTGAGCTTGTTTTCCTTTATCGGGTTCGCTTATCCCGCTACTGATGCTATTCCCTCTGCTCCTTGAGCTCTCTATACTTGATCCGCTTGATTCTTTCCGAGTGTTACTCTCGTTCGAGTCCGTCTTCTCATCCGGGACAGGGTTGGAGACAGGAGGAGTCCAATCAGGAGGACCATCCCTTATTAATTCCATTATTCTTTCCACATTGTTTGTATTCGTCTGGACTTCGCGATGTTCACGATTTGTATTCCAGGAGTTATTCGATTTTGACCTCCGAGCGCTGTGCCTCTGCCGCGTCCGAGATGACACAGGAGCATCCCTAGTGGCTGGAGGAACAGGAGTTATATTCGAAACAGGAGTTTGTTTTTCGCTATTAAAAACGCTTTCAGGGTCCTCTTCTGACAAGGACTCCACTTTCCTCTTGCCTCGAAACAAATGGAGAAGGTCAAACGAGAGGAGGTGGAAGCTCCTGGCCTTAAGTGAGTGGAGAAACCCACCAGGTCTAAAGCATAAGAGTACACTGACTTTAACTGAAGAAAAAACGTATCTCTAACATGAAGAGCACATAGAGACCCCTATCTGATATGAATTAACTTGTATGTAACGTATCGCATAAATACTATATACTGTATTATGTATAGTATACGAACGCGATATATTTGCTACAGGTTAAGTAATAAGCAAAATACAAATAAAATATATAAAATCGAAGCTTACTTTTTTAAAGTATTGTTGGAATCAAAGTTTCGTACTATGTCAGGGAGGCTGAAAACTTTTCCTGCCGCCCTGGACAGCAACGGGTCGTTGAACTTGTTATTTTCCTTCAAAAATGACTCCCATGCATCCATAGCCTAGAAAAAGTGAGGTAACAAGTGATAAAAAACGAAAAGAATAACTGATCGTTACACGTACAAAGTAGGCAGTAGCAGAGCAGTAGTTAATGCAAAGCCACAATTCACCCGCTATAGTTGAAGGCGTAGCAGCTAAAAAATTCAATTCAATTCAAAGAACAAAATTACAAACCTCAAGGTAGGCATAGAGCAGTACCACAACAAACATTATCATCATGGCGATGGTGATACCGTAATATAATAATGGTTCCCATTCCGGTCTCGGCATGGCAGCCTGACAGGCAGGTAGCAAGTGGTAGGGGAGAGTAACGTTTAGCTTGTAGCTCAACACTGTTCCTTGGGACGTGAAAATGCGCAGTGTGTGAAGAACTAAAGACCTTGTGAAATCCGGTGTAAATCTAAACGAAGAAAAATCTCTTTAAACATACCTTTCATGAACACAGTCTTTTACACAAAAACGCCACAAAACTTATTGTTTTCTTTATAAAACAACAGACATTTATCGACATATTAGACGCCCATTTACTATCCCTTGTTTCCAGCGCTATTACCCATTTCAAACACCCTGCTTGAGACCACAAGGTTTAACTTTACAGGGCTATAAACTTACGCTATTATAATGTCCCGCGTCGCATTAGGTTGCAGATAAAAGGCCTCACAATCTAAAATGCGGAAACCGTACCCCTCACAAGGGTAGTTGTCTATCATGAAGTAGAGAATCTGCAGTGGCATTAGGCCGGGATTCTTGGCTGTAAAAGATTTCCTCACGGTAAAGTTTGGAAATTCTTTGTGAACTTCGCCTGCAAAAGAGAGTCGCTTGTAAAAACTAAATCATGTTATGATGTGCTACGGTTATTGTAATGAGTACATTTTGAACGCTAAATCGATACGCGAGCCCACAAAGGTATGGCTGACCGAGACCAAACCAGAAATGGGAATAATATTGATTATAATTATAAATCGTAAACGTCGTCTCGTTGGACCTGTTTAGTTCGGTTCCGTGATATTAGAAATAGTTTCTCAGCACGATCTCTAGTGAGGCTACTAGTGTTTATTGTGTAAAGGTGGCGGCATTTTTACGCTACAGTGATGGGATTTAGACCCAACAGTGACCTGAACGCGTAGCTAGTGACACTAACGCGTACCTTGTATAAAGCTGGCGTAACAACCGCATATGTTTGGCTGCTTAACAAAACAAAAACTTTGTTTGAGCGTTTAGAATTCACTGCGTCAGCTACACGCCAGCCAACAATACTTACACACATCGAAAACACCGGTAACTATTAACTGCCGGTAGATTACTATTATACAATGCCAGTGCTATAGGTAGGCTTTTTAAGTTGTTGCACAAGATTATGCTGGAATAAATGGCGGCAGCGGACCAACACCACCGGAGAAAATCAATGCTACTGACAAAACTGGGTTGTGTACACTGTACAGGGTAAATCAATGAATTTGTGCCTAATCCGGTTGTGGGATATTCCACTGCGGCGTATCATGATTCATAGAATATTGGAGAAACTATGTACAGTATAAACAAAAATCGTACTTTTATTGTTTTTAAAGACATGCATTATGTACTGCCTGGGATAATGCAAAGATGCATAAACGAAGCGGTTCAAACTTATAAACACAATCCTTAAATTTATTTAAATTTCGAAGTTTTATCATTGTTTTCAGGTCATGCCAAAATTTGGCAGTTTCAGTGGTTTACATTTTTAGTCCACCTCCATGGTTTTCACTTACTGCTGCAATCTTGCAAGAGGGGTTCACTGAGCTTGAACCTGAGCGATTCGGTCGGAATGTTGGACAGCTTTCCGCCGAGTTTTAACTCCTCTCTCACTCCTCGGCCGCTGACCAACACTGTGTCTAGCACAGTTAGGTTATTCCTGCCGCATTATAAGAGTAAGTTACTTAGTAGTTAGAAAGTAATTTAAGTAACATTAAGCGCAGTGTTATTATATCAGAAATCATTATAAAACAAAGGTGATACGATTCAGAAGAAAAAATGTTTGAGGTCGCAAGCAATTTGCAACAAGGACTAATACAAAAACTACATAAAAGTTTTCCTCTGGTCACTCAGGTACAAATACTTTGATATATAAAAATGTCGTAATTCCTTACCTCAACAGTATTAGAGTCGACGCCATTACGTCTTTAACTGGGGAGAACTTGACATCTATCTCTTGCTTCTGCCCGGGATTAAGAAAGACGTTTAAACAGGAACGATTCGTTTTTCCATTCAACGTATATTCCAACCACATCATCTGTGATGAACTATCTTGCATCGACTAGAAAATGTAAAATTATCGTTTAAACATCAAATATAAGGTTCAACTGGTGAAAAATAAAACTTTATTTTCTGCCAGTTCTGTTTTTGTTTTTCACCAGTTAAGCCTTATATTTGATGATTACTATGCCTGGTGGCAACCATAGTATAATTATTATCGTTTAGAGTTATTCAAAAAGTTATAATCGGACAAGTTTCGTGCAAGTATACCGTATATTGTTAAATTCGTATGTGATTGCCCAAATGCAAAGGCATACTGACAAATGCTTACTGAATTTGGTGGAAGAGAAATGTTAAACACAGTGGTGTCGTTTGTAATGAAGTTATCCACTTCAAGTAAATGCGACATGTTTAGAGCGTTTAAAATGGTATTTGGTTGCGGATAGATAGATATTGGCATGATTTGTAGAATAACTGGAACATCGGAAGGATTGTGCAAAATAAATTGTGACGTCTGAAAAAAATAGTAACAAAATTGATTAGTATGGTGGTAGCTGTTTAGTGTTTGTACTTAGGTTAACTCTGAATGGCTTAACTTGATTATACTAACCGTTGCCTTTCCAACGTGTGTTAAAGAAAATTCAAATTCTGATTCTTCGAGCAATGACGGCCAGTACAGCTTGGCTGTGGTTTCAATAAACAAATTTTGAACCAGGTTTGTGCTGATTTCAAATTTTGTGCTAATTCTGAAAATTAAAGGAAGAAAATACATTGCTTTTTATAATTTCATATCATAGAAAGAATATTATAACAACGTGCACAGATAATTTAATTCTTATCTAATTTCTAATCATATGTTGAATTACAGCTATAAGTAAAACTAATTAACACCATTTAAATTCATGAGTGGCCGTTTACAACAGATGTTAGATAAAGTTAGCTGATAAAAACAACGCCTTAAAAAGAACATGTTATCAAAGCATCATACTTTGTAATATTATTCTGTTGAATGCTTCTCCAACGCTCAGTGAGAGTTTTGTAAAGTTTCACATCAACATCTGGGGCTTCTTTCCCCAAGTTCAATGTGGTCAACCAGTGATGTCCCACTAAAACATTAAGACCAATAAAATAATAGACCAAACAGATTGAAAATATCAACAGAGAATATATCAGCTGAACAAAATTTCAGTAGAAAACAAAACAAACCTTTGAGCTTAAAATAAACAGTGATGTAATCAGGAAATAACAAAACAAAATTTTGTGGTATTCTTCATAGTGAGCAAGGTACCTGTAGTTGAGGTAGGCAAGCCAACATAACATCGATCTGGCTTGCAATCTTGTCTTGCATCGAAATAAACTTTTCCTACTTTTAATTCTTTTCCCGGTTCCAGCTGGATCCCGACATTCTTCAGTTTTCTGTGAATTGATGTTTCATCTTGTTTAAGTGAACTATAAAATGAAACTTAACTGCGGTTGTTCTTGTATTTTTATAAACATAAAGCAGTTTATAGTAATAAACAACCAGCAATAATACTATGCTATTTGCCATGTAAACTATATTCACAGTTTTGATAATTATTTATAGTAGGTTACATTAAATTGAAAAAAGCAAACCTGTAGAAAAACTTTTTATCTGAACAACTAATTGTTTCCATTGATGCGGTCTGTGCAAAGGAACTTGAAATGCTAACAGGCAGATGAACAGTCATACCCTGAAAATGAAAACAACGCAGCGGATTAAATGGAGTTCAAAACATCTAATAACAGTTGTATGTATGTTGAACAACTAGAGCAGCTGACATGGGTTGTGGAGGTGTCTTGCAACATGTACTTACTGGAAATGAAGGGCGGAACTTAAAAGTAGGTGGCTTCACACTCAAGGAACCTATGGCAACCCGGGCCTTCAGGGGAATTTCAAGAGTCTATTATTATAATTCAACTATAAATATTTTGAAGTAACTGGACAAGTATTTTGACAACTACCTTAAAAAATAATAATGACCAACAATTTTTAACCGATTATCCTAAGTGTCTTGCCTCGTATGTTGTGAAGATATTAAATGAACCTTTTAAATCAGATTCAGTTTTGGGAGCGGATAAAATTACTTCAAATACAATGCAGGAATCTGCAGGAAGAATTATCTAAACAAAGAATAAGACGAACAGTTAAAAGTAGAAAACTTGATGTAAACATCAACAACATAACCAGAGTTTAATGCCTGGGCTCATAGCAAACTTACAGTAGCAATTAGACAGTTAAAACATTTTCGCCAAAGTATCAGATATACAGTACAATTTATAAATTTCTGGAACTGTAATGCCTAGCAACACTATCATGTAAGCATTTCTTATTTCTGGAAATGGATAACAGAAAACCTGGGTGACAGTCAGAACAAGACACTTGAAATTTGAAAACCAATCTTTAATAAAATTTCTTTCTTGCAACAGTAAGAATAAACAGAAACATTTGTAATTAAAAGCATTGATCTCAAAGGATGGATAGTAAAAACAGACTCATCAATGGCCTACAGTGAACAAATATTCATGGTATGCCCATAACGCCTATAACATAGTATGGGACTAATGTGAGTAATGTTGACTTGTGTAATAAGCTAGCAATCACCAACCGTGACAACATATTAATTCAATCAATAAAACAACATACACAACATATGGTAAGAAGTGAGAATAATACATACATTTTGAAACTGTGACTTGACAATGGGCTGCACCTCTTCATTGTTTTTAGTAAGTGATATCGCAGTGACTTCCACCCCTTTTAATGTGCTGTTGCAATCCAATACAGGTACCTGTTTAAATGAAAGAGGTGAAAAAGGGAATCTACCAATGTCACAACTATGCCATAGAGAGTTTCTGAAACAATGTATACATGTATCATTTATAATTACATAGCACAAGGCTAATCGAATCAAGTATACAATCGCACTCATATGAAGACCTGACAGGGAACGACTTATACTTATGCTATACTAATAATCCCTCATTGCTTGATTCTGAAATGGATGTGTATTCCTATATTTGGCTTCAGTAATAGTTTAAATGTAATGTAGAGCTGTACGGGAAAATCAACTTCATGGAAAGACAAAAATAAAATTTCTCAGCATTTACTGTGGGCCCATAATTAAAAACCAAAGCAGTCCAAATTGAACAAATGTAAAATGGTTTAGGCAACTTTGTTTTTCAAGATATGAATCGCTGTTGGTGCATATGTCTAATACTACTAGTTATGCTTCCAACACCAGATCTAATAGAATTATAATTGTCTTTGATAATTATTAATTTTTCACAAAAACTATAATTCACAATTAAACTTTTGACTCGGAAAAAATTTTAATACACCTTTTTCTTGGTATACCATAACCATGATATTGTTTACGCAACTCTGTAAAACCAAAAGGCATTTCCAATGCAGCCATATGACAATTACACTTTTTTCTTAATTGTTTTAAATTGGAAGTTTGTCAATCACCACAAAATTTATGATCTACCGGTATTTTATAATAATTACAATCATGTTGTGTTTAAAACAAAGTGAATAAATCCTAATGAGCTAAACATGCATAATGCATGCCATACTTACTCAAGATAAATATTAAAGTAATGACTTATGTGGTGGAAACATTTATCAGAGAATAAATTTTTAATTAAACTTGTTTATTTAAAGGTATGGTAACACGAGTATTTTGGGTATCAGCTATATGTGTATTGCACAAAAATAAGCAATTATTTCATAATTATTATATTATTTCCATCAGAATCTGTTCAGTGTAAATGGAAATAAAGAGCCTGATAAGTCTTAATTGATGAAAGTTTAGAGTCCATTCATACAGATGTAACAGAACTAAAACAGGAAAAACTGACCTTAGAAGGGAATTAATTGGCACTACTACGTAGGATACAAGAATCTCTTCCAATATAAATAGAACTGCACAGGAAAAACAAAAATCACCGCAATGATTTTTGGCAGTGTGGATACGGTGATGGCAAATTTTACAGAATGATGGAAGAATATTTAACTCATAAATAGTAGTCATAGAATCAAAAATGAATAATTTATTTCAGTTAAACTGTACCGAAAAGACACCATAAACTGATGTATTATATCCATGTGGGCTGTGGTTTAAGGTAATGGCCACTGCTATGGTTGTTTAATATTTCTTACAAAGTATACACACATAATTTCAGTGAAATAGTTTCATTTCAACAACTAATGAACAAAGTTGGTGATTGCAAAATGGTTTTCATATGCCAATGCTGCATATACCAATATCAGTCAATCTCCCAAGGGAAATTTGCTATCCCCATACCTGTTTTAAAACCAAGTATTGCAAGTAAACACAAGAAGCAGTAGATCACATAAGCTAGTTTGAGTAAAACTGGATAGGCCAAAAGATAATATACTCACAGTTACAAATCTTCTCAAAAATGGAAGTATTGATCTCTTACCTGCAAAGGATTGTGATTGTAAATTGCCAATAATAACTGGCGTTTGTCTAATGTCCCCATTATACCAAAATCCAATTCAGTTAAATGACCATGTTGGATTTTGTACTGCAAAAGGAATACTTGCTGTAAAACTTGCAAGTTGCAATAGAGCCTGACCAAAATTTTCAAGTTAATCTTCTAAGGTTAGTTTGGTTATGCCTATATATATTACTAACAAACAGTACAAACAGCGATAGCAGATTCACAAAGTATTAATATGAAAGCAAACTTGACTGCAGCAAAATATTTACACATATGACGCCGTAAGTAATTCATAGGCATATAGACAGAACTAATTCACAAGTTTATGAAAACTACTACGCAATTGCCAAACAATGATAATAACTTTACCGTTAATAAGCCAGTAAATGTGTGAAGGGGAAGTGAAAACGTAGATGCATTCGTATGAAGGACAAGATGATGGGTGGTGTCAACAACGTCTATTAAGTTACCTCGCAGAGACAAAAATGCATGTGGCATGCATTGAACCGTAAAGCATGTAACCGTAGCTTCAGTAGGTATCAGGCAAGGTGAAGTAAAATTCGCTATCTGCGAAGGCAGGTTTGTTTTCATGTAACTACTGTTTCTTACGTGTTGTGTCTCTCAATAATGTTTTACAATTATAAGGAAATGATTGGATTACACTCACTTTATAAAAAGAATTCACATCGCCAGGAAGTTCCAATTTGTGCAAAATAATAGGAAAGTCAAATGTGTTTGTGAGGGAAATGTTCTGTTTCACCATTTTTGAAGTTCCTTTTTGTGGAATATGAAAAAATGTTGCCGGTTCATCATATCCAAGAGTTCTACATATTCAAAATAATTAGGACTTGTTAATACATTGCTTGATCAACCAAGTACTACATAAAACGTTGTAAAAAATTCAAACAGATATTGGAATGGTGTGCATCAGCTGCAGAACAATGCACTTCTTTATGCCTATCAATCATATGCAAAATACTCGGTTAGAGCATCAGGCAATTGGCCAATACTGGACGAGCATATAAGCTTCCTGTAAGTGTAAGATAAAGCAACGCGCCACCCATGCAAAACATTTAGTATAAATAAAGACACATCCTTCATAAAAAGCCTAAGGCCTACTACGCTTCAAATACGCATTTTAATTCATTTAGAATTAAGGTGTAATTATATTCCTACCCATTCAAAATGTTAGTTTGGTAAGGTATATAAAGCTTGGCATAACTTTTCTCCTTTGTACGAACAATAATTGTGCCGCTCTGTTGATCAACTCTATTAGCACTTTTTACTGCAACAAAAACACTTTTGAAAACAAATGCACGACAGATTTTTAACATCTAATTTTATTATTTGAATAACATAGGATGTATGTTTTAATTTTTGTAAAAAATTATCAACAATACAATTTACTATTTGTGAAAGTACGAGTATCAAGCACAGCAAACATTTAGCTACAAAAGTAAACAACTTACCATTAAAAGAGATATTCGCAACTCTAGTAAAAACTGCTTCTGATGGTTTTAATCTAATGGGTTTAAAATCAATCTTTAAAGCAAGGTTTTCGTGCTGCGTGGTTACTGACATTATTTGAACTTCTTTGGAACCAGAGTTTAGTAAAAAGAGATTTAAAACCTTTGGTTTGTCTGCAAGAAACATAAAAATGTCTCATAACAACGGTACACTGGTATATTGCAGAAGAAATCCTACACAGCATACTGTACAGCCAGAATTAATACGGCCCAAAAAAACAAATTGCATTATAGACCATCATTATTATGAAAATAGTACGGTATTTGTATTGTGATCACAGAATGCTTCACTATAGTCTTTTAGGAAACCTAACAACAAATGTCCTCAAATGAAATTACTGTTATAGAAAGCTGTTTAGGACAAAAAAAAGCACATCTACTTCACCAATACCTTGTAAATTTTTGCAAGGCTAGGCAATATGAATAAGTCCCCTTAACAATATAAGCCAGCTTGGTCCAACCGAAATACTTAGTTAAGTCAAAAACGATTAAACTTTTTTTCATTCATTAGGGCTCATTAATTTTTTCAAAATTAAGACTAATGATTGTCATCATATCGGCATATCTAACAAGAAAAACCTTCACTGGGACACACAAAACCCCGAGTTTAGCTGCATATAGCCTATGGCCCAGGCTAACGTTGGACAAAGCTGGTATAAATAATCAATAAAATAAGCATATCAAGACATACCTTGTGTACGCAGAGTGCCAAAATCTAACATTTCAAGTGATGAATAGATGCCAGGAGCTGTAAAATAATATTGGATTGCAACAAACATAATAGTACACATTTACTGCCCATATACATTACGAAGCTTCTTATAAAAAACGCTGGCACTAAATTTATATAAAATGTCAGGCACAATATCAAATACCGGCAAAGAAAATCATGAAATGTCATAAAGGAAAAGTTTGTTGAATCGATTCAATATATGCGCTTTATTGGGGGATTACACATGTCAGAATGATTTTGAATAGTTCATGTGTTACGAGTTGCTATCCTCCTGGTGAGAAAGGCTATTCCATGATCAAGAACAAACAGTAGGACAGTTAACCATATTGACACAATAAAGCAGCAGTCTGCTACTACTGATGCTGTATATATATAAACTGCTTGGCAAACAGTATTAGTTTGTAGACACTGAAGTGTAGAAGCTTACTTGATGAGACTTCAACCTCCACTGGTAATATCAAATACTGAGTTATATCAGTGTGGTTGGTTTTAATGCGAATAAATGCTGTGTGATTGTCGGCAACCTGACCCAAGAAACTAGCTTGAACCAGTGATTTCGTTTCATATGGTGGAATCTCCTAAACACATGCAGCATTCAAATTAAACATCTACATAATCAAAAAACAACCAAATATTAATGACATTAGACAGTTTTAAAATTGAAAGAAGTAAAATGTTCCTTTAAAATTGGTTAAGTTGGTTCAAGTAAAAAGCAATTAGTATGGCCATATGTGTCAGAGAAATATTGCATTGATGACACAAGTCTAATTACATGGATACAATCATTGCAATTCGAAAATCAACCTTGCCATGGGCAAACAATGAAAGTAGACAAGATTACTGAACCTGTTAAGTAAGAAGTTATATGTTTGTACACATACAAAATGTGATGACTGTATTTCATCTACTGTCCATTCATCATCAGTTAACAGACATGAGATAAAATAAAAAACAAACATACCCTGTAGATAGCATAACTTATTAAACCTCCTGTAATAGTTTATATTCAGTCAGATATTGGACAACTGATAAAGCATTTTTAATGTATACTGTCTAAATATCATTATAGTGACTTGTATTTAAGTAGTTAAAAAAGAGCAGCTGGCATATGGGAAATAACAATAAGTGGCAAATGAAGTCAAATCCACACTATAAAAGAGTCAATAAGTTAAAATAACACAGTATCTGGCAACACCCAGGCAAGGTAAGTAGAGCATAACATGTTTTCTTCAATGAACTAAATCTTTGCACATCAAGTAGAATTAACATGTCCTCAGGGCAATCTTTATCGCCTTTTCCATATATAGTAAAATCATCAAACTCCAAACACTAATGCGATTAAAGAATTCACTATGAGATAATGATAAGATAAGGTTGGCAACATATCTTAATTGTAGATTAATAACCATAATCCTGTTGTCTTAGGTACAATTTAGTTTCGCAAAATTGGCAGATATTTAAGTTGGTGAAAGCACGACGAAACATGGACAAACACGACAAACATGTAAACAATGCATGGCTTAATTAACCTGGTCATTTTTTTCAAATGCAAATCTTTTTGTACAACAAATTTATTTCCACAAAATAGATGTATAACCCTATTGTTTGAAGATTACATAAGATTAATAAAACAATTCAAACTTCTACATAAATACTAATTTGGTTGCTATGCCATTTAACAGTAGACCAATAACAAAACAAGCCACTTCGAATGATCTTTTATTGTTTGGATATGTTAAATATAATACATTAGCAAATTTACCCTAGGTTATTTATTTATATATTTGTGTACAGTATTGAGGTAAGATTACCCAAACTAGTTTGCTAGCTTCATTTACGCCAGTTGGCAATTGCAGATGAAGATATCCACTTGAAGTATAAACCTCTGTCACCTGCAAAATCAGAATAATATCACGAAATTACCATGCAAGTGCTTAGGGAGATGTTTGTCTTGCAAACAAAAATGTTTCATTGATATTAAAACTGTTGGTTTTCTAAAATAGTTAGCTTACTTGTAAGGGCATGCCCGTTGGATTATGCATGCTAATTAGTGGTGAAAAAGTGCTGTTTACAGAGACTTTGGCACCCAAATAAGAACGTAGTCGATAAGGGTTGGGGGTTCCTACACCAAACACCTACAAATAATAAAGAAAATGTTTTCTGTATATATACATATTAGGACATACAAACTTTGAAATAAGGAAAACAGTAAAAATCATACCGAAACATAACAAAATACCACAACAATAAATATGCATCTGGAAGAAGCTTACTGCTATTTCTTTTGCACTAGAGTCCATTGGTTCAACAGGAAGTTGTTTTAAAATTGTATAAGAGCTAAAATATGTATTTTATTAACAAACTCTACTATGGCTGTGTCCACAATTTAGAAAGCACCACTTTATCCAACTTCTTAAGAGCATTTGGAAGTTTTATTGTCATTATACTTATAAAATGTCTACATTTATTACATCATATACTCTTCTAACAACATATCGCTAGCACGTGATAATGAAGAAACAACTATTGCGGTTTTTGAAGTGGAGATGAGTAATTAATTGATGGACACTAAAAAAGCAGCGAGACTTCTTGTGGATAACAACGTTTAAGAAACTGACTGACAAACTCAGGCATCCATTTGTGAAAGAAATTTGATAGTCTGACAAAATCAATAAAACGCTTTTGTGTGGAAAAAGAGAATAAGATGGCTACTCAAGACTGCTACAGAAGTTTTATGGTAACTCTCAAACCTAGTGAAGGATATTACAAACACCACTTGCCTGATATGAAAATGTACCAACAGCGGTTCCAATAAATAATGTGTTTTCAACATTTCCAACCACCCTTGCTAAAAATACAACTTCAAATGACGTATTACTGTTTGGTGCAACCACCTGAACATAAAAACACTAGAATAAATGACAGGCGGCATACACAAAGGCATTGCACAAAGTTAAATTTGATTTAAGGTAATAACAGAAGAACTGACTAAAAATAATTTTAGGTAGAATTTGAAGTATTTTAATTAAATTTAATCAAGAAATTAATTTACCTTTTCATCAAAAAATGAAGAATGAAAATGAGACGTCCTTGCTGATATCGCATTTAACATTAATGATTTTGTTTTACTTGGGTTATAAATACGAACAATGCGCATGTTAGGAATTCCAATAGGTCTGCAAAACAAGCGTAAACCACAATGTTTAATATTTTTTTTGAAAACCAGAAAAAATGTCTAACCAGTTACTACAGGGGTCAGGAACTTTTTTGGATTAGGGAGCCATGAAAGCTCTATATTTTTAATTGTATTTCCGTTAGAGCCATATAATATTTTTCAACACCTAATGCAACTAACGTGTGCATTTTCTCTTCACTTCTTACTGTAAATGCGACTTACAATTACAGAAAAAGTTTTATTCGTAACAATCATGAGCCTAAGAAATGCCAGCTTAGATTTATCTGCGAGCCAGATGACGTCGTCAAAAGAGCCAAATCTGGCTCGAGAACATAGGTTCCCGACCTCTGAGTTACAACATGATAATAATATTTAGTAAAGGATTTTGCTGGAGAGCTATTTTAACAAAAGCTCTTTAGAACATACGCCACCATGAATTACATATGACAGCTTATTAGTTTCACTTACAGCTTCAGTTCTATTCTTTCAAATAATAAAATTGGTTTCAGTAAAACAAACTCTAATAACATCAAAAATCTTCAGCTAACAACGGATTGATGTTATTGTATTAGGTTTTATTCAATGTAATACACTATACGCTAAGTGTTATCATTTAAGGTGTGTGGGTAGAAGTAAATAGATAGACCAAACAAACCCATAACCACAATCATTCATGGAAAGGATTACAATTGAACATGGTTAACTTAAAAGCTATTCAGCTTTCATTCCTTTCAAACATTAATGTTTCCAAACCTTTTCAAACACCTTTGGTCCTTTGACACAGATATTTAAATTAGGTATCCCTAACCCTAGTTTTGTTTGATACTTTTATTGTTATTACACACATTCCTTTTTCATCAGCGAGCTCTGTTTTGGGTAAGTTTAATAACCTAAATTAAACTAGACTAGGGTTACCTAAACTAGACTTACACATAATAATATCAGCTACAAAGTAAAAAACTTTCACTTACTGAGTATCAAAATCTAAAAATGGTGGTTCAAATCGAATGACATCTGCTTGTGAAGATACGACTTGCCTGCAAGTTGAAAATATGAGGTGCAATGAATGACATTTATTTGAATAAAAATAATAATCTGACTGGGCTGATGAACAAGGTAGTATTTAAAACTTGCAATGCCTACCCTAACCACCTATATTTATAACAAGGGTAAAATTATTTACATACAGAACACATTTTATAACTTTTTTAAACATTAATCTCATACAACAACCTGAAATGCTAACATTATACATGATATTGTAAATAATAAACTGCTAATCTAGTAGTCATACGTTATATACAACACTTACTTGGGATCCAAATATGCTGTGCCAGTATTCGGCTCCACGTTCCCCTATAACACACAAAATGCAATTACAAATTCTTATATTATATTAATCACGCATGCATACAAGTTATCAAAATACTATACAAAAGTCGATGTCCAATTTAGCAATAACCAAAAGCGTTTGCCAACAAAATGAAAGTAAATTTGGCAAGCAATATAATAGTATTATACAAGTGGAAAAGGTTTCTATCTTTCTTACAGAATCATTGAGTCTATAATTAACATTGAAATACAATCCAAGAATTGCAGAGCAAAGAATAAGCAATGGTACCATGAGCTAGAAAATAATGAGCTCACGATAACTGTAAAGACAATTTAGCAACAAACATTGTTTACAAAACAAAACATAGATTCTGTTTGTTCTAAAACATTCCTGTAGGCATGAGCAAGACACATTTCCAATATGACTCTGCTAAACGTAGTAGTAGTAGTAGTAGTAAGACAACACCACTACTATTACAATAAGCAAGCAATGTGAAAGGTAGTAAAACATAATTGGAGATTAGGCAAAAATAGGGATCATGCAGTGTAAAGCAAAGTAGGCTATTGCATTTATAAACGACGTAAATATAAATATCAATAATAAATGACTCATGCTGCACAAATGATTTACTAATCTCTGTCATATGTTACAATAGTCAAAGAAATACTGAAGAACAAGGACAGACACCACACACATAACCTTCCAGACAAAACTTAGCTGCACAAATGTAGAGAGGAAGAGGAGAGAGAGAGAAAATTTATTTCAAAGTAAAAATTAAACTATCTCAATACAATTTAACACAATTGATTGGTGTTGGGAAAAGAAAAGACCTCCTGGTCATATGACATAGACTTTAAAACAAGGACTCGCTACACAGATTTATTAGAATAACGATGTACAACTAAGAACAATTTGCATGAAGATCCATACACATATGCAAATTGCAGCTAAGCAAACTTTACAACTTATAACATAGTGCAACAGAATTATACAACAACCTTACCACATATAAGTTAGAAATTATTATGCACGTTGGATGTATATCCCATATGCTTTCCTAAGACACACACACATTTTTATATATCCTGTATTTAAGCATTTAAATAATATCTACATGCTGGCTGCATTGATATAATACGTACATGGCAGGTGGATTTTGTTAGTATATACCGAACTAAGCGATAATTGGGATACATTATGGGCTCTCAATACATTAGAGTGCATATGATCATATAAAACAGACAATTAACTGAAAAAAAGCAATTGAACATTGGGGTATAACCCAGTATATAGTAAATTATAGTACAAGAAAACAAAATATAAGATGGCACTCTAGGGTTAACTTTTATTTTTAATTCTTCTGCATGAGATTTCGCAGGTATAAACTTGCTTCATCAGATGTAGTAAGAGATGACCAATCATAACTTAGTGGACATTACTGCAAGCTATCTCTATAGAGATAAAAACAATGTATACCTCGTGGGTGGAAAATACGTTGGTGCCATGAATAATCCCATCTGCCGATATACTCGACTGTGTATATCCTGAAAAAGATTATACTTAAATATATTAAATACAAAATTGACTTGATCCAGTGTGTTTTACTATCATTAAAGGTTTTTCTTAATAAACATCCATCGCAAAAGAAACTTTTGATTAACAATTTTAGTGAAAACTACGACATCGCTACTCATCAAATTAAATGATGAAATAGATATGTTAGGTTTTAAACAAATAGGTATTGCTGCGGAGAATTATGGTTCATAAACAAGCTTAACTAACAGTTATGAGCATTGAAGGTTAACACTGCAGAAGGAAAACATACAGCAGGGAAACAATTGTAAAATTAAGAATTCAAAAGAATGGATGTCATAATTATAAAAGGCATTAATACATTTAAGTAAAGAAAAAATGAATATATGCGCCAACACCTCCTCGAGCGAGTTGTTATATGAATACGGCGACCACGAGGTCAAGGAAACCAAGCCGGCTTCATCTATTTCTTAAATAGCGTTAAGTGCTTACCTTGCGCAGCGATGCAGCTAACATTTTGATAAAAGACAATAACTTGAAACACTGTCACCATACATCGGCAATAGTTTCGTTCATTTTCATGTTTAACTTGCTTCTGTCTACAATAAAAATTTCGGTTCGCCATGCTTCTTATATTCAGCCCAGCCCTCGTTCTGTTAAATAAAGTTCTGCGCTCAGGACAAGAATCAGCCGTTAGCCTCACGTTGCACTCGCACACACGTGCCTAGTAACATGCGTCGTTCCTGCGTGTCGCTTGTCGTTCATACACGCGAGACGACGCCTTCAGCTGTCAACAGTAGAGTAGGCTATGTTTTCTTCACCATTGTTTGATTTCTTTCGAGCTTACCTCTCCCTCTATGTCTAGGTTTTATATTTGGCTCAAAAGACGCCGAAAATACACCACGAAAGAGCTTATTAAGAAGAAACACTATAAATCAGTAAACCAGAGATGATTGTGGAGTGTTTGCAGAATTGCAAATTCGGAACAAATTGTTGTTTAGCGGCAATACTTTATTTTGTGCTGTTTGTTTTTATTAGTTTATTTTGTATTTAATACTGTTTTAGGCTCCTTACTATCATTCAAAAGGCAGGAACTATTGGCTACGCACATGGGGGAGCACGTGTTGAAAAGGGCTGCCATGTAACCTTGCCTACGTCACGAGAGACTGACTCAGAAACAAATTGAAATAAAGCAACCTATTATTCATTTTGACGAACTTGTTTGAAAGAACAACGACCGTGTTGACAAATTACACGCTTCGTGCTTTCGACTAATAGGTTAATAAAATGTCTTCGCAATTCTTGGTAGTGACCTATTGGCTATTGCAAATAGATAAAATAAGTTATTAGGAATCGCAAATAGTAAAGTAGGCTACTAAATATAGAGAAATGAAATGACAATATCATATTTATAGTAGGTAAACCTAATATTTTTCTTATAGTAACGAGTTCAATTGCAAAGTTACCAAATCACCTGGAAATAGCAGAAACTGTTTTTGTTTGAGTCTTTTGAGTTTATTGATATTTAGCTTACATTTACGGCGAAATATTAATTGCAGTTTTCTTATCTAAATTCTCGTAGATTTGATTGCACCAACATTGCCCGCTGATGACGTAATGCACAGTTTGTTCAACTTAGATGAAAATGGCCGCCCATATTACTTTCATCATAGAATTAAGATCAACACAAAAACAAACCAAAAACATTGCAATAAAGGAGAAGAGAACTTATTGCTTTAGTGAAATTATTCAGGCCATTCTGAACTTATTCCAGTAGCGATAGCATTCCGTCCTTGATATAAAAACGCATCTCCAGGCAAGATTATAGAAAAAATATGTTCATAAGTTGAATATTAACCACAAACAACGTTCCTGCCGAAACCTCTTTCGACGCACATTTAAGGCCAACAATCTGAAGGCAAATAAACTTGTTTGGTTTTGAAGAAAATAATGCGATTTTTGTGTAACCTTATCCTTCGTTTCTGTTAAAGGGCGGAAAGGTCGCGGTGCGGCAGCTATAACCTAGCAGGTCTTCGTAAAACAACAAAAATACTTGCTAAATTTTTGCTTCTACATGCTCTGTTTTAAGTTAACTGTTTCATAACATCATATTCATTCCGTCACTTTTTGTATTTCCTGGTTGTACTGTCTTGATTGCTTAAGCTTATAGCGGCAAACAACTTTCTGCAGGCTTGTCAATGCATATTACCACGCTGTGTTAAATCACTTACTGAAACAGCAGCAGTAGCAACTGTAGTACTACATAGGCTATAGCTTCTAGTTCCGCCAACGTGATGTGTTGATAAGCACGTTATAGCTAAAGTAAGCTGAAGCCGTTGTTTATGACCAGTATACAAGAAAAAATTGGAATACGCCAGCAAAACTTTTTCCCGTCACAAACCGTTATATTTTAAAAGTTAAGTATCCCATACTATACAACTCAAACCTACATTTCTAAGTCCAATTTAACGCTAAAGGAACTTGAAGTCTCGGCATAACTCTCTATTTTCTAATAGTTCAACAGCGTGATCTATGTTGGGCAAATTTGTTACTTCCTTTTCCTATTAATCAAGCCTCACGACTTTACGTACGAGTTTATAGTTTTAAAAGAGTAAATGGTCGATGATTTGAAAAAATGCTTCGCAAATTCTAAAAACGCACCAAAACTTTGGGTAGGTTAAACAGACATATACAGTACAGGTAGTTGAATATACACAGCTTCGGCAGCAAACATTTTCGCAATCATACTTTAACTAGCCTACTTTCTACTTAATATGCCAAAATTGCTACAGCCGCTCCACATGTTCCCAAAAGTTATTCCGTTTGCGACAGCTCTGTGCTTTCAAACATCTATTGAGTCCTGTTGTTACGGGGCAGTGCCAACGAATTGTTTTGGTCATCTCATTTTACTCAAGATATTTCAACCCTTCGTTAAAAAAAAGGATCGAAATAAGCTCTTTGTTTATATTTACAACGGAAAAGCTATCTTATACCGGTCCTTAACATAGCTTGCAGTCTGAAATAGCAACAGTTCGATAAACCATATAAGTTTCATAACGTTCTTTATGTTATGATTTCGACAAATCACATACGTTCAAATCTAAATCCAGTAAGTTATACACTATTTCGAAATCGTTCGTAAGATGTTTACCATGCATAAACTGATACGTTTGTAGGTATGCGGTATAAATTTTGGCTAAGGTACTGTATTGCGACTTCGTCTGTAATTTTCACATGTTACCATTACAAAGCCCTGGGTTGACTAATGGTCGTCACGTGACGTAAACAAAAGAACGAAATGTTACCACCTTATTTAGGCGAGAGTGGCGCAACAGAATGACAAGATCAGGACGACGTGGAATCGTTTGTATCACTACATTGATTTTTTCAACCTTGATGAGTTTCAGTTAAAAATAGATTATCTCTTTGTCTTAAATGTCATTTTGTTATAAAACACGCCAATAAATGGAAAGAAAAAGAGATAACTCATGGCGCTACATATTAAAACAAATGTAAACAAACAAAAATTAACTGGCTATGACAAGTGATTTTCACAAAAAAGTTGAGGATGCTGGTGGTAGGACATCAACTACGCGAAGTTAAATAGAAAAAATCTAAGGTTAGCCTATATATACAATAATCGATAGGAATTTTAAACAAAGCCGGAAGCGTTCGGCGGGAAGCTACATATCATGCTCTAAAAATATACGGATTATTTTCAATCGTTCAGAAACCAGAGGTTACTCAAAAGTTTTTGCGTAAACAGTACACAATACCCCAAGAGCGCTTCTTACACTGCAAGTCCTATTTGATGTCTATCCGCAAGTACTTCCTTCCAGTTCAGCAATTTAAATTTTAAAAGACATGTTGGTGTCTCTCTGAGGAACCAACGCATATCACGTTAATAACATAAACAATACAAACTCAAACCGTAACTATAAATTTGCTTCAAAAAGTATTTTGCTTGAGTGCTTTAGGTTTTTCTTTTAAAATTGAAGAATCGCTAAGTCTTGATAATATAACAGCATTCTTGATCATTCCACAGTATTGTAATTGCCTAAGACCTCTACCAAGGATGATGTTACAACATCAACCATGGTAGATGTTATTGTTAATTACAGTAGTACTTTGTTGTGCTTATGCGTATAGTCATTTTTCGAATAACCTCGACGTCATATCCTTATAGTAACGTATCCCATATTCTTATGGTAGAAATCGCGTTATGATACGAAAACCAAAGCCGACGAAAGACCTCTTTTCTAATTCTAATTCTTACTGTTGTAATGAATGTATGTGATGAATGTAGAAATTTCTAATTCTGGTGTTATACGTTCAGTAATAAAAAACGTAAATTATTTGTTTGCATGCATCTAATAAGCTAAATGTTGCAAGGATACGAGTAAAATAACAGCCCAGATTTAAGCCTAATAATCCTGCGTAATAGCATATCCTTTTTTCTATAGCTCTTTTATACCTACGGTTGCAATATTAGGCTATAGGTTACTACAAGCTTTATGAATTATATGAAATTTATGCGTAGATTTATAACTTAATTGAAAACGAGTATGATTCTTAGATTAATATGTTTTGTAAAACACTTTTTTCACCCTTTTTTCAATATGTTTAAAATTTTATATGTTCCATGTAATCAACAAAGCTTTATACCAGGGGTCGGCAACCTTTTGCTAGTCACGGGCCAAATGTCGAGTGTACAACTCTTTGGCGGGCCGGAATTTTCATTAATACTATAATTCACACTCACTTCAGTATATTACGCTAGATTGCTGCAATCTGAATCATACCAATCACAAAAAGAGCATAATACAGTATATGTATTCACACTTCAACAACACAGCATTAATGTGACACTTGATGCTGCTTGCTTTGTGAAAGTTGAGAGTGAAAGTTGAGAGTGCTTTGTGAAAGTCAGATGAAGCAAGAACCAGAACATTTTCTAAATGGGCGTCCGAAATGCGTGATCTTAGCTTGCTCTTCGTGAATTTCAATGTTGAAAACATTTGTTCACAATCACATATGTACGTGCTACCAAACATCGATGCCATTTCGTTTGCATTGTTGGTCAAGCTGGGATAAAGACCACTTGCAAGAACGTACTTTTTGTAAAAGTGAAGCAGCGATGTGCCTTTTGTATGAAATTTTGCCTTCAATTCGTCACTGCATTGCATTTCAAGAAGATCCATTTGAAATTTTTCGGGAATGGTATTGGCGTCCACGTACTCACTAGTATCTCGTACTTAGTACGAGATACTAGTCTACCGCCTTCGCACCAGATTTATGGCGTAACAATAGACTAGTACAACGTACTTATGGCGTAACAATACCACAAATTTTTTAAACAGTGCTAACACTGCAGTTTGAAACTCAATAAGAAACGGCGGGCCGTATTCTTGTGATAACTAATTAATATGTCTCGGGCCGGACGATTTCGCATGGCGGGCCGGATCCGGCCCGCGGGCCGTAGGTTAGGGTTACCATATTTTCGTGGCCTAAAATCCGGAGACTCTTTAGTGCTCACTAGCGGTTTTTAAAATGAGGTATGAACACATTGTCTGTCAATATGACGTCACACTAGCAATGCTTTGCCTATCCATTGTATACCAGAGTGGATTTTTGAACATAGTGTCGTGAATTCACTAGGCTATTGGGCCATCTCTGATTTGACCTCTGGTGATCTCTAGGCTAGGGTTACTATATTTGATAATCCGCAATCCATAACAAATTTACCTCAGTTGCATTGACCAACTTTAGAATATTACCAAAGTACTGTACATTACCGCCATTGCTTTTTTGTGAAAGAAGGATAAACACGAAACTATACACAAACAGCAAAGAAATGTTGTATTGCAATACACGAATGCAAGTTCTCTTCTAAACAGTAACATTTATGAAAACGAAAATTAGCATAGAATTTTTTACAAAATACGCTCCAAGGTAATTACAAGTAATGAACGTACTGTATAAACAATACTCTACTCTCCCTCATACCAATTGTACTTTTCCGAAGATCTGATTTTTTTCAACAAGGTCTTGTTGGACTTCAAAAACACACAAAATTCCCCACAAGACATGCTTTTGAAGTTGTACTGAAGTGCTAAAACTCCTTTCATTGTCTCCACGGTCATCTTATTTCTATCTTTGAATTTATTGTTATTATTATTTATTGTATATTTATTTATTGTATTTCTATCTATTTCATCTGTGAATTTACATTTTCGCTTAGCCATATTCTACAGTAAAACAATAACAAAATTTAATTTTAGCACTTAACATATTCGGCTCGCATCTTCAACTAGAACAAGGGTTCTAAAACTTATGGAGAGGCTCCCCACCTTGACGGTGCGAACAAAACCCGCGCCCCACTTCGAAATCATTAAGCATTAAACAAACGACAATTTCCTTGGTATTCTCATTTGGTCTGCAACAGACTTCTTGTTGCGCTATTTTTCTACTGCTTTCACTGCTTTATAATTTTCTTCAGCGAATATACGCTCTTATCGTTTCAGACATGTTCTAAATTTTGCAATATCGACCAAGATATAAGGCCTTCAGCTACTAGCCCAGCTCCACTTATCCATGTATCATTGTATCCCAAATAGAGCGCTGTATTGTCGTTTATGACGTAACAATGAAATTATTACCCGTAACGCAACAAACAATTTTTAAAAATTCCGGACATTTAAGCATTTCCCCCCGGACGCAGTTTGAACACTAAAATTCCGGACATGTCCGGAGAAATCCGGACGTATGGCAACCCTACGGCGTAGGTTGCCGACCCTTGCTTTATACGCACCATTGTACAAGCGAAAAAGAAAATGTTTATGCCTGACCAAAAGTTACGTGCTGATTATGACAAACATGATGGAAATTATGACGTCGCAATGTGATTTGCGTGTGAATGACGCTGTATTTAGATCAAATGTGACTGACCATTGTAGCCCACAATATTTTGTAAGGGCGACATGAACTAACCAAGGTACGACCAGTATGGGATTACCAATGCGTACCGGTACTATAAGTGTGTAACTTCAATAACTTGCGTTAGTAAAGGTGAGAGTATAGATAGGCTACTAGCGAGGCCTACAGCTTATTCATCGAGTTCAGTAAGCTCACTGGACTCTTGGAACTAGTCTAGTCTAGTACTGGTAACAGACTTTTTACTTTTGCTTCGCCTATCTGCCCACGATCCTTACTGAGGATTCTGAGGAAGTAATAAAAAGTGACTAGCCTGTACAGTCTTTAAAAGTCTGCTAGTGATATATACTTGAATTCATTTTGTACTAAATCCTGCTCCTAAAAGGTCTGGTTCGCGAAAATCCATGTCTATTTTTTGAAATAAATGTTGATCTTTACTAACCTTCTGCTTCCACAATACTTAATTCAAACCGCAATCTTCAAGCATGATTATTAGGGCAAGTTTTTGTTGCAATAAAAAAGTGAGAAAGTTGCACTTAATTTTAACAAAAGTTGCAGTAAAAAGTTGCATTTGTAATGAAATGATTGTTTATTGTTCCTTATCCTGTAAGGACAATCACTTCAATTACAATGTTTGTCTGTTGAATTGTTTAATGTCCTCGATGATAAATGAGTCTCAGGTCGTTGTTTCGCTTCTCTTAATCTTAGAATCAATTATATACCATGACAACTGTATAATCTGGTTATATTGAAGTTTCATTGAACGAATAAATCAAGATAGAACATTGTGACAGCAACAGCACAAAGACATGTTGCGGCGTTGAACGTAGAAACCAAAAGAACTGAATAAATCAAAATGCACGCACAGGGGAAGCAGTCGATTACGTCACGCAGTGTTATGCTTCACTGATTCCATAGATGAGAATTCTATGTAGTACACAATTTTATATTATATTAAGTGATATATTTATCACACATTTATGCACAAGTTTTTTAAAATTATTCGGGTATGAGATACTCGAAAGGTTCCGTTGTATAACCCAACAGTTTAAGATTTGCAGGGTGTCTGCTTGTTCCGTTTCCTTCTTCGCTATTCAATCGATCATGCATACATTTTTATGTTCTTTAGGTTTGAAACCTACATGACAGCATTTCGCTGTCAGCTCCGGCAGAGCTGTCAAATTTGGTACTTTCCCATTTCACGGACGGCCTGGCGAGACCGCCGAAAATTGCATTTTTTGCCGGTACGCAGCAAGAAAAAAACGCAATGCGGAAACAATTTTCCGCAAAAAGCCAAACAGCAAAGCGATAACCCACCCCTCCCCTCCCCCCAAAACAAGTCAAATACCACACCCCAAACCCCCTAGGTCTGCAAACTTGACTACTAGAAACTAGAACCATACTAGAAATACTTTTATAGCATGTTTTTTAAATCACTCCTTTACATTTTGCGCAATACTTGATAAAAGTTGCAATAAAAAGTTGCATGAAAAATAGAAAAAAGTTGCAAAAAGTTGCAATATAAAATTCCTACAAACAGCTTAAAACATCATACTACATAAATTCTGAGTATTTAGGAAGCTGCCGGAAGCTGTAAAAAAAAGTTGCAAAAGTTGCGAAAACTTGCCCTAATGATTATAGATTGTCACGTCAGCATAACCACCAACACCGTCATAATTACAGCAGCAAATTTTCCATATATTTTTGGAAATCCACTACATTTAAGGAGTTCTTAGTCTTGTATACTTATAGGATTACCGAAAACTATTCTTTGAAGTAAGGTTTAGGACGTGGATCTCACAGTAAAGTATAAATTGTTACCAAGTAATTATTGGACTACTACCAAACCGCGCAGTTTAGTAACGTTCTTGATTTTTTGTAGTAGTTTGTTCAAGAATTTTTCGCCATTACCAAAATGTATGATTTCTCATAACTTATAACAGTAAGATATCAAAAAATTTGCACAAGGTTTTGATGCATCCGAAACCCAATATTGCATCGGTGTAACCAAAAATTACGTCACACTTATAACGGGGCGTGCGAAAACTTTCCATCATATACAATATTTCTGAGGTCATTTATAACTTTATTCATAAAACGCTTAATTACCAACATTGTTCACAGACGTTATTATAAGTCGAACGTTAAAAATTTAACAGGAAAATAAAAAATAAGCATATAATAAGCTTTTTAAACAGAAAAAGCGCAATCTGAAATTCAGGCGACAGTCCTAAAATATCCAAACAGTGAATACAAAAAAAATAAAAACCTACAAAATATAGATATTTACGAAAATGTAAAAATAACGAAACTGAATTTAACAAACCAAAAGCTTAAAATATGTGTTGATTTATCTTTTTATAAGAAATTCTTTTTTAAATATTTGACAAAATCCCTTTTGTCTATTTTTATTTTATTAAATTTTATACTTGTGTTTTTTAAGTTTGGTTAATTCCTTCTTGATAGTTTCGAATTTTCAGGATTAGTTCTCATTAACATTTTCAGGATTTAAATGTTTTGTTCTCTAGTTTGTCTCTCTCTGTGTGTTTGAAAGATGATTTGGGTTGGTCTATATCATAATATTTCAGTTAGGTTAACATGAAACTATAAAAAATAGCTTCGAAAGCACGATTTTTTTCGGTGAAATAGTGGCCGCCTTATATTTTTTGTTATGGGTTTAATTGTTGTTTCTCCTTGTTATATCCTGGTAATGGTATTGTTTTAAGAAAATAACTTCAGTGGCACGCTACTCTTAAACGCTTTTTTAGTTTTAATTTTGATATAAAAAAAATCCTCCTCCCGTTGAAAATGGAAAATATCATCGCATCACATACCGATAACTACATTTATTTGGGTTCTTGTGAAAATCTGTAGATTTCCATGTTTCTTGGAAAGTGTATGATTTCTATCAGGCGTAACGGACTGATAGAAATATAAACAAAATATTAAGACTGTCCATTGCAATAGTTGCGGTTTGGGGTCCACTGAACAATGGTTGCTGGAAGTTCATGAATTTGATTGCATGCGGAGTAGTAAACTTGCAATCGTTTCAAAACAAAGAGGCAAACATAACACTTTGTGTGACTTACATTGTTATGACGTGATTTCTAAATAGTCCAATGCACAGCTGTTTAACATAATTATCAAGTCTACTACAGGATAATACCGTAGTCAATAGGCCTACTCACTAGTCGGTACAGGCCTAATTCGTAATAAAACGCTAAAATTTGATTAACGATATGCAGTCATCTATTTATCAACGGTTTTATGGATGGAAATATCTTATAAATACAAACTGGGGACGAAAAGTTTTGTTTATTGGTTTGTGTGGATGCTTCTTCTTGTATTATATCATTCCCTTGTCCTATAATCGCGTCTATGACCGATTCTTTTATGGAAGTGGCAAATCCTGCATGGAAAGGTAAGTTATTTTTGATTTAATGCTAATTTTTTCACCACAGGGTAAGTTTATTAAGGTAGGTTTGTTTACACATTCCACCTGCAGGCTTTCTAACTGAGCAATAGTTTTAATTTGGTAGCCTGTAGACTACAGGCTGTATTATAGGCCTATCTACACTATACTGCTAAAGATGCATTTCAATACTTGCTTTTTAGTAGACCACATATCAGGTCTACTAAAAAGGATCACTTGGACTTGTACATGTGGAGATAGTGTAACCAGGTGAAGTTATGTGTGAGTGCTGCTCTTATATCTGCACATAACCACACATAGTTGCATATAGCTATTTTGCATATCCGCAAAAAGCTATTGCCCATATCTGCACATAGTTACATAGATTTGTGATACCTGCCTACATGAATTAAAATGACCCTTTGCCGTTTGCATTTTAATGTATTGATTAAAAAAAATTTCAATTTTTTAGGCACTTGCAGAAGTCAGCATTTGCTGTGGATAATTTTAATGCTGTTATAAATCGCCACCATGTCGAAAAACAAGTTGAGAGGCCTCATTTACCATTTGTTGGCAATGGCAAACTTGCCTCAGTTGTTGACTATAAGCAATCTAGCTTGTACATGTTTTATGAAGTTAGTTTCCAGCCTGATGAAGAATATGTGCAGTGAGTTATTCTTTGCTATTTTTCATTTGCAGATTACATTAAGTTGTCTACATACTTATAGGCAAGCTACATTTTTTGTTCTCTATATGTAAAGTATATGCTATTTGAATTGTAAATTAATTTAATTATTACACAAGTAAAATTATATGGCATATTATTTTTGGCAGTTTATCATAAAAACTTTTAAGTGTTTGAAAAGATTAATGATAATTTACTAAACTTGATTCTTGTATGTATAATGTGTATACTTATGAATGTTTTTGAGCTTGTCAGAATTGTTCAACAGAGAATGAGAAAAATGTATTAAGTGCAAAAATTTTATAGTTTAGCATTTACAGTTTTTGTGCAGATTACCTTTTGATATCATTATTCGACCTGAGCTTGTTGGAAAAAATGTACAAAATGAGGAATCCACTGTATTGAACTTTCACAATGGAATTGTGCAGCGATTGTCATGTTTAACAAGTGGCTATACGAAAGACTGTGTTTTTGTTAACCATACTGTAATTGCTCATAGGTGGGTATAATACCTAAAAATGACTTTTAATTCAAAGTATCTATGAAATAAGTTTTAGGAGTTAGTTTACTATATTCCCCAACCCTTCTTAATCATCAAATTCTCTTTATGAACTGTTTTACAACTTTATTACCAGCACAACGATAATGTTTTTGCTATTATCACCAAGTATATTATTTATCAAAGAAATTAAAATACGATTATATGTATAAGGTAAACTTTCAAGGATTTCTGCTTTAGTTTTGGCCAAGACTCTTCAACCAACTTTTGTGATCGAAAATTGCTTGTAAAATACTTTCACATAATGGATGTTACCCCAAAATAATCTCTGTAGTTTACCCTACTCATATACTGCTTATTAGCAAATATAACAACAGTGGCTGGGTATGACCAAAACATTTACATGACCCGTCAGTACCGTCCCGGTTACTGATTATTTGAGGAAGACTGGTTAAATCTAATTACCTCTAGCTTGGAAAATACTGCCTTAGGTTAATAAATTGAATGGTAATCTAATGTATTTATCTGTTGATTTATCCCCATTTCTTGGTCTCGGTTATGCAAATGAAATTTTAAGGACACAAGTGTAAGGTACTCTGAATTAAACTTTTTTACTGTGCATAATTTTCTCATGAACATAAAGAAGTTTAAATATGATACTCCTAATCATACTAGTTTTTTTTTGTAGATCAAGACCCAATGTATTACTGCAACATATTGAAGTTTCAAGCACTGTAAACAGAGAAGAAAGCAGTATGATAAAAGATGTTTTTCTAAATCAGGATCACATTAAACCTCATAGCAATTTCAAATTACTTGCCAAGGACAAAAGTGATAGATACCTGTAATTAGAAATATTATTTTTTATTAACTACTCTTAGTTTAACTTTAAATTTATTATCCTTTAAGTATAAAATTCATAAGATACGGATGCCTTTATTCTGGTTAACATATTGCCTTAAATCATGTTTTCATTTTTTTGCTTTAAGACTGTATGGATCAGTTCTTCCCATAGAAGAAAAAAACTGCATGGCAGTAGTAGTTGCAGTTAGTGTAACACCACAGAAACTTTTGGTGAAAGATAATTCAGCACATGTTGATTCTTACACAGGTTAGCTCAGTACACATGATAAATAACTTATTGATTTGTGTAAAAAAGTAGAGTTCCAAACTGGTATTACTAAACTATTAATAAGGTAAAAAAGTTCATTGATCAGTTTAAATTTGTTTCTTGCATTTATTTCATATTTTCAAAGTTGTGATGCATTCTGATGTCATGAAGAGCACGGCAAAGTGTCAGATGGAATTAAGGAGTCTCACTCATACAACCTCCTCCTATTTCGATGAACTACTGAGAACGTCTGGAGAGAGTTTACTGCAGGAGCATAAAGATGCATGGCGTGATATCCTGCACACCGGCCTCTCTATCAAACCTGCAACTGACCACGAACCAGGAATACCAGCACCTAGGTTTGTTATTGGAGCAATAATGCTTAATGACTTCATCTAACACCTTGATCATTGAACACATGCTTTTTTATTCATTGTAACCATGATATTTTGTATAAATAATTCACACAAAAATGCTTTGGGTATTGTACTTTCTGTCCTTTGTCATGCATTGAAATAACATAAACAAAAAACGCCTATGTGTGTTACTTAAGAACTGTGAATTCAACCATATATTATGTCCTCTCGACAATGGATTCAAAATTACATAACAAAGACATCCCTGAGAAAGAACGCTTTGATTTGATAAAAAGACTTCATGTGAGTTTCATTTCCAGTTAATATCGGTGAATATTTTTTTCTTGATTACTGTGTGTTTTAAAACTGTTGAATTTAGATGATGTTGTTATACATTTAAACAGCATGCACACAATACAAAAAATTTGTTTACTTAACTTGTTACTGTGCGTTTGTGAAATGTGTGTGTCTATGACTTTGAAACAGACCCCAGATTTCTGTTACAATGGAAATCCTACTTTTCATGCTGAAGCATTGTGGAAACAACCTACAAAAGCTGCCGATGTTGCAGATGTTCAGAAGCTGTGGGCACTTACACTCAGGTAAATGTTATGGATACTTGTTGTGGTAGTGGTACAAATGTGTATGTTTTTTCATAAATTAGAGGAAGGTAATTTACTACCCTCTGGATTGATTGATCGAACGAATCAAGATACTAGCGTGCTAACGATTGCCTGTAAATGCACTAATCTTTAGTAAGTCAGTTGGTTTTGAAACGTTAGTTTTATGGCCAGGCAACTTTTAGATAACAAAGCATTGTAATTTTGTCTTCAGAAAAAGGGGTTGTAATTATCTAGTGAGTGAAGGTGCAGAGGGCATGCTACAAGCCATTGTGCTAAGCTTTGGAGGCTTACAATTTACCAATGATGATCTTCAGCTACACACACACCCAGATATACTGCACAATCAAATAGCTTTCCATAATATAATATATAAGAATAATACTGTGGATATTGCCATAAAAGATGTGTCTGGTTCATCAACACTAGAAGTAGCGTTGCTCGGTATGTAGATATTACTATACTTACATCGTAACAGCATCGTACATAACAGCTGCAACCTTTTTCTTGCTAAAATAACAAGCATTTGGTGTAGAGTCATCACCACTTCCACTGTATGCATGTGAGGCAGGATGCCTTTCTGAAATAAAACAGCTCAAAAAAGAACCGCAAAGATTTCCAGTATATGTTACTCAGCCAGTGACACCAATACTTTATATTTCACATAGCAGGTGCCTAAATTTTACGCCTTACAATAAGTCAGTTTAAAAATTTGATAGCTATTACCCATGTTTGTTCTATGTGGACAAGGTTTATGTTTTTATCTGAACAGGAAGCACTTGGAAGAGTTGAAGCAAACTTTACATGTTCGCAACATAATTGATCATGCTCAACATTTGGAAACATTGAACAAGCCAGCAGGCCCCGGAGGTAGTTGTTTATAGATATGCTTATTTCTTAATTAACTGCTTAGTTTGCTTAATTTTGTCATTGAGCTTTCATCCAGTTCGGTGCAAATTGTTTCCTGTTGCTAGCATGTTAATTGAACGTTTATCCAAGTAACAAATGTGGGTTGCTTTAGGTAATAATCAATAATTAATTATATTTTGTTATTTTCACTTCTTGTTTGTACATCAAGTATAATAGTGTATGTTGGTTAAACAGAAGCATTCCTTGAACTACTAGAAATAGTTGAATATACTTTGTAATCATTTATATCCAACTACAGGTCTTCCATTGATGTTCTGGATTAGTATTGGAAGTTTGATTATTTTCTTCCATGTTTTTCTCATCCGGATGATCTTCAAAGAATACAACAACTCAATGGGTCCTGGCTCCATGAGCAAGTCGTACTATACCAACAGGGGGCGCCTTGCTTCATAGCCTAACTACTTTCCTTCAAGTTTTGAAATTTACGCAATGGTGCAATAAGCTCAGGTGTTCGGAATCTTAGATGTATATCAGATGGCTATACATTGGTAGCAGAGTTATTATCATATCGTTATTTGAAAAATGCTGTGAGAATATGCATAAGTCACTTTACGCCAACCCTTTGCAAAGTTTCATAGTTGGTAGAGTTTTGCACACTGGTGCACTTATGGTCACAAATATTATCATGCGTACTCTTGTTATATAGCATTGTTTTAAGTCTTTCTTGCATAGAATTTAAAGGGAAGCGCATTTGTATTTATTGTGAAGCTGCGATTATTGAAGCGTTTTATTTGTTAAGAATGATTGGTGACATCAACCTAGTCCCTACTAAAGGAAGTTGCGCCATTTGCAGGTGTTAGTAACTTGTAGTGCTATCTTACTGTTTGGTGTTCTTTCTTGTCTGTCTGGGCGATGAAAATTGTACTACCTATTTACATATGTAGCGATTTTGAATGTAAAGTAGTTTTAAGTATATTATTTTGTGGCTCTGAGAAGCTGGCACTACAAGTTTCAGTGGATGTAGTGGTGTTGCTTAATTATGCCCGGGTTCATTATTGCATTGGTGAAATAAGTGTCACACGTGTTTGAACATTGTATTGTTTACAAAATTATGTGGTCCAAATTCGCTAAGCTTAAATGAATGACAGCGGAAAGGTCACAGCTGGAAAGATTATATTCGTCAAGCTTAAAGACTTTCACTTAAAATTTGTTATTAAATACTGGTGAGTTAACAATAGCATATATAATTGTTGTTTTTTTAAGTGCAAATCATAACCGATTACAAGCTGAATAACAAATTTTATTGAATTTTTTGAAGACCACAGCAGCAAAAAAAATTCAGATATTACCTCCGCAAGCGACTTTATCAATTTGGCAGTGCATTTAGAGATCAGCACCTGCTGGATATTTTAATCATGCTTCGTAATCATGTATAACTTATGATGCTGCGAGTTTTTGAAACATGTCATCTTTAATAATTCCAAACAACAATGGAGTCTAAATCAAAGTTAATAGAAAAGACCTCCCTGCCTGTGTTTTTTATTAGCTGTAGTCTACTCTGGGTAATGCAAATTATAGCCATAATTTGTTGCCACAGAATTTCAATTTTCATATGTCTACTCCGATTTAGTGACAGCCTTTTTTGCCACGGACGCGGCGATGACGCTATCTGGTGAAGCTTGGTAAATGGTAAACTGCTTGTACGTGGCTCATGGCTGCTGGTACCGGTAATTGTCTCGTTTAACTTGTTTTGTGACAACGTTAGCACATAACTATGGGCAAAAAAATATTTATTTTATCAATTTTTTAGAGTTTGCCTTCTATGCAGTTTAAGCTACTTGCAATTAGGAAATAAACATGGGACTAACGAGCTCCACACCTAACATTGTGCGCTATGACTCCGAGAAGTATTATGAAACTCCAGATGGCAAATTTGCGTTTCCATCCATCCATGATAAACCCACTCTTGAGTTGTCAGTTATTGTTCCAGCATACAATGAAGAAGACAGATGTAAGTTGATGATTCTGCTACCGAATTAGCCTGCATACCATCACACGGATAAATAATATAGCCTAGGCTACCAGTGCTTGGCCTTCACAGCTGGTTTCATATTAATTGCTGTAGGGTAAAGTTTTAATTTTGCACGTGAAACGTCATTTTTTGTGCAGTAAAAATGCGAGAAATCGGATTTCACAATGAAAAGATAGCCCAGTGGTAAGTGTGGTACCTGCACGCACGCAGTTTATTAACGTGCACACCGACATATAATATTAAATATACAAAGAAAATATGGTTATTTGAATGAAAATATATAAGAAATGAACAGAGAATTGACGTCTCAATGCACGCCATTAGGCCAAAATTTGATTTGTGATACGCACAATTTCTAATCAAAAACTGCCATACTTTCCAGTCGGGCGTATAAATAGCCCATAGTGGAAAGTGTGGCTACTGCACACAAGAAGTCTATCAGTGTGTACGCCAAAGTTTTTATCTTCATGCCGATTTATATTAAAAAAAAAACAGAAAAACTGGTTGCTTGAATGCCAATTTATAATAAATAAAGAAAGTATTGAGGCTCCAGTGAATGCTGCCACGCCAAAATTTACGGCTTTGCACGCATGATTTCTCGTCGAAAACTGCCAAACTTTCTAGTCGGGCCTATAACCTAACATTTTCTACCAGAAATTGCATCTTGTGAAAGCATTATCTAAATGATTGATACTGACACTGCTGATTTTGCTAAGACGGTTTTAATAATTGCATTTTTGTGTGTGCAGAACATTTCCTCATGCTGACCAAATTTTACATTCCATAACTATATAGTTGTATAAAGATTTTGAGGTATAGACATATAGGCCTATGTATGTTTTTTGATCATTGACTTATTTTTGTAGTGCCAGTCATGCTAGACGAAACAGTTGAATTTTTGGAAGAAAGGTACTCCACTCACCCCAGCTACAAATACGAAATTATCATTGTTGATGATGGAAGTAGAGATAAAACCACAGAGGTCAGTGTTTGGTAAGCATGTTTTCTTCAGAATACTTTTCACCTCCATTTCTGTTTTTCTGGTTTCTTTTTAATTTGTTAGTGCTCCGTTTAGGTAGCGATGAAATATTCATTGGATTATGGCTCTGATAAAATTCGAGTTATGACTTTGGAAAGAAATCGAGGGAAAGGGGGAGCAGTTCGGCTGGTAGGACAAAATGTTGTTAATTTTCTATGGCCGACCTTGATTAACTTTCATGCAAAAAGTTGGTCTTTAAAAATTTTTTGCAATTTTGTGATACATATACAACATATTTTTTCAGGGCATGATGAGTGCAAGGGGAAGGAATTTGCTGATGGTTGATGCTGATGGTGCAACACGATTTTCTGATATAAAGAAAATAGAAAAAAAACTGAAAGAGATTAACAAGCATGAAGTGAGAATCACACTGCTCAATTGTTTGTATGAAAACATATCCCCAGCACATAATGTATATATTATACTGTCACTTGTATTATCATTTAATGTAATTTGTATAATTTAGATTTAGTAGATGTGTGATTTTCATTAAACAATGCAAATATTTTTAGCATGGTATGGCCATAGCAGTGGGATCACGTGCCCACTTAGAACAGGAATCTATTTCAAGCAGGTCTTTGTTTCGAACTTTCCTGATGAAAGCGTTTCATTTATTAGTCTGGTTCCTGTGTGTTAGAACTGTTAAGGATTCCCAGTGTGGATTCAAACTTTTCACTCGACCTGCCGCACTTGTCACTTTTCTTAACTTACATGTTGAGAGATGGTAAAAATTGTTTCTAGAGATGTAGTTTTTCTTTTCGGAATTTTTAATGAAATAATAAAATTTAACTGAAATTAAGTTAATTATGATTTAACTGTGCATTGTTTACATACTGGTACATTTGTACCGTTTTGATAACAAAATTATTGTTGACAGTAGTTTTTGATACAATTATTTAGTTTTTGATTAGCAGCGTTTATATAATGTTAAATGGATGTGTATTTGCATCCATTTAACATCCTCTTTTTAGTTACATTTGAGCATTTAAAGTGTTACAGTTAAAGCTATGCTAAGTTGTATGTGGGCTAAAGCATTGTTGGCACAACTGTATGTGGAACACATGTCTTTGGGCACTTCACACAATTGCTCGTTAAAATGATCAATTATTATGGAACTATAAAAGTTTTAAACATGCATTTTTTTAACATAGGGCTTTTGATGTTGAACTTCTTTATGTAGCAGAGTATCTTGATATACCAATTGTAGAAGTTGCTGTGAAATGGACAGAGATTGAAGGTATTTCAAATAGATATCACACCCTAATTTGTTTTTAAAGGCATATCCGTATATCAATAAAATGAAGTTGTGTAATAAGATGTGAATGAAAGTTTTGTAATCGAACAGCACTAATGTCATCCTTGCAGTGGTCAGTTTTCAATAATATCCCGTTACTAGGTTCAAAGATTGTTCCTGTCTTTAGCTGGATTCAAATGGGAAAGGACATCGCTTTAATATGGTTGCAACATAAACTAAAACTATGGACTATCAAAGCAGATATTGCATGATCTTTATTTATTCACATTTGTTTAGTTTTTTCACTCAAAACTTCATGCAATGTTTTTTGTCCGAGGAAGTAAAAATGGCGCTTACTATTGCACTGCCACATTAGCATTGTATATTACGTAAGATACCCATGATTTTGTGAAGTCAAAAAGTAATTTAGTTTTTTGCTACTGATTTTGGGTTACCTTGGACTTGCGCCTATGTGAAATTTACATACATACTCAATTTATAAATTTTAATTTTGATAAGAAATCATAATCAGCTTTGTAAGATAGTATTTACAACTAAACCTGTTAAAAAACGTAACAAAACAATAAATTATACTCTAGGGTGTAAATTGCAATATCGTTATTACCCTGATTTTATGCTTTTTTATAATCTCATGTTTCTTTTGATCTACACTCTACATCCACTACTGTATTGTTTACTTCCGTTTTGCTTATCTCCAATGAGAATTCAGACAGCTTTTTACCAAGCCGATTACTTGATTAATTGACTTAGCAACTGGCTATTGACAAAATCTGTAATTTGCAGCATTATCTATTATTATTTATTTGCTTTCTTAGTGAATATTAATCAGTTTTCCGGCAGAGTGCACTACTTTCATGGATTCTGATGCTTGTGCTATGAAATACAATGCAGTCCCTGTTCTAGTTTATTAAACTTGCAGCAGCGAGTGGCAATGTAAAAATCTGATTTATCTTACAACTGAGTGCAAAATGTGAGGGTCGGAGCAGTTAGCGTGCCTGGCCCATGGGTTCCACTCCCAGTTGCGTTACCATTATAATACCTTGTGGCAAGAAATGAACCACGCTTGCTTCTGTTTAGTTCCTTCCTGGAAAACAGTTTCTAATTCAAGCAATGTAACAAGAAGATAAGTAAAAACTGTGTATCAATTGTGTCAGAGATTAATTATTGGGTTTAACGATTTATTCACTGACCCCCAAACGGAGAAGCTTGCAGTACAACAGCAAAAACTAGAATGAGGCTACAGACACCAGAACACAAATATGCAGCTACTAAATTTGCTTTCAGGATGTTGCATTTTTGGCATCTCATAGAATATATTAAAAGTATCTCAGAAATTCATAAACACACAAGTGCCGCTTATAAAGTTGAAGCCCCATTAAAATTCTTGAGTGCATTTTTTCGTAAGATTTTGATTACTTTGATACTACTTCCTAAAATCTGTAAATTAAGATTGATAGTGACCTTATTTTTAGGTTTATAAATTCACTTTTGAATATCAGATCACTAAATTTTATCTTTTTTAATCAAAGTGAGAGATTTTTAGTGTATTTGTAATTTTATCAGAGTTACCAAGAAATATATATAATATATGATTTATTTTTTAAATGTTCAATAAATAAGGTAATTTGGCCCATTATTTTGGTGTTGTTGCAATCGCGTATGACGCCCTTTTTGAGCTTAAGTAAAGTTGGTTTATTAAAATATTAATGCTGTTTATCTTTTCACTCAAAAATAGGCTTAAGGCTACGGAGTGATTCATTTGATCAAGTTTTTCTCCATTTAAAGTCTTAGAAATGAAAAGTGGGCCGGTCCCCATATGGAATGTAGGCTAACTTTTTTGCGCACCGGAAAGCGTAATATTTAAAGACTGGTTTGCTTCACTAGGCAATAAAAAGTGTGCACCAAATATCGCTGTTTGGGAATTACTTGCAATAATCCACCCATTGCAGTTATCAATTTGACCTATTTTTTGCACCAGATAGCTAGATTGTGCACTGGACATTCGGTGACAAAACCTGACAGGGCTTTTTTTCCATACTGGGCAGGCAGGATTAAGTCCGATTTATGATTGTGGCTTAAAGGGTTTGCTCTTGGTGTACTAATGCAGTAATGAGAGCTGTAACAATCTCATCCGGTTCTCAGTCAAACTTAAGTAGCCAGCAGACACAACGTTGGCCTCACTTGTTCATAGGCCTAAGGCCAAGTAGCCAGCAGTGTATAAAAAATATAATTAAAAACCAAGGATAGGTGCAAGCTGGCTAGACGAGCATACTTTCTCTGCTTGTTTCCGTACCGACAAAGTATAAGATTTATTCTAAATTGAAAAGATCGTTGTCTCAAAACAGGCATATTTTCTCAATTATTTCATAATGCCAAGGTAAATAAAAGTAGGGAGGTAAATGGGCTTGTCAAATATTTTATTTTAATATATACATATGTGATTTAAATTGGTGTATAATTATCTTTTTATTGGTATCCTTATCCTACTTTTCCATAAACATTGATTTGCTATCGATAACAATACATTTTGCCATAGTCGATCATTTCTGTATACTGGTTCCACCACAAAATTCCGACCCAAACAGAGAAAACTAGGTTACAATTAAATGTCCAGAAAGGATAGCTCCGCGAAAATTTGAAGAAACATGGAAAATTAGTTAAATCGCTGCAAGTGTGCGAAAAAGGCTCTCTAACTAATTTCTTTTTTGAGATATTACAGTTTTTGCGCTGGACATCGAAATTTCGTTTTAGACTTGAAAATCAGGTTTTCGGAATCAGAATCAATCCGAGCTGGTTGAGTTTAACGCGATCGAACTTAAAGTATGTATTGTTTGTAGAGCAGTGATTCCCAAACTGTGTGTCGTGCTGCCGTAGATTCTCAGTTGTGCCGCGAATGTTTTTGGAATTTTGGAAAAAAACTGTATAAATATTCAAAATAAGGCATGCATACAAGCATATGCGACTTAAAAGCGCTCTAACTACTTCAATAGCTGATAAATAAGCACATTTCCATCCAATAAGCACATCCATCGCATAAACACATGAAAATAAATTTTTTTAAAGCAATTTTTCTTCTCTTGTAAGTGTGCCACGAGCATTTTATAATTTTTCTAGTGTACCACAAGCTGAAAAAGTTTGGGAACTACTGATGTGGAGACTTGAAATTTGGCATAGAGTTAGAGTAATCTTGCTTATTACCTGCTAAAGCTCGATTAAATTGGACCAAAAATTAATATTAAAATAGCGTTTTTTTGGTAAAATTTGGACACTGGGTACCTTAGTAGACTGGCCCACCCTATAGGGATCTAGCCTAGAGCCTAGAGCCTAGTTGAAGATGAAGGAGTAAAATATTGCATGGCTGATTTATCATAGGCATGGTTCAAATTACTTTTGTCAGTTTGCCTCGTAACCTAGCTAGGACTATATCAGCAAGCTAAATGTTCTAGATTTGTTAATTGTTACGACCATCTGTGCATTTGGGCCTTTAACAAATACCATTTGCTCATTTCAAGAAAAAATTGCATCTGTAAAATCAATGAAATCCCCAACTGGAAAATTTGTATGATGCGACGGATTTCTGTGGTGCAGCATTTATATACAGTCGAATCCGCTTAATTCGGACACCGGATAACCCGGACAACCGCTTTATTCGGCCAAAATGCTCGGGAACGGAACAAAAGTAAAAATTGAACGTAAAAAACTCCTGTTAATTCGGACGATTCTCCGCTTAATTCTGACACAGGTTCGCAATTCCATCGTTAGGTTATGACACAATAAACAGTACTTCGTTCGTTTTAAGACAAGATTCAATTGCATTATGAGTGATTATGGTGAAACAATGACGATCGATGCAGTAACAATCGACAATGAACTCATATAATGCCGTGCCAGCTTCATAGTCGCTTTTACTTCGGTACAATTGTGTCCATCTTATAGGACAAAATTGTACAGAAAAGTTTAGCACAAAAAGTGAAATTGCTCACTAAAGTAAACGAAGACGTTTTATGCGATCAGTGCCAGTTACTGCAGTTTAGCGCAGCTGCAATTCATTTATTACGCAACACTACAGTATTTTAAATGCGTTTTTTGCCTTTATGCATGACCATGAAACGAACAATTGATTTTCCGCTTAATTCGGACAAAGCCGTTTCTCCGCTTAATTCGGCCAAAAGTGAGCGGAACCAAAGTGTCCGAATTAAGCGGAGTCGACTGTATTGTATGTTACAAGTATAACGTTGATGTAGCACAAATTTTGGCATCACATTTAGGCCATAGTGGAAAGTTTGGCACTTGCACGCACCAGGTTCATCAATCCGCTTACTGAAGTTTTATGTCTTCACACCAATTTATAATAAATAAAGAAAAATTAGCTGCTTCAACTCTAATTTTTAATAAATAAACATAGATTTGAGGCTTCAGTGCATGCCATCATGCAAAAGTTTCGTCTTTGCACACATGAGTTCTAGCCAAAAACTGCCTTACTTTCCAATTGGGCATTTATCTGGCGCACTGAAAGCAAAATTTCCTGTAGGAATGAAACCTGGTCAACCCAGAGAGTAGTTACTCTAGAGGGCAGACTGCAGGTTATGGCAGGAGCACGCCTGATGTTTTATGGCCGAAACAATATTGCAAAATGCAAACCTGGAGAAAAGCGCCTTTTCTCTCTCTCTAAAATTAAAAAGAGATGTATACTACTTTTTTCTTCGTTTTCTTCCATATTAGCCTATATAAGGCCACATCTTGCCTGCTAAGAACATCAGACGTGCTTGGGTAACGATTCTAGATCACTGGCTGCTTTCTTGCCCACTGGAATTTTGCTTCTGCAACCCCGAGATCACAGCTAAAACTGCAATGAAACCAAACTTGCCCAAAGCACTGGTGTATCCGAATGTATTTTCCAACAGTATATGTGCTAATTTGAATTGGCTATTGAAGTCACTTGAAAGAACTAATGGTATGATATCAAAAAGTTGTTTCTTGGATAGATGAGTATCTTTGCATTACCTAAAATCGGTGATGATTCTTCACAGCAGGAGCCCCACTTAGCCAACTTGTCTGTATGCCATCTTTTTCCCAATTACCTAGTTGTTCTATTTGGTGTTGTGGTTTTGCCTGAGTTAAGAACTGTTCGCCAAAAATAATGTACATGAAGAAGTTTCATTAGCATCATATACATTATCTTTTTTCATGAAAATTTAAACATCAGAATGACAGTGTAGCGTCAAGGGAATTTAACCTGGATCATATAATTGCAAATTTTCCACAACATGTTTTTTCTTTCTTATCAAGTTTGAATACTACAGCCAATCTGCCTGGAGTCACACAAATTTAGTTTGATTTTTGCAGGAGTGTAGGGAATCATTGACATTGGTAGATTGTGTGTGACAGAAATGGTGAAAATGGATAACGATGTCATTGATAATGATGCAGCTGGGGACCATTTTGACTTTGAAGTAAGACTGATGTTGGTATTTCTGCCGTTATTTTTGTTGTTAGTTTATATTTTAAAAAAATCTTGCTATTTACCCGCTTTTTACTGTTTTACAGGATGAAGTGGAAAGTCAACTCAGAAATTTGGCTTTGACTGGTCATGTAGGGTTTGATAGTCTTCCAGATCAACTAGTCAACAAGGCAACCAATCAGGGATTTTGTTTCAATATTCTTTGCATTGGTGAAACAGGAATTGGAAAGTCAACACTGATGAATACTCTATTCAATACCAACTTTGAGAGTATGACAGATACATAACATTTATCATGTGCTTTGTATGTTTAAAATATACCTCTTATAATCAAGTTAGTGCTTTTTTTAAAGTTTTGTATGATATTAATACGTGATGGTGTTTTGGCAGTTCTTGCAATAATTTATCTATTATAATGTGAGCATAATTTATTTACAGATGAACCACAACATCATAACATGCCTGGGGTCAAGCTAAAAGCCAACACATACGGTAACTACACCTCACATCACATTGCTAAATTTGAAACTACATATGCTATATATATATATCTGTTTGGGTTTATTGAAAAAGAGCATTGGAGTTGTATTTACAATTTTCGCTCCTTGGCAGCAAATGTTTACTTCATGTTCTAACATTCATAGAGCTGCAAGAGAGCAATGTTCGGCTTAAACTCACGATAGTTGACACAGTTGGATTTGGTGATCAGATTAACAAAGATGACAGCTACAAATCGATTGTAGAATATATAAATCAACAATTTGAAAACTATCTTCAGGTATATTGACAGGAATCGTTCTACCTGCTTTTGCCGTATGTGTATGCTTGATGTATGTGCTGTATATTGCAATAGATATCTTTTACATAACAGTAGAATAAAATTTTAAAATAATAATTTAGAGCTTGGTTTGAGCTAAATCCACTTGATAGGAATCTGTGATTAACAAACAATTCAGTTGATTAATTTACAGTAATTGATCCAGTTATTGAATACACTGGTTTGATTTGCATACTACTCTACAGGAAGAACTAAAGGTATGCAGGTCGCTGTTTAACTACCACGACTCAAGAATACATGCCTGCCTCTATTTCATATCCCCAACAGGTCATGGGTAAGTAGAAGTAAACAGCTCATCCATTTTTTATTCTCCACTGCAATGCTTGAAATATGTTTTAGTAAATTAGTGTTGCTCTACGTAATTATTACTTACACTGTTTTGAAGAAAAAAAAACAAATACAATACATGTATCAACTAATTTATCAATTACTTTATTGATTTATAATGCAGCTTGTTGTATGTTTTCTTATCAAAGATTTATTTTGTTTTTATTTGCCCATGTAAGACTAAAATCGTTGGATCTTCTAACAATGAAGAACTTGGACAATAAAGTTAACATTATTCCTGTTATTGCCAAAGCTGACATAATCACCAAGAGTGAATTGCAAAAATTCAAACTAAAGGTAGTTCCCAGCTAGATCCATTTTCCTTTATTTTGATGTAAAAAAATGGTAACATTTAACAAAGAAATCTCTAAACTCTTTATCATTTTACTTTTCTTTTTCAATTTATTAAAAGTTAAAACTGTGCAGATCATGAATGAGCTCGTTAGCAATGGAGTTCAGATTTATCAGTTCCCAACTGATGACGAAACCGTTGCTGAAGTAAATGCTTCAATGAATGTAAGTATCAGTCAGGTGAAAATATAATGTTATAGATAAATATATGGCATTTATGGCAATCATTGTGATTTTAGATGGTCAACTACTTAAGCAGGCTTCGATTTCACTTTGACATTTCATAATTGTTTTTGACTCACAATAAGTTTATGGGAGTTGTTTTTGCAGAGCTTTCTTCCCTTTGCTGTTGTGGGCAGCACTGAAGAAATAAAGCTTGGTAATAAAATGGTCAAAGCCCGTCAATACCCATGGGGAATAGTACAAGGTTTGTCAAATAATTTTTGATCATTATAATAATAACTATGGTTACCAATACTGTTACTATCTAAATTTCTTCTGTTATTAACTGTAATTATTTTATTTTTACCAGGTTATATTTTAGTATTGTTCATAGCTAAAATAAACTGCTGGCCCCATAACAGTACATTAAATTATATCAATGTTTTACTATTGTGTTATTGCATTGTAAATGGTATTATCATTTTTTCTTGTCATATTCAGTTGAGAATGAGAGTCACTGCGACTTTGTCAAACTGCGAGAAATGTTGGTTCGTGTTAATATGGAAGATCTCAGGGAAAAGACACACACTAAACATTATGAGCTGTATCGGAGGTCAAAACTCACTGAAATGGGATTTGTAGATGACACAACTGGCGGAAAGAACTTCAGGTGTTCTTATCTTTTTTTTAGAAACAATTGCCTTCTGAAACTTTAGTAATTTAGACCATGTTATTCAGCTTTATAAAGTTTCTTCTGTTACTGAATATTGCCACAATAATACGTTGTGCTAACTGCTAAGATTGAAAGCTCTGAATGTCGTTGTTGACTGGAATATTTCGGTCATCATTTTTTAAGTACAAAGTAAATCATGAATTTTCATAAAACCCTAGCCTTCAAGAAGTATATGAATCGAAAAGAAGTGAACACCTCAACGAACTTCAAAGAAAAGAAGATGAAATGAGGCAAATGTTTGTGCTCAGGGTCAAAGAAAAAGAGGGAGAGTTGAAAAAGTCGGAAAAAGAGGTAAAAACGATGTAAAATATGTTAACATGTTTCTAAACTCTCTTTTAACAGTGTTTAGAAACACTTTCCAAGCATGTTTGTATTGCATTGCATCAGTGCATTTTCAGTTTTAATAACTTCCTATAGATGCTTTGCCAACAACTTGCTACTTTGGTCAGCAAGTTACTGCCATTCTGTGCTGTGTAACTTCTGTTAAGTAATGCTTAATCTTTGTGGTTTAAAGATTACTGTTGGTTTAAGTCACAGTTTGTTACTGTAATATGTATTGAAAGAGTTAATCACCAGATTTTCTACTATGTTGTTGCATCTAATTGCATTTCTCTCTTCTTAAGCTTCTGCATAAGTAGGTTAAGTCTGCATAAGGTAAAAAGGATGAATTTCTCAGCACACTTACCATAAAATTATCCATCTAAGTTTACTTTATGCAACTTACATGGACCCAGATTTCATAACAGACAGCTAAAAGAATTCTATAGTGCTGCAGGAAACTTTTAGCAACCACTTGTCAAGTGGGACAATAACACATGTATGGTATGTGAGCAAATAATTTTCAGGAACTATATCACCGTTGCCTTTATGCTTGAGGCTATAAGTTGTATCAAGACTAATGACATATAATGTTTAGACATCTTTGTTCATTATACGTGTTTCATAGATATATAGCTGTTAGAGGTGTAATGACGATATACTGAAACAAAACCTTATTCTTTTATATCAACAGTCTGCTGTCAATTGTATTTCCTCATCAACTATGTCACTGAATATGTCGTTTGTGCGGCTAGTAGTAGTAATGCTGTAGTAAGCAGAGCACAAAACATTATTGTATTAAGCACATCTGTAGATGTTAATGTCCAATTATGCTGCATAGAAAATTGTTCTTGTGTTATTAAATATATTCTATTATTCTTACTATAGTAGAGTATTTTATCTTGCTTTCACTAGCTTCCGATTAATTGCTTAATTAATTAAATAAGAAGAGAAAGGTTTGTTTCAAGATGCCAGCTTTGCATAAACACTGTTTCCTGCTTTAGCTCCATGACAAATTTGACAAGTTAAAGAAGATGCACATGGAGGAAAAAAAGAAGCTTGAAGACAAGAAAAAGAGTTTGCACGATGAAATGGGTGCATTTGAAGCAAGGAAAAAACAAGTAAAATACAATTTCTCGCATAATTCTTTTTACAAATGAAACAAGCTATTTTCGAGTGTCGACCTCCACAATTCTATGTTCTATCTGCTGCAGTAATTCATATATTTTTAATATTTATTACCAACATTATAACAGGCTGAAGAGATAATGAAGGATGCTGCACATGGAGTCACCAAACAAGGAAAGAAGAAGTGATAACAAAAATCTTTTCAACTGCCTTTGCGAAGCCTGTGGGTTCCATTTTCCTTGAAGTGTCTTCCATCGTCATGTTCTTCGAGAAGTTTTGACTCTAACTGCTGTTTTTTTCTCTCTTGCATTTTATTTCAAAATTCCACAGCTCTTGGAAGACTGGATTGTCTTTATTATCTCGTATTATTCCTTCTCACACTTATTAATGCAGTCATACTATATATTATATAATGTTGTTTGCGTATCTCACTATTTTGACTTACCTAGACTATTATAAGGTCAGTCGGTGAGTTAACTAATAGCAAACTGATAGCAAAGATACTCTTGTGTTTTGAAAATTCATTTTCGTTATTACTTCAAATTCTACCTGATTTCATGCTGCAACTGACGTCGGTGGATTGCTAAAAGGAAGGTATACAGTTTATTAGTTTCAGTTTCTACTGTTTATTTTCTTAAAATACTATGTCATTATGGAAACTTTGTCATTGATATCGCCTTGGCTGGTGTTTTCTCATCTGGTTGTCATTCTAGTTTTGGACTTTGTGATAGTAATATTGCATGAACCAGTTGGATCTTTTGTTGTGGGTGGACATTAGTGATAAAGCGATCAACATAACAAAATTTTATTGTCTGTGGTAACAAAGAAATCATTCTCACCAAACCTTGCCAAACAATTTCAAGCCTTCCGTTGCATTCGTCAGTGTTGTAAGACTACAGCCACAGTTGCATTTGTTCTGTTGTTCTATTAAGTTTGTGTGAAATGTTTCGAGTTCTGTCCTGGTGTGAGTATTTTGGGTCTTATGTGAACGCCGTATCATAACATACTTACTGTTGTCTCCTTATTTTATATCGTTTTAAGTAAAAATTTGTGAATACGTTTTTTTTATGCCTTTGTCCTATCAAGTTTTGCCATTGTCATGACATTAGAAATAGTAAATTTTTCAGTCGCCTCCAGAAATACATCAGGCTTTAAACTGATTTTTTCGCTAAAATAATGTGATGTTTAATTCTAAAACCTTGTGAACTGTATTGAAATGGTTTCTCATCATCAATTACTACTAATAGATAATTTTTTTTCCATTTGAAATCAACCGTAACCTGTTCGAACAAGCTGCTAGCAAAACGTGGAAAATTACATATTTGTGCGTGTGTTGTTTTTGTCCTCGCTCTTCATTATTTTATTAATATTAACCTCGTATCCACTGCTTCGTTTAGTGATATCATTTGCAGTATTCGACCTTCAACAGGTTGATTGCTCGGGGGAACTCCCTGTGTTGATATTTCACAGATGATTTGAGGCATCTGTAGGGATATGCCCCGGGCAGCCTTTTCCATCACCATTAATTACTCTAACAGCCCTATACACCTTCCTAACGTCTGCGGATTGTCTAAAAAGGTGGATCGACGGAGCCCTTTTTTACATTCTATGTATAGCATGCATGCGTTTCATTATATATACTTGTTTGTGGAATAAACTAAACGGAATAACAGTGATACATACGTCCCTTGAAGACTGAGTAATCATCCAAGACTTTATAAATTTTGAAACTGCATACCTCCGTCAAGTGACGTTACAGGATGCAGTGGTTCACAATACTTGTACGTTGTACATTTCCCGTCAAGTGCTTGCTAGACCGTTTGGTCTGAGAAGCAATATCAAACCGCATACATTACCTTAAACGTCGTAGTTGGGCCATCATCATCTATTTGACGGACTTCTAGAAGATTAGTTCAGTGGATTGCAAAGACTTCCGTACGGAAATCATGGCCTTATGTGGCCAAGACTGAGTTGAAAAATAGGCCTACATCGAAAAACAGTGATTTAGCATGACTCTTGATTAACACTCCTCCGATTTGATGTTCAATCGAAGAAAGGAATATAGGTTCTTGTCCCACAAGATATATTCGACTCTTTGAAAGTGTGCAACTTTTTATGGTAGCAATGGTATAAGCTTCTATAAGAAAAACGCTGTAAAAGTTTTAGTTAAGGTATATAAGGCTTGTGTAAAGTTATATAAGTCTTGCATAAAAAGTATATTAATAGTTAAGTGTAATATAATTTATAAGTCTTGTATAAATATTGAATATGACGCTTTGGAAATTACTAAGTTAGTAAGTTATAACTGTCCCTAACACAGTGCTTAACAGTGAAATATTTTCCTCATAAGTATTTAAACATTTTCAAGCTCAAAATGTTTCCCTTGATTACAGTCGAATTTTATTGTACAAGGGAGTGATACTTATAAGATAGCTCAATTTCGATGATGCAAAGCCATTAGCAAAATGCAGCTCTGTTTTCAAACGGAAATAACAAAAGTAGGCCTATATGTCAATGATTTTAGTTTATGGAAATCATAAACGGAATTTAGAACAATTCAAAAAGTAAATCGGAGTCATGTTTTGTCTTCTAAAGTTCACTTTGAACTTAGCAAACCTGACAGCTAAAAAAGACGTTCAATTTAACATGCTCCCGTTTGTAGGCGCCAAAGCGGGATATGTAATTCTGCTACAGATATCATGCAATGATGCAATAAAGACAAAGAACCGTGACGAATTGTTTAGTATTCGAAATTGCCTTGGTAAATGGTAAATAAAAGATGGCAATATCCGACATTCATATAGTTCACATTAAGCGCAAAGTTGAATTATTCATGCGGTTTGCAATAATAAACATAAAAGTCACATCTATATGCTGTAGCGGTGTAGCCGATACTTGCCGAGAGATTTACGATGCTGGCAGTGAAAGAAGTACCGAGGGAGCGTTTCGAGCGCAACTTTACCATGATCAGGCAACACCTACTAAAGGAAAGGGCTTGATTTTGAGTCTAGATAAAACTAATCAATCAATATTAACGACAGGTCGCGCTCGGTTAATCGAGATAATAGTTGTTTTTTATCTTAGGCTACACGTTATTGTTGAAGGCGTTATATGCGACGTATGTGGTCTACTTTGTGATAAATTGAGCTATGCGTTACATCTAAATTAGGTTAACGGTTATAGCTTATAGAGGATTGTGTTACTTAGAAAAGTTAGAAGAAGTGTAAGCTCCTAAAATCAAATGGAGAAGTAAATCTAGATAAATGTTAAACGCTAGTCATAGGGACTTCGTAATGGATTTCAGCTATAAAACGGTATATACCGTATGGACGGCAAAAAGGTGAACAAAAGGGAGGATAGATGAATGCAAGCAATCGATTATGTTGCATGGCATAGTGCTTTTAGTTTCCTGTATTACGCATGACTTATTGCTTTATCATTGCTGTAGCAGCAGTTTGGACGAGTGTATCGGGCAAAAGAATCGTTTTGGGGTCAAAAGATTGCTGTAATTGTATTTTGCAGCATAGATTTCCACATATTAGGCCTAGCTTTACTTTCTAAAAGTTTGAACAACATTTTTGTAGGCTCGGTTGTCGATAAACTACGAAGGCTCCGCCTACAACGTTTTCCGTAAAACTCCAATTAAAGTTTTCATTATATAAGCTATAATAAGTATAGGCGCAGTGTATTAAGGTTTGCGTGTAGATCTCTGAATCATTTCCACGACGCAATGTTCGATATCTAAACGTTACAGTTACCAGACTGACAACCATACTTGTATCAGGTCCAGTCGAGTTTTCTTAAATTCATACAACAGCAAGCCTTTTGATGGCGTATCGAGACCATTATTCAGAAATATTCAATCAATACAGCCTTCTCTCTACGAGTTTTATAAAATGTTATAGGCTACCAACTCTTGTTACAAGATACGAGAAACGAAAGCGAAGTAAGCATTATGTTGTTGGCCTTCAGCATAATTTTATTTGCTGGCTGCCGTTATGCCGGTATTCATGAAGTAGCTAGCATTAAAGAGCAGTAAGCAGTGAAGTTGAGTTTTGGTTTGGTAAGACAAAAATGATGTTTTTAATGATGTTCTTGGTTCAGCGTTAATTACGATGAACCAAGCTAGTGCTCATGGTTCAAGTAACGCGTGTAATAAACACCAACGTCCAAAATCGCAACAAAATTCGTTTTCGTCTCATCTTCACCGACACAAAACTCTTCATAACCCGAATAAAACAAGCGTTAAATCTCGGACAAAATTTGGCACTTTTGGTTGTATTTTTCGTTGGTAGAAAATGATATGACCTAATTTCTTATCATTTTGGGTGAAAACCAGGTGATAGTTTGTAAATTTCGGTGTTCTTAACAGGATCTTTAAGCGTACAAATCCAGAATAGAAAAGATTTGCTGATCAGTGGTGTGTATAGGTGACGAAAGGTTAATGGACCAGCGAGCTAATAGTCAGCTGCCCAAAGCAGGTAAGCTAGTCGTACATCGCATAAGCAGCAATTTTATTGTATTAACAAACCAGTATATGTCATGGGTGATGCGATTTTATGACATACCTTTGACTCATTGTATAATGGTGTTCGTTACGCAGGACCGGCTTATAAGATTTTTTTCTCACAGCAAAATTGTTCTCATGTCAAGGCCGGACAAACGCATGGCTTTCTGTAGAACACGTAGCAAGATATATATAGACGTGACGTCGAAAGACAAAGAATGTTTCTTTAGTTTTCCTAACCTTATATCTGTTAGTACTTAAATTTCGCTGAAATACCCACAAATACCTTTCAAATAAACGCGATTTTGTGGCCTCCGTTTCCCCATAAATTTGTTGACATAGGAATGACGTTTGAAATATAGGCTCTATAATTGTTTAGGCACGTAATTGTATTCTTCATGTCATCCACTTCGGTTAGAATTTTCTCCGTTTTTACCCTATATAGGCCTACGCTAAAAAATTTACGATAATGTAGTATAGTTTCCTTTGAGCCTATAAAAAAGCTAAAGTTGAGGTTAAATACCCGGAAGCTTTACTTTATGTCCTGGTCAGTTCCAGTATCAAACGTTCCAACGAGCAATTACCTTTAGGGTTTTATGTCCCTCTTCCATAAATAACACGTCAAGTGGACTGATAAGTCATTGTCTGCAAATGAATCCAATCGCCAGCAGCGAGCAAACGCGTTGTTAACCAAAGTGTTTTTACAAGCTTTGCAACTAATAAAATCAATTTACCTCTACATAAATTTTAAGGCATTGGTTTATTTTTATTCAGCCCTGTCGCTATTAACGCCCACGTCTCAGCAAACATCAAAAAGGGAGAAACGATACAGTTCCGATACAGGATACTGCTCCAGCGGAAGACCAAGCACCGAAACGTTAAGTAACCGGTCCGGGCTTTTTACGCGGAAACCTTCAACGGCAAGTAACGCAGATGCAGCAGGCGCAGCATCCCCAAAATCGTCAACTCAGAACTTGGGCGAAGTTTTAAAAACACTACTTATGCCTTCGGTGAGCTTTGGTTTATTACTCAGTTGAATACTCAAAAGTCAGAAATAGATGAAAAAATCGTTTATGTTTGACGTAAACTGTTTGCCAGGGCGCCTAAGTCGTTTTATTCTACATACAACAATGCAAACATCTATAACTTTTTGCGGCCCAAAAAGTCTGTAGGCTACTATAGTCACGGGTCTGCAATCAGCACCGTATAAGCCTACTTCTTCCCCATTGTACTGATAATTCGACAACAATAACAGGAGATTGTCTGATGCTTGATAATAATTTTCCGGTGTTTCATCATAATTTTATGCAAACATTTTTTATTTAGCTAAATGTCCAGTAGCAAAAGCGGCATTAACAGATGCCATCCATTTGTTGACTTTAGAAATTGTTTTATATAGCACACGCACTGGATAGCCACAGCAAGACCAGACAAAATAATACGTCAACATATAGGCTACGCACGACCAAACGAGTTGGCGTTTGCTGGTAAAATTAAGCGCACGTGGTCTAAGGTTGAGATACAGGCGCGTTTGTAATAAAGAAACTGCCAGTAACTTGGAAATCTATCATTTAGGATTCCTTTCTGAAGCGGACATTTGCAAGACTTCTAACAAAATACAACAACGACGTATATGAGAGTGTCCGGTAAGGCCCATGTGTTTAATGGTATATTTATATTTTAAAGTCTACTTATTTAGTCGTTAAGCATCGGGACAATTTCTTTCTTCATTGCCTTCATGGGCTATTTCTCCCAACCATTGGAAATTATATTAATAATTATTTTGGCGTGATTGACCTATTCACCACGACAACAAGAAATTTGTGATTTTAAAGAAAATTCTAAAATATTTCTGCGAAATACCAAACTTTGTGTAATGGTTTATTTTTAGCTGCAATTTTGTTTTGTTGCCAAATTTCAAACATTTGATGGTGTTCGAAACTTCACTCTTTAAAAAAATTTTTTGTTTTGTTTTTTTAAACAAGCATAAACCAATGTGTGTTAACCCAGTACGTCAGATGCCGTATAAACACTTAAATGTGGGCTTAGCCCCATGCATTGGTGGTATCAGACGATCAATGAACAATTATGGTGTTACAGGCGCCGCCAGATAAAAGGTTAAACCCTTCTTAATAATTTAAAAGTTTTCCGCCAACTTTATAAAGACGTAGAAAAGGTAGATGAGAAAAGGTGATGTTTGTCTCTTGTTTGGTGCAGAAATCTCATTAAAGATCGCATTCGGGTCGACATATCGAGCAGGGAGAACGAATTAAGTGACCGTTATCCCGATGGCAACTTATTCAACGGTTTCGACGAACATCGTATTCTCAGCATGATCTCTTGTCTGTCTGAAGTTTCTAGTAGGTGTCCCTTGATGAAAGCTTTTTGAGGTGTCATCGTAATTGTAAGCTTATGTTTGTTATAACTTTAATCATGCTGCTATAATTGATGAACTTGCTTGCAGATGATGACTTCTTTCTTATTGCCGAAAACTTTGGTAATGAAATGGCAAACTTGCTTTATTTTGAGGGTAGTCGATATTTGAAAGCAATTGGACACACCCTGGAAGACTTCATCAACTCGATAAACGGTATAAGTTATCTTCACCCTAATATAACATTTTTTTATCAACATCCAAGGGAAGTAGTGCCTTGATAAAATTCTTTAGAATAATTGCAGGAAAAGTAAAAGCGTATTCGTGCATTTTAAAGCACAAAATTGTATAATTCTATAGCAATAATGCTTATATATAAAAAACATGGCAGGTTTATTAACAAGCGTGAACAATTTCAACCAACGCCACGATCTGTTTTGCGGACGATTGCTTGCACCATCGAGTCCCAGTGACCTTCATTTGCCGGTGAACAACAAACACTGCTCTATCATGTGCTTTCCGGCACCTATTTCTAGCAAAGCAGAAACATACGTTTCACTGAACAACCGATTCTCTAACAATCTTCGGAAAAAAGAAGCAAATCTGTCATTTCCAACCAAATCATGCGCAAATGTCGTAAACGAAAAGCAATTAATTGTTCATTTTAACGCTGCAACAGCTATTATGGGCCTCTTTGTACCCGGCCTGCTTAAGAAACTTAGCAAGTTCCTCTTTGAGATAGATATTGACATATGCTGCGAGTCTGTTACCGCTTCGTATATCCTGTCTATGGCGCAAAGTCACATAGACCTGATGCGAGACGCCACACCAGAAAATAAACTTGTTTTTGGTCGCTTGACCGGATATTCAAATTCGAGTGTTGTCTCATCAAGAGACATCAGAAGTACACGTACTTCGCCCGATTACAAGTTTCCACCAAACACGGCACCCAGGCTTTCGCTGCCTTTATTATCTTGCCCTGATGAGCAGAAAGTTGTTCTTCCCACATTGCGTCAAAAAGAAGCCAGAAAAGTCTCGGGAAGATTGCGTTCATGCAGTGGCGTTTTGCCGCGTACCGATGCTTCTCCCATCAATCAAGACAACCGTAATGAAACCCAAAACTTTTTAATGGAAACGCCGAAACTCAGTCTACGTGAAAACCGAAAAAGGCGGTTTGCAGCGTGCGCTGGTGGCGACGGTTACTGCAAAGATAATTTGTTGGTTTTTTACGCACGCCTTGTGACAAAAAACGACATTGAAAACGACACCGACACTAAGGCGCGAATCTGCAAACACCGGGAAATAAAACAATCTGTAGACAAAGTCATAAAAGAGAACAAGACACAGAAAAAAGACCCATACGAGCGTTTTATTGCAGCGGGCAGACGTTGCAACTTCAAAGGTTTAAGACGAGCAAACTCAAGTAAAAAATGCAACGGTGTTGAAATTACCACGCAAGGAACGGAAGTAGCGTTGAAACAAAAAATTAGCTGCGGTGCCTGGCAACTTCAAAGCATGGAGACGCGCACTTCTACACTCAGCAGCAAAACGTATCCGCCTTCAGGCTCAGAGGATAATGCAAACCATAATTTGGAAGATCGACCAGGTAAAGATATTGCTGAAATTGCAACCAATAGGAAAGGGACGTCGAAGCTGGTTTGTGCAGCTCATTAGAAGAGCTATTGATCTGCACCATGACGTGCGCTCCCCCGAAAGAAAATGAACCACATTAGCTACTGTATAAACACTTTACTAAACGGTTGGTAGCCAATAGATTTGCTTATGGTGATTTATTTTTGAATTCTTCCTACAGAGCAGACTGACGAAAACATGGACGAAGCAAAGCAAAGGAGTATGACATACTTGTCAATCAATGGCGAAAAAGGCGGGAAAGATGTAAATATAAAGATCAAAGTTGCGAACCCACATGAAGGTAAATCAGATTGCTCAAATACTTGTATCTGTCGATAGGATGCTTCCTTTATACGCGTATACGTGTGTTAAAACTGTTGTTCGACAAGATGTAGGTAATATTTCCGTTTTATACTAGTCTTTATTGCTTGTATTAATGAGTTTCAGTATAGTAAATGTCATGGTGTGAATTAAATGTTTTCTGTGCACTTAAGTGGCATTTGCCGATTTAAAGACATAATTTAGTTTGTTCTACGGACACAACGTTGTATTGTTTGCAAACGCAGTACAATGCTGGGCCGGTTGAAATATTCAACAAAATTCTCGATATGTCCCAATCAAAGCAAGCAAGCATTGCATGAGAATAAAGTTTGAGTAACGTGCCATAATATCGGTTCCATTAAAGCATTTACTGATTATTCATGTTTTGTTTCATGTTCTATGCCACCATGTATCCTGCTAGAACTGGAATACGGAAATATAAAATGTTCATGTTGTTGTTTTTCTTTAACGCAAGATACATTGACAGTATCGGCAATAGGCTATACGAGTCATTTTGTAAACCACAATTCGAATAAATCTACATAATATATCTTTGACCTTTCAACCAAATAACTATTTGGAATAACTGTAAATAGTGTTTGGCTTGTTAGTAAGAATTTTTTTAAAATTATTATGCATTTTACCTGTTTTGCCTTTTGCAGCAAAAACCCTGAGTTCAGTTCTCCCAGCAAGAGAACCAACGAAAACATCACATACTAAATTAAAAGACGAGGTTAACAGCATTCAAACAGATACCTGTTTGTTAACTAAAGGAGTGAATGGACTTAAGTTCGACGAAGAAAGGTGTAATTACGTAAACGATAACAGAAATAGATTCAAAGATTCTTGTCTTGCGACCCCTCCACATTCGGCGTGTCCGTGGTCATCAAAAAGTAAAACATTTTTCGAGGAGTTTTCGAACTTATCCATGAACTTGACGCCGCCACTTAGAAGACGGTTTCATTCGCTCAGTAACAGTCAAGAAGAGTTACCTCGGCAAATAAACGAAACTGTACGCAGGAAAATGAAGCGCGAAGATGGACTAAGTCTGACGCTGAAACAAACGCAGAGTCAACAGGAACAAGTCGATAATAATAATCAATGGCACTTTAGTCGCGTGGGGATTGCAACTTTTTGCAAGGCCTTCCCCTTCCATTTCATCATGGACCGAGAAATGTGTCTTCTTCAAGTTGGCATTGCCTTGTTACGTGTCATTTCGGCTGATGGCCAGAGCGAGGACGTAAAAACACGCAAATCTGCCCGAAAAAACACTCCGTTTTCCCAACACTTTAAGATAGTTTCACCGCACTGTGATTCCCATAGCGAAGTGAGTTTTAATTGGATACAGCGAATGATTCGCGAACAGTTTACACTTCAAATCAGCAACAGCGAAAGTCAGCAAATGTCCTCCGAATGGGGAGATTGTGGAAACACGTATTTAGAGGTAACTTTGCGTTGTTTCTATATATGCAGACCGCTTCGCTGTGTGGCTTTTCGACAGCAAAAATGGCAAATCGATCAGTTTATCAGCAAGTTCAATTGCCGCATTATTCAATATACACAACGACTCCAGCATACTCATGGTTGCTTAGCGGTTTGCGCATTCATGATTGCAATACATTGATTTTAACCATTTCCTATTTAGCCTATACATATATTATACAATTTCACCTCCTGTGTCACGTTCAGGGCATGGAATTACGTGGACAAATGATCCATTTGCATGAACGCGATTGTATCCTCTTCATGGGCTCACCGAATCTCAGTAAATTGGATGAGTTGAAAGGAACAGGAATATTTATTTCTGATATTCCAATTCATGATGCAACGCGTGACGTCATTCTCGTTGGTGAACAAGCCAAAGCCCAAGAAAGCCTGAAAAGGAGAATGAACAAACTAAAGTAAGTTCAACAATAAAGGGGGGAATAAAAAATGATAAGACAAATAAGGTGACACACGACGTAACACGTGATTTATCAACTAAGCTTCTGCACAAAACCAACGATTCACAATTAATGCCCATTGTTATATAATAACGGATTTTAAATTATTGTGAAAAAAAGTAATTTTACAAAAAAAGAATTCAAAGATTTTTCTCGATAAGCAAAACAGCAACCCACGGAGTCACACAATTTATCCTGACTTTTGATATTGGCGCTTGCTGACGTATGAACTATAAATGTTCATATTGAAGCCAAGAAACCTACCACGCTTGAAGAAAACGTCAGTGATCTGATATATTGTGAACCGACCGCATTGTATTGCAACTTTTCGAAGTCTCGCGTACGTCAGACTCAAAACATTATAATAGTTCACGAGTGATATCAGACTGATTTTATTAACTTGTTATATAAGGTTAATAGCACACGCTCGCATTCAGGCTAATGCGTAATTTAATGCTTTTCAGTTTTTCTGCAGGCCTATGGTGTGTAAACGCTGTCGATTACCGAAATGTACAGGTAATTACGTGATAGAGCGTAAACGAGATAATCGTGTTGAAAGCTGGTTTATTGTTGATACGCTCACAGTAAACAGAAGATTGAATATTAAAATTGTAATGTAGACTCTAAAAAACAATCGAAAAAGTCTGCCCACTAATAAAGACTGTTGTATTTAAATCTATATGAGAAACAGTTTCAAATTCAGACAAAGTAACATAAAAAGCAAATATAGAGTAGCTTATGCATCATTCGGAAAATGCACACAGACGAGCTCGGTAATCGGGGCTCAAGCAAGTTATGAAGAACAATCGTTGAGTTAAGCCATGCAAAAACGTTTATCAGTCTGAGGTTAAAGATACCTATACTATAACGTAGGCCTATATCAAATGACATGAAATAAGATTTTTTAAACGCATTAACTCTTTCTATACAGGTTCGAGATTGCTATATAAATGCCATTGAAGATGTATGTGCACAACGTAGCAGAATGCTTTTAAGTACTTTTAACAACTTTTCTAAAGAGCACAAACACAGCCTATAACGTAAACTTTTTTTGCTTCTTCTTTTAGCGCCGTGCTCTAGTTGGGTTTTGACAAAACTGTCATGAATTGTATAAAAACTTTGTATAGCTTTCCATCAATTGTTGTTGCCGGAAGACCAAAATTTTTGGCTAAAAACAAAATATTTTCGTAAAAAATGAAAAGACTTGTTTCGTCCGAAACTGCTTGAGACACTATACCATCTGTTCTGTTTATATTACGAAGACAGCTTTGCTTGCAGAGAGAAAGATTTGTTTTGTCATCTAATAAAATTGTCGTCAATCACATTAGCTCATAAATTGTATTGTCAGTAAGCCAAATGGCTCAATCACAGCTTAAATTAAACTTATTGCTTCTTTATAGGGAAACTTTGGAAGAAAATAACAACGCTTTGGAACAAGAACGACGTCTAAATGTGGAGCTTCTCTTTTCTATATTTCCAGCAGACATTGCAGAAGATCTCTGGCTTGGTAAACAAGTTCAAGCCAAAACTTTGGAGGTAATTTAGTTAAAAAACTCTCATGGGAAATATTTGAAGTTTCCCGTAATTTGATACAAAAAATGCATTAGAACTTAACCATCTGTCATTTATTACATTTTGCAAGTCCGTGACGATGCTCTTTTCCGATATCGTCGGGTTTACATCAATCTGTTCCTCCTGCACGCCAATGCAAGTCATTACCATGCTGAGTAAACTTTATTTACTCTTCGATCGTCAGTGTGGCATCTACGACGTGTACAAAGTTAGCTGGTTTCCTAAGAATGTTCATTGCAATATTTAAACGACAGACCGCTTATAAATTTCCTTTTTTACTCTCAGGTGGAAACCATCGGAGACGCATATTGTGTGGCAGGTGGTTTGCATCGCACTACTAAAATCCACGCTCACCAAATCGCATGGATGGCTCTGTTCATGATAAAATGCGCCAATACAGTTCATACCCCTAAGGGGTCGCCTATTAGGGTAAATGCGGTCGAAATACCGCTTTTAATTTAATAGACTATGTTTATCGTAGATATAATAATTGATTTGCAAACATTTACTTTCCTGTCGTCTTCACCGACGAGGTTACCATCAATCAGCAATCATATATCCACGATTACAGACTATTCCAATAGAGTTTTTCAGCATTTTTTTTCCTTTTATTACCGTTACGAACAAATTGCTTTAAAAGAAATATTACGGTTCACCTGTGATAAATTGCTTTTACCAATTCAAACTGTTATTGATAAAATTACTAGTGATTTGAAATACAGAAGCTCATTGTTTGCAGTAGCCAGTACCGCAGTGTGACAATGCAATGGATAGATTTATTAGCCTACAATCCAGACGACCAGCTTACAAACCGCCAACTTATTTATCTGATATAGATGCGGATCGGCGTACACAGTGGTTCTGTGGTGACTGGCGTGGTAGGAACCAGGATGCCACGATACTGCCTCTTCGGTAGCAACGTTACCCTCGCCAACCAGTTCGAGTCTCACAGCGAAGCCGGGAGAATAAATATAAGTCCTACAACGCACAGGTGCATAGCGCTCGCTTGTTCGTCGGCGAAAGATACGTTTTTGGATTTGTTTTTTTTCTTCTTATTTTAGACCACCCCTTTCATCATCCGTTGAAGTTATGTCATTTTATGCTTTGGAAATAAACATATAAAAATTCTATATCGATTCGTTTTTCAATTATAACTTCTTTCCTGTCTATAGATTTTTACCTTATCATTTAGCAGAATTGACAAGCGCCACATGCGACGTTTTAATTGCAGGCTAATCTGCGGCGACCCTGGATATAAATTGACCCCGAGACCACCAGAAGCGCTTCCAGCCGGATTTCCGAATGATTTACCAAGAATCAGTTACTTTTTAGATGATTACAATCCCAAAATTGACAACACAAACATTTTTTTAGATGAAACATTGCTCGTTTCAACTACAACTACCGAAGATGGTCTAATGGAAACGGCTTTGTGATGGTACTGTTTTGAAATAGCATATAACCAAAATAAATGGACTTCTGATTCAAAATGGCGATTGGCGATTCAAAAATAGCCTTTTCAACCTACATTTTCATTTAAGCTGCTTGTTTACATACTAATACCATAATCAGGGTTAGTCTGTATATTGCTAATTTATGTTTGTATATGGAAAATTTACGGAAACCAAGTCTTTTTAAAAAAATTGGCTCGTATTGTTTCTTTATGTATTGTATTGGTCTACAGTATGTATAAAAATTAAGAGTTTGTTTTTCTACTAGGATGCACTCGGACAATTATATATTTAGCCCATTTCCAGAAAAAATATCGAGTTTCTCGCGCCGCTATTTCGTATAAGTTATAACTTATATTATACATATATATTATATACATATATTTTGATCAGATTTAAATGTTTGATTAACAACGTCCAATCAGTTTCGAACTTCTTATTCTGATTACTGAATAGCCAATATTGTTGCCTATATTTAAGGAATCTATGGACCGATCAACGACTGGGTAAAAAACTTTATCGATCTGATTGCTCAACATTTTTCTTCGTGCTGCTGTTTTTCTACTATGCGTCAGTCTTACCCTTTTCCACCATTTAAGTATTGCACCACTTTTGCTGTTTCAGGAAATTTTTACACCACAATTCTTTAACTCCTCCAGTTTTTATGTTGTTCACATATCGACGTTATCAACGAGTAGTCATTTTACTATGATTTCATTTAATTGTATTATTTTACGCGATTTGTTTCACAGGGTTTATATAAAATCTATATTTGCTATACTATTTTACACTAGGTTCATTTGAAGATTTTACCTGAAATTATCCTGCAGAGTATGCACTTGACTTGCTCGTGTAATATATATATGGCGCAAATTGCGATTTGATCGTACCTACATGATCCGTTTGCTGATACGAGGGCTGTAAGCGTTTGAAAGGTTGTAGACTAGTATTGATTTAAATGAAAGCAGTATAGAGTATCGGCCGACTGTAGTCAAGCAGTTCGTTATCCCAAATTCTGCCTGCGCATGGAGATATTTCTGTATTACAAACTATTGTTTCGTACATAGGAAAACATAGGTAAGAAGGAAATCTAATTTAGGTTACAGAATAGAACCTAAAAAACGTCGGGAAATAAAAAATCATAAAATACCTTATGGCTACGGCGATACGAAATGAATATTCAGATACTGTATTTGATCTTACAATGCTTGAGAATAAAATATGACATGTATTGCGTACGCAATTAGAATTGATTAGGTTAAGCTAAAACAAACCTTTTCCTAAAAACAATAATTTATGATTATCTTAGTTTATGCTTGCATTCATTTATGTCAAACATCTCTTTAATCAATAACAAAGTTTGCAAAATAAGAACCTTTCTTATCGCTGGTAGGGTGATATTTGTAACTGCTCATCTAGAATCTTATAACAAAGAAAACGGTTTTCCACGTTGTAAAATCCCAGTTGACATGTTTCCTCGACTTCCGAGTTTAAGATCCTAGTTGACACGTTCCAAATTTGATAATTTCCTACGTTTCCTTGCATGTTTAAAACAATTTCCTACATAAAAAGAAATTACATGTCATTTTTCTTCAATTTATTAAGTTTCCTTGCATTTTCAAAATGGTTTCCTTCGTCGAAAGATCGTAATGGACATGGTTTTCGATTTATTACGTTTCCTTGCATGTTCAGAATGATTTAAGACCCAATCTGACAGGTTTTTTAATTTCCTTGCATGTTGAAAATGATTTTCTATATTAAAAGAACCTAGCCGACATTTTTCCTCAATATCTTACGTTTTCTTGCAAGTTCAAAACGGTTGCTTATGTTTTAAGATTCTAGGCGACACATTTACACGATTTCCTACGTCTTGTGCCTACCATTTTTGAATTTCCTTGATTTCCTGAAATTAGAGTTGGAGATAATTCCTAGGTATCCCGATTTCCTACTTTAAGCAATGTCTTTGTAAAAGCATTGCTTTTAGTGTCCATTTCTCATAGATATCCTATAAAGCATCTCCGTCATTTCCTTGGTTTCCTATTTCCTAAAATTAGTGTCAGTCGTGGTCCGGGTGTTAACTTCATCCTTTCGTTGGCACTTAACATGTAAAAGTACAGAAACTATCTTTTAATGTATTACGTGATCTTGCAAACCCCATTTTTTAAGAATGAGGCCCCAGAATGACTACGGCATTTCACCGAAGTCACACAGCTCGTTGTTATAGATCTGCGGTTAGGTTAGGAGCATTAGTACGCAAGAAAGGTCTAGCCTAGTACACAAATGTGCGACCAGATGAAGTCACAATTTGAATAGCTGTGCAGTGTGTAGTATACAAAGGCATCCTGAGGTTGTGCACTTGTATACTAGACCCCTGAATTTTAGGACGCTGCCACTTTATTCTACAAATATGATGCAGACCTTAGGCCTAAGCGTTTGCGAAACCACTTACCTATAGATAGCGTATGTGGTTATGTTGCAGCGTTTCAGATGCGAATCTTGCAACATATTAGGAACCAGCATTCATCTGGTGGCCTAGTATTTTTTTCTGATGTTTGTTAGAAACTTTATTAGGATAGGTTTGTTTTGGAAGATGCCATCAGCTGAAACTATGCAGGTTTTTGAGCAAAGGGCACAGATTACTGAAGAAAAACTAGCATTCTTGCGTCAGCATTTATCCAACCTACAACGAAACTTTGGTAAGCTTTGATTGACATTAATACGGTACATACAGCCCGGACTGCAGAGTATGGCAGTTTTCACCGAGATATCTGATGTGCAGAAGCAAAATTCCGGTGTGCACTGCCAGTCGTGGTCCAAGGGTGCCTGGCACGTGTGCTGCTCTATAATTGGGGAAAAAATTTAGTGTTTCCCTTGTTTAGAGATATCGGTTTTAAACACTAATTTTGCAGTACAAATCGGAGTAAAAGTTTATAAAAGTTAGTAGTTTATCCTTTTTTTCAAGGCACTGGTTTGCCTTGGTATGCAATGCCGTTTTGGGAAAAAAATCTCAGGTGTGCTCTTGCCATACTGCTGCAAAGTTCATACATCAAATGTTTCTTTGTTTTAACCCATTGTATTGTTGTTATGACAGTCACGTCAACAGAGAAATGCCTACAACAACAAAACGAATTACTACAAGAGAAGGTTGCCACACTTAAAAAAAAACTTGAAGAAGCTGAGCAAGCCAACAACACAGGGCAGGTGTGCATCAGAGCACAGACAACTATGCATGGTGGTCGATCAATTAATCTCACTGTCAACTCAGCATCCCTAATCTCGGCTGAATTGTATGCGGCCAAGTTGATTGGAATCCTAATTCATTTCTATAGTTGCGTCATGGTCATATATATCTTTTTTTTCTGTATGTAAACAAATTCTGTATTTTAGGTAACACTTCCATCAGTTAAAGAAGTATATGCAGAGTCACCAAGAAATCCTAACACACTTGCCAATGGTGCTTCTAAACCAACACCAAATGCAAACAAAGAGAAAAAAGCAAAGCAAGGTACCAGGATTTAGTTGATATTACCATTTCAAGCAATATCACAACCACAATCCTTCCGATGCTGTAGAATTTACAAAAACGCAATATGTTCTCATTTGTATTCTTAAATCAGCAAAATCCAAGGATGCCAAACCAAAGAAAACTCAAACACCCAAGGAAGAGGCACCTGTAGACGTGTCTCGTTTAGATTTCCGAGTGGCACAAATTGTTACTGTGAAGAGGCATCCTGATGCGGATTCACTATATTTGGAAGAAATACAAACTGGAGAAGAAAATCTTCGCACTGTTGTAACTGGTCTAGTTAAACATGTACCAATTGAGCAGGTTCAGAATATTTTTCACAGTTTTGGATACGGTCAATATTGTTAGAGTGCAGTAAGTGGGGCCTGAACTGGCATTACTCATACAATTTTCATGTTTTATTCTAGATGGAAAATAGAATGGTTATACTTATGTGCAACCTTAAACCAGCTAAAATGCGTGGCATACTTTCCCAAGCGATGGTTATGTGTGCCAACTGTCCAGAGAAAGTTGAGATTATTGATCCCCCTCCAGGAGCAGTTCCAGGAGAGAGGATAATCTTTGAAGGATATCCTGGTGAGATTTAAATTGATTTTGCAAAAATTTCAAACATGATATTTTCCAAGTTAATGGTGTTGAAAGTCAACCCTGCTAACCGCAACCATGCCTGATTGATTAAGGTACACCAGACGCAATGTTAAATCCCAAGAAGAAAGTTTGGGAAAATGTTCAGCCAGATTTGCGCACCAATGATGATTGTGTAGCATGCTACAAAGGAGTGCCTTTCACTGTGGAAGGAAAAGGAGTATGCAAAGTCCAAACGTTAAAAAATTGCGGAATCAAGTGATGGTTAAACTTCATTAAACAAATTTGCATGATTGCTGTGTAATGGAAGGTGCATTTGAATTCATGGAGTGTATTAGACAAATGGGTGGCAGTTTCACATTATTACAATCAACAACAAGAGTGTTGTGTTTATGTGCTGATAACATAGAACTAAAGCCCTGGATATACAATATAAGCACTTGAATTTGTATATGATTTTAATACAATGTTTTTCCTTAATGCAGGTTACTTAAAACTTGTAGGTTGGACACAAAAAAACAAATCAATAATATTCATTTAGGGGCCTTTCCCACAATTAAATTGTTCTTAGGGGAACAATCATGGGGAAAGAGGGAATATAGCGATGCTTCGTAGCTCCTGTCCGTTGCAGCAAATATTCTGTCCATATCAACTAGACCCATGCAATGTTTTCCTACAAGACAACTTATCATTAACTAATTGTAATGGTAATATGTTAGACTAAGTGAGAAGTGCAAAAGTTACAGACCTTGCTTTGGTTTTTCTCCACCAAAGTTCCATGACGTTTGATCTCCTCCGTGACCTAACAGCAGCAGCTGCTCATGTGTGATAGAGATGCCCCTGTACTTTGCACTGTAACAAAACATGGTGATTATACTCTGCTCAAACCCATCCAGTATAAATGATAGGTACAGTTTCCAATTACCTCTGTGGGTAGGTTATTGAGTGGGTATTTTTAATTCTTCCATAGCAGCAGGGACTGATGACGAAAGAAGAATTGGCCTCCATGCAATGCCTTAAAACCATGTCTGTGGCAACACCACATGCGTGGAGTGCAACACCAACATTAAACACACCTCTGCAAGTTAATAAGTGTAAGTGCAATGTTTGGTGGAAAGTAAGCTGTGGAATCATATTTCAGCGTACCTGTAGTTTTCTAGATTGCTTTGGTAAATTGTAATGTTTTGTAACCCTATAGTCTTTATTCTTTTGCGAGCCCGGTCCAATGATTCTTCTTTGTTGTCTATCAAAACGACATGACACTTGGGAAGCATATAAGCAATTACGATCCCAACATGGCCCTAAACAATTAGTAACGGTCATGTGAGGCTGACTGGTGGTATATAATTCAGATATGTAAATATTTCCTCATAGCTTACAACTTCTTACCCCACCACAGCAAAAATCAACAATGACATCATTGTCAGAAGAGACATACTTCACAGAATATAATAAGTTTTCAATTTGCTGACATTTTCTTAAAGCCCTTTTTGTAGAGAGTTCTCCCTTAAAAAATCAATACAACATATGATAATTATAAACCAATAACTGAAGTACAGTGGAGTTGAATCTAGTCATTGCATATCAATCACGAAAATAAGCTAAAGTTTACTTTGATGGGATGAAGACTTTCTGGTAGTTTCTCCCACTGAACTTTTATTTCTTCTGGGACAAATTCACGGAATTCAACTTGCAGGCACTTGTTAACCCTTTCTAATAATGGTGGCAGATCCCTTCGAAGAGTTATTTCTAAATCCTTCCTTTGCAAGAAACACAAGTATTCATATAATACATATTTAAATGGAATCAGCAGAAGTTAATTACTAACTTATTAATAGTTTTCTGAGTTCTTTCATCTTTTTCTTGACCAAGATTCAAAATTTCGGCCTTCCCATTCAACAATGCAGAACATGGTGTGTCAATAAAATTAGAAACATCCATAAACTGTAAGTGATTTAGTTCAGGAATTTTCTGCATGCGATGATACCATTTCAAGGTCAGTGGAATGACCGACTTAAGTTTCTCCAAATGCCCAGCACTAAATACCAAAAAGGCATGTATGCACGGGAGTAAAGCTAAATCTGAAAGCATGAACTCTACTCCTTCCACATAAACATGTTCCAAAGGTGGGAGGTCATTCGTTGGTACTACATTTTTCCCTTTGAAATTACGCTGACCCAGTTTTAGATACTTTGCTGAAGGAATACTACTCAAGCTGTCATCAAAACTTGATGATTCAGCAAGTCTCTGTAACACCAGTCTTTGTCTCTTATCTTTGTTGTGTATCACTACTGGTTGGTCCATAAGAATTTCAAACTGTTTAACAGCACGTGGGACTACATCTCCTATGACGACGATAGAAGATGGTATCCAATTATCGATCACCTCTGGAGCTGACACTTCACAGAGCTTTGTTCTGGGACTCACTTCATGTGTTGACTTTAAGCAGCATTTCTTGTGGCCAAGTAGTCTTACAAGGTCTCTGTCTTCATTTACATTTGGATCGTTGATTAGGTAACGCAATACATTGCACAAACCAGATACAACGTACTGCCTGTCTGCTGATAGGATAGCTGGTAGGATGCAATTTTGAACTTTGTAAGGAATCTGCAACTTGCTTTGGACGATTACTTTGTCAAATGACTCTTTAGGTACATTAAATCCATCCTTGATACTTTCTGAAAGAAATTGAGCACAAGATCCATAATCTGAAGCAGCATTACTTTCAACCACCAAACATAAACTTGCATTAAATTTCTTGCAATAAATGGCCAATAAGCATACACATTGAGTTGCGTTATTGAACACTGGTCCTACTGCGCTGTGCTGTGTTGTTCCCTCCAAAAAAACAAGGAAATTTTCCTTATCCATAATGTATTTCACCAAGCTGTTGGCATCGGTCAGCAGCAATTTCAACCTTATCTTTGAGGATTAATGTAAAAGAACATCAGTTGAAGATCAATCACCATTCACCAATATTGATTAATACAGTAGTAATTAAAAAACAGTTATGGAAATTAAATTGCACTTTAACACAACAAGCATATAAAATGGCTGTAAACAGGAAACATCCACAACTACCACAGTAAACAGGAACTTTTTATCACAATTCATATTACTTATCCTGAAAATGATTATGAAAAATCAATTGCATATGATACCTTGTCATTGTAAAAATTAATCTCTATACTTATATTAATTGAGCATGTTTACTAAAACGCTTTTCACATATGAAAAGTTTGATCAGAAATATCAATGCTACAATTAAAAGATCAATTAGAGTTAAGCCATCGGAAGTTGATGAGCAGCTGCGTATCTTCCAGTGACATAATGATAAAGCTGTCGTTCAATGTCAGTTAGAAGAGATGAAGCACCAATACGAAACAACTGATTGTTAAGCCAATCATTTCCAAGTTCTTCCTTCATAAGAGCAAGCCATGTGCACGCGTCTTTCGCACTTCGAATACCACCAGCTGGCTTGAAACCAACTTTGTAACCTGTCTTGTGGTAATAATCACGAATAGCTCTAACCATAACCAAGCCAACAGGTAAAGTTGCATTGACCCCTTCTTTCCCTGTTGAGGTTTTAATGAAATCAGATCCAGCCATCATGGCCACCAAGCTGGCTTTGTACACATTGGTAAGTGTACCCAAATCGCCAGTGCCAAGGATGGTTTTCATATGCACACCTTCACCACAAGCTTTCTTGCAAGCACTGACTTCATCATAAATTTCCTGCCAATCCCCATGAAGAGCTTTTGTACGTGAAATAACAATATCAATCTCAGTGGCTCCCATTTCTATTGCCATCTTTATTTCTTCAATTCTTGTTGCTAGAGGAGTCTGACCAGCGGGAAATCCAGTTGCAACAGATGCAATAGGAACATATGATTTTCCAGCGTCCTTCAAGGACTTCACCGCATCAGGTACTCGAGAAGGATAAACACAAACTGCTCCGACTGTAATCCCAGCATCATGCATTCCCATAGCTATATGTTTAAGACAATGATAATAACAGTAAAGTGTAGACTTGATAATAATAACAGCTAACTGATGACTAACCAAATCAAGATTTATAACAACGGCAGAAAAATGCAAAATTTTCTAAGAGTTTCACATTTTTACCTTCCAACAGATCGTCTCTGATTGGGTGCTTTGCTTTATAGCAAAGTCGTTGCACGTTGCTGAATGTATCATCACCAGATAAGGTTGTAAGATCAATGCATGTAACAGCTCTTAGCAACCAAGCAGCTTGCCATGCTTTTTTCACAGTACGCTTTGTTGGCAGGGTTGCAGCACGTCTGTTAACTGCGGGTAAATTTATAGCTGTCTTCTGAACCCATTCCAAATCTAAATTAATGCCTGGATTGTACGCCATATCGATATTATTCCTAGATCTATTAAAATCAAATAAAAGATCAAAACCAAATAAAAGTAGTCAACATCCAGACATCCATCATAAAATAATAAAGGTTAGTTAGAAAAGTATAGTTGCCTTACTTGCCTACACACTGTTATGTAATAAATATGCAACATTAAAAACTCTGTTCAAAATGATATCCTAAATATATATATCCCAAGTCTATAAGTTACAGACAGATAAATTCATGCATAACTACCATACTAATTTTGGGTCTATTACAGAAGTGTACAATCTCAGGATGCATTTGTCTTCAGCTGGTCAAATTGTGACGTCATTTGGTTGTGCACTTTTGCACTAGACCAAAGATTACTTTGACTAGACTCAGCCTTTCTTCGTCTGATTAGTCATAGAATCTGGAGCGGCAGACTTCGATGACCGCAAGGTCTTTCGCCGCCCCACGTCAAGCAACTATTAATTTTTGTAATTTATTTATTATTCGATTGGCGAAATAAATTCTCTCTCTCTCTCTCTTATGTGTTATCGGCCTAGCCTACTTAGAAGAATACCGTACTGTACTGTCATGTCAGCATCAGACTGTTATGATGGGCTATTTCGCCCGGATTACACTCAAAGACAAGCGTAACTTTGCCCATAAACATTTGAAGAAAATTTGCTTTGGTATGTAGCTGATTCGCTTTCAAGAACATGAGAAAAAAGTTTTTCCTTGCTGGGTGCTGCGTTGCAACTTTGTGAACTTTGGTCGATACCTAACACCGTATAGCAACACTTTAAACAAAAAATCGCGTTCATCTTAATACCGATAATACCATATGTTTGCTTATACAGTTGCCACACAAAACTATAAAAAATAAACAATTACATGATCCAAATGGTACCATGTTATGGTATTTGGAACCATTAAGCCACAGTAGTAGTACGTACTATCTAATTTATTTAAAAATGTAGATTAAACGGGTATAACATATTAATCTGGGTAAGTATGCGATTCAAAATGTAACGTCAACTAGATATTATTGCAAACCATTTTGACTTGTCCATTTATGGTTAATTTAATTGAAGGTTGAAAGACATGCTTGACCATTAATGTAGTGTGGCGTTCAAGACCATACAAATATCCCACACCTAAATTTTTTTTTTTTAACAGATATAAATGTATTTGTACCTTTAATTTTTACTTCTGTGTGACCTTCCGTGTTCTTAATTGCGTTAAGTTTTACGTGCACGTCTTACAGAGAAGGTCGTTTTATAGTATTTGATTTGCCGGATGTTGAAGTAACACTTTAAGTTGGCGTTAATTCTGTGAGCGACTGGGAAGAACATTCAGCCTTCTCGAGGAGTTGGAACTTTCAGTTACTATATTTTCAGAACCGCAATGTGCCACAGTAGTAAGTAAAAGCAACTTATTTTTAAATTTGCAAAGCACAGAAAAAACGAACACTTTCAACTGCATCGAAATTACATCATTTTAAACGTGCCCCAAAAAAATGTGCGAAATTTGGCGCTAAAGTTTCACCACAAAGCGCGCTAAATACTTACACATTTTCCTCGTGCGTTTTTCTATGTACTGTTAAACAACATACAGCTTTTTTTAGAGCAAGCCAGCCTAAAAACTAAAAAATAAGGTATGAAAAATTACATAAATATGAAAAATTACAATTAAATTTTATATTTAAATCAAAATTAATTTTTCAAAAGATGAAAACCATTTGTTTGATTTGATTTGTTTTTACAAATTGATAGAAAAATTTTGCTGAGCTACAAAAAATGTTGGCTATTATTTAAGAACATTTTCATGCAACCTATTCAGTTGTAATTAGGATGCACATGGATGGTGATTTGTTGGAATTGAATACCAGTGAGTAAACGTTGCAGATCATTGTAGTCAATCGCGCGAATTCGATGATGCACGTTTGGATGTAAAGAGTTTTTTGTTTTAAATATTTTATGGAAATTATAGCTGGTCAGCTATCTTTACAGGAAAATATAGTGCTGAAGCACAAGGTATTTGCATGCTTTTTTGCCAAGATAGCCTATCAAGGGACTTGTGTAAACCATAAATAAAATGCGTTTCATTTTTTGCCAACAATCGCTGTCAGTAAAGTTTACAGCCTAGATAATTCATATTTTTAAATGCCATCTTCAACAACAGAAGGAAAATGTTCACAGATCATTTATCTACATTATAGATCATGCCTAATATTAAGATATTTAGTGGGTCGTCCCATCTGGATTTGGCCCAGAAGATTGCTGATCGGCTCGGAATCGGTGTTGGGAAAGTTGTTTCTCGAAAATTTAGCAACCAAGAGACATGGTAGGCCGTTTTGGATTTATAGGCTTTTAATTTTAGCTTTTATTGAATTATGTAAAACTTTGTGTTTCATTGTTTAAAGCCCTAATCCTGTAATGATATTATGTGAATTTGCCAATTCTTTTTCATAGGTTTAGTATCAGTATTCTTTATTGATCATTGTAATATGAAACATTTTTAATGTAGTTACAATCTGGTTACCTACCTACAAAGTAAACATTGAAAATTCGATAAGCTTTATTGTCAAACTGCAGTATAATTTGCCTAAGTTACCACCTTAGGGAAAACAAAAAAAATGGTGACTTCTGCGAACTGGCGATTTAGGCAAACAACACAAAATTAAATTTTGTAATGCATGTTTTGTAGTACTACTTTTAGATTAAAAACTCCATAATTTTTTTTTATTAAAACTTAATGTTTGTCGAGATATTAACATTTTAATTTTGTGCATAGAATACCCTCCTGGCCTAAATCTACTTAACAGGCACAACTTCGTATCTAACAGCCCTAGGCTGCTACAATCATACCCTGCTTGATGGTTTTCTAAAAACTGTAAACGATTCTTCACTCAATAACAAGAGCAAAACTGCACTATAAAAATGACATTTCCTATGCACTATAGAGTCATTCCATGTATAATCAACCAATTTTTTTTAAATTTGTAACCACTACTCTTGGATTTTGATAATTTCAATATATGTTATAGACCTTGGAAAAAGCCGAAGATTAAAAAAAAAATTTTGAAAATATCTCCAGGCGTTTTCGAGTTATTCAAATTGTTGCTGCTGGTCAAATTGTTGCATTCAGATTGTACATTGCTGCTGGTTCCACTTTGTACTTCATCTTGAATTGTTAAAGTGTAATTCTCAGCGAAATCCAGCAAAATCACACAAGTATCATCTGTTAAAGAACTCTTTCTGGAGTTTAAGTATCTAGATTGGCATTTAGTTATGAATGAATGCTTTGTAAGATCATCCAAAACTCTTACAATTTCTTGAATCCATTCATATCTCGTCATTAACACCGTGATAAGATCCATCGTGTCTGTAGACTTCCATTGCTGGCATTGGACTTCATCATCAAGTTCCTCATCATACTGTGCAAGTAAAAAGCCTTCTAGTGCTTGAAACCCAGGACATTGTTCACAACGATGCAACACGCACATTTTGTTCTCCGTGCTGCACACTATTTTGTCAATCAATGTTTTGTATGTTTCATTGTTGTTGGTAGCATTAACCAGAAGGATTGAATTTTGATGTTGGATGCACACACAGACAGAATGACTGCCTTGGGACGATACGGGGACACACCATTTGGGACGGAGTGAACCAAACTTTGAGAATCCAATCTTCAGCTTGGGATATTTTTCACAAAATGTGGCATATAATTTCTTCAAATTACACAAAATGAGCCTCTTTTGCTTATGAACATTTTTGAAAACACTTACATAATCTTTAATTCCAGGGATTAAACGGGTAAATTCATCATTTTCATACATAGATGAAATCAAAATAATAATAACAATAATAAAATAATAAGAATCAAAATAGGAGTAGGCAAAATTAAAGTACAAAAAGGAATCAAATTTACTGTAACCTCTCTCAGAGTGCACCTTTAACAGGCAGTAATTAATGTTTCTGGTGAATAATCTTTAAACACTAGCAGTTGGTGCCTTGGAATTGCAACCTTGCATATATGCATGACCAGTTATACGATATTGCTCAAATCTGCATTTCATATCTTATAAGAATCTTAAAAATCGTGCTTGCTGTTAAAACCAACTTTATTCCTAAAGAACAAAAAACAAGTTTCCAATTTTTGGATACATGAAAATACATGAACCATGCTACACAAAAGTGCAAAAATTATGTTTCCAATGCGATTGCTATTTTTGTAATTGCATCGTAAACTTGAACTTTGACATTAATGAAAAAACTTAATTTACTCCATGAAGGAGGTGTGATATAGGTTTTTTTATGTGCTTAAATGAATTCCTTGACCCCAAAAATGGTAAATTCAACATTTGTTTCATTATTCTACCTTCAGAAATAAAGATATTAAAGAAAATCATAAAGCGTGACCAGTGCTCACAAGCCAGAGGCCATCGTGTGGCGAAAATTTCAAATTTGAATACCTCGAAAATGCCTGGAGATATTTTCAAAATTTTTTTTTTAATCTTCGGCTTTTTCCAAGGTCTATAACATATACAGTGAGACCTCGTTAATCCGGACCACTTCGTTTCGTCAAAAAATGTCGGTTTAGCGGGGTATCCGGATTATTGGAAAGTAAAAAATCAATCAATCTTGCAAATGCAGTACCGTGTTCAAAACGCAGTGTGCACGTTACTCCAATTCTAAGTACCAAGTTTCTGGCTGGACAGCAACTAAAATATAATTATATTTTTTGTATGATCCGACCCAGTGTCGAACCCCCGAACCACCGTATTAAAGACGAATGCTCTAAGCCAGAAGTGACGAACATGCGGCCGCAAATCGGTTTGACAACCGCTCTTGCATGGCGAAGCATTCCGGCGGGACCAGCAGTCTTGAACTTACTTTGACCTGTTTCCAATCTTTGCGCAATGCGATATCAAAAACTGATAGCACGATTGAGTTGCAGCAGTTTGTCTTCAATAGATTGCCGCACTCAACCGATGTAATGTACGTTTTTTTTGCGACCGCGGAAGCGTTGTTTGTTAGTGTTGATGAACAATTTATTTTTTCGTTTCTAAAATACTGTACAGTATTTCATAGTATGACTAAAAAGCTGTGCGGCTTACTCAGCTGTAACTGACAAAGTGGCTTGCCACAACGAATAGGGCCGTCACCGCTGCTACAACGTCATTATGCAACGCAACGTAATTATGCGTAGATAATAATCGGCTATTGTTTCGTTAACAAAGTAACATACTGTATTAGGACAATCGTGAATCATTTTCGCTTAACTGTTAATAATCCGGTTTATCGGATTTTATTGCTATTGATTTAGCACATTTGTTCCAAAACTTTTGTGTCGGAGTCGGACAGCGGGGTTTCCGGATTAAAGGGGTAAAATGCATAGGAAGAAATCCGTTCCCGGCAGTTTTGTATCGGATAGCGGGGATTCCGGTTCATCGGGGTACGGATTAACGAGGTCCCACTGTATTGAAATTATCAAAATCCAAGAGTAGTGGTTACAGGGCCTGGTTGATTATACATGGAATGACTCTATAGCTAGTTTCATTCTCATCGTCATTCTATAATCTCTGGCTAGGCTGACTCATCTGACTGTAACGTTGTTAACTGAAGGAAAACTGAAACTGATAAAAACAGTCTGTATAACGACAAGGTTTCTGGGTCCTTCATAAATGTATAATGTGACGTACAATAAGGTTAGGTTAGGTTACGTTAAAATGGATCGCAGACAGCTGGGTGATACAGCTACGGTGTAGTCATAACAGATTAAGTTCGCCATGCAATCACGCTGACAAAGTGTTTTAAAGATCTGATTACTTCTGTGAATTGTTTTAGTTATATTAGCAAGAATGGTGGTGATTTAAGCGAATAGACGAGTAAGGCAAAGATGACTTAGCCAAAATTGATACTACAGAAAACAGTAGGCTTTCTGCCGAGACCATGCAATAGGCGGCCACTTAGGCGAGTTGTATTGTATTAACCCAACCTAAATGTCAGTTTATCAGCCAAAACGATAAAGTTTGTATGTCAGAATGCAGAGCGTGGCAAGTACATACTCAAAATCTTTTAGCGAAAATGTACGCTGGTTGGCTAAAACAATGTGCCTGTTTTCTGACAAGGAAACCTATTTCTTACTACTGTACCTGCATATAACTTTTACCACCTGCATATAACCGGTAAGACTTTTCGCACTTTCCTTGTCCACAGGCCACACCTGCTGGTTTGGTGGTCACCTGCACATTAACACTTCGCTTGTGAACATTTGAGATTTCAGCAAAAGGGCTATACTCTGCAGTTCGGACTTTTCCTTGTAATTTTTACAGAAACGAAATAAAAATAAATAATTTTAAATTTTGAATTAAAATGTAAAAAGAATTTTTGCAATGCGTGGAAGCACTGTCCGTCTGCCGACACAGCTGCAAAAAGCAAAACAGAGAGTTGAATATGCAACTGAAATTGGTGAAAATAAATTTTAGTACTTTTAATAATCTTTTAAATGAAATAAGTTTTGTTGACTTAATTTAAAGTAATCAGTAAAAGAATTTTTTTTAACCTAGCCATTTATAGTCATTTAAAACTTAGTTTTAAAACAGCCAATCATATTTGCTATTCATAATCTACCACCTAAGCTAACTTAAACCTAAATTAAACCAAAAATAAAAGTTAAGCTACTTGCATGACTTCACTCCGAAGTAATTGCTTATTTTAAACAACGTTATTTGCCTGTACAATAATCACATCACTTAAGTAGGCTATATCTCAGTTTGATTGTGCGACTGGGATATGTATGTATATATATATATACAGTGAGACCTCGTTAATCCGGACCACTTCGTTTCGTCAAAAAATGTCGGTTTAGCGGGGTATCCGGATTATTGGAAAGTAAAAAATCAATCAATCTTGCAAATGCAGCACCGTGTTCGATACGCAGTATGCACCTTACTCCAATTCTAAGTACCAAGTTTCTGGCTGGACAGCAACTAAAATAAAATTATATTTTTTGTATGATCCGACCCAGTGTCGAACCCCCGAACCACCGTATTAAAGACGAATGCTCTAAGCCAGAAGTGACGAACATGCGGCCGCAAATCGGTTTGACAACCGCTCTTGCATGGCGAAGCATTCCGGCGGGACCAGCAGTCTAGAACTTTCTTAGGCCTGTTTCCAATTTTTGCGCAATGCGATATCAAAAGCTGATAGCACGATTGAGTCGCAGCAGTATGTCTTCAATAGATTGCCGCACTCAACCTATGTAATGTACGTATTTTTTTGCGACCGCGGAAGCGTTGTTTGTTAGTGTTGATGAACAATTTATTTTTTCGTTTCTAAAATACTGTACAGTATTTCATAGTATGACTAAAAAGCTGTGCGGCTTACTCAGCTGTAACTGACAAAGTGGCTTGCCACAACGAATAGGACCGTCACCGCTGCTACAACGTCATTATGCAACGCAACGTAATTATGCGTAGATAATAATCGGCTATTGTTTCGTCAACAAACTAACAATACTGTATTAGGACAATCGTGAATCATTTTCGCTTAACTGTTAATAATCCGGTTTATCGGATTTTATTGCTATTGATTTAGCACATTTGTTCCAAAACTTTTGTGTCGGAGTCGGACAGCGGGGTTTCCGGATTAAAGGGGTAAAATGCATAGGAAGAAATCCGTTCCCGGCAGTTTTGTGTCGGATAGCGGGGATTCCGGTTCATCGGGGTCCGGATTAACGAGGTCCCACTGTATATAGAATTCAGCTGTAAGTTTTGCAATGTCTTTAATCACTATTTCTATGCATTGTTATACAGTTTTCATACAAAAAATAATTCAATTTACAGTGTTGAGATTGGTGAAAGCGTTAGAGGGGAAGATGTGTACATTGTACAAAGCGGTTGCGGTAGCATTAACGACAATTTAATGGAAATGTTGATCATGATCCATGCCTGCAAAATTGCATCTGCGTCGCGTGTCACTGCGCTCATTCCTCTGTTCCCTTACGCCAGACAAGACAAGAAAGACAAGGTATTGATGGATGACTTATTGACAGCTGAATTAACTTTTAACATTGTCCCAGTCATGTTGATAACAGAAGACATCAACTTGCTTTTCTGTTTTGGTTGTGATCAATCTGGTTTTTTTATATCACAGAGTAGGGCTCCTATATCAGCTAAACTGGTTGCTAATATGTTGTCCATTGCCGGTGCTGACCACATCATCACAATGGATTTGCATGCGTCTCAGATTCAGGTAAATATTTTGCAATGCATTTCATCTATTTATCAAATTATGCTTTAGTATTTTTAATTGTTTGTTGACTAAATTATATGTAGATTGTAGTTATTACACTAGTTTTACTAAACAAATTTGTTTCCTTAGGGGTTCTTTGATATTCCCGTTGACAACCTTTATGCAGAACCTGCTGTACTCAAATGGATAAGAGAAAATATTGTGGAGTGGAAAAATTCTGTTATAGTCTCCCCAGATGCTGGAGGTGCCAAACGGTTCGTTTTAGTAGCTTGTATTGTTAGTGTTTCTTGGTGCATAAGTTAACAATTACATTTATGAATTCTAAATGACAGAGTGACATCAATAGCGGACCGTCTTAACGTTGAATTTGCGCTAATCCACAAAGAGAGAAAGAAGGCCAATGAAGTTGACAGGATGGTGTTGGTTGGTGACGTGCGTGATCGAGTTGCGATTCTTGTTGATGACATGGCTGACACGTGTGGTACGATATGCCATGCAGCTGATAAGTATGTAAACTTGTACGCATTTATAACAATGGCTTTTAGTTTTCCCCCACTCTTTCGGGGGTGTTGCAGCTAAAGTTTTTGACTGCATACATTTGGAAAGGGGGTACATGAAAATTGCTGCTTTTGTCTTATGTCACTTTGTCAGTGGAATAATCTGATACATGATATTTGCCTAAGCAACAGTTAATTTATTAGACATCGTTTTGTAATTTTCATCAACACCGTACAGTATACAACTATATGTGCTTTTTTTATAACTCACATGCAAATTTGTTTCCAATACACTGAACACTCATTGACTCAAGTGTTGGGGATCCTTGTCCTGATTAATACTTTATCTAATAATTGCTTTGAAAAATTACATACATTACACACTATCACAACAGAGTGTTCCTAGTTTGTCCTTCTGCTCATACAAATAGGTTAGAAGTTTAATTGATTCCCTTCAGTTTTGAGTCCCTTGAGCTTCTGCTAAAGTATAATATAAGATTATGTAGTATGGTAAAAACACTGCAAAAAGTGTTCAATTTATATATGATGCTTGAATTATTACACGGCAATGCTTCAGATTACTCTTGGCTGGAGCAAGCAAGGTGTACGCCATCCTCACGCATGGGATATTCAGCGGCCCAGCTCTTTCTAGAATCAACAATGCTGCGTTTGAAGCCGTGGTTGTCACAAATACAACACCCCAGGATGATCACATGCGACAAGCTAACAGGATAAAGGTGGTTCATGAAATACTACAAGAATGGTCCCTACTTCTTAGCTGACTGTACCTATGTTCACGTTGTATCTTCTGCCTCAAGACTGAATGTTTTACATGCCTTTTTTCTCATTACATCAGTTAACTTTGTAATGACAATGCTGTAATAATAATTTAATTAATTTGCATATATATGCATTATAGATTATACAGTGTATCATTATTCACCACATGTGTTGCACTAGATGGAGCATGCGTGGCTTAAGCATTTTGTCGACCTTAGATACCTTTCTACTTGCGTGGTGATAGTAGACCATTACATCACGTGATTACATTTTGTTTAGCCTGTTTGTGGACGGGACGTAGTAGTGGTCACGTGCTCCAATGTCTCATTTATTTGTATGTGGTCAAATTTGTTGGCCACTCTAGGACTTTCTAACGATTAAGTTGCTGGCTTTATGACGCAACCCATACGTCCGCCGGAAATAGCATCCGTTTTAATCCATATTTGGGTAAAGCTTCATGCGTACACAAAGTCCTAATTTTTTGTAACAAACGGTCCGGACATGTCGTACTTATGATGGCCTTTCTTGTACAGATTACGCTACATGTCGCTCTATGATGGTTTCCCGTGAGATAGTTCTCACTTTTTCGGCTTAAAATAACTGTGGGTCATAGTTTAAGCTATAGTGCTCTTTTGTAGTAGCTATCGGTAGAAACGCGGGTGGATATGACCAGCTGGTATAGAGCTATATAATCATCGTTATTCTTGTATTTGTGTGGAATGATTTTTGCACAGTTCACGTTAATTTCATTTACAACGGCATAGAAGTTTTGGGAAAGAGGGCTTTCTTTCAGTATATTTGAAGCGAAATTTTTGTGTCACAGGTTTTAGATTTTCAAAGAAAATCTCTGTGTTGCTGATTTTAATTCATCCTGTTTACATTTATCTCGGTTGTTGTTTCTTTTTAGACCATCGACATATCCCCTATTCTTGCCGAAGCAATTCGCCGAACTCACAACGGGGAGTCTGTCTCCTACCTGTTCAGCAACGTCCCTCTCTGACATGTCAGCCGACCTTGCCAGGGACGTGCTCTTTTTATTAACTTGGTAGTCTGCTTGCAAATCAAACACACAGCGGCATCAACTTTACCGAATGGATATTGACTTTTTGGACAAGTTGTTTTCTGTTGTCTTCAAGCCGCATGATGAATTGTGTTTTTAAAATTTTTTGTTAGCTGCCGTTTCACTGAATTAATTTTGGACTTTAAGGGTTAATTTTATGAATGAGTGTTAAAATGTACGCTGACTAATTTCCTGCCAATTTGTAGCTATGAAGTTAAAGTTACCTAAGACTTAAGAGAAACCGTAAAACTAACGTCCGGAAGTGTTACTGTTTTTGTACCAAATACACACTTGGTAGACACAGCAATATTGCCTTCATAGTTTAGAGTACAATACCAGGGCCACGGAAAATATGCTTTTTAATGAGCCCTTTCAATTGAAATATTGTCTGAAAGTTTTGTTTTCGATCTGATGTGCACGTGGCATCAACGCTGATAATAAATTTAAAACTTCCGGTGAAGTAGTTTTCAGGCAAACCAATTGTGACGTTGACCTAGGAGGTAAAAGGTTCCAACAAATACAAGCTGAGGCTGTAGAAATAGCAACGCGAGTACCAACCCGAAGTAAAGCACAAAGAATCTGCACCTTAGGGTTTGTTGTACGGCAGACCTTTGGCGTCTCTCAGCGGGTTGTCATAATCTCCCAGTGCGATACCACTTAGTTCCATCTCTCATTAAAAGCAGTCCACGCTGTTACCATGGGATACGTAGAGAATGCTTTTAAAGCATGCTGGAGGAAATTCTGTTCCAGTGATCATTGTAACCAGTGAGTTGTACAGTAACAGCCAGACTCTGATTACACTCGATGATGAATATTCTATGGATTTTCGTGACATTTCTCTGCGTCAAAGGACAAAGTAAGTACAAATAAAGCTTTGCGAAAAATGAGAACGGCTGTCCAAAAATATTTTGGAAAATTTTACTTCGTGGCTTTTTCGTATAACGATAAATCGGCTACAGATATGCTTTATCTTTACCGATAAGAAGAATTATGAAAAATTTCAAAATATTATTAAAGATATATGCTGGATGCCCTATTCTTTTAGGGGTTACATTGCTTACGGAGAGTCCAGCGAAAAACATAACCTACGTAGAGGAGTTTGAAAATGTTACCGTGACTTGCGAAGTTTCAGCTCTCGGAGGAAAAACTGTGCGTTGGTACCACAATGAAAAGCAGATTGCTTTGGTGGCCAAGGGAAACTCAGTCATTTATCTGGTAATACAATATAAAAACAAATGGTTGATTATCCTCGAAGATGCATTGTTTAGAAAAAAAAACAGCAGGAAGGTTTTTTGTTTTTTTGTTTAACTTAAACTTATTAATGCATTTGTTTGGTAGTAGCAACGTTTTTAAGAGAAAAAGATAAAAAATCTCATTGTTATGAATTATCTATCTATTAACAGGATCCTAACGATGAGGAAAAGTACAGCTTAACCGGCGCTGATACCACGGGAGGAAATTTCACCTTCACAATTATAAACTTCAGCGAAGACGACGCGGGCGCCGTGGCTTGTGATGTCAGCAGCATAACACCAGCAACAAGAAGATACATGATATTAAGTAATTTGTTCTACTTTCTCAATCATTGCTGTAACCAAGTCATTTTTTTAAGACTCGAGTCAAGTCAAGTCATTTGGGAAGTTGACTTAAGTCAAGTCGAGTAAAATTACTAATTAGCTCAAGTCAAGTTAAAATATAATGCAAGTCAAATCAATTCATGCCATTGGCTATACCTTTAACCGATCGTTTGCAACGAAATCAAATGTCTGTAATTCAGTTGGTCAATAAATTAACAAATAAGATGTAACTACTTGCGTCAAGTTACTTTCCCGAGACTCGAGTCAAGTCAAGTAATTTAAAAACGTAAATAAATAAGAAGCTACAACACATGCTGCACTGGGTTGTCTTGTAATGCTTTTTTCGTAAAATGTTATGATATTTAAAAAAAATTATTTTTTTTGTTGCACGTTTTATCAGGGCGTCCAGTTGGTATCAATATCGTATTCCAATCTGCGAGATCCATTTATGAAGATAATCCTAAGTTACCGATTCTTCATGTCAGGAAAGAAAACTGGGTCAATCTTACTTGCAAGGTTTTTGGGTCAAGACCCTCGGCCGATATAATCTGGACCTGGAACGACACAAACCCAATAATCCTATGGACTGCAAAAGCTCCTTATCCAGTCGAGGTTATTCTTTAGGAAGAAAACAAAAAACTTGTCGTAAACAATAACACATCAGCTAACAATGAATTCCACTTGTGCAGGATAAAGGTTTGTATAACACGAGCAGTGACCTGTTTTTACCTCCTATGTTTTCCTTTGATGTGTATCGAGGCAACGCGACCAAAATAACAACTCCAGACACCAGCAACGTCAACACAGCAACTTCCATTACCAAGACAAAGCCAAGAGGTAAACTTATGTGACAAGCCAACAGCAAACAAACGTTATGCGTGAAAATATTATTTACGATGCTGAAAAACCTTTTTTTGTTCTTGCCCATAATTACTTGTCATAAGCTACCGTCCCCACACAACGAACAGTCACTGAATCCATCACTGGCGAGATGACAGTTGACCACTCGGTGAAATTTACTTGTAGCGTGTCGGTGGAAGAAGATATTTATGAGCGGTCACTTCTGGTTCATGTCGGTACGGAACTTATCTTAACTTAATTCTGAATCGGGGTCGCAATTTACCATTACCTTACGACTGGTTAACTCACTCTTTATGGGTTATAAGTTAGTATATCAATATCTGTGAACACTGTCGTCGTTTAAAGTTTGTTGTAAGTATCTTCTCACAGTATAGACTGAAACTATTTATTGAGAACAAATTAATTTTTTCCTCCAGGTCCATATAAAAGTGGAGGTGCGAACTGCAGAAAAAATTTTTCCTCATTAGTCCTGACTGTTTCTACACTTATCTGTGTGTTCATCCAAGTAAATTGACCTGCGATAGAACTTATCGTTGTTTTCCTTTTTATTTTGTACAATATTTGCGGTCAAGCCGAAGCTGACTTCGTTTTGGGCTGAGCAATTTGTATTCTAGAACAAGTTTAATTGCAAGTTCAAGTTTTATCTTAACATATAGCTTTCTGACAAAAACTCAAATTTGTATCTGTCAGAATTGAGATAGGTCATGTCTGGGCAGTTTGAAACGGTACAGATGTTGCCTGTTGTGGTTGACAATTAAGTATTGTCTAATTGCTTACCGCTAGATGACGTAAATGATCCAAATATATCTGCTTCCGTTCACACCTCAGAATAAATTAAACCTTTCTTTGATAACAATTTGTTTTTCTTAAAGATGCAACAATGTCGTTATTCTAAAATTCCTAAGTGGTTAATATTAAAACAATTTTCAGATACAGACAAATTCGATTACTGGATATTTCGAATGAAAGCCAAATACATGAACAGTTTTCTAACAAATACATTTTTGTAAATTGTATGTAATTTTTTTTCTGCGTCCAATTATTTGAACTTAGTATAATTTTCTGTTTTGAAACATTGCAAGTTTCATTTACTAGGCAGAGAAAACAAGTGTTAGACTTGCCCGTGCCGAGTTTGAATTCTCACGCAATTATATCTGAAACTTCTTTCCGAGACGCCCCGATTTTCACAAGAAAAGATAAGACCAATCACGCCCTCAACATAAACTTTTGTCATATTAATAATGCAGCTCGATAGTGTTCCAGTTTCAGTTGTGGAACTATGTAGTTCGAAGTCCACGAATTTGTGTCAATTTGAGTTGTTTACAGATACCGATAAGGCCGATTCAATGTTTGCTATAACAAAGGCGGAATAAGAATTAATAATATTTTCGACCAGGCTTCGCGTCCTGTCTAATTACTTGGCAAACTGGCAAATACGACCGTAGACGGGCGCTCGTTCTATTCTCACACTGATTGCCGGTTTTAAACGACGGGAAACGTCCCCAGCGGCACCAATAGCCGTCAAACTTCGGATGCGGAAGCAAATAGAAAAGTGACAAATTGCTGTCACAATGTTTGCTTGGCCTTCGAGGCTAGCCTTATCAGCGAGATAAATTGACGTGCGTCGTGTCCTATCCCAATGCAGGTGGCTAGCCATGATACAAGCGACATTGTACGTTCCCTTTGTCTTAACAAATGAGGCGGCAATGATCACGGTACTACGAGCTCTGATCTTTACATGTGTGACAACACGTGAGCACCTGGAGCTTGATGGATAATGTTCGGAATTACGCACAGTTCCTTATCTCCTATTAATAGAAATGACGGTGGCAGAGTGTGGGGTTAAGGAAGGGTCAAAAATGGATCTAAAACTTTTTAAAATTTGCTCCAAGGGCAATATTTGTAGCTAGAATATTGTAACCTTCCACAATTAAAACCTCAGTTGAAAATGTTTATCACAATAAACCGGAAAATGCTTCGCAAGCCGCAAAATATTTTCGCTTAACTAATGTATGCAGTTTAGATTATAAACACAGACAAAAATTTGCAATATAATTTATAGAATAACAAGCTTTTCCACGATCAAACTTGGCTGTAAAAAAATGATTAGGCCTTTTATCAAAGATTGGAAAGTTAATAAGCACAGATTTACAAAATGGGGCAAGGTATAATATATTCTTTCAAGTATACAAAACTACCAGCTTTCTTTCAGCGACAAAAGTTAACGTTTGAATAAGTTATAATAAAATATCATACGTGATTTTAACGATTTTAAAGAGCTTAAAATCATTTGTCCATAAATACAGCTGCGTCAGTCTTTGTTGAAATAACAAACGTTATACACAAACTTTTGTTGTAACGACGTTTACAAACGAAAACTACAACCAGGGCCAAAATAGAGAAAATCATTCTTTGATTTCAATTAGAAACGTCATTTTTAAGTCGATGCTTTTCGACGTTTGAGGTGAGATGGTCGCTTCAGAAAGAAATGATGAAATTACGCAATTAATTTTTGCTCCGCTGAAAATAGGATTTTCCTGTCTCGGTGTTGAATGACCAACTTTTTTGCTTCGGGTCCCCTGCACCTGTGTACCAAGTCACGTGATGGGTGCAGGTCTGTCACTCAAGACCCCGAACGCTATGCTAAGTGTTGGTTATAAGGCTGGGATCTGTATCAGATTACGAAAAACCTCTTTCGTCAAGTGGCTACCTAAACCACCACAAATAGCTATTCAGCGCTTTAGGTTTCTTGTCGCAAATGCTGTTGTACGTCCCGCACGTCTTTTGGAAGATTTTACTGAATTAGATAAATGTTCTAAAATGGCCATTTAAGGAGTTTTTATTTCGCTTTAAAACGCCCTAATGCAGTCTTAAATCTTAAACGTGCCTCCAATCGTAGTATGTGCTTTATAAGAGCGGCTGATGTTTTCTGATGGATTTTATTGTGTGGAAAGTATTTTAATTTTTAACAGAAACAATATGTACTATATGTAGTAACAAATTTAAACGCGAGAACAAAGTACTTATACGTTGCTTACATTTTTATTACTATACAGACTCTACAAGCGGTTAGTGTGTAGCCGTATAATTTAAATGGATCGTTTGCACAAAAAAGCCGATAAATGCCACACCTGCAATGCCATTTGAGTTTAGAATCGGGGTAAGATTACACCTTTTGTTTAATGAATGAGATTCAAAAAGCGCGCTAAAATCAATGTAACCGTTAATGTGCATGTAAGCGAGCTGGAAAATCCGTGACCTACTACGGCTGCTGGATCAAACTCAAGAAGTCGACTTTGAGAATAGTATGCCTTTGGTTGCCAACTTGTAACTGTGTTCGAATATTTTAGTCATCACGTTACGCAATTCAATTTAGTAAAGTCGCAAATATAAGCCACGACAACAACAGCGTGACTTGGCAGCACCTAACTGATATCGATGTTTTTGGGACCCGTAGCACCTGCGCTGTGCCCGATGACAATCAACAGAAACACAATCCCTTCGTCAAACAAGTCAACCTGAAATTTCCCACAGACTTCTTACTGGACCGTTTAATTCCACCCGACTAACGTTTCTCTGACTTTTTTTACTTCGCCGCTCGATTATCGTTTATTTGTTATCGTTAAATCGTATACCTTGGATACGACTGAATTGCACGTTTTTCTATGTCAAGCTACGCCCGGGCGCCATAACTTATTATCATTCAAGCATTTTACCGATAACGACTTTAGGTAGAAGGCAACGCGGCGAAAAAATGCCTGTTTTATTAACTCCATGAGACAAACCTTGAAAACAAACTTAATCCAAACGGAAAATCTTGAGTCCGTTTACTGCATTGATTTGTTGAAATGTTTATGTTGGAATTGACCGCGTGCTAAAATATACAAACGGTAGCAGCATTGTTTCGAGTGGCCACTTGAAACTGTTGAGTGAGGCCGTCCTCAAACGGTACCACTTGACGTACGGGATTGTTTAGATCTCGAGCAACAAGTGCTTCGTGTTAAGTCGAGTGATTTACGTGTAGCAGTTAATTGCTTAGCGTGGTGAAAGTGCTAAAAGGGCACACGTGGCTGAACATGTTCGACAAGGACTTGAGATTAATAGAGATAAACTGAATGGGCGCACTGCTTGTGAAACATGATCTTGCCCTAACTCTATAACTCCTACCGGCACACTCGAATTAATTTTATCTCGAAATAAACTTTAAGTATAAAGTGAATCGGCCAATAAAAAAATGTGAATAATGAGATCTTAAGAGCCACTTCACACAGAGTGGGCGTTGCTCATTCTATACATCATTGGCAAATGTTAGTTAAACAAAACCTTGATTTGTTTGTTACCCGCAGAGCTTAATTTCCCGTAAAATATTACGAGAATGACCTGTTGTAAATAACAATTGTATCGGTGATAAGAAATGGGTTCGAAAATTTTGTCCTATAATCTACTATTTGAAAGATTTTAGGCTATACTGTATGAGATACTCCTTTTTTCTTAAGAATAATTTAAATCGTCGCGTGATGAAATCGACGAAGATGGTTTGGGAACAGATATTGAATTTCTAAACCTTAAACTCTGTGTCGTGCGGGGAGTGCTAGGCATCAGCCTGTACCCAAAACACTGGTGTAACCGCAAGCTGTCAGCTCGATACCCCAACACATTTGGTTTCTATTATTACCACAATCCCAGTTAACGATCACGCTGTCATTCTATCTGGAAGGGATCATTATAAAGTATTTGACTCCAAACAGTAGTTATCCGGTGAGAAACTTTAAGCTATTATGTTGAGCGTATATATCAGCATGAACGAAAGATCTGATGACTGAGCAAAGTACCGTATGTTTTCAAAAAGGGATTTGGTATAACGCTTTCATGCTTTAGAGAAGTTAATACTAGATTGCGATTCGCATTTTAGAATTTTATTTTCGACACATATTATATTAGGTTTAAGCACAAGATTTTAACCTCACAAAGTTGGAATTTTCCGTTGCGCATAAGTGCATTTCACACACGACAGACATGACATGTCGTGAAAGACTCAGTGACACGGATGGAGGTTCAATCGGTCCGTTACTAATTGCCGTATAGTCAACGCTGAGGCATTTTCGATCTGAAGACAGTTCGAGATGCGACCGCATAAGTCCCAGACGGAAATCTTTAAGCATTCGAATTTGAGCCTAAACTGTCGGGTACGATTTTCCCGTGTCTATATATTCGATTTGTAACGAAGGCAACGGAGCAATTTTTACGTTTTCGGTTACCACTAAGTAAATATATGGCAACCTGTCACTCATCCGAGATACTGATTATCTTGCATTGGCCAAACAATCACAAACGGTTAGCATAAATTAACCAAGTTGTGCATGGAAGACTGTACAAGCAATATGACGGAAACCTAACGGTTTAACAAAGAGTATGTGCAGATGGAGCTTAAAGAATTAATTCTGAAGGAAAGTATAAATTTTTGTCGATAGTTCCACCAAAAAATTTCATGACCTGGTTTATACTGGTATGCTTCAGATTCCGCCAAATCTATTATATAGCACTTTTAGCAGAAAAATATAGCACGTTTTATCAAAAAAAAAATCGGACGATAATTTACCAAAAAATCCCAGTTTACCCATCGATTTATCATTCTACGACAAAGCTAAACTGCTTGGTAAACCTTTCAAACATGTGTCAAAATCGCGCGCATTTTCTCAATATTTACCTGTCTTGTTAGTCAAGGAGCGGAGGCTCTTTCACAAACAATATGGCGATACTGTTACCCAGTACCGTAACCACCGTTGCCACTCAACTTTCAGACTTGAGAGAGCACGCTGAAAAAAGTACACAACGTCTCGGAGCTTATAAGTCAGCTCGCTTTTGAATCCTCGTACTGAACAAATCAAGCTTGGTGAAAGGTGAACCCAGATCGAGGGTTTAGAATTGTGATGATTCTGACGTTTCACGCGTCGACGGACGAGTTCAGTCGTCGTGTCTGAGTAAAGTTTCTCAGCAAATCTTTCAGCAGTTTATGATCTGCCTAGGAGTTGAAAGGGACAGTTTATTTTAGAACATATCATATATTATCTGATAGAGCCGATCAAATGTGCTTTTAAAATTACGGGAAGTTACGCGAAATACATTTTTAAAATTCACCACAGTAAGCATTACAGTCTTACGATTATGATTCTGATTTTTAATTTAACTAATGTTTGTAGTTGACAGAAACTTTAGCGAAAATATTTCAGAAGTGACAAATGAATGCGGTTGCCCCAATGATAGACAACAGCGTAGGTTTAGAAGATATGGGCATGACGCAACAGCACACGACCAAAAGCAGTAGTTTTACAGTGAAAGACATCCTGGAGCTCCCATCAACTTCCCAGACATACGCAGGGGAAACTCCTCCGTCTCACTCCGGGAGCGAGGCCCAGAACGACTCCATCCACGTCATGGATCAAGATATGTCTTACATTGAGCATAGCAGGCATCACTCTTCCGATTACAGGAGCAGCTGTGATACTTATCCCGGTGTTTTCCCATACACCCATTATCCGGAACAAACCCATGGGACGATGCATTCGGAAAATCCGCAGTACTTGTATGACGCACACGGACATTATCGACATACGGAAGCGGGTGAGGAAATGCGTTACGAATGCGAGCAAACACGCTACTGCGATATCGGCGGCGTTCAGCGCCCTACCACCGGAGAAAAGCGCGTAAATTCCGTTGAATCAGCGGCGGAAACGTCGGCCTCTCCATCTCCATCCACACCGACTTCACCAAGTCATCAAACATCTCACCATAAGCCAGTTTATCCATATCCGTATGGAGATAAACCGAATTATCATAAACACAGTGCAGGCTATATTACTGAGGCTTCCCATGCACCGGCGTACACCTCGTTGACCTATCACGAGGCCAGCAAAATTAAGAGCGATCCCAGTGAATTCGCAAAAGCTACAAGCCATCCAATAGTTACTTCCGAATCCAATACTCCGGAAGATAAAGACACGAAGCCAAATTACAACCAATCGGAAAGCGAAGAGTTTTCATCGGGTTGGTCGAATTTCAACGAAAATTCAGAAACGTACGAATTAAAAGGTAATCATCTTTTATACTTTGTTATAAGGTGTACAGTAGCTTTAAGGGGGAGGTTTATCTTCGCGATGAAGTTGTTGAAATAGACTGTGTTGTTAAGTCAATAGTACAAATTACGTCGCGTTGTAATTTAAAAATAACAAAGAGAGAGACGGGCAATTGAAAAGCTTCAGTCCGTCATTTATCACAGTATAGCTGTAATCTTTCTTTTCTTGAGATTTTCTTCGAATATTCACACATAAAACCGCATGTTTGTCTTCGGTGCTTAGAAATTTAAAAGCGTGGATATTTCATAGCATCCGTTTCGCGATTACCCCAGACGGTAGCGTCATGATGACGCCTACAATTTACTTAGTTGCTTTGACATGGGATTTTCCTCCCCAAAACCGTGTGTGGTAACCTCGATGACTCTCTCTCATACAACATTAACTGGTCACGGTGGCGAATGTTGGCGCCAGGCTAACGCCTTACTCAAAACCCGGACACTTTTCTCTAGGTCGATCCATTTATATACTTCGGCACGGTTCTAAACGTAGATTATGATTTGTCTTCATATGTCGCTTGTAATACGCGAGATATGCTTATGGAGCAGTTTTAATTGACGCGTTCATGTACTTTATTATCTTCGTCTGTGATCATAAATCGAGTCAATTTTAAGCTTCGATCAACGCGGATTTTGATATGTTTAACTCCGTGCCCATTTACCTTATCAGTCGATGTATCTTTTACAGAAATGGACGAAGCGACTACCTCGCCCCATTGCAGCTCAAGCCCAGAAAGATCTGTAACTTCTGGCGGGGATGAGGAGAGTCAACCTCCCGCCGGCAGCCCTAATTCGGACGCAGACAAGAAGCGAAAACGTCGTGTTTTATTTTCGAAGGCCCAGACCTTTGAGCTTGACAGAAGATTTCGTCATCAGAAGTACCTGTCCGCCCCAGAACGAGAAGCACTTGCCAATATGATCGGCCTAACACCAACCCAGGTAGTGCAATTTTTCTATACAATTATAAGTATAAACAATTGATTAAATATAATTAATCACGATTTACCGTGAAGCCAAAGCCATTGGTAAAAGTACGCATTTCTTGCAAAAATAGGCGTTCAAAACTCGATATTTGTGATCAACATATACAAAATTGCCATATAACGTTAAATGAATTATATAGTCTCATACATACTGCTGAACACATATTACTACAAGCACAATATTTTTTCTCTCCTCATTTGTTATATTCATTTTTTTTTAAAAGTCTACAAAATTTTGATGTTGATTTTTTGCAAAATAATATTTCTGCCCATATCTGCATTAGTAAGTCTCAATAAACTATATAATATAAAATTTATAAAAAATACAAGGCAGTTAGTAGCAAAAATAAAATTATAAGATGACCACAAAAATAACTGACATAAATTGCAATGTTTGTTGCGTAGAGCTTTTAAAATATACTAAGCTAAAACAAGTTAGCTACCGAAAAACTCAAAAAGTTTTGCAAGCAATTTTTAACAAAATGAATTAATCTTGTGGTTTTGCTTTGCAGATAAAAATTTGGTTTCAAAATCATCGTTACAAGATGAAAAGGGCGCGGCAGGAGAAGGGCGGAGCTGTCAGCGGAGGTTACGATCTGGGCGGACTCGCTTCCCCAAGGAGAGTTATGGTACCGGTTTTGGTACGTGATGGAAAACCGTATCCGGGCGGAATGATGCATTCCACCACTAGGAGCGCTTGCTTTGGTCTGCCAGGTTCAGAAATGAACACCGCACCTAGCGGCACACCACGGGTTGGTATTCCGTACGGAGATGAGTCAGTCGGGCATTCTGCCCCACCGATGGGTTCCTTTCCCGGACATTTCGGATCCAGCGGGTTCGGGATGCATTATTCTTCCAGCTCTCCGTCACAGATCTCATCCCATCACAGGCAGGCTCCCCATGGCGACCATTTGACCGGACATCCGACTTACCATTCGACAATCGGGTCGCAACAGTTTAGCGCTACCTACGCCTCAACGCAGTTGAGGACCGGGGGTCAAACCTATAACTCACCTTACGCGGTTGCAGCAGCTCCGTATCATCAGCACCACATGCAGCAAAAATGGGCTACGTGGTGACTTGAAAATTTTTATCACTGAAAATTCTTCAATTTATCTACTGTGACGATTTTTTTACTACTCTTATGCAAATGATTTACTTACAATCAATTTTAACGCATTTTATCGGGTATTTGCTTTCCTTAGGTCAACCTCGTAACTTTATTATATAGTTCTAAATTATTATCTCCATTAATCTTATTCGTTATAACCCGTTTATGCATCGCTGCCAATCCTTGCAAAATGTTTTCTTTGATGAGGATTTAATTTAAATCATTTTTTGTTCAATTTTCACTTGCTGCTTTTTACTGGGCGTGCACTTCCGCATTCTATGTGAGTCTGTGTTTTTTGACGCTTATACTTACTAGAGCACTATATCAGCAAGTGCCAAAATTTATTGTGTTTTACCTTTGTATGAATAACAATTAAACGTTGTAAAACTGATTCATTATCGTTTAAGTAACAGGTGATGTTAGGTCAGGGAGAAGAGCCAAGCACTAAGCCTATTTTGTTTGCAAACACAAGATTTTTGGAACAAGTTAAAGTTCAATACAAGATATTACATATAAACTATATAGGCACCTGCATACCTTTACGGTATACAGTGAAGCTATGATAACACTTAAATGCAAAACTCATTTCTTGCATCTTATTCGAACGGAAGTTCTCTGTGCTGAAGATATGAAAGTAGAGGTGTATGGTATAACAATCCCATACCATTTATACATCAAGCAGGTATCATTTTCTTTTAAATGTTTGAAGATCCTGCAAAAACATACTTTCAAAGTACGTATTTAAAAGCGTTTAATTGCTGTTAATATTTTTATATTTTTGAAATTACTTTGTTACCTCAACGGCGTATGGCGTGTTGCTCAGCATTCATTCCTCAATGAGCAGGGAACCATATATTTAAGGAATGATGAAGTGTCAGTGACGTGAACACGTTCTATCGGGGTGATTCAATTTAACTTGCTTAACGTTTGACGCTTGCGTATTAAACTTTTTCGTAAATAACCACTTCAAAATGCTGATGTCTTTCAATGTTGTTGCTCTTTGCCCAATCATATACATTATAGTACAAGTATATAAGTTACATATCTCATCCTTATAGAAACAAAGATCATAAGCCATTAAAAAGGATAACTGTTTTCAATCCCATGACCAACAGTGGTAGAGTTTCATATAGCCTTAGAAGATCTGTAATACGAAACCAGTGGTTAATGGGGTAAAGCTTCATTGATACAGAAAGGTGTGAATATAGAGGAAAACGGGTTAAAAAAACTTTCCTTTTGGAGGGTTTGCGGTCATTGCGAGAAAAGCAGACAATATCTTGACGTCTAATGTTAGTCAAGTAGATTTTATCAATCTGTACGTGCTCAAATACAGAAGCAAGGTTATTTTGCCAGCTCATGTTGACCTCTTTGACATTTATGTTCATTCGCTCCGTTGACAAATACCATTCTGTTGAAAACGTCGAATTTTGACTTAAGATAAAACACGTGTTTTGGCATTGACCTGAAATTTGTTATTGTTTCTACGGTGAAAGAATATGAAAAGAATTTTAGTTTTTTCATCTTTTCACTAGCTTCGGACGAACCCTTTACCAAGCAAACGTTTTGATTGACAGTTGTTTTCATAGAAGACTTACAATGTTTTTCTCGGAATTTGTTACGGGGAAGATTTTGCAGATGGGTGCACGAAACTAAAGCCAAAAAATGAGGTCAGGAATTTTATTAGAGGTATTTCTACTAAAAGTAACAATAATATACTGTGGCGAAGAATATACGCATTGTTATGAGTGTTTTTAGGAGAAATACAGGTTGTTTCAATGGACTTTTTATGCTGTTTCGCGATATGTTTTCTTCACTTCTCACGAATTTCTATCAACCACTCTCATATCTGGTATCCTTTTCGTGAGTTTTATATGCAAAGGCGTATAGCTTCCACGCCCACGATATTGGACGCCCTCTTGCAGCAATTAAAAACCATTAAAAGGTTGCATCGGGTGACCTACGACCGTTTATAGAATTGGAGATGGCAGGATATCAGATTACCCTAAAGCTGAACAGCGACGCTTCGTCGGAAACCGTCAACTGTTTTTATACGCCAGAGTTTTTGCTTCCCCCGAACGGATTAGGTTATGTTACGACTCTGATTTGCATCAATGCATTTGACCTTGGCTTAACGACAACTGGGTAAAATAAAAATAAAAAGCGCCCGTACTATTCTAAATCGTCCGCACGCGACCGGGTTACCTCGACCCCAAAACTGCTCACTTCCCACCTGGCCCAATCAAATTGAACTAGGTATCAAAATCGCGTGCGTCACGAGGGGTGAAATGTCCTGGGAAAACTCTTACATAATTACATTTCTTTAGGTGACCGGTAAGCCCAATGGCAAGCGCATAAATCGGAACAGAATTAAAACAGGAAACGGAGTTATTGTAATATATAGCTACATGCGTATATAGAACGATTATTATCGCAATTCGTTTGTTTTCTAATATTTTACGAATTTACGGGCGAAACGTTCTCTCACAGTTTTTATACAGTATACAAAAGGTTTCAGTTTGCTCAGTTAGGTCCTATACAATAAAAAGGTGGAAACATCTGATCAAAGTATGTTATATCAAAAAGTTAACGCTGTGCTGTATTTACAAATTTTGATGCCAAATATTACATCTGGCTTCGTATTAACGTAGATGCATTTTCTTTATTTATGGATTTCGTCAGAGGTCTTTTCAAAACTCCAAATTACCTCTAAGTTGACGAGTTTTTTGTTTAACATATTGTTAAAAAACTAATATAAATCTTTGATAGGGAGTTTTTGAAAATACTTTGACCTTTGGAAAACAGGGTCAGAATCGTTTGTTTTGCCATCAAAAAATTTGAACGACAAACCTTTGCTGCTCCAAGCGACTAACTTTTGATGTTTTTTTCAACCACTTTTGTGTCACTTGGAGTTCATATAATTAATTATTTTCCACGTTATAATTAATCAAAAACAAAAAACAGTAGCAATATACAGCAAATGTCTGAAATTAAGCGAAATACATAGACACAGAACGTAAAAGTGTAAGTGCGAAGTATGCAGCTATAGTTTGTCTTGCTTTAAGATTTTACATACAGTACTTCGAAATAACATCGTTTAATTTGGTCATTCCAATAGAAGAATGGTTGCCCGAACAAGTACGCATATAGTGTCAGATGTAGCGCGGTTAGATATAGCCTACTAGTCTACTACTGACGCACACTGAAAGGTAGTGTAAACTGTATACCGTTAGATTAGCTAATTAAGAGCAGCGTAATACTTCGTCGTATGAGTCTTTGGTTACTGTCGTGCTTCATCATTAATTGATTGCCCCTGCAATACTCCAAGTGCCAGTTGACTTAATTTTTACAAACCTACATTAAATGGTGGTTACCAGCTTTAGTCTACTGCGTGGACATGAATTATTTACGAACAGTCCATGACGTGTTCTTGAAGAAAATCAAACAATCAATAACATAAGTCAGAAAGTGACATATAACGATATAAATTCGGCCTTTTAGATTATATGGGCGTTAAGAGTGCGACAAAACAAAATCTTGGAGAAAGTGGCAATGCTGATATAGTTCAATATAGATAATAATTTGCTGAAGCACTCATAGCAGTCTTATTGTAAAGAAAAACCTGCTGCATGCACTCGATACCAACTGAGACGAATTTAGGTCAAAAATCTGTTGACTGTTTACGAGTAGATTTAAGGACAAGGAGATACTCAGTTGCTTAATGCGATCATCATGTTCATCTACTTAATTCGCTGTGTCTTTTGCATTACGTGCCGCTGTTGCCAGTTTGTTTTTGAGTATTTTCCTTTCCTAAGCTGTGACGCAACTTCCTCTCACCATTATTGCTTAAAAGCAAGGTCCAGCATGAGATTTCGTCAGTTTGGTCTACTAGTTTGTATTGATTTGTTGATTACTACGAACTGTAGGGGTGTTGGGATTACGATCGAAGCTAAAGTGCTGTTTTTGGCGTCTTCTGTTGGATGAAATGAGTTTGCTGATGCAGTGGAAAGCAATCGTTAAACAAATTAGAACCAGGCAAATTGTAAAACGCTATGCAGCAAGCCTGCTAACGCAAACGAATGTGGTTAATGCTCAACTGTTAACTGGCTAAATTGGTAACATATTTATGTTCAGAGCCACAGCAGTATCCGTACTGTTACGCTATGTTTTAATTGTTTAGTATAAACATGACGTAAAGGAAAAGTAGAAAGTGATGTCAGCTAGGCAGGTGTGATTTACTGCAGCTTACTTACAGCGCATAAGGCAAAGCACAGAATGGCTGACGCTATCAAGCAGCCTACTTGGTGTCAAGCGATAACTTGTTGTGCTAAACTATAGAGTGCAACATTCGGTAATAATTATTTGTATAATTTAAATGTATAATCTAAACGTTTTGCAATTTGCTATTAAATTATCGCAACTTTTGGTACTTTTACAAAGCCGTACCACTCGTACGTAAGCAAAGGTGAGTGTTACTTGTGCACTCAGATACGCAGATGACGCCAATTATTATGGCGGATCTAACAAACAAAAATGAGATGAGATATTGAGTTCCTTTTTAATGGAATGAAGTTTCTAATCAGTGATTGTCTTAGTTCATGTCATGTGACAGTGGCACGCTGCAGAACACAGCAGACGAGCAGACCAAAACTGAATGCTAACGCGTATTATGTCAGCATCTAAATCGCCTGCAGAGACCATATTTGGTATAAGTATAGGCGTACGTTCTTTCCTTTGGTTACATAATGCTATGATGAATAACCCACCTGCACGTAGGTTTTGATTTCTGATAAACTTGATTTTGCAAACGGGCAATATTTCAAATAACCTTATTCACTACTGTTACATAGGGTCGACTGCTGGTGAAATACTATAAATTAACATTGTATGATGTCATTTAATCTAACTGGCATGCAAATGGATCTTACGTATGAAGTGACGTATTACAGCAGGATGTAAATTTGCTACGCCACTGCGGGTTGACGCTACATTCTACTTACTTGTCAACTAGTAAAAAAAGGACGGAATTTTACCCTGTGCTCTAACGCTGTAACAGAGTAACATAGATTATATAGACATTGTTACTTAAGGTCAGTGTCTTTATGGCCAGTCTTGTACGATGTGTAGTGGTTGGAGATGGGGCTGTTGGAAAGACTAGCATGCTAATCAGCTACACCAGAGGTGACTTTCCGGATGAGTACGTTCCAACCATACTGGATCAATACGCAGGTAAAAACGTATTCCTACTTACATATGCATTGGGCGTTAACACGCATATGGCAAGCACTAAAGAGTTAGTTGTAGTCCAGTATACGTTTGTCTAGGTAGGCCAGTTTGCCTAGCCTTTTCCAATATCAGACAGTGATGTTTAAAGTAGCACTCGTTGCGTGTCAAATGTCAGGACAGATGCTTTTGGAAACGGGTTGTAGTATTTTCTGTAATCTCAAAAACACTTTTTAAATCAAAGTTATAGACTTTTTATCGTAAAAGATATATCAGCCGGTGAATCAAGCCTTAAGTTTAGAAAAGGCTGGACAAAATGGAATGAACCGCCATACGACTTAACTTCCTCAAAGCACAGCATTGCCTGCCTTGGCATCTGGAAACGTTACAGTAATAATGCTCGTGTGCCAGTATGCTTTATTTAGAAGTATTACGTGTAAGTAGTATTTTCAGCTGAGTGCGTACGTAAAAGACGCATTTGTCTGTCGTGGCAAAGTGGCGTCATAACGGCTTTACCAGCAAAATGACCCCATGCTGTGTGATATAGGGCCACCGATGCTAACCCCCTGCGGTCACTGGCTTGCAATTAACTTGACAATTTCTCTTCGATCACTTCCGTGGTAAAGTTTAAACTTTGTTTTTGAGCTGTTGATCTTGCCCATTGACCCTCAAGTAATGCAGCGCTACACGTCGAGTAACATGATCACGGTTCACTTTTGAATTATTTTGATAGGCTGAAAAGTAATTTCAACAGAATTAAAATAATAAGTTTTTGGGTGGAAAGAACAAAAATCCGTTTTTTACCCAAGTTTTATGAGCTATCAATTCCCGTTAGACGTATAACCCATCTTCTTTTGTTTGTACACCACAGCCACAGTAAACGTCGGAGGAACATCATACCTCATTGAGCTAATCGACACTGCCGGCCAAGAGGATTACGACCGTCTGCGTCCACTCTCATACAACAAGGCGGATATATTTCTCGTATGTTATTCAGTTGTCGTTCCATCCAGCTTTTCCAACGTAAAAGAAACTTGGGTCCCTGAACTCAAAGAACACGCTGGAAATGTACCATTCCTTCTGGTAAGCCGATCATTGTCGTTGCTTGATCTAGTTATCTATAACGATTTAGTTTGTTGTCTTGATGCACAACAACATATAGAATTTCCTAGCTACTTTGCTCACCTTTGTTTTTTATACGACATAACTCACACAAACATGCGTAGATTTGCGCAAGGATTACTATTACGTCAGTATATTCCGAAATAATCCCAGCAACGCATGATTTGGACACCTAAAAACAATAGAAAATTCGTGCTAATGAAGGCATGCACTTAAGCTTTAGTTGGACCTGTGAACAAATGAAATCATAAGAGCTGAATTGGCTAAAAAGTAGTGGTCAAAGTAATCATCGTTAAAATACAGTCCTAGATGCTTACGACGCAGCTGCCATTGATTAGTTAAGTTTTAATAATTGAGAGTTAAAAAGCTGGCAAATTTTTCTGTAATATTTTCTGAATGGTCGTGTTAGGCGGGGTTCAATCAGTTGCTTCGTGCCAACTTTATTGCGGTCGCGGTTTAGATACCGGAGTGGTCGCGTTGGCGAAACGAAATGTTATTCGTTGCAATAGAGGATATTCCGTGCCATGTTGAAGTAGTCGTGATAACGGTGTGGTAACCGGGGTTCCATTGTAGTTTCAAATATACTATTGTCCTTCGTCAGAGCATTATTACGTGAAAATCAAGCTGTAAACGGTATATAAACGCTTTGTGCAGATGTAATTGCAAATTATCTTCGAACTAAAACATTGACTACTTTCTACTTCAGCATTTGGTAACCAATTAAATTACATTGAACTAAAAACTACTTAAGCAAAAGTGAAAGTACCCATGAATAAAAGTACTTGAGTCAGTAGCCAAAGTAGAAGAAATTTACTTAAACAGACTACTGAAGTAAAACTACGTCGTTACTGACCACCACTACCACTGTCATCGCAACATTTTATAAATGTATTGAACTGATCGTTGTTTTAGTAATGGTCTAAAAACCAGATATTATGTGCCGAAAATAGAACAGATAAGGCAAAAATTGCACTAGACTAACAAAACGGGTTACAATGCCACATGATCAAAAACAGCGCATGTTCCGCTTAGCCATGTCGTGTTTCTCGTCATTAAATTAACAGAAATTCTGTACTACAATATTTTAATTTGCTCCGTTTAGTTTTGTATTTGTTTTCTGTTCTAAACTGTCTACCCTTCACAAATAATGAAATGTCAGCATCCCATGCCTTGCAATATAGGTTGGCACCCAGATAGACCTGCGAGAAAATCCGAAAAACATTCAGGAGCTTCACAAGCGTAAGCAAAAGCCAATCACAACGGAAATGGGGATAAAAAGAGCTCAAAAGCTCGGTGCTTCCGGCTACCAAGAGTGCTCGGCTGTGACCATGGCTGGTATAAAGGACGTCTTCGACGAAGCTATACGAACAGTGTTATTTCCACCTGATAAGGATGAAAGAAGGGATAAAAAACATTGCACTATTTCATAGCGTTGGCCGGTTTATTAACTATTCTATGTATTACAAGTTTCATTTCATTACCCATTTCATGGTGCAGGGCTGTCTTATAAACGAAAGTTTCAAACAGTGTTTTGTGAAACATGGGAATAAGCTACAAGTAAGCCACAGTCAAACTACCGTGGTTAGATATAGTCTTGTAATGTTTCCTGTATGTAATGAATATCATTCTACGTGAAATTTAGTTTTACTTGTGCTGTAAGTTAGTTGAAGATCTGCTTCACGGTTATAGGCTGCTTCTATCTAAAGAAGCAAGACTACACGTAACCCCCATGCTGGTTTTACTGAAATTAATTTTTCTTTGGCCTGATAAACTGTGTTTTTGCATGGTGGAGAGCGAGTGATTAATTTGACGATAATTTTTGTAACTCGTTCTTCGTCACTTAGGTTATTAATTCTAGCTATGTGAAATCTACCCTTTAAGTTATGTTTCTCATGGCGCTCTTTTTCTCTTATTGGGCAGTTGATCGCAGTTTAGTTATCTGTACTCGAATTGAATATGACACAGGACATTACCGGCCTATTGATATTTAGGAAAATTTCTGAATTATAGCGACAAAGGAACCGTGGAGATAAGAGTTATTGAAAGCTAGGGTTAGCGATTAGTGCATTTGGTTATATTGTTAATTGTCCTTCTAACATAGGCGGTAGGCGTACTCTGGTAACTTTTGGGTTTTTAAATTGCCATACCGTGTTTACCGGAGTCCCAAGAGTTCCACACTTTCATGACGTCTCTATATTTTTGAGTTAAAGACTACGGTTGAAGTTGTTTTATTCGCGTAAAGGGCGGCATAAGCTCAATCGTACCTTTACACAATTTGCCCTAAAGTTAGCAGCGTGGGTATTTTTTTCGTAATAGTTTTGTTGGTCCATGCAAGGAAAAGGTGGGCTGTTTTCCCATCAAACAGATCATTGTTCTTGTTGCTGATTAGACACATTTGTCGTACGCGTATGAGAAATCACGAAATGTTGTTTTTACACTAGGCAAGGATTCGATACGTCATTCAGTTTCATCAGTCATCAATGCTCGACATAGCCTATTATGAGGTCATCATGAATGCTTGGCACTAAATTCTGATGCTGAGATGGTATGAGATTTACTAAGTGTTACTAGAAACTGCGTTGTTGTTCTATCTTGTATCAGTACGAATGATGTGGTGCTTGGAAGATGCATTGTCAAACCACCAAAAACAGCAGCTAACCTAGGAGTATCTATAGGTAGTAGTGGAGAAAATAGAAATCGAGTACGGTGTAACCACTGCCACATCATCCAAATTTCAAACATGATTCGCCTCAAGCCCAAAACCGGACCATAGGATCGGGACGACGACTGATAGCCAGCAATTACTGCACAATACTTGGAGTAGACTTTGCTCATGCAATCCAAGAGACAGTCTTTGTCTTTAGCCAACTTCTCCCTGGCCCACATTGAAATAAATTACTAAGAAATCTCACTCACAAATTTAAGATATAGTATCCTTTTGTAGACGACACTTTTATGAATGATTTTTTGATATTCTGAATATTTAAAATAAATCAAACATGAGATTAGCTCAGCACAAGCAAATCATGGTAATAACGATACAACAGCTTCGCCAGGAGATAGATGGAGAAAGTGTAAGTGCCATCGAAAAATATCTCAGAAGCAAAATATAATGCATTTATCTTAACTGGTGCAAAAAGAAATCGCTAAAATGAATTGGATGTTTATGCATATTTACGTAACCGTATACATATATGAGACGGATAAATTTACAAATAGGCCTATATTTACAGCTACAAATTATATTAATTACAACAATTAATACCATGGTTCAAATTCTTCGCACTTGAAACATTATAACGGGAAAATAAACTAACACATGAATGAGAGCGGCGAACATGGCTTAAACATAATAAGTAATACGTATTACTAAAAGGCTTCTTTTAAATGAACATGAAAAATTAATGTATATTGCAATATATATGCACATTACTACGCACTGTAACAGCAACTAGTTTATAAGTTTCTTGAGCAACATATTCTACTGGACAATAAGAAACTGCAAAATCAGAACGACCTGCCTTTGAACACATAACACTGGTCATTAGAATCTCCGTCAATAACAACAGTGGTCCTGGTACATAAGGAATACACTACATGCAACACTCGTCTAAACCAGCTTTCAAGTTAAAATAAAACTTTAAACAAAAAATGACAAGTGCAAAAACAGGCTGCGCTACTGCGCAGAAACTGCCATGGAAACGGAGTAACTCATAAAAGTTATCACTTGAGTAAAAAGCTAAGAAGTAAGTTTTGAAGAGTTATCATGAGTAACGTGGCATGAACAGTTGAGGCGTAGCAAGAAATATTTGGTTGCATTTGGAAGCTGCATCTCACATGGCGTTATTCTGCTCCTCATCTCTTTCATCCTGTTCTCGTGCAAACTGCAGGAAGACCTAAATGAGGAAAGACATGTGCAAATTAAACATCTGGTCAGTGCAGTGCAATTGAGAGAAACGCAAGATATGTGGATCTTGATGGGCAAAACAAGCGGCAAGATATCTCTCATAACGCAAGATATCTTGATGGGCAAAACAGCGGCCCAGGTAACTTGCCTGTTCCAGTGTGGACTGGCTGAAGCTGTATTCCTCGATGCACAGATCTTGTTTGTTTTGCTCAAGCTCAGAAAACACGGATGAGAGTGACTGCACGCTTTCCTGTGGTATCTTGTATACATATCGATGACTGAAACATTCTGGTTCCGGAACATTCTCGAAAATCTGAAAAATTTTAACCATTTCATGCCATTCCAAGTATGTTTGCTGACTGTTGTAAATTATATTAAAAATCACACGCCACATACTCTAGTAACAAACTGATGAAGTGAGTTATCTTCCTTGTTCAGTTCTTTTTTCAATTTGATCTCGAGAATGTATCCCTGACCAAACTTGCTCTTCAGATGCTGAGTCGATCCAATGCACCTGAAAGTAAAAGATTAAAAGCTTATCAATGAAAACAACCGCCTTGCAATGAGCAGTGCCTAGAGGAACAAATTTATGTGAATGCTGTAAGTAAGACTCACTTCAATCGCCCAAGAACCATTATCGCGACTCGAGAGCACAAAGCGTCAGCTTCATCCATGTAGTGAGTTGTGAGGATGCAGCCTCTGGTCGTTCCTTCGAATGCGCTGCTGATCGTGTCCCTACAAATCACGTCACGTTTTTGCAGTTCTAGTGTCTTTTATTCGGAAAGGGTTGCAATATTATCATAAGTCACTTACCACATGAATCGCTTTGTTTTTGGGTCCATTCCAGTAGAGGGTTCGTCGAGCAAAACAACTTGTGGATCGCCCAACATCGCCATGGCGAAGCATAATTTTCGCTTGGTGCCGCCAGATAACTCCTTTGCGCGCTTATCAATGTGTTCACGAATCTCCAAGGCGTCAACGAAGCTGGATAATTACAGTTCGTTGTCAGACTGTTCCGTTTAATTAGATCAACTCTACGGCCACATGCTTCAGCGCTGGTGACCATAACCCACGTATCAACAACTATACCTGTCAATCGTCCGTTTGACATCGTTTTCTTTTATGCCGCGAGTCGTCGCGTACAGCTCAAGGTGTTCTTTTATGGTGAGGTTCTCCCACAATGGATTATCCTGAAAGATTCATTTTTATACTATTCTGGAAAACGTCGTAGATCACAGTAACTTAGTTGCATAACTTAATTCTCAGCTATACTCAGAAAAATAGTGATGGATTTCAAACGCGTTTTGGTGACACATATAAACGTTACCTGGGAGCAGTAGCCCATTTCCTGATACGCAGCTGATAGGCTTGACTGTATGTCATGTCCCGACACAAACACCTATAAATCGATCAATTCTTTAAGTAGTGGGGGGGTTAGGACGAGAGAAAGTAGTGATGATGTGATTCAAGTAAACAGTTATTTTGCTTTAAATCCTTGAGTTTTACTGAAGACAATGAAAGAACGAAAAATCGTTTACCTTGCCTCTGGTTGGCCCATTATCTGCTGTGATCACGCTTATTGCAGTTGTTTTGCCTGCACCGTTTGGACCTAGCAAGCCAAGCACTTCACCAGGATAGACGGATAGAGATAAGTTGCCTACTGCAACCTAACATAAAAACAACAATAAACAACGTATAGGTGCCAATAACTTGAAATAAGCTCAATGCGCATTGCACAGTTAATTACTCAAGTACAGAGCGTATTTCATTGATGCTAGTTAGCTCACAAAACTACAAGAAAATAATCTTCTATTAATACCTTCACTTTGTCTTCTTCTTTGGCCTTCTTGCACGTTTGCTTCTTAGCTCGTTTGACAAATTCCTTTCGCAGTTTATGGACCAACACAACTGGTTGCTGCAAAATGATCAAACGGTGTAAGTAATTGAATAAAATCGTTACGGATTGCTTCATGAATAGTAACACGAATGGTGTAATTGACTTGCGTACATCATTCTTAACATTCGAACAACTTCCTGCGATGTTTTAAATCCCTTCTAAAACAACCAAAGTATGAAAACCATGAAAACAAAACTTACCTGCTCATCCAAGTTTTGACTGTTAGCGATCAGTTGGACTTTCCTGCTCTCATTCACAACATCATCATCTGTGTCCCCCTCACCCAATTCTTCCTCCTCATACGCACTGATGTCACGGACCTCTGAATTTTTCCTGCAATGACATTGCGTTATATAAAGAACTGTTTTGTTTTTTGTTGGAACAAACTAAAAAAAGGAATTTTGTTAAAAAAGTGGTTAGGAGAAATTAAAGCTGCCACTGAATTGCTTAGATAATAGAATAACCGCAACTTATTATTTGACTTACTACCAATTTCTTAATTTGTAACCAGCAAAAATTGATAAACTACTTCCATTTATTTAAAAAAATACCTGTTTAAAAATTTGAACACATCAGAAACTTTGCCTCCACCACTTCTTACATCAATAATTTTCAGTAGAAAGTAAAAAACGACAACATGAATATACGCCATAAGTATCGAGAAAGGGATCATTGGTGCTGACCAATCAAAATAAGCAGCAGCTGGAACTGGCACACCTGGTCTTGTAGTTGCATAATAGTTGTACAACTGAAAGGTTGAAATAACAATGTAAAATAATTCTTCAAGCTATGTATAAATCTTTGACCTGTAAATCAATACGTTACGAATTAAATTTAGTTACCAAAACTCACTTAAAAGAAGTGAGGTTTATTACAGCTTCAAAAACGTTATCACACTTCACATGTATCTTTAAGCATCTTGTGCAAAAATGAACAATCCTTGACAGGCACCAACCTTTGATATGTAGAAAATGCCGCTGAATCCAACATAATATGGTATTAAAATGACAAAGACAACGTTGAGATAAAGAGCAATATCTGGTGAGCCGAGCTGATCTACGAGAGATACGATAATATACGGGAAGAGGGCAAGCTACAAACATTAAAACGAACAAATAGTGGATTATTTTTATTTTACTATATTTGTTTTTTTTTCAGCCTTTTCTCCTAATCTGCTGTAGTTGCCCCAATGACAATGACCAGATGAGAATTTTAATAAAAAAAATAATCAAATTCTCTCAACAATACAAAATACTTGAGAGCCTAACAACAAGCAAGCAGCCATACCAATTGAATGATATTGGGCCAAACAGTCTGAGCCGTTTCGAACTTGGTAAAGGCAAAATTAGCACAATACGAAATGAGAATGCAAGAAGCTCCCCAACCAAGTAACATGAAGATCTAAAAGAAAACAAAATTAAAAGTTCACAAACTGACAACAACACAGAATGTAAGACGCAAAAGAGAAAGTTTCATTTCTGTGGCTAAAGTTCGAATTAATGTGATTCTCATCTGCTATGAAATGCACTCACCAATGATAAAACAGCACCGGTAGCAATATAAGCTGAAACATTAAACGCCCCTAATCCAATGAGTAAAGCAATTGCAATGCAAAGAAACCAGCAGTAGTCAACCAACATTGCAGAGAGCCAGTAAAGCTCAAACGTGACCCCTGACACACGAAGCTGACCTTTTATTTTTAACTGCAATAAAGAAATTAAATTATTATACTTTATTGAAATCTTTAATATGTTTTTCTCTGCGAAAATGACTTCAAAACATTAAAAAATGTAAAACAGGTTACATGAATGGAAAACTAAGAAAGCCCTTCCAACAAAAGAATTAAAGCTGACACTTAACTAACGGGATTTCAAAAATAGCGGCTTTTCCTTTTAAAAACTTACTACAGTACTGCAAATTCATACACTTAACAACTTTACACACAACCCATCATTTTACTTCTTTATCCACCATATTATTAAAATCCAAATGGACCATATCTTGTATGTGGTATTATTTTGTCAAGTATATTGTATTGCCACGGTCGCCCATATCCTTTATTTCGATGTGCGCTATAATCTTTGCATGTTATCTACAGTTTCATCAGCTACTTATGGTAATCTTTAGTTTGTTTCAAATTTCATTCTGCTAATGGACAACAAGTTATCTAAAACTGCTACATTTATATGATGTAACACTTGTTGTAACAGGATTGTTTAAAAACATGCAGTTATAGTTATTTGGCAACTGGTGTATGTTAAAATTGCAACTGAACTAAATCTTCTAAGTTTACTAATTGTGCATATAAACTATTGTCAGTAAACATAAAATTAATTTGGCTATCACGCTACATAGATTAACCTACCTCTCTTTCTTTGACAGGGTTGATAGCTGATAGTCCAGTTGACATGACAACAGCCAATGCAGCCATGAGGGTGCCACCAAAAGCACCACCATTAAATACAAGTGGGGTAGCTGGAAAAATCAGAGGTTTAAATGGTCAAAATGTCTTCGAGCAATTTTATGAATTACAATTGGACAGTCTTGAAATACTATGAAACTTCCGAACAATATACGGGATCATAGAACTAGAATAGTCTTCAACGTGTTATTATTGTTATGGAAATGTATCAGTTGTAAATTTATGTGTGAAAAAATTTTACTTATGTAATTCCAATACAAAACTTACTCAAGGCCGGCCATCTTTTGTTGTAAGTTATTATAGATCTTGCAGTTTCGTTAATGTTGCGCAGAATGGTTTGACTCATCAGGTTGAGGATGGACGGGAGAGAATGTACGGCCGAAGTGTTGTAAAGTGCTTTGTAGAAAAGCTGCCATAAAAAAACAGCTTATCATTTCAACAAATTTACATCATGCAGGAAATGTACCGATCTGATAACTACTTGGTGAAAACTGCAGCCTTAGAGTTCAATCTAATTGATTGATTTATGGTCAAAGTTAAAGAAAGAAAATAGATATTTGGTCAGCCTATAAATACCAGTTACCTGTGATTCATTAAACTGAAATATATCAGCAGCAACATATGAGAAAACGTTTGGGACTTTTAGAAAATCTGTCAAATTACTCTCTTCCACTGGGACACCAAACTCTATGGCGGCATTCACAAAATTGTCCAACGATTCACCTAAAAGAATTCATTGAATAATATACTTGGTGTAAGTGTGTAACTTATAATATTTTACCTATGTTGTAAATATGCACTTAGGGGAATAAAACCATCATAAGACTTTCTATTATATTTTATTTTTGCTTTGACAACTGTAAAGGACATATATACCCGTGGAACTCTTGTATAGGAAAGGTGTATTCCGGGTATAGTCAGGGTTTCGAGGCAACGTAACATTCACTAGAGGTGGATCATTATAATCATCGACAGTTGTCTGAAGGTTCAGTACAGCTGCGCTACCGACTGATTTACAAAGTTATTATCGTTTAGTACTATGAAAAAGCTCTACGAGGAATTGAAATTATAACCATAATATTTTTCCACATTGACAAAAAACTGAAAAATTGCTTACTTGCTAAGCCAATAGGAAGGATAAAACCAAAAACAATTATGCCAGGGTTTCGCCAGTAAACCAGGATTTGTTTTTTTACCAGGGAAAAGTATACATCTTTTTGTGAAGGCTTTCCCGCCTAGCAAATGCAAGAGGAGATATTACTAGCAACAGACAATTCCAACCAGGAACATCTTCACATGCGAAATTTTGATAATACCTATACCTTGTAAGCAGTTGGGTCAAAAACAGATTTCGCAGAAATAGGTATTTCTTTACTTTCACGAGTCGCCTCATTTTTACTGCTTTCCCCATATACAGGATTTGTATGACCTTCTACAATTGATTGATATTTGCCTGGGGAAGTGACAGAGTTTCTGATCAGACCAGTTGTGCTTCCTGGAGTTGAAAAAACATATTTGTTGTAATACAACAAGTGTAATACAACTAGTGATGGAAAATAATTAATGAATAACAAATATAATGTTATCTTGGAAAAAAAGTTAAAGGAAGCAGGAAGGTATAAGTACATAAAACAAACATAGTAATTCATCAAAAATATACAAGCAAAGCGTATTTGGTCACAATTCTATCAGACAAGTAAGAGTAGTTGCACCCTAGTTTTCATTTGTGCCAACAACTACATGATTTTGAATACTTAGGCAAGAAATTTTGTGCTCACAATGCATTCCACTTTTGAATATTCTGTTAAAATGTTTTGATGTTTCGTCGCTATCACATCGAATCGCAATAATTAATCATGTGAATCAATAATAAATCAATGATAATGAATAACAATGAATAATCAATCAATCAATCAATCAATCAATGAACAATGAATCAATAATAACACTGGTCAACAGCCAATTTGCTTCTGAAACGAATGAGGTCAATCTTGGCTAATTTGGGGTCGCTGATCTCGAATATCAACTTTAAATTTGTTGATTAGCTCTAGTTTTTGAGATATGGCACCATGCCAAAATGTGCTTTACTTGCTAACGCGGAAAGAAGTGTGCGTTTATCTGTTGTAGCTTGCATCTGCCAGAGAGAGTTGGGCACTTAATATATTTGTTTGAAGGTAGATGACGTTTCTATTCATATTATTTTTATTTTGACGTATGTTTGAGTTGGGTTGTTTGCTTGCTTCATGTGTGTAGTCTGAACTGCTCTTTCTGCAGATGCCTCGTAAATGCATAAAAAATGCAGACAATTTCTACTAGATTTGTGGTGAAATAACTTTTTCTTCACAAAAGCAAAGTATAACGGCTGTGGTCAGGAAAGCAAACCTTGTATTCAACTTGTATTTTGGATGTAAAGTTGGTGATCAGGACAAGAGTTGGGCCCCTCACGTATGCTGTAACTCCTGTGGTGCAAATCTTTGGCAATGGCTAAACGGAAAAAGAAAATGTATGCCCTTTGCTGTTCCAATGGTTTTGAGAGAACCTACTGACCACATTAGCGATTACTACCTTTGCACTGCGATACTACCTTTCCTGAGGTACCTAAAGAATTTACGTTACGTTGAAACATTATCTTCCAAAGAACCACACCTTATAACTCAAAATGAATTGCACGATCTTATCCGGGATTTGGAACTACCAAAAGTTAAATCAGAAATTTATACTTCAGCTTTAGACTACAGCAATGGAATCTTCTGGCAGAATCATCATCTTCGAAGACGGTAAATTTGATCAAGTGTTATTTGACAAAGAGAAAATTGCATGGGAAGCGTTTAAGTTGCTGGCCACAAAATTCTTGGGGAACAAAAGAGCTGACAACTACACGCAATTGGTGTAAGTCTCATTAAAGCATACAGATGCATGGAGTGCAATATGTCACTGAAGATACACTTTTTGGACTCGCACCTGGATCTTTCCACCAAACTGTGGAGATGTTAGTGATTAGCATGGTGAGCGATTTCACCAATGCATATCTTCAATGCAAAGAGGTACCATGGAAAACAGAATCAATCAATGCTTGCTCACTTTTGCTGGATGATATCTAGGGATGCTCCATTAACCGTATACGAGTTACAGGCCAAAAGGAATATAACAGATAAAATAGATTAGAAATTTATATTTGGAAAGTGGCAGTTATTTGTTGCATATGCTATGCTGAAATATAAACACATGCAATTATTACACCGTTTGTAGATTGTTACTGTTGTGTTCAATAAAGTGCACCAAGGCTTGCCATATATAGATCAAGATACAAAAATGAAAAAAATTTTTATCTTTTAAACTAGAGCTAATCAGCAATTTTAACCGACATTTTTGGATTCAGCGTCCAAAAATACATAAGAATCAATTGTTTTCTTAACGGAAGCAAAATATTTTTGAAAAATTGTTGACCAGTGTAATCATCATAATTACATGCAATCGCAACTGCCTACAACTTCACATCCTTTCACGAAAGCAGAAATTTATGATGTTAAACATTGACAAACCATTGTCTTCATGAGCTGCTGCATCTCCTTCCCCTTCTTCTTCCTCCCCTATTTTTAAAAATACTTCCTCCAATGTTGTCATGGAAACACCAAAACTTTGTACTCCCAACTCTTTACCATTTTTTTCAAGATCTTCAAAAAGGCCTAAAGATATGAATGAAACCTTTACAAACGCAAAAAAACTTTTTTGCAAAAGAAATTTCAGATGTTTTTTTGGTCAGAAAAAAAAACAACAACAAAAAACTAAAAACCTGCAAACTGGTCAACTTGGGTAATGGGGAGTGTGTAACCAAGCTCATACCCAGTCGACCTCTGCAGTTCTGATCCCTCAATATGAGACTTGACGCGTGTGCTGACCACATGTTCACCATCAGCAGTTTTTGTGACTACTCTGAATATAATAAGAAAAACAATATTAGAGTAAAACTAATCAAGTTGTTTTGTCTGACTGAAGATAACTTACCCGAGATGATATCCAATGCCAAATCGATTTTTCAAGAAGAGCGACGATCCAACGCAACGCAGTTTACCTTTGCTTATAATTGCTTTGCGATCTTTAAGTAAAAAAATTGCAAAAATATTATCATTTTATATCACAAGCTCTGATTGATTGAGTATTTAGCACGATTCTTTCGAAAGTTGAGCTTTATAAGGATTAAAAATGCAAAATGTTAGAATAACTTGCCAGCCAAGATATCAGCTTCATCCATGAAATGAGTGGTAAGCAACGTTATTCTGCCTTCTTTTCTCGATCTCAATAGATCCCACAACTGGCGACGAGAATAAGGATCCATTCCGGCTGTCGGCTCATCCAATATTAAAATCTTCAAATAATTATGAATCTTTTATAACCCACAATATCATTAAAATCCCAAAGGTTCAATACACGTTATGAATTTTGAACACGAAATATTGTGCATAATTTTTTAATTAAACACAAGTATTATTTCCCAAATTATTTTGTGTAGTTTGTCCCAAAGCTTTCTAACATAATTTATGCACAAACGTTTCAGGTATGGAAGCAATGTCGGTTGTATAAAAAAAAACTACTATCTTTTGATGTCAAAAATACTTCTTTGCAGAACAATATTTAATAAGCCAGGAAAAATATGTTAATTTTATTAACTATCCAAATACTTCAGCCAGTGCTGGATTTACCAATAGGCTACGCAGGCTGAAGCCTAGGGCCTCAAAGTCCAGGGGCCTCGAAATTAAATTTTGAAGTTTGGGATTGATGCCGCTTTAATTGCTTTAGAGAACCTTACGTCGTATTTTTAGGGCAGGGGTTCGTCTTTTGGGCACTTTGATACCTTTGGTATACCATTTTGTACCAAAGACATCCCAAAATTAAGAACATGCAAATAGTGTCTTGTTTTTTTTGTTTTTTTTATTTTTAGGAACATTGGTTACTTTGCACACACGGTCGAATCTGACTTCAATTTTAAAATAAGGGGCCTCACAATTGGAATAGCCTAGGGCCTCTCATGGTCTAAATCCGGCCCTGACTTCAGCCCAATATTTGCTTTTGAAAAAGCAATTGACAAAAATGTAAATACCAAGATTGATAACTCACTATAAATTTGTTGCATTTACCTTTGGATCACCCATGATTGCAATTCCTACAGAAAGCTTTCGTTTTTGTCCCCCGGATAAATCTTTCGCAAAAGTTTCAATTTGGTCTTCCAAGCCAATAAGTTTGACCACACGCTGCACCTAAACATACATGAACAAATTACAAGCCAATCCATCCAAGTAAGATAATGATACACAATGAAAATGAGCAACTGCTAATATAATCAAACTTATTAGCACAAAATGTCTTTAGCAATGCAAATTTCAAGAAAAATCCAAATAACATTTTCATACTTCTGTTGCAACATCGTTGGAATTTATTCCTTTAATCCCAGCAAAAACATGCAAATGTTCTCTTACAGAAAGTACATCAAACAAAATGTTATGCTGGGGACAAACTCCTGTCATTTGTCTTATCAAAGCCATGTGTGAGCTGTTGGATACGTCATAATTGAAGACTGTTGCTTTGCCATCAGTAGCATCAACAAAACCTAGAATCGAAACATGGAATTATTGGACACGCATGACTGAAGTACGGTACATACTTATAATAATTGCTTGGCTTCTAGTAGGAATTACAAGGGTATCTTTTCTAGAAGTGAATGAATTATTTAATGATATGTCGCTAAAATTTGCAGAAGTTATTTTAGTTTTCCTTATCAACAAAAATGAGTTAGAGAACGGAATGCAGTAACAAGAGATAGCAGGAAAGTACATCCTGTTTGTTCAATGGTCACATGCTGCTATATGTAACATTGTAGCTAGACTGTTAAATGTAACTCAAATATTGATATAAGGCTTGGAAGTCAAATTGAAGGAGAATACATCAAAGCATTCTCCAACTATTTTTCCTCTTAATGAATTGAACCTGCTGACTGGCCGACACAAAAAAATTTCTTTAAAAGCGAAAGTAAAAGACATGACCTACTGCTCTTACCAGCAGTAGCAGTTAACGTTATCTTACCATTACAAGTCAACGTACCAGTTAATATATTGAAAAGTGTTGTTTTTCCGGCACCATTATGACCCAGCAAAGCGGTGATCTGGCCTTCATAAATGTCCAAAGAGAAATTATTCACAGCCGTAGTGGACTTCATATCGCCAGAGACATAACTGCCTGTTTTATACACTTTTGTGATGTTTTGGATCCTAAAAAAAAACAAAGTAGCCCAAATACTTGAAACACCATTCTATACTGATTCATTAGTTGCTTAAACTAATAAATCAAAGTCACGACTTAAGTGCTTACCTGATTGCTTCTTTGCCCTTTAAATCATCTGATATAGGTTCAATGTAATCACAGTTGTTGCCGTTACTGGCCTGATGGCCAAGAGTAATGCGATATTTTGATGGAAACCAAAACGAAGGCATAAAGCAGAAAAAAATTGAGTTTCTCTGCCCATATTCTCCTAAATATTTTATTGTGGTGGTAAAATAGAGTGATAAAAGCCGAATTCCCGCAATTTAACACAATGAGATGTCCAGCAAGTTAACATAAAAATCTTCCATATAAGCAAATATCCTGCAAAATAGCAAACAATATCTAATGAATGTCATGAGTACCTGGAACTACATTATCAAAGTAAAGTGTCAGGAAAAAGTAAAGTATAATATCGACTGGCAGCATGATCAGTGGTATAGCAAGGGGGTATGAGCCGTTTCCACTTTTCCACAAATTAGAAAATTGTGCACCTTCCCCGATAATTTCCAAAGTGGAAATCTAAGATAGATAAAACATGTATACATATTGAAAAGTAACTATTTCTCATAGTTAATTAAGTTTTTATGCAGGTAAGTACTACGACCTATTACACAGGTTTCATAAAATCAATGTTTATTCACTTGGCTGCACTCAAAATAACAATTAACCTCAATACCTGGTCTACACCAATCGCAAATGCTGTGGGTGACAGGAGACTCAGTGCCCATGCAACGGTCTGGGAAATGTTTGTAAATGCAAAAATCAGATATAAAACGCCTAGTAAGATTGACAACACAGAACCAATTGCCCCAGCTGTTCGGGCGTTTGAGAAGAATGTTGTCAAAAGGAAGCTAAACATTTCCTGAAAGCCAATCATAATATTAAAAAGATATTTGACAATCCATGCTAAAATAAATACTGCTAATATAATAGCATACAATGATACCAACTACCAAGTATTAAAAAAATCATCAAAAAATATGTACAGTGGAAGCTTGTGAACTTTGCTTTGCTTCACTAAATTTTGGTTAACTCCAGTAACTTGGCTTTTTTACAACAACATGTCTTTCAAAATAAATATAAAAAACTCCGTCTAATTCAAATCTCAACATTTATAACTCGAAGTTTCAGTTAACTTAAAGGTGTTTTTGTTAGCCCTAGGGCATGAACAGTTCTTATTATCCCGAAATTAGTGTAAAAACTACGCATTACATCATAACAAGTTGTCCATAACCATTCTATCATGCAAATAAGTAGGTTTCACAGATGAACTGATGGTGTGGTTTTCAAAAAATATCAGCACAATGAATAGACTTGCCTTCATGGAAATTCTTGGACAATTTAACCAAGTACCAGTACATATGGAAAACTCGGCAACCCTAACTTTGGATAGCGTATGTAACTTAATAGATGCCTTCAGCTTTATAAGCTCTCACCTAATTTGGTAGATATGGTATGTCACAAAACATGTGTCAAAACAAAAAACATTTTAAATGTTAATTTAGAATGATATGCTGCTTACCAGACTCAAGCCATAAAGATAAAAGAGTAGAAATACAATCAAAAAGTTGCTGTTGGGGAAAAGTTGTCCAAACACAGCGATGATGGTCATGACCAAGGTCATTACAAGAATAATCAAGCCATAGGTGATGGCCCAAGATAACCTGGATGGAAACAATAAAAACTCTAAGTTAAGTATACACAAGAAGTTTATAATTTTCCACACCTAAAAGATCGATTTAAGAAGAACAGATACAAGGTACAACACATGATATCCTTACATTAAAATCAAGGATAAAAAATAAACATTATGAAGAAAGCACGTTTCTCCAAATACATTTTCTTTTAAAACATAAGATAAGATTTCCAAATGACAATTTCCTGACTATTTTACAGCTTCTACCAGTAAGCATTGCATGCATTTAAAAAGCATTGAGATGGACAGTTTTCGGGATAGTGTCATGTGGAATACTCTCTATGAAGAAAATTAGTTTTTGAAATAGTGTTGTAGAGTTAGATCCATCAATACATGATCATCTATGGCTACCTACTTTATCAAAATCTGTTTATTTGCCAAAACTTTACGGAAACTAAACAAATATTTTGTATTTGATAAGACAGTTCAAACAAACCAATTATGATATATATATATATAAATATGTGTTGAATAAATCAAAAATTTTGAGATGAGCTGTTTAAAAATGCATGGTGAACAAAAAGTTTAAAGTAAAAAGTGTACTATTTGTATAAATTATTCATGAGTTAGAAGCAGGCCTGATACATTATTCATTACATATCAATCAAAAATTTATTAAATTTACACTGGAAACAAAATAAACAGAACAAAACTTTGAATAGAGCGCCTTGATTCAATACAATAGCTCTCAAGGAGTAAATAAGTAATGTCTCTTTATGTATTTTCTTTTTATAAATTGCAAAACACTCGTTGTGTTTCTACAAGAGTGTCATATGCCAAGATATGTTAAAAGGATAGGACAACCCTACCACAAGGCAACGTTGCTTAGACCCATCATTTTCATTGCTTCTTTGATTTTTCGTTGTTTTTCAATAACTACATTGACCAGCAGAAATCTGTGATAAATATTTAAGGCTTTAAGCTAACATAATATATTTAAACTTTTTCCCAGGAATTTTTCAGTAATTAACATGAAAATTCAGGAATAAATATTGTACTGTACACGGTATTAGTATGGTAAAGTCTTACGGAAGATAAACTCGTCACAAAGAAAAACATGTTTCTCACTGGTAATTACAAAAATATATGTCTTTAGGCTGTGTCATAAACACTTACACCAGATATGGGTTCATAGCCATAACAAGATAGAGTGATGTTATAACTCGAAATACAACTCCATTGGAAATGGTCCCTGGTTTGGGCATCCTTTGAACAACAACATCTGGCTCAATGTAACTTGGATTATACATCTATAAACATGTGATTTTAAGAGTAAAACATTTTTTAACTTCGAATAGATGAAAGGCTAATATTAAATGGGATATTGAAATAGAGTGCTATAAAAGTAGACTTTTGCATAATAAATTTTAATGAATCATATTCTAAGTGGCCCTAGTGAACAGATGCAAATTCGAACAAAACCAAAATGAGAAAAATAAGAAAAAAGCAAGAATTAGAAAAAGCACAAAGTCAAGCCTGGTAACTGGGACTCGAGTTGTGAGAAATTGTCACCAAGTTCAATTCATGCAAAAACATTCCTCACTCCATCAAAAAATATTTTCATACCATCCACTAATTTTGGCTGGGAAATACCTTAATTATTTCTGTGTCGATAACAGTTTGCAGGTGTGTAAATCCAGTCGACAAGTAGTTGTTGGCTTGACAGGTAATACTTGAAAAACTGTCATTGGTGTCTCGACATCCAGCTGATCATAAAAAGAAAATTGTACACAATATTAAATAAATGATAAACTGCAATAAAGAAATTTCATGGAAAGTATTCGTATTAAAAGCTTAATTGCCTTTCACACAAAAATTCTATTCAAATAACTTTCATATAAGAATGAGAATTATTAATTATATATATATTGTAAACTGGCATTCATGTATACCTGAATTTAAATTAAATTAAGCAGTATAATTTGAGAATTGAGATTGCTTTGCCATACCAAAATGTTGCCAGCAGCACTACTAGTGCAGAAATGAACAAATTTATTTACAAAACGACATAGATAACATGTTTCCGACTACACTGTATACTCCAGCCCACACCCTCACCAGCACGAAAATGAACAGATTCAAAATTGAATCACTATGATGATAATAAATAATTTTTTCCCATTATTTGTAGTGCTGATTGCAACAACTTGGTAAACATGTTTTAGACTTACTTTCGGAAAAATCGAATGGATAAGATCCAGCACTTTGATAATATTCAAAACGTAGAGCATATGCCGATATAGAGTTATTGGGAAAGTACACACCAACCAGATTCTGATTAGCAGGCGTTGGATTATCTTTATATGCTTTATCCATCTCTTCCTGTATGGGAAATAGGTTTGGAGTAAAATCTCCGAGAGACACAGTCAGAATAAATAGAAATAATATAGACTACCTAAAAATACACAACAAACATTAATACAATACACATACCAAAGATGCAAACATGCGGAATGATGAACCAGACTGCACCTCAGTCACAACCTTGTTTATCAAGCTGAAAAATAATAGATTGTGTTCTGTGTACAAACAGGGCTAAATAAATGATGCTATAAAAGATAAAAACGCAAAATACATTAAATAACTGTTTTTTTTTTGTTTTGCAATTAATAAAATGCTTTGGGGTGGTTAGGCTTTTTTATTAGCAATTGAAATTTGGAGTTAAATAATTAAAAGCTTAAGTACTTAAGCACACACAAATTTTTTTCTCAATTAGATTTAGTTTATCTCAAAAATCATGATACCTTTCAGCTTCCGTAAAATTTGGTGCAACATAAAAAACAGTGTTATCTGGGAGTTGAAATGAAGATAGGCTTCTGTTGCTTTCATTGGGCAAGCTTGGTAATGAATCAGGTTTGTATGCAGCGAGTTTCAACACCACAAGCAGTACCACAAAGTATATTGGAAGCAAGATTTCCTTAATTCAAAAAGAAAACAGTCACTAAGTGAAATACTGATACTGTATAACAAGAACGAAGAATATTGTGTGCATGAGTTTCATGTCAAGTGATTTCATGCCAATCTGACACCAATCAACTGGATTTCAAATAAACAAGGAATGTACACCATAACACATGTCATTGTGCACACGGAATTTCACAATAAATAACAGAGCATTTAAAAAACAGTGCACACCATCACACCAAAAACCTTTGCATCTGCACAGACACTTCATTAAAAACTGCAATACTTTCAAATCAAGCTTGTTGATTTTCAAAAAACTGACTTTTTTGTAAGTTTTTGGACTCAAATAAGAAGAATTGAATTCAGTTGATCAACCATGGTTTTAGACATATGTAAGCAAGTAACAGCTATTCGACAAATAAACTGAAAATGATGCATAAATTTTGGCATAACAAAGTATGTTGCCACTTCATTTTTCAATTATATTTAATAAATCAGCAATTAAATAATCAAATTTATTGTTTATCATAAATTAGTAAGTGGACAAAAACATTTTAGGTAGATACTGATTAGTTTCATGCATACCTATTTTACACTTTTCAATGTAACTTATAGCCTATATACATTACAGTAGTTGATTGATGGTTAATGAAAAAGTACAAACCTGTATTGTCTGAGATTTTGTCCTTAACTTCAGATAAAAGTTACGATAGAGTAATACTTTAATTTGCCTCCACAACAAAGAGGCCATTTTTGCAGCAAACTGCAAAAGCAATGATCTGAAAAATTCGAAATTCAACTCAATATTTTAGATATATATAGAAAGATAAAGTTAATATTTGAACAACTGCAACATAAACTCGTTAAATGGTATTCTGCCAATTGTATAAAGAAACAGACAAGGAAATTATAAAGATAAGTGAACTGCAATAAAGTCAAGTTGATATCGACAATAGCATTCAGTTCTATTTTCAAACAACTAATTACTGAACTAATTCTGCATCATCTTATTTTTACACAACAGACACATAAGTTACGGAGACATTTTTCCTAATCCAAATTGAAAGGAAAATGTACTAACTTCAACAAGTAATGTTAAAACCTAACCCATAAAAACTGTTAATGTGTTTATATTATACATTGTTGAAATAACAATGCTTGTAGTTCTTCATACAGTCATGGAAGGAACCAATATGCAGTAGTAGAGCTAAATTGCTTTCATGACGCCCATACACGAACTGCATTTGACATGACTGGACAGAAATTACCTCATATATAAAAGCTATTTCTTTGCGGCTGTTGGCAAAATGAGAAGGGAATTTTCTTTGGAGCTACGTCATCCGAACATGTAAACAAGCGCTTTGTGACGATCACGTGACATGAGCAATCATGAATCAAGTCACATGCTTTTATCACGCGCAGTTCTATTACTGTAAGCAAGCGGAAAATTTTTTTTAACCACGACGTATCTTTTTCTTGTTATCGGTATTGAAATGCAGAAAAAAATTTCCAAAATAATTTTCTGATCAAATTTAATTAATATGTGTTTATCTTGTGATGATATTATAAAATTGCTTGCAAATCGAATGCCGCATAGACTACGAAAATCGGCAAAGCAAAGCATTGCGTTACGTGTCGCCTATGCATGACTTCCGGTGTATCGTTATAATTCGTGACGTGAGTTATTCTTTCATTTGCAGCTATTGGTTGCGTCACAGTCTACGAAGTTAACCATAGAAAGTGGTCGACTTTATTGTGTAGCTGTCACAATGTCTTATTTAATGTAATCGTTTAAACAAGAAACAATATAACCAGTTTATACAGTTGTCATGGTATACAATTGATTCTAAGATTAAGAGAAGCGAAACAACGACCTGAGACTCATTTCACTTCGAGGACATTAAGCAATTCTACAGACAAACATTGTAATTGAAGTGGTCGTCCTTACGGTCTAAGGAACGATAACAATCATTTCATTACAATCTGACTATGTGCAAGTGATTCCTAGGACAAACACTAATCAATAATATTTACGTCTTGAGATGAAATTCGTTAGTATCGAAGAATAGCCGTGAAATAGCATCAAACTTCACCATCCACCTCGCTCAGATTTTGGAATAACAGAAGCAGCAAAGCCGGCATGTAACGTTGAGGGATGTTATTGCAATATGTCAAGTAGTGCAATACACATCCCAATATGTCAAACATTATATCCATTTAATAAGGCCATTCGAAAAGAAATTTTTTATCTGAGAAGATTTGCCATCCAGAGGACGACGGGCCCTCTAGTGAAACTAAAGATACGATTGTTTGATTCAGATATTTTCTACAAATTACGGCGTCTCGCCATAGCGAAATGTTTAGCATAGTTTCTTACTTCTCTATATCAACGTCAATGTCTTACCCAAATTGTTATAGAAAACGTTTTCAAAATCATACGTATTGTCGCAGAAGGAGCAAAGCATAAATACCATCAAAAATAAACAGCGTATTGAAGTTCGAAGTAACGCGATCATAAGGAAAGGTGTTTCCCCGAAGAGAAAGCGCAAAACGAAAGAAGGAAGAGAAAAAATGTACATACAACTTTTACTTACAGTACCTTATGAACAGTCAAGCGGAAAAGGCATCATGCAAGATAATAAAGAGATAACAACTAAAGTAAGGGAAAAGATGACAAATAATATTACACAAATACGAGAGCAGAAAGTACAACACCTTACAGATAAACAGCGAAAGCGGAAAGGCGATGGTGTGAAACGAGATAGTAGAAGAGAGCAAATAAAAGAGCAAAAAGCGCGCTACTCAGGGCGCCTCTTACAACACTTTGAAGTATAACGTTACAATACATTTTATAGTTTAATGTGGTTATTTCTCCTGCTAGTTACCGCTATTTAACTGGAAAATTCTTCAAAAAGTCTAAAGAAGGGATTCAACTTGCGGATTGCAAACAACTTCCAACCGTGTAAATAAACTTCATAATGTCCAGCCAAGCCAATTCAAATTTTTGACGAATAATTACGCGCTATTCATTCAACTCGTTCACCGTACGACAACGTAAGTGTCACAACAAAGGGTGGCATTAAAAAAAACATTACGAAATAAGTTTTGGCAATCTTTGAAAATAATATTGATAATGCATTACATAACTACACGACACGTTGTTCTGCTCTTACGAAGGGGAAATCAGCGATATTTAATTCAATTTAATTCAAATAATTTAATTTGAGCTAGCCTTTGTGCAAGTTCTGATTGTCGCATATATTTAATTTTTTTATTATTTTTTTTATATAGTATTGCCCAGATTTATTACTGCTACCAAGTTTACTGAACAGGAGCAAGTGTCCTTAATACCTTGCCCAAGGGCATTACAACGGTATGGCACCACAGGGTATCGAACACGAACCGCATTTATTGCAAGGCCAGTGGTTGAACCAAAAAATGAAGACGGCATGTGTAAATGCGGATTGCGCTCTTTGCAAATGAAAGAATACTTTGTTAATTGACAAAGCTGGCTCGTTTCAGACTTTTCCTTCGGTTATTTAATAAAAAAAAAACTTTTATAAAGAAACAAAAGCAGGAAGAACGTCAGCTTACTATATCTTTTTTTAGTATATGCCTAGGCCTACAGAATATTCATATTTATAGTCGCTGCAAGCATAAACATAGCCAGGGTAGGCCACAGGGGCCATCGCCGCCGTAAATTTATAAGATTTGTACCATCAATACATTTCTCGCATTTAGGAGCAGACGGTCATTTATTAGGTCGGTCTTTATTACGCGTGCTCAGTTTCCATGCAATGTTACGTCACACACCACCTATCGTTTACTTCTCGACCGTTGGTTTTCGTTTTCGCAACACGCACATCAATGGAGTCAGACTAGCAAACAATCGATCAAACAGTAACTATGTACAACCAAAACAATCTAGTAAGAACACTGTAAGTTGGCACAGTACAAGTTTACTGGTCGTGCTAACTATTAATTATTCATCTTTTAAACATCCTTTGGTTACATTATTTTTCCAAGTTTTAAGCCTTTGGGCGTTACTGCTTTCCCTCCTCGTTGTTTGCTGGTGGAATTGCTATTTTATTACGCTATAATGGTTAGCATTTTATTTTTCGTTGCCCCACAGACAATGACGAAAAGTAAGCCGTACAATAAAATACAAAGAAGAGAGTGGTAGGGGATACAAAGTATTTTAATTAGACGTTTATGTAATAGTAATTTATATTGTTATTTATATTAGTATTTCCGATGTCTATGATATTAACGCAGCTGATGCATTATTTACCAGTTATGAATGGTTCAGCACAATTATACAGTACACCACGAAAACATTTAGGATAAGCTGGATCATAGGCTAGTCCGCTAGAGCAATTGTAAATGGTTAAAGCGATACCATAATTTGTTACGGTCAGACAGCACTTATTAAACATTTACTACTGTAGGCTATGTCGAATAAACGACAAAAACTGGAAGCAGAAGTCTTGCGTTTTCGCAATCAAGGGCTGTGGGAAAAAGCAAAAGATGCGACGAAGTTATTGGAAAATAAATACGGTTCTTCAGGTATACTATGATAGTTTATAGAACATGACGGTATATAAGTACATTTGAATTGGGTCTAGTGCGGAAGTCTGGAATTGCACAACCAAATTACGTCACAGTTTGAGTAGTCCAGACTGTAAAGTTTGAAATAAGGGTATTCAATACTGCTTTTCATGAGCTTAAGTGGCGCACTTAGGTGCGTTATTTTGTACTTAACGTCTATGATAGAACTTCTGTGCACTCAAATTTCAATTGATTTAAGCCTAATTGAAACTGTACATTACTGTGATGTTACTGATATACATACTTGGCTACATTCTGACATTACACTGTCTGGCTGTGTACATACTACATTGCACTTAGGTAAACACTTCCATTGCTTCCGACAATCTTTGTGCACCCACACTTGTCATTTTTGGTTGTTTGGCGCACCCAAAATCTTGCTGAAAACAGCCATACTCTGTAGTCCAAGTAGGAGCCCGGTAGGCTTTACAAATGTTTCAAGAATTCACTTGATTGTGCACTTATGCTTTGAAGCCTAGACGCTTTAAACCTAGTATGGAAGTGCACAGCCATGTAAAAGCTAGAAGAAGACATATTGATATGACAGTTCTACTGCAGAAGTACACAACCTTGTGATGCATTTATGTACTAGACCCCTATTACTTAAATTGTGACGTCACTTGGTTGTGCACTTCTGCACTAAACCCAACATCACAATTAGGTTAGGAGTTAAATGCATTAGGACACAATTATGCTATGGTTGTGCACTTGGGTCAATGCTAGACTTGGATTTTTTAGGGTGTTACACTATGGCCCAGACTTTGGGGTATAGAATTTTACAATATAGGATATTGGTCTGGGGATCTGCTTCATACAGTATTTTGAAGTCTCTAAATATATTACACAACAAAATTGTAGGACTTATTAATTACCTTTTGACTAGTAGCTATAATCCAAATTGTGCATAAATACTGTACCAGGTCATGATTAGATAACATTTTTATCAAAATTGTTGCAAGTCATGTTTTCGACACAAGTCAAGCCAGCCGGCTGTGTGATTGGAGTTAAGCTAATGTTGTTAATGTCATGGAAAGTTGTGTTACGTTAAAGGTTGCATTAAGTTAGTTACCATTCACCAGGGCCATCTCAAAGTTTGTCTGATTGATAATTTTTATCTGAGAAGTGTATTTTTTAGGAAAATATCTTTTTCTGTTACCTAATACTGTAATCTTTTGTTTTTACATCTATCATAACATGACTTGAGTCATTACAACACGTTTTACTACTACATCATGACAGACTCAACTTGAGGTAAATGTTGTATACTGAAGTCCACACGAGAGT